>NC_090445.1:640843778-642043778 GCF_031143425.1 Pleurodeles waltl
CCCCCAGGGGGGGGGCAGAAACCTCTAGGCACCAGGGACTTTTTTTTTTTTTTCTTTTTTTTATGTTTCATTTTTAGTTTTTGGTGGGGAGCGACCCCTTAGGCAAGGGTCGCTCCCCTTGGGGGAAAATTATATTTTGCCCATTTCTGCCCCCCTTGGGGGCAGATTGGCCTATTTTGATGAGGCCAATCTGCCCCCAAGGGGGGTAGAAACCACTAGACACCAGGGAGTTTTTTCTTTGCATGAATTTCACGCAAAGGGAGCGACCCCTTAGGCAAGGGTCGCTCCCTGGGGGGGGGCAATTTATTTTAGGCCATTTCTGCCCCCCCTGGGGGCAGATCGGCCTATTATTAGGCCGATCTGCCCCCAGGGGGGGAAGAAACCTCTAGGCGCCAGGGCAAATTTTTTTTTTGTGTTTTTTTTTTTTGTTGTTTCTTTTTTTAGAGATGGGGAGCGACCCATCAGGCAAGGGTCGCTCCCCTGGGGGGGCAAATTGTATTTAGACCATTTCTGCCCCCCTGGGGGCAGATTGGCCAATTTTAGGTCAATCTGCCCCCAAGGGGGCAGAAACCACTAGGCACCGGGGATTTGTTTTTTGGCGCCAATGTTACGCAGGGGGAGCGTCCCCGTAGGCAAGGGTCGCTCCCGGGGGGGGGTGAGGGTTGGGGGGGCAAATTTATTTTAGGCCATTTCTGCCCCCCCGGGGGACAGATTGGCCTATTATTAGGCCGAACTGCCCCCGGGGGGGGCAGAACACTCTAGGCGCCAGGGCAATTTATATTTTTGTGTTTTTTTTTTTTGTTGTTTCTTTTCTTAGAGATGGGGAGCGACCCATCAGGCAAGGGTCGCTCCCCTGGGGGTGCAAATTGTATTTAGACCATTTCTGCCCCCCTGGGGGCAGATTGGCCAATTTTAGGTCAATCTGCCCCCAAGGGGGCAGAAACCACTAGGCACCGGGGATTTGTTTTTTGGTGCCAATGTCACGCAGGGGGAGCGACCCCGTAGGCAAGGGTCGCTCCCGGGGGGGGGGGGGTGTTTGTTGGGGGGGCAAATTTATTTTAGGCCATTTCTGCCCCCCGGGGGGCAGAAACCTCTAGGCGCCAGGGGCATTTTTCTTTTTTTTCTTTTTTTTTTTTTTTAGAGATGGGGAGCGACCCATCAGGCAAAAGTCGCTCCCCTGGGGGACAAATTGTATTTAGGCCATTTCTGTCCCCCTTGGGGGCAGATTGGCTGAGTTTAGGTCAACCTGCCCCCAAGGGGGCAGAAACCACTAGGCACCGGGGATTTGTTTTTTGGTGCCAATGTCACGCAGGGGGAGCGACCCCGTAGGCAAGGGTCGCTCCCGGCGGGGGAGGGTGGGGGTTGGGGAGGCAAATTTATTTTAGGGCATTTCTGCCCCCCCCCCTGGGGCCGGCTGAGCTACAGGCCAAACACCACAGGTAGGCACCTTGCAAAAAACACCTCTGTTTTCTGTGAAAAAATATGTTGTGTCCACGTTGTGTTTTGGGCCATTTCCTTTTGTGGGCGCTAGGCCTACCCACAGAAGTGATGTACCATTTTTATCGAGAGACTTAGGGGAACGCTGGGTGGAAGGAAATTTGTGGCTCCTCTCAGATTCCAGAACTTTCTGTCACCGAAATGAGAGGAAAAAGTGTTTTTGGGGCCAAATTTTGATGTTTGCAAAGGATTCTGGGTAACAGAACCTGGTCAGAGCCCCGCAAGTCACCCCATCTTGGATTCCCCTGGGTTTCTAGTTTTCAAAAATGCACTGGTTTGCTAAGTTTCCTCAGGTGTCGGCTGAGCTACAGGCCAAAATCCACAGGTAGGCACTGCTTTTTATAAAAAAATGTGATGTGTCCACGTTGTGTTTTGGGCCCTTTCCTTTCGTGGGCGCTAGTCCTACCCACACAAGTGAGGTATCATTTTTATCGGGAGACTTGGGGGAACGCTGGGTAGAAGGAAATTTGTGGCTCCTCTCAGATTCCAGAACTTTCTGCCACAGAAATGTGAGTAACATGTGTATTTTTAGCCAAATTTTGAGGTTTGCAAAGGATTCTGGGTAACAGAACCTGGTCCGAGCCCCGCAAGTCACCCCTCCTTGGATTCCCCTAGGTCTCTAGTTTTCAGAAATGCACAGGTTTGGTAGGTTTCCCTAGGTGCCGGCTGAGCTAGAGGCCAAAATCTACAGGTAGGCACTTCGCAAAAAACACCTCTGTTTTTTTCCAAAATTTAGGATGTGTCCACGTTGCGCTTTGGGGTGTTTCCTGTCGCCGGCGCTAGGCCTACCCACGCAAGTGAGGTATCATTTTTATCGGGAGACTTGGGGGAACGCTGGGTGGAAGGAAATTGGTAGCTCCTCTCAGATTCCAGAACTTTCTGCCACAGAAATGTGAGGGACATGTGTTTTTTTAGCCAAATGTTGAGGTTTGCAAAGGATTCTGGGTAACAGAACCTGGTCCGAGCCCCGCAAGTCACCCCTCCTTGGATTCCCCTAGGTCTCTAGTTTTCAGAAATGCACAGGTTTGGTAGGTTTCCCTAGGTGCCGGCTGAGCTAGAGGCCAAAATCTACAGGTAGGCACTTCGCAAAAAACACCTCTGTTTTCTCCCAAAATTGTCGATGTGTCCACGTTGCGCTTTGGGGCGTTTCCTGTCGCGGGCGCTAGGCCTACCCACGCAAGTGAGGCATCATTTTTATTGGGAGACTTGGGGGAACATAGATTAGCAAAACAAGTGCTATTGCCCCTTGTCTTTCTCTACATTTTTTCCTTCCAAATATAGGAGAGTGTGTAAAAAAGACATCTATTTGAGAAATTCCCTATAATTCACATGCTTGTATGGTCACCCCGGAATTCAGAGATGTGCAAATAACCACTGCTCCTCAGCACCTTATCTTGTGCCCTTTTTGGAAATGCAAAGGTTTTCTTGATAGCAATTTTTTACTCTTTATATTTCAGCAAATGAATTGCTGTATACCCGGTATAGAATGAAAACGCACTGCAGGGTGCAGCTCATTTATTGGCTCTGGGTTCCTTGGGTTCTTGATGAACCTACAAGCCCTATATATCCCCGCAACCAGAGGAGTCCAGCAGACGTAACGGTATATTGCTTTCCATAATCTGACATTGCAGGGAAAAGTTACAGAGTAAAACATAGAGAAAAATTGATGTTTTTTTCACCTCAATTTCAATATTTTTCATTTTCAGCTGTTATTTTCTGTAGGAAACCCTTGTAGGATCTACACAAATGACCCCTTTCTGAATTCAGAATTTTGTCTACTTTTCAGAAATGGTTAGGTTTCTGGGATCCAGCATTGGTTTCATGCCCATTCCTGTCACTGACTGGAAGGAGGCTGAAAGCACAAAAAATTGCAAAAATGGGGTATGCCCCAGTAAAATGCCAAAATTGTGTTGAAAAATTGGGTTTTCTGATTCAAGTCTGCCTGTTCCTAAAAGCTAGGAAGCTGCTGAGTTTAGCACTACAAACCCTTTGTTGATGCCATTTTCGGGGGGAAATCCACAAGCCTTCTTCTGCAGCCACTTTTTCCATTTTTTTAAAAAAAAACGAAATTTTCACTGTATTTTGGCCAATTTCTTGGCCTCCTTCAAGGGAACCCACAAATTCTGGGTACCTCTAGAATCCCTAGGATGTTGGAAAAAAAGGACGCAAATTTGGCTTGGTTAGCTTATGTGAACAAAAAGTTATGAGGGCCTAAGCGCGAACTGCCCCAAATAGGCAAAAAAAGGCCTGGCACAGGAGGGGGAAAAGGCCTGGCAGCGAAGGGGTTAAAGGGTGGGGGCAAGTTTGGGCCCACAGGGTCTCTGAGTACAGTAACAACTGACCTGCTGGGTATTAGTGAAGTGCATTAGGGTGCTGACAGCGAGTGTGTGCGAGTGCGTGCGGTTCGAGTCTGATATCCGTAGCACCACGTAGCAGTGAGGAGTGAGTGTGTGGGAGCGACTGCCTGTAATTGACTACCCTGCACGGCAGTGTTGCCGTACACATTGTTTCCTTGCCAAAAGACTATCACGGTGCTGGGATTGTTTGTGTGTACACATTGCTGCTAATGTTGTTAACCGTGGTGCACTCTAGAACCGTGTAATATTGAATTGGGATACTTGCTGGGGTGGGTCTTGTGCTGATAACGTTTTGCACCACATGAGGGTGCCTTTTTTATGGTTGACATGAAATGCTCAAACATACCATTTGCTTTTGGCCAGAGGTGTGCGATTAACCTATGCCTAAAGCTCAGACATATGGCAAACTGCATGAATTCTTGTCCATGGAATTATGGTCCTTTGTCTGTTTTAAGGACTTCAGCAATACTTCATGCTGCAAATATGTTGTCCAGTGCAGGTTTGTCAGTCGTTGTGCTAGTGGAGGCCAGTTATGATCTTTGGAAACACAGACTATTCATCTATGACTACGAGAATGTACTTGTTCATCTGCAACAGAGGCAGGAGACCTCCCAGACCCTGTGGACTGAAGCCCTTGTCTATGAAATGGTCAGGCGGGGCAGATGGAGTTGGAGGTGGTGAGGTGCTTGGGGGCTGGTTGGAGGTGTAGGGGGGAGGCTCCAGAATCCTACCCTGGGTGAGGAGCAGCCCATCTTCTGCCTCTCCCCCAATTCATGGCCTGTGGATTTGAAACCCCAGGTGCCCCTTTTGTGACGCCGGCCACATAGACTTGCTGAGTCAGAGGCAACGTGGTGGAGTGGGGGACTGACTGAAGCCCGTGGGGTTGAGGCCTCCTCCAGCGGACACCAGGGATCGCCCTAGGCCTGTGGCTTTCCACACCTGTGGCCCTGCAGGGCCGGATGGCCAGGGCGTGAGCAGGCATAGGCCGCCCAGACTACGATGGATCAGTACATGGTCCCCACTCCTGCTTCGGATTGTGAGAATGATGCAGCATCGCAACCAGATCTTGGCACCATCCTTAAAGCAATCCAGGACTTCCGAGAAGCTGTAGAGCACAAGGTCAACGATCTCCGAGTTTATCTTTCCCTTATCCGGCAAGACTTGCGAGGGTCACAGGGAGAGTCTCCGAAGCAGAGAAACGCATCTCCACAACACATCATGATGTGGCTGTCCTGAAGCGCCAGGTTTTGGGACATACCTCCTCAGTGGCGGAGCTACACGAGTGGGCAGAGGATGGCAAGAACTGGGCCTGGCGCACTAACTGTGATTGGTGGGCCTGCCGGAGGCTGTGGATGTTCCAGATCTGGCTGCGGTGCTTGAGGCTTGGTTTCATACCTGAATGCCTGCAGAGAAACCATCCTTCACCTTTATCATAGAGCAGGTGCACCAATCACTGGCACCGCGCCCACCGTTGGGTGCACTGCCCGACCAATAATCCTAAGGGTCCTCAACTTCATAGACCACAATGCAATTCTGCATGAAGCCAGGAATCAGTCTGACCTCTTTTACCCGAACTCCAAAATCCTGGCCTTTCTGGACTACTTCAGAGCAGTAGCAGCTAAAGCCCATGTACTTCGAAGCGGTCAAACAGAAACTACGTGTGCTGAACTTGCATTATATGCTGCTTTTTCCCACCCACCTAAAAGTTATTTTCCAGTCCAACACGTTCTTTGACTCACCGGAGCAGACCTGGGAGTGGGCTGCTTAGAGACCTGTCCTGAGGCCTCCGCGCCCCAGCCCGCGTGCAGAGGAAATGTTCCCTCTCCCAGAGGTCACGTGTGGTGGCAGGGGAGCGAAATAGTGGGCCGGGGTCCTCTCAGTTGCCCGAGCTTCCAGCGGACATGGCACTGGACGCTGCCCTGACGGCCACCCAGGCCTGTTTGCATCAGTGGACGTGTGACCAGGGCCAGAGGGGAAGAGGCCCAGAATCTGAGACTTAGCTTGGAGTGCTTGGCTGAGGCTGGCCCGAGCCGCGGATTGGCAGTAGCTTGTGAGCCTGGAATGGTCTTATTTTGTCTTCATAGTGATGGTCAGGTTGCACATCCGTGAACATGGCACTGCTACATCTTGAGGACCCTCCAAAATGTTGTTGTTGCTTTTTGCTTGGTTGCAAAACTGTTGGGTAGGGGTGACAGATGCTTCAGGGGTAGAAGTATGGGGTGGGCAAAGTTGGGGGGGATTGGGAGAAATTGCAATGTGTTGTTTCTTTTGTATTAATTTCATTCTATTCAGATTAGACCCGTACACAGTGAGTTGCTTGCAGGCCGACCCATTACACGGGAACGTCCACAGAAGCTCTGGTTCTTGGCAGCTCAGATCCGATGGAGGACCGGAGTTGCATTCAATGCCATTTCCCCTACCTGTACTATGTCCATGATACTCTCCTGGAACGTGAATGGTATGTTAGACCGTATCAAGAGAGCCACGGTCCTACGTTACATTAAGAGATATCGCAGAGGGTAGTCCTATACCAGGAGACCCACGTGGTGGGAACCCAGTGTTAGTTTCTCAGGCACTTTGGTTACGACCAGGTGTACCACTCTGGTTTTTCCAGGGGCTCCAGGGGGTGGCCCTTATGCTTCATAAGATGTTACCCAGGCAGGTGGATGGGGTTCATACTGATCCCCAGGGGAGATATGTTGGAGCGAAGAGCCGCATGGCAGACTGATAAGTCACCTTCGTCTCATGCTATCTTTCTCTGCAGCTCCTTTGGCCCACCCTAGCAGGGCTCCGCGCTTTGCTCCTTTCCCTACCTCAGTGAGCTACTATTCTGAGGGGGGGGGGCTTTAACGCGGTCCTGCACCTGGTCCGAGACACTTCCGCTGAACCACGTATGGGGTAACGCACGGACTCCATTTGCCTGGCGAACTGGGCAGAATCCTTGGGCTTGTGTGAAGCATGGTGGGCCTGGCACCCGCAGATGTAGATGTTCACCGATCGGTCAGCGGCCTATCACACAGAAGCTCAGATAGATTTAATATGGCTCCTGGCAGCGGATCCTGGCCTTGACTTCAGTGCAGATACTGGTCCGAGGATTCTCAGATCACGTGCTGGTCCTCTTGAGTTGGGGCACCCTATCACAGAATGTGTGACCTATGTGGTGCTTCAGCGCATGGTATTTGAAAGACGTCTAATTAATTGACCAAGAACTATTGTACTACTTCCGAGAGAACCAGGGTACGGTGGCCTCGGCGAGGACCTTCTGGGCAGTGAACAAACCTACTCTGAGAGAAAGTAATAAGGGGTACGTCAGATGGCGGGAGGCCCAGCGGACACAGAAGATCGCCGAGCTGGAGGTGGATATAGTGGAGCTGGAGCATCGTGACGGATGGCCGGTGGGAGGATTCGAGGCGGCAGTTGGAGCTTCGACTTGAGGAGTTCAGACAGGTGTCCCTTGCGGAGGCTCAACAACATTCGTAGACCTCAACCCAAAGAGTCTATGAGCTGGGAGACAAGACCGGAAAACTGCTTTACTGGCTGGCAACCCGCAGTGTCTTGGCCCAAAAGGTACCTCTTATCAGGGATCAGGCGGGCGAAGCACAGGAGGACAAGCTGGCAATTGCCCGCACTTTCGCCTCCCACTACGAGTCCCTCTACACCCGAGTCCCTCAGCCCACGGTGGAACAGGAAAACCCTATCCTGGGTGACATTCCGCTGCCCTCTCTCCCATCATACTTGGCGGAAGAACTGGACCTACATCTGGCAGAGGAGGTGGTGGGGGAAGCCATCTCTACACTTCAATCCTGGAAAACCTCTGGGCCTGACAGATATCCAGTCGAATACTACAAGCAATTTCAATTGCACCTGATATCTCCCCAGGTCAATGCGTATGAGGAGGCGCTCCATCGCGGCTCCCTCACCCGGGTCAGGATTGTGCACGATTGTGGTCATACCCAAGGACGGCCTGCCCCAGGACAATGTTCGTCCTACTGACCCATCTCCCTAATCAACGTGGACATTAAGATATTTGCGAAGGTCCTGGCAACCTGGCTGGTATGTACACTGCCCCTGTACACTGTACACTGTCTAGCCACACTATGGGCCTGATTCTAACTTTGGAGGACGGTGTTAAACCGTCCCAAAAGTGGCGGATATACCACCTACCGTATTACGAGTTCCATAGGATATAATGGACTCGTAATACGGTAGGTGGTATATCCGCCACTTTTGGGACGGTTTAACACCGTCCTCCAAAGTTAGAATCAGGCCCTATGTAGTCTGCTACCTGTATTGACTCCTATGGACCTTTCTGTCCCACAGCTATTTTACTGACATTCACTGCCTCATTCATTATTTTTGGTTTTCCATGCTTCTTGTGATCATACCAATTATGAACCTATGATTAGTACATTTGAGACCCCTATGACAACACACATATACGTTACTTGAGTGGATACTTGACCTTTCTTTTAATTGATTCTGTTGTTTCATATTCCCCCATGTTTAGACGTTGTTTAGCGCTGGACTATTGGTCCGTGTATTCCTAGGATGCTCGCCTTCAATTTTAGGACGGTAAGCTTGTACCCACAAGCACTTGCATGTGTGTTGCTCACGAAGTAATACTTGCACTGCACATCACGGCCGCCTTGTTTTCCCATGATATGTACAATGCTATGACTCGCCCCTATTGTGGTATAACCTGTGTACTTCTTTTTTGCAGGGCACGAGTTAGGAATTATTTATTCCATATTCATGTAAGTGATTATTACGCCTCCCCACTAATTGCTGGTCGAGAGGTATCTGTATTAACTTCCTTGCAAATATATGTGACCCTCATTATTCAGGAGATACATATAGTCACATAAGGTCCTGATGAAGCATCACTGGATCCGTTTGGACCACCAGGATGCGAAACATGTTGACCCATGAGGGGTTAGTTTTTGGAGAATTCCCAGACTCCTCTCCTTGATATGTTCTAATTTACAAGAGTGATTGATCTTAACTTCTTGATTCACTCTTCTGATTCTAATTTTTAATCTTGGCCCTGACCGCTCATTGGGTCCAATAAAATCTACAGTCCCAGTGGCGTTTTTGAGAGTCAATTTTAACCACAACATTTTTTTCTGATCTCCGTTGATTCTTTAGTCACCTTTGGGGTCACGGCACCACCATATATTAAGATCTCCGGCAAAGAGCCCCCCCATCAGGGGTGGTGCCCGTCAGACATTGCAGCGCCAGTCTGACGAGGAGCAGCGCCTATGATGAAGCATGACACCCTATGGGTGTGTGAGGCCTCTTGCTCCTAGAATTTAGGACCCTGGTCACTATATTTTTTGTTTTATTGGAACAGTGTATCGCTGATTTTCTATGTTCACTTAAGGAGGATATACACTGGACCATAATTCCTCCTGATCCCTCCCTTATTCTCAATATATCAGTACAGCAGCTTAGCTGTGGGATTATCATTACCTCTCAAAACACCCCCAATATGGATAATTTCCAAGGGTTGAGTTTTGATGACGATATAGTATCTACTATTTTACAGACCCCTTCTATTTTGGGAAATGATGGCGCTGGACCCTCGGGTCCATCTAAAGAAGAGTGGGACAAGTTGTCTGCACTCAAAAGAGACTTGATTAAAACTGTTTTACACGGCACCATTATGACCGAATATCTGAGGGCGAATATAGCCCCTAATGGTCTACTCGTCTCAAATATGCCCAGGATTTTTCTGCAAGACTTAGCCTTCAGAAAAGACTGGGCCCAAGTAGCATGGAAATGCACCAGAGACTGGCTGGTTCTCATTATCAATACTTCCAAACCTTTGGCTGATTCCATCACGGTTCAGATTACACTCATGGAAGGTGCTCTTAAATCTACAGTCTCACTTGCTGCTTTCAAGAACCGATTAGCAGAAATCAACTCTGAACTTAATGATAACAGGGAGTTCTTAACCCAACAGAAAATTACGAAACTACAAAAAGACATCACGAGATTTAACCGTGAAAAAGTCTACCCTTACATCACAGATGACTTCACTACTGAGACACTGTCCTCCTCTTCTGATGAATCCTCCACATCAAGAAAACAACCACGGAAATATAGCAACAGTTCCTCATCCGACGGTTGGAATACTGATGATGATGGGACCCATCAATTTTACCACTACCCCCAATATCCCCCCGGACACCCCCATTATCCACCTGGACAACCCTTAGCATGGCAACAACCATTTCCCTTCTATCAACCACGCCCCATGCTCCCATACATGCCTTTTTTAGGCCGCGGCCGGGGCAGGGGAAGAGGCAGAAGGAGAGGAAGAGGCAGAAGGGTACACTGGGCACAGGACGAACCACAAATGGTGACACGCAGTCAAGAGAAGAATCCACCAAATCGGATCTAGTGATCAATCTATCATCACGATCACTTTCCCCTATTGAACTACAAGTCTTGAATAAAGGACTGGGCTTTGTCCCTACTCCCAGAGAAGACCCTTTCCGCCTCCACTGTGAAATGTCTCATCTCTTCAGGAAGATTAGACTTCAATTCTTCTTTGAGGACCGCTCTCATGTTGATCAACCCACTGACACGGGCCTTCGAAAACCATCCACTTTCATGCCCCCTACCTCCTCTATGCCCCACGAAGTATTAGCATTTGAAAAAGCAGTACTAAGTGATTTATCTGCTTTACAACCCCAACGGAGTTTTTCCAACATCTCCAATGCTGAGAGAGATGCCCTAAAAGCTCTATCTACAGACTTGAGTGTTGTCATCAAACCTGCGGATAAAGGGGGAGCCACGGTGATAATGAATTCATCTGATTACAGACAAGAATGTTTACGTCTATTGGGGGATTCGACCTATTACACACAGACCAACACAGATCCAACGAAGAGGTTACAAACCGAAATACGAGGTATGATTGAGGAAGCCTTAACGAACACTTGGATCTCACGCAATGAGGCCTCTTTTCTGGATACTACAAGCCCGCGTATCCCCTACTTCTACTGCCTCCCCAAAATCCACAAGGGTAAAATACCTCCCCCGGGACGTCCAATCGTCTCAGGCATAGGGTCCATCCTGGAACCCCTCTCTACTTTTTGTGACAAATTCTTACAACCGATTGTCCAGACATCCACCACCTATTTGAAGGACACCAAAGATGTCCTCAACTTGATTTCAGCTATCAATTCAACGACTGAAGTTCATGCCCTCATTACCCTTGATGTTGAAGCCTTGTATACAAATATTCCACAAGAGGCCACTTTGGAAGTTGTTGAAACTGCCCTTCACTCAGTCAGTCAGATACTTACTTCTCCTGTACATTTCATTATGCATTGTGCATCTCTAGCCCTGAAAGAAAATTTCTTCCAGTTCGAGGATCTTCTCTTTCTTCAGACTTGTGGCACATCAATGGGTAGTACTTTCGCCCCAAGCCTTGCGTGTCTATACATGTCTGACTTTGAATCAAGGTTTATACTCCCTGACACCAATCCTTTTCATACCAACATTAAACTCTGGCGTAGATATATCGATGACATTTTGATCGTGTGGCAAGGTCCCCTTTCTGGAGTACAAGCTTTTACTACTTGGGTTAATACATTGAACCCTTTTTTGAAATATACATCTTCTGTCTCTAATACAGAGATACCCTTCCTGGATCTCATGATCTGCATTGAACATGGGAAATTACACACTCATACTTACCAAAAAACTACAGACCGCAATAGTCTCCTTATGTATGAGAGCCACCATCCTAAGGCACTAAGAGACAATCTTCCGTACGGTCAGTTTCTCCGACTCCGACAGAACTGTAGTACCACCCGTATGTTCTCCTCCCAAGCTGATGATTTGACCACCAGACTGAGTAATCGCCATTACCCAGACAAGGTGGTCAGGACAGCCTATAAACGGGCCAAGTCCTGTAACAGAGACAATTTACTATCTACTAATTCGGTGGACCCAGAGCCTAAACTCACATGTGTGTCGACCTTTACTCCTCTTTGTAACACTATCCAAAAAGTTGTGAATAAGAGATGGTCTATTCTCTGTAGTGGAGGGGCGCAGATTCCAAAACCTCTATTTGCCTTTAAACGCACCACTAATGTAAAGGATTTACTCGTCCATACTAGACCCCGCCCCACTTTATCACCCCCCCCATTTACAAACACTATGGGGTTTACCACCAGTAACTGGTCATTTTCCTTGTGGCACGTGCAATGTTTGCACCCTGACTAAACGATTAAAATCCATCGAATTTGACTCCATAGGCCCTTGGCATCTACTCAGACACACGAATTGCAACACAAAAAATTGTGTTTACATGATCACTTGTCCCTGCAATTTACAATATATAGGTATGACCACACGAGCAGTGAAACTTAGGATTAACGAACATCGCAGCAACATCAGATGTGGCCGTGCCACGACTAAACTGGCTTTACACTTCCTTGACAAAAGACATAGCCCTAACGACATGTGGTGGGTCGTGCTACAAATTGACTCACGCAACACACCAAACTCACTTTTTGAGTTAGAACAACGATGGGTGTTTAAATTACGCACCCACTTAAATGGCTTGAATGATGAGATTCCTTGGAATTGTCTTTCAAAATGATTTTTCACTGTATTTTTAGAGTGTTGCAGTTACTACTGCTAACTCCCTAGAGTTTGATTCATTTTGAAATTCTTTTCCCCTTTTTGTGCAGTCTTCTCAGTGATTAGCTAACCAGCATGATTCTGTTATTTTTATTTATAAATTTTTTTTTCTCTTATGATCAATAATTTTGATTTTGGGACATCCAGTATCTCTTCAAGATACCATCCCTTACCCCACGAGGCCATGTGCAGACGATTATTATCCTCTTATTATTTTTCATTTATTTGGAGTCCTATTTTTGTTGTCTGAAACTGTCAGATTAACGCTTATTGCTGTTTTCTATTTTTAGATCTTTTTATGTTGACTCCGGGACCTCCTCCGAGTCTTTTCTCTCTTTCTGGAACTCCTAGATCAACGCGTTCCGCGTTGCCTGACTGCCTGACCGGAAACTCTTAATCTCCAATTTCCGGCACGCTACGTACATCAAGCGTAGCGGCCCGGGTTCCACTATTCTTCGGGAACCACGGACCGGGGTAGGTCTCCGCCTGGCAAGCATTGCTTCAACAAGTAAGTGCCCTGCCGCTCTCCCCCGGTTTATACTATACAGGTCCCGTTCCCCTTTTCGGGACCCGTGTTTTCTGCGGACTCCTCTTCCTACGTTGTTCTGCCATTTGACAGTCAACATGGAGTCTTTTATCCACCAGCACCTTACTCTGCTATATCGGCGACCTTTGGCCGCATTGCTGTAAATACAGTACATTTATCGAGGAGACCAGAGTTACTCCTCTACTCTGACTTCTTCCTGTGCCTCGGTTTTCCGTGAGGATGGACTCTACATTTAAAATTTAAATTTAGATAGTTATTGATACTTATTACTCCATGTACCGTCCAGTGTTCTCTGTTAGACAGCATTTTGTGTCTTGCCACACTATGTAGTCTGCTACCTGTATTGACTCCTATGGACCTTTCTGTCCCACAGCTATTTTACTGACATTCACTGCCTCATTCATTATTTTTGGTTTTCCATGCTTCTTGTGATCATACCAATTATGAACCTATGATTACTACATTTGAGACCCCTATGACAACACACATATACGTTACTTGAGTGGATATTTGACCTTTCTTTTAATTGATTCTGTTGTTTCATATTCCCCCATGTTTAGACGTTGTTTAGCGCTGGACTATTGGTCCGTGTATTCCTAGGATGCTCGCCTTCAATTTTAGGACGGTAAGCTTGTACCCACAAGCACTTGCATGTGTGTTGCTCACGAAGTAATACTTGCACTGCACATCACGGCCGCCTTGTTTTCCCATGATATGTACAATGCTATGACTCGCCCCTGTTGTGGTATAACCTGTGTACTTCTTTTTTGCAGGGCACGAGTTAGGAATTATTTATTCCATATTCATGTAAGTGATTATTACGCCTCCCCACTAATTGCTGGTCGAGAGGTATCTGTATTAACTTCCTTGCAAATATATGTGACCCTCATTATTCAGGAGATACATATAGTCACATAAGGTCCTGATGAAGCATCACTGGATCCGTTTGGACCACCAGGATGCGAAACATGTTGACCCATGAGGGGTTAGGTTTTGGAGAATTCCCAGACTCCTCTCCTTGATATGTTCTAATTTACAAGAGTGATTGATCTTAACTTCTTGATTCACTCTTCTGATTCTAATTTTTAATCTTGGCCCTGACCGCTCATTGGGTCCAATAAAATCTACAGTCCCAGTGGAGTTTTTGAGAGTCAATTTTAACCACAAATTTTTTTTCTGATCTCCGTTGATTCTTTAGTCACCTTTGGGGTCACGGCACCACCATATATTAAGATCTCCGGCAAAGAGCCCCCCCATCAGGGGTGGTGCCCGTCAGACATTGCAGCGCCAGTCTGACGAGGAGCAGCGCCTATGATGAAGCATGACACCCTATGGGTGTGTGAGGCCTCTTGCTCCTAGAATTTAGGACCCTGGTCACTATATTTTTTGTGTTATTGGAACAGTGTATCGCTGATTTTCTATGTACACTGCCCCACCTGGTGCATCCTGACCAGTGTGGCTTCATGCCATGAAGAAGCACGCGTCATTGTCTCTGCCGGGTTCAAGTGGTGCTGTCGCAGGTGGACCGGCTGGGAGATGAGCTGACACTCCTCCTGGTGGACTTTCACAAGGCCTTCGACACCTTGGCTTGAAACTTCTTGGTGGGGGTCCTAATGCGGATGGGTTTCGACCCGTAATTCAGGAGCATGGTCCGTCTACTGAATCATAGCCCCTCAGCGCAGGTGCAGGTAAATGCCATCCTTTCAGATCCCTTTCCAAGATCAGATGGGGGCACATCAGGGATGTCCCCTTTCCCCCCTACTGTTTGCCCTACCCATCAAGCTGCTGGCCTGCCTCCTCCGTGGAGACCCACTGAGCGACGGGTGGAGGACCAGCCACAAGGATAGGATGTCCTTATACACAGACGATGTCTTGGTGTTCCTGGGGAGGCCCTGGAGCTCCGGCCCTCACTGCCTTGAGCTTCTGAAACTGTATAGTGAAACCTCAGGCTAGGCTTACACCCCAGGAAGTCTCTGCTGGTGGAGTTGGGAGGTATTGTGGGGGAAGCAAACTGGTGCCCAGACATCCCAGTTAAGTGTAACACCTTCAAATACTTGGGGATTCACCTCTCCCTGCTCCTGGATCTGGTAGTGAGGATTTGGTACACTGGGGTCGGTTGCCCCTGAACCCAATGGGTCAAAATGCCCTTTAAATTGATCTGCCTCCCCGGTACTTGTATGTCCTGACAAACTTTCCCTACTTGGTGCCCTGGGCCTGGTTCTGATCCCTCACCTCCAAGCTCACCTCCTTTATATGGGGGGGAGGGCGCCACCGGCTTTTGCTCCATGTGGAAATCACCCTACAAGGGTGGAACGGGTGTGCCGGACCTCCACATCTATTACTTGGTGGCTCAGTTGATCCCAATCAATGAGTGGTTTACTGGGGGGATGGGTCAACCTGGCCTACCCCTTGGAGCTCGGTTACCTTGGCTTCGAGGGCGATCCGGTCCCGCGGGGCCCCGGACTGCACGCAGATGGCTGTGTGGTGTTGGCGAGCCGCAGTGTGGTTGACGGGTTGAGACCTACGCCTCACCAAGCTGACACCTTTGTGGATGGGAACATGGTTGCGGCAGGTATCCCGATTGGAGGGTTTTCTACAACGGGATGCCATTGGAATTACATATCTGGGTGATGTCTGCATTGGGGATACTCTGATGCCCTTTCAGCAGCTGAGAGAGCATTATACCCTATCCAGCTCCCACTTTTTCTGCTTCCGTCAGATGTGCCACGCCTTGCGGACCCACCTGTCGTCCAGTCTCTCTCTCCCTTATTACAGCCCACTTGAGGCAAAGCTGCTCTCGGGGTGTTTGAGGAGGGCGCTATTACCCAGATCCATCGATCCTTGCTTACTAACACACCTGACATCCTTGCCCCGTTGTGGGACAGGTGAGCGGCCTGGGTGGGGGAGCTGGACGAGGATGGTTGGAGGGAGGCCTTCCTAGCACCAAGGGAGCTGGCCATTTCCGCCAGGTTAAGAATGATTCAGATAAACTATTTGCATATGTCATATCTGTCCCCACGGAGACTCCCACATATTTACCTGAAGTCCCCCCCTGCCTCTATGAGATGTGGTCAACTGGGGGTGCACATGTTGCATGTGGCATGCGAGTGTCTGGGGATACGACCCTTTTGGGAGGGGGTGAAGCGGGATATCTCGATGGTCCTTGGCTGTCCCATTGAATTGAATGTAAGATTGGTGCTGCTGACCCTCCCGAAGGAGCTTGGGGGGCTGAGAGCTGACCGAATATTCATAGGGGTTGCATGTCTGGTGGCCAAGAGAGACATTGCACAGCTCTGGAGAGGCCCAATGGTACCATCACTCTTGAAGTGGCGATCTGGAGTGGACTGGTGCTCTCAATTAGAAAAGCCAATCTACGATTACGGGGCTGTCCCCATAAATATGAGAACATCTGGGGGGAAGTGGCGGGCATACAGGGGGTTGCCTGTGTGAGTTACATTATCATGGTCTATTGGGGAGGTTGGGCGACTGCGGACAATATTGACTTGCTTTATTCAATAGGGTTATCATGTACTCACTGGTATGTAAGTGTTTTTCTTCTGTTTTTCTGCTGCGTTTTCATGCATATTAACAACAATAAAAATGGTTATTAAAAAAAAAACTATCTTGCTTACAGATACCCCCTCTAAACAAGTTCAGAGCTGAACTTCTTTGGAAAATGTATCTTGAGTAAACTGTCATATTTTCTTATCAAATAAGGTTTGGTCACGTATTATAAAACTTTCAGAACAGCTAGTATTACTCAATCCATGTTTTCCTTTACCATAGGCTATACTTCACCCCTGTACAATGCTCAATGTTTGCAACAGATAACTTGTCTACATGCTGGTCTTGCGATTTTCCTAATAGTGACATTATGCATATGTTGTTTAGAATTCCTAATAGACTTTCATTTTGATATTTTCCTGGCGAGTGCTTTTCAACAAATTGCTTTTAATTGGAAATGTTCCTCTAAATTATCATATAAGACTTGGTGGGATTGCATTTGTTCACTTAAAAAATTGTATACTATTTGTCTCTCTCAATGCTCGACCTCCCATAAAGCTCAATTGTTATGGTTACCTTTGACGTCTTTTCTCAATCAAACTAAAAATTGTGTATCATCTACAAGTTGTATATTGTCTGAAAATTTCCAAACCCCATATATGAATTATCTCTCTGTTATTCCTTATTTTTAGAGGTTATAATTATTTATGTTAAATTCCTTGTATTTACTTACAGTTTACAAGGTTATTACTTCCTCCACGTATAAGTGACAGTTTCTTTATGTATTTATTTCCTTCTCTTTCCGTCACCCTTTTCCCCTTAAAACCATAAAGGCTTTAGTTTATTAATATAATGTTTTTGCACTGTATAGTAGTTGTATGCTTTAATTAGATTGTTCACTCCTCCTGCTGTATATTGGTACTGGTATAACACAAAAGATATGACTTGATTGGCATATGCCTAATGGCATATTTAATTTACTTATAAGTTCTAGTTAAGAGCACTACATGTGCCCATGGCCTGTAAATTAAATGCTACTAGTGGGCCTGAACCACTGAAGTTGCCATCCACTTAAGTCCTTTAAACATGCCACTGCAGTTTACACCGCTGTGTCAATCTAGCAAAATTACCCTGTTGCCAGGCCCAAACCTCACCTTTTTATACAAATAAGTAACCCCTAATGTAGTCCCTGGATAACCCAGAGGGCAGGGTGCTACGTATCTGAAAGGGACGACATGTACTTTAAAGTTTTACATGTCCTGGTAGTGAAAAATCCCCAAAGTCATTTTCCTTACAGCAAGGCCTATCTCTCCCGTAGGATAACATTGGGATTACCTTATTACATCTTATAAGTGTAATTCACAGGAAGAGATGCGTTTTTTGAATTTGGTGTCTCTGAAACCACATTTTTAAATCACAACTTACAGTGAAGTTCGATTTTAAATTGCAATTCTGAAAATGCGACTTTTAGAAAGTTGACATGTTCTTACTTTAGCCATTTTGTGCCTAATGCCTGTCTCTGAATACACATCTGGTATGGGTAGCAGCTAGGCTGTGTGCATTCCCTCTAGACAGACACACACAAAGAGAGCATAGGTGTGACTTGATGGGCCATCCACATCCTGATGGTCCATCCTGGATAGGATTGGAGGGTGGAGCTGGGCACAGCCTCACATTTACACCTGAATAGACTGAGCTATGTACTCATAAAAAGGGCTGCATAACCCCCTGCAGTGAATCTGGAGCCAGGGAAGGAAGGGAGGACTCTGTGCACCTCAAAGACCTTTCTTTGAAGTCTTCGTCTCTTCAAAAGCACAACTGGGTATTAGTACTGGACCCCTTACACCACCACTTCAGTACACTTCTGGATCTGTGGATACTCTGCAATGAAGAAGGACTGCTGTGCTGCTACAAGGAGTGCCACTCTACTGGACTGCTGCTCTGCTGGACTCCTGCTTTGCTGTGCTGACCTGTTGCATGCTTCCTCTTGTCTGGGAGTTAGAAGGACTGGACCTCCAGCTTCCCAACCCAGATGCCAAAGTAACTACAAGGGCCAGCTGACTGGTCTCCTTCTTTCTAAAGTCCCAGGGACATAAACGACTTCCAACTTATCTACATCTGCACCAGGCCAAGACTTTCAGCTTACTTTGCCCAGTGGTGTCATCCTAGTCCTGGACCCTTGACAGTGTTTCTTCTTTAGTCAACCCAAGCATCCTCATAGGAACAGGAGCATCTTTGCCATTGCGGGTATCGAAACCGGTGCATCTTTGCCTTTGTGTGGATCAGAACTGGTGCACCCTTATCACTGCGTGGAGTGGGCCCGACGCATTGCCTTTGGAACCAGCGCATTATCCTCGGAATCAATGCACCCTCTGCTACAGGAACAGAACCGACAAATCGTATTCAGGAGTAGCACATCGCCCTCGGAACCAATTGTCATGATCCTCCATATTCCATATTACGCCAGAGTTGGTGCACTATCTATGGTACTGACCCACCAGACTCTAATCTTAAACTCTAACTTTATGATGTTTCAATAGACATTGTTCATACCTTGCTGGTGTGCAGAGACTTCTTGGCATCTTACATTTATACCAGACATACTTAGGCAAGTATGCTGTTATGAGTGCCTTATTGATGTGCAGAGACTTCCAAAGAGACATACTGCACAATGTTTATTGGCAAGCATGCGTGCAATGAAGAGACATAATGAATGATTTGTATTGACAAGTATGCAAAGTACCTAGTGGCAAAAGCACGTTGCCTGATAGCGCGCTAGCAAAATATGCTTACAAACTGAATGTTCTTGTGTGTCCAGCGTTGTAAACCATGTTCTTTACTTTCCTTTTCCATGTTGTTAATGGAGTCCTTTTATAGTTTTCAACATTTGGAATCTCCCGAAAGAGTCCAAGTCACAGCCGCCATCTTGGTTTGCCAGCTTTTAAATACTGCCAAGCCGATCAGCTGAATGCAAATTATTGAGGCTCCTACAGCTGCAGGTGAAGTCTGTCTCTGCAGCTTCTTCAGCAGTCAACGCCCCAGAGAGTTTAGTGCAAGACCACGGTAGGTCTTTCTTGGCATCGTAGCAGGTAAGGAAGCTCCTCCATTTATTATACTCATCGCACTCCATGCTGTGGTGATTTGACAGTCCCAGAAAGGCAAACAGTGCATGACGCTTTGTCTACAGTCCTCAGTGGTACTACATGTCCAAAGCTGAGTGATCCTGGTTTTTGGAGCATGTTTGTGTCAGGAATTATATCAGCAACATCGTTTAAGCCCTAATGTGTATCTTTGGCACTTATATTAACAACCCTTTCTGAACACCCATGTGTGTATTTGGCAACTAGAAGAACATTTCAGATGATGCAGGAAAGGAGCCATTAGACTGGAAGGGCATATAAAGGCATATAAAATGAATTGACTTTTGAGTTATGTATATATGTAATGAAAAATCGGTTGAAAGGAACACTGAAAACTGTTTTCCAATTATGTAGTGTTGTAACAACTGCCTAAATCAATAGAGTTTCCTTTTCAGGTAATCGTAGTGACATTTTTATATTGTTGTGAACTGCCTAGAATAACTATATTGTTCCAAGTCATAAATATCAACACGTTAATGGGTTGGATCCTCTGTTCCAGGTCTCCCTCCACGCAGTACTGACCCTAATTCCCTTCCCCTCATCTGGCCATTCTGATCCTCTGTTGACTATATCTCAGAGTCGGAGCTGCCAGAAGGTCAGCTTCTTCAGGGTACACTGCTCCTGAGGAACCAACAGTCCCCTGACACAGACGCATCAACGAGTTTGCGTGGAGGAAACCAATGCATCTCCTTCTGTGCAGGATCAGAATTAAAGCATTGCCTTAGCTGCACTTCGCATCTTCCTTGATGTCGACACAACCAGGAACAAAGTATTTTTGTTCAGCGGGCCTAAGTGTGTTCTTGCATCTGGCCCACGCTCCATTGTGGTCAGTCTGAAGTCTAGACTCTGTTCTGGTCTGGTGCAACCAGATCTCACCGATCGCCACGTCTTGCTTCTGAACACTTTTCTACAGTTTATTCTTTAAAAATTCATCACTCAAATTCCACTCATTGGATTTTTGTCATTCTGGTCTTGTTTTATTCATTACATTCATTTGATTCATTACATTGAGGGCTGTTTTTCTAATCAGGTGTGGAATCTTTTTGTATAGTGTTTTCACTGTTTTGCTGTTGGAAGTGTTGCACAAATACTTTACACATTGCCTCTTAAGTTAAGCCTTACTGCTCTGTGCCAAGCTACCAAAAGATGAGCACAGATTAACATATGGTATGTTTCTGACTTACCCTGGCTAGGACTGTAAATCCTGCTTGGACAGGGTGCATACCTCTGCCAACCAGAAACCAGTTTCTAACATAGACCAGTTCAGGGCTATTTTCATGCTACTTATGTGTGATTCTGGGAGTCCTTCTTGTTCAATGGCTACATTTGGGATTTGCATATCAACTCACAGGCATACTTTCCCTTCTGTGTTTTCTTTTAGGACCACCACTAGTGGGAACCCACTGTGTCCAACTTTTTGATGTTGGCTGCTAGTAGATCCTGAGACTTGTTTTATATTGCCTTTTGCAATTGAAAGATATTTTTATGTGATGTTGTACATGGGACTTTACTATCCTCTTAAAGTGTAGGCATACTTCAAAGTGGTTCATTTTCCATAGACCTGAGAATAATTTGGGGTATTGTCTCACTAGCAAAGGGTCTTTGTTCACCTTGTATAGGACGGCAACCAGCCTGAGAAGTTTTGCTATCAAGAGACAGAGAAAACAGTCTCATGGTGTTTCTCTATTAATACATTTATGAAGACCTCTACTGAGTGATCTTTGTAGGTTAGCATTGTTTTGAACTTTCTAGACATTTAAGGGGTTTAACAGACATCTGTGTATTGATTTTCATATGATCTTCTTTGCTTCGCTTCTGTTTGATCATGCATTCATGTCAACTCTATTTTCCTCTAGTGTGGCACTCTTCCCCAGCAAACAATATTGAAGTGACTCTGACTGACATCCCTAAATGATTTTCAGACTGATGGTTGCTTTGTCAAATTTTCAGTGCAGAACCTGACTGAGAAGTTATGTTAGTAGGTCACTCATCGAGTCTTCCTTTCCTTCAGACACTAAATTGAAAATGTACCTTTCATAGTCTACAATTTTGGAAAGGAATTTGGCATTGAGTGCAGCTTTAATAAGTGGCTGTTTGAGCAGGATGAAGTATTTAGATGATTCTCCTAATATCCTTGCCTACCACATAGCTTTAATGTGAGTAGTTTTGCCTGCCTTTTCTCTTTTTCTTTCCTGGCTCTTACATGAAGTCCTCAAAAATGCACAGCCATTGTACACTTTTGGGTCCCATGCAATTGCCAGGGGGCATTCAAAACTGTTCAGAGGGCATTAGAAATTAGACGGAACATTTTGCTTTCCGTTGACACTGCTGAATCCATCTTTTGTGCAATGTTTGTGCTTATACTCCTTGGTTATTTGTTGTGAGACACTTTCTTGAGGTGTTTGCAGTTCGTTGAGATGCTCATGCTGTATTGCTTTTATTTATTTGTAGTCTTGTTTCTTATCCAACCTCTCAATGTTGCCTGACTTCAAAATCAATCAATCAATCAATCAAAAAACCTTATAGAGCGCGCTACTCACCCGTGAGGGTCTCAAGAAGCTTGGGGGGAGGGTGAAGGGGGAGTTACTGTTCGAAGAGCCATGTCTTGAGGTTTTTTCTGAAGAGTAGGAGGTTTTGTGGAGGTTGGTGGGGAGAGAGTTCCAGGTTGAGGGGGCGAGGTAGGAGAAGGCCCTGCCTCCTGTGGTGGTTAGTTTGATGCGGGGGACTGTAGCTAGTGTGAGGTCTGCTGATCAGAGGTTGCGGGTGGGAGTGTGGAAGTTCACTCTTTCGTTGAGGTAGGTCGGGCCGGTGTTGTGGAGGTATTTGTGTGCGTGGATGAGGATCTTGAAAGTGATTCTCTTGTCTATGGGGAGCCAGTGAAGGGATTTGAGGTGTGGTGAGATTTGTTCGTGGCGGGGGAGGCCAAGGACGAGGAGTGCGGCTGTGTTCTGGATTCTCTGGAATTTGCGTTTGAGTTTGAGTGTGGTGCCAGCGTAGAGGGCGCTACCGTAGTCTAGTCTGCTGCTGATGAGTGCATGGGTGACTATCTTCCTGGTCTCTGGGGGAATCCATTTGGAGGATTTTTTTAGAGTGTGGAGTGTGTGGAAGCAGGAGGAAGTTAGTGAATTGATTTGCTGTGTCATGGAGAGGGAGGGGTCCAGTATGATGCCGAGGTTGCATGCGTGGTTTGCGGGGGTGGGAGCGTGGGAGCGGGGCCTAAGGCGGTGGGCCACCACGAGTCGTCCCATGTGGTTTTGTTGGGGCCGAAGATGATGATCTCGGTTTTGTTGGAGTTAAGCTTGAGGTGGTTAGTTGTCATCCAGTTGGCGGTGTCGAGGAGAGCAGCGTGTAGGTCGGTTTTGGCGGTGGTGGGGTTGCGAGTGAGGGAGAGGGAAATGGGCCCTCTAGTGGGTTTCTATGGAGCTCCTAACACCAAAATACAAAATAGATGTAATATTTTCTATTTGGGTCTTTAATTTGCTTTTTTGTGAGGAACTGGCTGAACTTTTCTTGGCTCCTTTTTCTGATGAAGTCTACAGGATTTGCTGCATTTGTTGTGGCTCTCACAAGATTTTTTTGTTGTGCCTGTTATTTTATTTTCTTGAAATGGCCATCCTGCTGCATTCATGGGCTTCTCGAGATTTCAAACAAACCCAGAACATTATGACCTCTATCCTTGAGAGGCTCCAAGTATGAACAATACTCTGGTGTGCTTGCCAGCGAGGTGTGTTTTCACATGGACCTCGCTCTTCTGGCATCACACTTGCTTTGAGGTGTCTCCTACCTTAAACAGTACGCCACACCCTTACTCTCTTCTGTTGTTTGCTGTAGGTGTTTCTGTTGTTCCTGTGCATGCTGTTGGATTGTAGTCATGTACGTACATAGACATTGGAGCCCTCTTTCATTGCTTTTTTGGTGCCTGAATGCTCTGGAGGCTTTAGTTATCTATCTGACTTTGGGCATATTTGGTGCCTTCCCTGTTACTCCTGGTAATCTTGGCTTCTTGTGCAACTAGGCAGCCACTGCACTGCACTCTTTTTGTCATGTGGACTTGATTCTGATTGTTGTGTTCTCCTGGCTGGACAAAAACAGTAACTTAGCAAAAATAATGAAGTGCACCTTGGGCGTAAGGATTATTTTAAAAAATGTTTCTCCAATTTGACTGTTCAAACCTGTCCATCCAAGGGGGATAACATTCGGCCTTTGGGTCGATTTCTGGCCTAGGGGTTAAAAATACTCCTCCTTTACCTGATGGTTATGGTCTGACTTGACAGTGCAGCTGTTGCCACACAATTATGTGATTACCACTAATGAGGGGCTCTGGTTCTGCCCACATGGTAAAAGCCAGGAGTGCATGCTTTAATTGGGCAAACGTTGTGTGCTTCCACACAAAATTACTTGCCTCCACTAGCTGAGATCATTTTCTTTGTTTATACATCTGGCTGTGCTTAAACTTTCAGAAGAACACACATGACATTGTAATGTTCTAAAACTGTCTTACATAGCTAGATAATTTATGTTGTTTTTCTCTGGCAGCAGCACAGATGGGAGGAGGGCAGTCATTAGAATACATGGATTTTTCGGTCTGGCTTGACAGTGTAAATTCACCTGACCTTTAACCTACATTAGTATTATTCTACAGTTCTTTGCTTTCACAGAAAAACATATATATTCCCATGCTAATTAACACAATCCTACAGTAGTCCTTTAACCCCTTAACTGCTGAGCCTCTCCACCCCCGTGCTGAGCCCTTTTTGGGCTATTTGGAGTAGTTTGCGCTTAGGCCTTCATAACATTTTGTCCACATAAGCTATCCACGCCAAATTTGCACCCTTTTTTTCAACATCCTAGGGATTCTAAAGGTACCCAGAGTTTGTGGGTTCCCCTGGAGGAGACCAAGAAATTAGCCAAAATACAGCTAAAATTTAGTTTCTTTCATAAAAGTGAGAAAAAAGGGCTGCCGAAGAAAGCATGTGTTTTCCCCCTGAAAATGTCATCAAAAGGTATTGGCGGGGCTAAAATCACCATCTTCCCAGCTTTCAGGAACAGACAGACTTGAATCAGAAAACCAAATTTTTCCACACAATTTTGGCATTTTACTGGGAAATACCCCATTTTTACTATTGTTGTGCTTTTAACCTCCTTCCAGTTAGTGACAGATATGGGTGTGAAACCAATGCTGGATGCTGGAAAGCTAAACATTTCTGAAAAGTAGACAAAATTCTAAATTAAGCAATGGGTCATTTGTGTAGATCCTTTTTGGTTTTCCTACAAAAGGTAACAGCTAAAATACAAACATATTGAAATTGAGGTGGAAAAAGAGCTGTTCACGTTTTCTTCTATAAATTTTACCAGCGATGCAGATTTTTTAAAGCAATATACCGTTACATCTGCTGGACTCTTCTGGTTGCGGGAATATATAGTACTTGTAGATTCATCAAGAACCCTAGGTGCCCAGAGCCAATAAATGAGCTGCACCTTGCAATGGGTTTTCATACCAGGTATACAGCAATTTATTTGGTAAAATATAAAGAGTCAAAAATAGGTATCAAGGACACTTTTGAATTTCCAAAATGGGATAAGGTGACTAGAAGCAGTGTTTATTTGCACATCTCTGAATTTTGGGGTTCCCATACTAGCATGTAAATTACAGGGCATTTCTCGAAAACACTTCTTTATTACATCCTATCTTACATTTGGAAGGAGAAAATGTAGAGAATGACAACGGGTAGTAACATTTGCTCTTGTATTCTGTGTTTCCCCATGCCTCCCAATAAAAATAGTACCTCACTTGTGTGGGTAGGCCTAGTGCCCGTGACAGGAAATGCCCCAAAACACAACATGGATACATCACATTTTCCCAAAGAAAACTGACCTATTTTTTTGCAAAGTGCTTAGCTGTGGATTTTGGCCTCTAGCACAGCCGACACCTTGGGAAACCTAGCAAACTATACATTTGTTTTAAACTAGACACCTAGGGGAATTCAGAATGGGGTGACTTGATGGGCTCTCACCAGGTTCTGTTACCCTGAATCATTTGCAAACCTTAAAATTGGGCAAAAAAACACTTTTCCCTCAATTTTCGGCGATAGGAAGTTCGGGAATCTGAGGGGAGCCACAAAATTCATTCCACCCAGCATTGCTCCAGGTCTCCCGATAAAAATGGTACCTCACTTTTGTGGGTAGGCCTAATGCTCACAACAGGAAATGCCCCTAAACGCAACATGGACACATCACATTTTTACATTGAAAATGTATGTATTTGTTGGAAAATGCCTAGCTCAGCAGGCACTTAGGAAAACCTACCAAACTCACCCATTTTTCAAAACTAGACACCAGCAGAAACCCAAGATGAGGAGACTTGTAGGGCTCTCACCAGGTTCTGTTACCCAGAATCCTTTGCAAACCTCAACATTTGGCAAAAAAACACTTTTTCCTCACATTTCGGTGATGGATGGTTCTGGAATCTGAGAGGAGCCACAAACTTCCTTCCCCCCAGCATTCCCCAAATCTCTCGATAAAAATGGTACCTCACTTGTGTGACAGGAATGGATCACACAAGGGTCAATGGTAGTCCTTGCATGAGGGCTACTGTTAACCCTGGAGTGATCCATTCCTGATGCAGGCACTAGGCACAGGCACACAAGTGGGGTTGTGTTTTTATCAGGACAAGTGGAGAAACACTGGGTAGTAGGAAGTTTGTGGATCCCTGCACATTCCTGTAGTTTCTGTGATGAAAAAGCAAGGAAAAATAGTGTTTTAATCAATATTTCACTTGTGCAGGGTATATTGGGTAGGAAATGCCGTGGACTGCCCTGGATGTCTAGTTTTCAGAAATGTCTGGGTTTGGTAGGTTTCGCTATATGGTCGCCGAGCCCAGGCCCAAATACTCAGGCTGTTTTGGGGTAAATAATTTTGATGTCTCCACAATTCGTTTTGGGCGCTTCCCTGTTGCAGTCACTTGCCCACCCACTAAATTGAGCCAATGTTTTTCTCTGGAGACTTAGTGGAACGCTGGGTGGTAGAAAATGTGTGACTGCCTGCAGATTCCAGGACTTCCCCTCACTGAAATGCAAGGCAAAAGTGTTTTTAAGCAAAGTTTGTGATTTCAAGGGGATTCTGCGTGAAGGAAAGCTGGTGAGAGGCACATAAGTCCTGACCGTTGAACTCCCCTGGTACTAGTATGTAAAAATTAATCCACCACTCACACTGGTTGGTTTTTAGCACCTCCAGAAATGACGGTTTCAAAGCATGAAAATACTCATCAAATATCTGAATATTGAAACCAAGCCTTCTGAAGGTGGGCCATAAAGCTGCGTCCAGGCACGAACCTCTTTATGGTCCATTCACACACCATTCACGCACAACAAACAACCCTTTAATACCGCCAGCCACGGGTCCAATTCCACCAATCACTGCACTCACATTAACTTACTGCTGCCCGACAAGGGCTCATCACATTCATACGCCACAGGACAGAATAAGTTTGACTGCATTTTACCACCTGCCAAATAACCACCTCCTTCCTACTGAACATTACCGAAGGCATGCGTAACAAACCTTTACTAATGACTCCCATGACAGCCACCCAGGGCTAAGGAAGACATGTTTTTCATGCACCTTTAGTGCACTCGCTGTGCTAAATCCAACTCCTTCCAGTTTGTGGATGCAAGTTGGGGGTGTCCGAGTATGCCGTACAAAGCGATTTCTCGAACTAAGCAAGCATATCCACCTTGAAACTGAGGCAGCCATGCTGGGGAATTCTCATGATGTACCTTGAAGAGAAGGTCATAGGCTATGAAAAAGGCAGTGTTTGGCACATAGGGTAGTTTGTGAGAACGTAGCATATGTCCCAGCCAACATTATGTGCAGTGCTGTGACTGTAATGCACTTATCATACAGCAAATTGAACAACTACTAAGTTCTGATGGAGGATGAACATGAAAAGCAGGTTAAATATTGACCCATTCGTGTCATTGTCCTTCAGTGCTGGGATGGCACCAATGGGTTTGAATCCATAGGTGTAGATGATGTACATCTATACTACCTTTACTATCTGCATTCTACCTGTGCAACATACCTGTGAAGGCACATCTACCATAAGCTATCCTTACCCATTCATGTCTCTGTCCTCATCAAAGTCCTAAATAATCCGGTATATTTGCCAGGTAAACCTATACTAGTTTATGGATGCCAGGTGGGGGTGTCCGAGTATGCCTTGGGAGGCCTACTCCTCAAAGTGAGCGAGCATATCTACAATTGAAACTAAGGTAGACATGCTGTTGAAGATATTCTAAGGTCTCTAATGTAAAAAGTCAAACAAATATCCTGTGGGACTCATTCACCAACACTTCATCTTTTGCTTTGAAAGTGAAGCTACAAATTGAGTTTGTATACTTTCAAACAAGTAGAAATGTTGGTGAATATGTCCGACAGGACATTTGTTTGACTTATTACACTTACTCTGGTTCTCGTTGGCAATCATGGTGGTCCTTGTGTAGAATACATAAGTTCCCTAATAAGCACTTCAAAATTCAGTCATGCCTTTAACATTTTGCCACACAGGGTACTCCGGGACAATTTGGCATATATTCTGTCCACTAGTATGTGCATTATGGGGGCATGTTAATTGAACAGAACACCTAGCACGTTCTGACGGTGGATATAGGTGACAAGCAGGCCACAAGGAAGTCCATGATTTCCTGAAGTAGATGAAGTAAAATTCTGTGGCTGCTTGCCTAACGAAGCAGTGGCCCATGGACGTTTGGCATCTATGTACAGCCACGGCAGTTCCACCTCAGTTGATTTCCCATAACTTTGCTTTAGTATAATACAACAGAAAGAAAGTAGGGACACAGAGGCCTGGTTGAGATGGGCACTGGGGACAGTAATACCTACTCTCCTGCCGCTTTCCATGCTTTGAGCACACTCTACAGCGACGACATGGACGATCCTTTTTGGGTGTTTTAGGAATGCGATCAGCAAAGTGTCGCTCCTGCAGCCTTGCCAAATCCTCCAGAACATATGAGGTGGAGGCTGCTGCTGCTTCTGTAACAGCAGTGAGGCTTTCAATTGTAGACAACAGGAAGTCAAGGAAAGTCAGGAGTCATCCTGTGGTTGTCTGACAATAAACAAGATACGCATTGTATGTTGCCATCTGGATCAGGTGGGTAATCAGTTTCTTGTACCAAGTGCAAGTTTTATGACACGTATTGTATGGTTGAAGAACCTGGTCATACTTGCCCACTCTGCCCATGTACTTATTGTAATCAAGTATAAAGATGGGCTTGTGGACTTCGGCCATCTGACCCCAAACCATGATGGGGAAGTGCTCTCATAATGAACTGTAATGAGCACGCATACATCACTCCTATTCAAGTTCTTGACTGCGAGCAGTTTGTTTGAACACAACGCAGTACTCTGGGATTTCTGGAGCTTCTTGCAAACAAGGGCCTGCAGGAATCCTTTGCAGTTACAATGAACTGTACCGCAAGCCACAGTGCCAGCTTTGTAGAGCTCACTGAACAGCTCTATTCCTGTATAGAAATTGTCCACATAAAGATTATAACCTTTGTGAAGGAGTGACTGGACAAGTTCCCATACAATCCTACCTGTGACCCCTAATGTGGGAGGGCAACCTACAGGGTTTAGGGTAGAGTCCTTCTCTGTCTACACTCCCAAGTTGTACACATAGCCAGAAGAGCTCTCACACAGCATGTACAGCTTTATGCCATAGCAAGCTCTTTTGCTTGCAACATACTGTCTGAACAGCAGCCGTCCTTTGTACAGGATCAAGGACTCATCGACTGCTATATTCTTTCCAGGGTTATAGATCTCTGGAAACCTGACAGACAAATGTTCCATGACAGGCCACATTTTGAACAATCTGTCATAGTCTGGATGGTTCTGGGGCAATGTAACAGAATTGTTATTGAAATGCAGTATGCACTACACTAGCAAAAAACGATCTATGATCATGTATGGTGTGAAGATGGGGGTTACCCAAACCGTGCGAGTCGTCCAGTTGGACTGCAAGGTGGGTTTCTGCACTAATCCCATTTTGAGCGACAGGCCCAAAAATATCTTCAACTCTGCCAGCGAAGTGAGAGTCCACTGGCGTGCCCAAGAATGGGGCCCTAGAGTGCCTCCATGCTCCCTCAGAAATAGTTCTGCACACAAATTTGTTTGCTGCACAATTTCCTGAAGGAAGTCAACATCCAAAAATAGATGAACGTAGTCGGCTGGCAAAAAGTTGGCCATATCATCTTTACATCCAGCGTCACCAGTTAAAGGCGGAATTCGGGGCTGAACTAAATCGGGGGCCTGCCAAGAGAGCACTCTCTCTGTGCTTGCCGCCGCACGCTCCTGCTCTCTGGGTTGGCCTAACTCGCTGTTGTCCTGCTGATCAGACTGTGCTTGCAAAGGGACAGCACGGCTGTGTCATCGTCTCCCTCAGAATCACTGGAAGAGGTGTCATGGGATGGGACTCCGCCGACCGAAAACTCTCTCCCAGACTCTGCCCCATTGTCCTCTCCCTCAGATGCTGTCTCAGTCTCTGAACCTGCCTCAGATCTACCCTCCCTAACCAGAGTTAGGGCTTGAGCAGCAGTCATCCAATGAGACACCATCACTGCTAATGGCTAAACTGTCCCTCTAAAGTACTGGACTATGTAGAAGGCAAATAGAATCACAAAATTGCTCGTGGGTGTGTGTGATGTGTCCAATAGTAAATGTCGTCCCCTTACCTTTGATTCTTCTCCGATTCAGCAGATTTTCTGATGACACTGAAAAAAACAAAAAAGACACACTATTACTTCACCTTACCACATACCCATCATCACAGCCTTTAGCGCTGGTGGTACCCAGTGCAACAGTCATTTTTGGCGCTCTGCCTCCCATGGCCTCCTCTTCCAATTTCCTCAGTACCACCCAGCAAAAGCGCCCCTCATATCACTATAGCCCCCCCTCCACATACATTTCATTTGTTTTAAAGAGAAGGTAACGTTGGCTTTACTAATCAACTCAGCTAAATACATGCGTATCATTTGCAGCAGGCATATAAACCATCTATGCTACTTTATGGCATCAAAACTGCCACTAGACAAAAGACATATCTATCTCTCTCTCACTATATATATATATATATATATAAAAAATATATATATATAGTGATAAGTGATATATGTATATACATACATACACATCTATAGAGAGATTTGTCTCTCGTTAAATATATTTATATGTATATCGCTATATATATATATATATATATATATATATATATATATATATATATATATATATATATATAGAGAGAGAGAGAGAGAGAGAGAGACTGGCTTTAAAAAAAATATATATGTACTTTCCCTGGGGCCGATCGTGACCCTTTGGCAAAGCACACATGTATAAAAAATTAAAAAAACATAGGGGGTCAGACCTTGGCATGGTTTTTCTTTTTCTAATATTCCCTGGGGAGGCGCGACCGTTTGCTAAATATTTCCCCCTAAGGATCAGCCCATGTAGGAAGGGCCAATGCCGCCATTTAAAAAAAAAAAACATTTATTTCATAATCTGCGGGGGGGGACTTAGGGGCAACAACTTTTTGTGCACCCACAGGGGGGCTAGCCCACTTACACGGGGGCTGACCCCATCCCAAACAAGATCCCTGGTGCCTAGGGGCATTTCCTGGCCACGGATCACAGTAGTGCTGCAATCCATGTGCAGGAAACGTTGCCAGGAAGGTACGGACGGAAAGGGGAGACTCTCCACTTTCCATTGATGCCTCGCTGCATGCTGATGTCACAGAGGGGCAGGTGGGGAGCCAGAGGAGATGCAGAAGTTCTTCTGCGTCTCCCGGGGTAAAAAGAAACACGCACTGGAGGATTTTTAAAACCCCTCTCTGGCGTCGGTCACTGGACGTGACCTGTACCAGGGAGGGTGTGGGGGCGTCGGCCAGTGGTTAAACTGGTTAAAACCAGAACTATTGGCATTGCCAATGCTTATCTTACTTTCTGTACAGAAATACATAAAACAATTAATATCTTATCTCCAACCTCCCTGACTGGTCTGGTGCAGACCTTTAATCTCATGCGCTTGCCTGCCAGTGCTAATTGGCTCATTTGTAGGTTGAGTGCAACTCAGGCTTGTAGGAGGCTGGCCTGGTGTGTGGTGGTACCTATGGTACTTGCACCTTATACCAGGTCCAGGTATCTCTTATTAGTGTAGTGTAGTGTAGGCAGTGTCTAGAAGCCAGGCTCTCTAGAGGAAGCTGTGGATGGACAGCCAAGGCTTATCTAGGAGACATGCAAAGCTCATGCAATACCACTGTAGTCACACTTATTACTTACACACATGGAAGAAAACACTCAGTGTTTCAAAAATAAAGGTACTTTATTTTGGTGACACAAATACCAAAAATACCATAGAGGCTATACTCCCTTAGGAGGTAAGTAGTACACAAATTGTATACACTAGTATGCAGAAACAGGCATGAAACAGTTGGAAAACAGTGCAATTAGTGAAACTCACAATAGAGAGAAATGGCCCTAGGGGGAGCACAAACCATATACTAAAAAAATGGAATGCGAAAGTTGGTCCCCCACCTAGGGTAAGTGTAATGTGTAGAGGAGAACTGGGAGTACTAGGAAAGCCCAAAGGTAAGTACCACAACCCACCCCAGTGACCAGGAAAGCAGGAGTAAATCACAGTAAGTTTCCCAGAACACACGCAGAGAAATTCAGGCTTAGCGGAAAGTGGACCTGCCCAGGATCAGGAAGGACCAGGTGGACTCTACCCAGGAGGGGGAGTTAGAAGGGGCCCTCAGCAACACACAGAGACTACAGAAGCCCAGGCAGCACCCACAGGAGTACCACAGGACAGGGACAGGAGAGTAAAAGAAAAGGCCCACATAGCACTACGAAAATGGCTTCCACGCCGCCGGAGAACCACTCAGGGAGCTGTGCATTGCAGGAAGGGGTGCTAGGGGCTGGAGCTTCAGGATTCATGAAGATTTTGAGGAAAGGATGCCTTAGCAGCTACAAAGGGTGCTGTGCATGGGGGTACTGTCATGCGTGGGCAGGAAAGGGCTTACCTCCACCCAACTTTGACAGCTGGAAAACAGGACCGTCGGAACCACTTCAGTACCCTCCATGATGCAGGATCCATGCAACTCAGCAGGTGAGGTGATCCACACAGTCGGTCATCGTCGCAGTTGGTGCCTGCAGAAGCAGGGGAGTGACTCCTTCTCCCCAAGGGAGATTCCTTCTTCCTTCTGATGCAGCCTGAAGATGGGCTGTCCTCAGAGGATGCACAACCGAGGAAATGTTGCAGTTGCTGGAAGGAGCCAGAGACACAATGTTGCAGGAGGCGTCTTGCTTCTTTGTTGCAGCTTGTAGGATACCGAAGAGTCATGATGCAGTTTCTTTGGTCAGCAGTCGAAGTGGAGGGTGCAGAGGATTCCTGCTGGAGTCTTGCAATCGAATCTGAGGAACCACCCAAAGGAGAGACCCTAAATAGCCCTGAAAGCGGGATTGGTCACCTAGCTGGGTGACCACCTCTCAGGAGGGGGCTCTGATGTCACCTGCTTGCACTGACCACTCAGATGCTCCCAGAGTTCCCTGCCAACCTTGAATCCAAAATGGTAAATCCCAGGGACCCTCTGGAGGAGCTCTGAGCATCACCCCTGGGTGGAGATGGACAGGGGAATGTCCAGTTCTGTGCCAGAGCAGGGACTGAGGGTCCCTGAACCAGTGAAGACTGGTTTATGCAAGGAGGGCACCAAATGTGCCCTTCAAAGCATGGCCAGTGGCTTGGGGAAGCTACCCCTCCCAAGCCTGTAACACCTATTTCCAAAGGGATAGTGTGTAACGCCCCTCTCCCAAAGGAAATCCTTTGTTCTGCCTTCCTGAGCTCGAGCTCCGCAAGCAACAGCAGGGTAGAAACCTGTCTGACAGGTGGCAGCAGCTTGAGCTGCCTGGAAACCCTTAGAAGGCTGTAATGGCAATACTGGGGGTCCTTTAAAGAGCCCCCAGAGTGCATGGAATCATACAACCAATGCTTACAAAAGCATTGGGGTATGATTCCAACATGTTTGATACCAAACATGCCTATGTTTGGAGTTACCATTATGTAGCTGGACATAGGTATTGACCTATGTCCAGTGCATGCGTAAAATGATGTCCCTGCACTCACAAAGTCTGGAAAATGGGCCTGGAGTTTGTGGCGGTACCTCTGCTAGTGTAGGGGTGCCCTCACAAACAGGTACTTTGCACCCTGCCCTCTAGGCTGGACCGCCTGCCATAGGGGTGAATTATAAATGACCTGGTGCAGTGAAAAGTGCCAGTGAAAGGGTGCTTGCACCTTTTCACGCAGGCTGCAATGGCAGTCCTGCAGAACCCTTTGCTTGGGTTAACCCTATGGGTGGCAAAATATATGCTGAAGCCCATATGGATCCCCCAGAACCCCAATGCCCTGGGTACTTAGGTTCCATATACTAGGGACTTATAATTGGGCACCAGTGTGCCAATTGTGGGTGAATGACAGAGGTTTGGGAGAGAGAGCATAATCACTGGGGTCCTGGTAACACAGTCAAACACACTGACATCAGGCAGAAAAAGTGGGTAACCATGCCAAAAAAGAGGGTACTTTCCTACAAGGGTTGAATTGGCAACCAAGGGCCAGATGTATGATGCATTTTGCTGTTTGCGACCGGTAAAATGCTTTTGACAGGTACCAACCCTATTTTGCGAGTAGGTGACTTATTACCCACTCGCAAAATAGGGTTTGCGAGTCACTCTTAGGAATGGACATGTCAATGTTGTCCGTTCCTAAAAGCAAATCACACCTGCATGTAGGAGTGTTTTGTGACAGGGAAAGCGGTTCCAAAACGTTTGCGATTACCACCAACTTCAAGTTAGTGGTAAGCCATTTGCAAATGAAAAGGGGTCCCAAGGGACTCTTTTCCTTTGCTAGTGGGGGTGCAAACATTTTTAAGAGCAGGCAGTGGTCACATGGATGACTGCCTGCTCTTAAAAAATGAAAAGAAACCTTTTTGGTTTTCTTTTTGAAATGTAACCCATTTTCCTTTAAGGGAAACAGGCTGCATTACAAAACAAATTGCTTTATTGAAAAAGCAATCACAGACATGGTGGTCTGCTGACCCCAGCAGTCCACCATCCCTGTGATTGTAGCCATTCACAATGGGTCGCAAATTGCCACCTTCCTTATGAATATTGATGAGGCAGGTCCATTTGCGACCCACTAGGAATTGCTAAATGTGTCTGAGACACATTAGTACATTGCAGTTTGCGATTTCCAAAGATTCCAAATTTAGGAAATCGCAAACTGGATTCTTCGTACATCTGGCCCTAAGTGCAGCCCAAAAATGTGTAAACCAGCCCCACTCCCTGCCTCACTCTAATATTTCTCCTCTTGTTTTCTCTCTCCCTCCTCTCTTGCCTTTCATGCCTGCTGTAATTACCTGGAGAAAGTGGCAGATTCTTCTTCAGCTGCCTTTGCCTCCCAAAAATAGTCTCCATTGGCTTCAGCCCACCAGAAAAATGCATGACGGAATAAACGGGCAGTCCGGCCTGCTCAGTTTCTTGAACTGCGGTCCACACAGAGCTGCTCATCCAGCCCTAGAATGTCTTTCACAGGCCCTGCTCTGGGCAGAACACATAGCTACTAAGGTTTCAGATTGCTTATGTGTGACATGTTCATACTTTCAGTGTTCTTATGAGTGACATTCAACACTAAATGTGTGACACTAGCAGTGACACTTCCTCGTGAGGAAAATGAAGCAATGAAGAACAGTGACATATAAATACTAACAGTCACATTGCTACAGGCTCTGCTAACTAGTGGTGCTCGGCGCTAATTTGTGTTTGAAAGTAAACTAAACGTTAAGTAGTTCGAATTCACCTCACCCTCAAAATTAGCTATTGCGACTGTTAAATTCAAGAATAATCATAACTGGCTACCTTCAGCTGAGCTCAGAGCAGAGCTGTGAGCAAAATGCAGCCCCCACTCCATCCCCCATGGCAAGTTGGGTCTGCACTGCAGTCTGGCAGATGCTAAACACAACTACATTGTGAGCAGACAGGCTGCAGTGACTGCAGAGCTAAGCAGTAACATACACAGGCTCAGAATAATCATGACCACCTCTAAATAGTACATTTTAATAGGAAGGAGATACCTGAGTGAGTGACACTTATTAGTCTGTGTCTCTAGTGTGAGCGCCATTAAGGTATGGGCCTGGCCAGCCGCAATGAGTACCCCAGCAGTGGCGGAGTTTCACAACTCTACGTGCTGCATTTATGATGAGGCTGCACTGCACCACAGTGCTGAATCCATGCTGTTCCCCGAATCCAGAGCAAGACCTCAGGCGGCAGATCCTTCTCCTACCTCGCCACCAAGACCTGGAATTCACTCCCGACCTCCTGCGCCAGACCCAGGACCTCCTCACCTTCAGGAGACTCCTCAAGACATGGCTCTTCGACCGATAGCAGCTACCCCCCCCTCCCCTCAGCGCCTTGAAACCCTAACGGGTACATAGCGCGCTTTACAAATTTAATGATTGATTGATTGATTGATTGATTGATTGCTGGGCGGCTGAGGTACCACCACTTCTGCGGCATCTGTGGTCCTAGGGCAGTCAGCGGGGTCAGGTCCAGTCTCAGGTCCCGCCACAAACAGCAATAAATACATCATAATTCTGTAGCCCACACGCACAACGTGGTGCGAGCAGCGGTGGGCTGAACTGCTATTGGCAAACTTTATTTATTAAACTGCCGCCCGCTTTCCCAGCCCGCAGCCATTGGGTACTGACTCTCAGTCAGTGAATCAGTATCTGAATGCCACACAGGTGTTGGGTGAATACTGTTATGATACATTTGCTGGTAGAGCTAAGTAGCCCCCTAAGCCTGCTAGGAACTGCGCGGACCGCGTGCTACCAGCTTTGCTCTGTTCAGTTAGTGGGGGCTAATTAGCAGCGCTTCGGCTGAGCAGGTGCTACAAATGCGTGACTTTGCATTTCAGTGCAGTGATGCGGACCACCACACTAAAATACGTTAGTCTAACTCCTGAGGCATGCTAAACAATTTGGTGGCTGCACTCCTCAATTGATGTTTGGCTTTTCCAGAACAGAGCAGCCCCAACAACACTCTCCCTTTAAAGGCAAGTTCTCAGTCCCAAATTTAATGTCCTCAGAAACATGGTGTGAACTCTAGATCAACCCTGATGCTACCCCCACTGTGTTGGAGCCAATGTTTGCAGGTTACTTTTATTAAGGTGAATTCACCAAAATGCCAGGGGTAGCGGAAGTGACATCCTTAAATGTCACTCTCACACACATGCTTACATACAAACACCTCTACACACTCTCTCAAGTACTCACCCACCTGCAAGCACACACACAATATGGGCTGTCACAGTATTCCAGGCACTGACTTTGCCACCTCTGAGACCAGGGGTTGCAAAGGCTGTTAGGTGTCGCAAGGGGCAAGCAAAGGGTCGCAGTTGCGACCCCTGGTGACCCCTAAACGACGGTCATGATTACAGTAACTCCTTCAAGATCTTCTGAACACAATTCTTTTTTAGGATGCATTCTGACAATGCAAAGGAATCTTACATGAACTAAAAACACGCTGTTTAAACGTGCAAGTAGTCGATCTGGGGTAAAATTAGGCACAGCCACCAAAATAAAATTACCCCACATTTATGATCTGGGAGGGATAAAAATGCACACGTTTGTAAATCGAGTAACTCTCAACATTTTAAGACATGCCTGAGTGGGGCGTGGGGATCACATGTAATTGTGCTTGCTTCTGGAAATGTGTGTGAAAAACTTTGAGAAACGTGGACGTGGAATTTAATATGTTCCTTTCCCAATGAAAGTTTTTTAAAAAACTGAGCTATCCATGCTCTTTTACCCACAAAGTGCGACTGGTCCAACAACAGTGCATTCAGTGAGATAACAGAATCCACGGTGCTGCTTGCTATTAATGCCGAGTCGTTATTTAAAGATGTTTACAACGCCACCCCAACATTGACCTGTCATTCTGGCCCATCTGGCATTACCAGTCTGCCTATAAACTAGTCCGACCGTGAACATGTACGAGGAGCACATCCACAAATGTATTAAAAACTATATTAGTTGTTCATTTCAGGTAACCCTACCTTCCAGGGCTACACATGCATACAATGTAACAATATTAATGGTGTATTCAGGTTTTGTTGTGCTCATTATTCAAGTGGCATTTATATAGTTGGTTGGTGTCAGCTCTAGGTGTATTCTGCTGGTGAGTAGTGCTTCACACCCTTAGATTTCACTTGAGAATTTCATACCATAAGGGCAAAGAGAAAAACTTTGCCAAGAGTTTAGGGTCATCCATCACGGTGGACAAAGATAATACAGATGTTAAAACACTATTGGTCTCATTTACAAGAATACTCCAACAACGCGAGGAAGGCTCACATAGTGAAAAGTCTTGCGTCAGTTTAACTTCTGCTCTGAGCAGGCGTTAAAATTCTGACAGCGTGACATTGCAGAAAGACGTAGTGGAATGTTGTAGATTTCCCAGTGTCAGTTCTGCGTGGCTTTTTTGCAAGGGAAAGCCTACCTTGTATACATTACACCTGGTGCACGTATAATGTGATGCACGGCTTTACAAACGGACGCATTTCGCCCAATGCATAATTTTGTAAATGTGGAGCAGTGTAAAGCACTGCTTGTGCCAATGTTGGGTCAAAAGAAATGGTGGTACAATGGCACAAAGGCCTTGTAAGTGAGGGCCTATTTGTTTAAACAATGTAAGCATTCCACCTGTTACTTCTATAACTATGAATATCCGACTTGAGTGTTGAAGGCAGAGCTGGTCACACACAACAAATATTTCAACAGTTGCTGTTATAGTTTTTTTCTTTTCTGTTTGTTTTTCTCAGTATTCTCTGTACTGCAATGTTAAACATCCCACTTTGAAGAGTGACATATCTGTTGAGGAGAGAAGTTATGATGAGGCAGTTTTGTCGCGGGAAGATTTGGTTAATTTTAGATTTTCATTACCATTTTCAAATGTAATTTAATTACCTTTTGGAGAGCATTAATAATTCTAATGTAATCAATCTTTTAGAGGCACAAAGTATTGTTGGTCTCCACCACTGGTTATGGCACCCACGCATAGTGCTGGCCATATCTTGGATGGTGTATGCTCCAATAACTCCAACCTGAAATTTAGATAGAGAACTCATTTGCCTGTCCTGGTCAGACCACATGCTGACCCCTCTGAAAATTCAGTATAAGCAAGGAAATCTTCCTTTAATCTCCCCTCTTCCGGGTTCTCTGACTATACCTAAATGAGGTAAACTGCGGTTTGACTCCAAACTTGCTTCATGCCTATCCAATACTATACCCAATTCGATGGGAAATTTGGAGGCAGATCTTTCCTCTTTTAATAATTAGATCATTCATGCAGCCCCGGAAACTGTCCTGCAGGAGAAACGTAGATCTCTGTCCTTCGGCCCCTGGTATATCCAGGTGGTAGCAAACCAGCTCTTACTTTGTATGCAACTCGGATGGAAGTGGTAGCAGGCATACCTGTTTGAGGACCTGCTCCACTTTAGAGCAGCACTGAAATTGTACCATACTCAGATAAAAGCTGCAAAAAAACTGTATTTTGCCACTCATATTGAGGAAGCCAAAGCCAACCCAAAAACTATTTTAATATCACAAATTCCTTACATCCCAAGGCATGGAATAGGGAGATTCCATCCTCCCAAAGGCTGTATGATTAAGTCTCCTGTTTCTTTGATGAAAATATACATACCATTCATACTGACTTTATAAGTACCCTACCCTTGGCTGATGACACAGCAGTATTTTCATCTTCTTAAGTAGAATCCAAAGGACCCCTGCCCCCTATCCATTTTGCACAAAGTTGGTGACATCGTCAATCTGGTAACTAATAACATTTTGAACATCTCACTAAACAATGGAGAGGCTCCGCCTGATTCGAAATTGGCAGTAGTTAAACCTTTGCGGAAAAAAAAAACATTTCCTGATCCTATAACTTTTTTCAATTTCCGACCATCTCTCTTCTCCCCTTTCTGAGTAAGATCCTTGAAAAATGGTCAACAATCAATTAGTAACCTTCCCTTGAAGTTACAAACAGTCTTCATCCGCAGCAGTCTGGTTTCCGCCCAGAGCACTGCATGGAGTGTGCTCTATTGGAAGTTGCTGATACTTTGAAATTAATTTTGGATGCAGGAAACAATGCAGTGTTAATCTTACTAGACTTATCCGCTGCTTTCGGTACTATCTCTCATGACATCCTGCTCCACCGTATAAAAGACTGCAGGATTTCTGATCAGGCTTTGGCTTGACAATTTGTCTCGTTGGGCCCGTTTTCATTCAAAGAAAGGAAAGTAACATCAGGGGTTCCACAGGGTTCGTCACTTAGTCCTGCATTATTTAATATCTACATGGCTCCCCTGGTCACGCTGATCTCAGCCTTTGGTATTGAGACTACCTCTTATGCGGACGATACACAGCTAAACCTATCATTGAATAGAGCTTCTCGTAGTCCTGAAACCAATTAAAAAAAGTGTGTTTGTGGAGTTATTCAGTGGATGCAACTTAATCATCTAGAATGTACTACTGAAAAAACTGAGATTATGCTTATTGGAAAATCATTTTTTTTGCACCAGACAGATAGTGGCCTTCTTCAGTGGCTCCCCTGCCTGCCACCATAGAGGTGGTCAAAAACTTTGGGGTGAAATGTGATGCTTCTTTATCTTTCCGACCTCAAGCACTGGCAGTTGCCGGCATGTGCTTTAACTTAATAAAGTCTTTGAGAAAATTCTTTGACCTGCTTCTATTGGCTTCAAGACAGACAGTTGCTTCACCTTAATCACTTCTAGACTAGATTACTGCAACAGTCTTTATGCAGGAGCTTCAAAACAAACCATCCATAAACTTCAGGTTGTATAGCATGTGGTGGCCAGACTTGTCTTACAAGTCCCTAGATATTCCTTAGCCTCAGCAGCCCTAAAAGTCCTTCATTGGCTTCCAGTTCTTAAAAGAATTTTGTTCAAGATCTCTTGTTTACTTTTAGAGCGCATAGATCTATGGGGCCCAGGAATTTAAGGGCAAGATTCTCCCACGAAGCCACTAAAAGATCTTTGAGGTCTTCTTGCGCAAACCTTCTCAAGCCACTATATTTTAGCCTCAAAACTCGAGGTGGAAAATCCTTCTCAGTCCTTGTCTCCAAGGCATGGAACAAGCTCCCCCATTACTTAAGACTTATTGAATCCGAATCATTGATTCTCTTCTAAGCCTTGGATGCACTTTACTATTCTTTAATTCTGTGAGCTAAAACCCTTATCTGTGTTCCCCGTTCCCTTAATTGGGTCAGATCTTTCTGCATAACCTCAAGATGCTCCTTTGGAGTGGCAGTGCACTTTATCAGTGCTGCATTCATTCATTGATAGGTAGAATGTGGCCTATGTATTATGGATTTTGATGCAAACTGAATTAGGTATTCATTAAAAGTGCACTGCCATTGGTGGGATGGACAGGTTAACATTTTCAGCACTATGTGTGGGGTGCAGGAAGCATACTCATAATTGATCATAACCTTTTAGAAACTGAAACCCTGGCTATACCACTAGATCCCAGTCCGGGTTGAGGTGCATGCCATAGCAATACACATAGCATCCTGTACAGCATCAACTCTTAAAACTGCAGCTGTGTGTTTACACAACAAAAAGCAGCCTTGTGTCCCTGGAGTGAAGTGAAAGGAGGAGTTTGCTACATACTGGTTAGCCTGTGATGCAAGTATGATGGTCCGTTAAGGAAAGAACACAATTGTGTTGTATTTCCTGGATTGGCATGACAAAAAGTGTTTAGGCATGTGCCCAAAATTGCCCATGATTTACAATACCTCAAGTATGGAGGGAATGATTGAGTCTAACAAAGTTTTAAAAACATTGGGAAATTAATTTAGGCCAAAATTGATGTGGTATTTCAGAGACTAAACTTATGCTTGAGCTAGAGTAACCATCAGTCCAGTTAATTATGGAAAATGTCCCTAGTCCTGAACTTTCTCGGCAACAAAACATTGCTTTTCAGTGTGTTAGACAAATTAGTACAAAGGAAGTAAAACAAGACTACCACACCCAGAATTCATTAGGCTATCACACAAAAGACCAGGACTGGAAAAAGTGTGCATAATGACTTGGAGTGAAGTGTTCACCCTAGCACGAGATCAAAAGGAGAAAAACTCCATAGATGTGTTGGATGCAGTATTAATAATTCTTGCATCTACTTGTAATTTTAGAGATCATTTTGATGATATTTAATATAACCAAATTGTGCTGCAAATTGTGCTGCATTTAAACAGTTGCACCAGCTAGTGAGATATGTGGGTTATAGATGACACCTTGTTTGGAGTGGGTTACAAAAGCTTCAAATGCAATAGTGCCTTCATTCAAGCGAGGTGACGGCTTTGTTTAAGGAAAAACATAAGCCAAGCATAAACCAAACAGCCAAGCATACAGCATGAATTTTGTCAAATGGCAGCAGTTAGTAAATGGCAAAAAGAAATGGGCCATAAAATGTTACCAGTGTGGCAATGTCTAAAATTTTGCAAATTCAAACTTGTGCTTGCAACTGGGATAGTGCAATGTGAGAGAGGGCAAAAGAAGCCCCTTTCACTAGCACCGTATCTAGGGTACAACTATAAGAGTGACATCAATAAGTCAAGAGTTACTGTTTCAGTCTAGAAGAGACCCAGAGTTCTTGGGTCACCATGCACTATAACTAAAGAAGACTTATTTAATTTAAAATTGAGGAATACGTTAAAAACGGGAGTCGCTCTGAAGATAAATGATGTATTTTCGAGGTGGGAGAGGATGTGTTTTTCTGAAAAACTTGACAAGGTAAGAGTCACTTTTAAGGGTAAAAGAGCAGATATGAAGCTGTGTGTTGTAAAGAAGACTCTCAGTTCTGGAATGGAAAGTCCAGAGGAAGTTATACATGACATTAGACTCTTGTGTGTGTGACTTTAAATGAAAGTGGCGGGTGGGAAGGGTGCATGATAATGCACTCTAAGGCCTTAACCACCAGGGTCGTGGTGGTGGTCAGCCTGCCGCCAAATCAGTGGTCTGACCGCTTTGGCGAGGGTCAGACTGCCACATTTTGACCATGGCGATTCTGACATGGTCAGACTGCCAGCACTGCTAGTTTCCCTGCACTGGAGGGACTGGCAGTGCTGGTGGTCTTAATCAGCCAAGGCAACACTGCATGCAGCGCCGCCCTGGGTATTACGAGCCCCCTCTCCACCAGGTTGCACTGCCATGTAAAAGCTGGTGGAGACGTGGTGCAAGGGGCCCCATGCACTTGCACCCTAAGCACCGCAACATTGCCGCCGGCTCAATTATGAGTCAGCGTCAATGTTGTGGGCTGTTCCCCGCAAGGCCAGCGGGCGGAAACACCATTTTCGCCCACTGACCCAGCGCTGAACTTGTAATGGGGCCCACGGGAAGGCAGCCGCACTGGCAGCAACCTGCCTGCGGGTGTTTGGCGGTGGGCTTTTCCGCTCGCCAAACTCAAAATTACCCCCTAAATGTTTAACAGAGAATGCAACATAAGTAATTCGTAAAAAACTGGTATCAGTTAGTCTGAGGAAGGATTTGAGGATCATGTTATGTGAATTGTTTTAAAATTAGGATAATGAAGAGGATTTACTGAGTTGCTTTCAAGGTCACGGCTAGACAGCTCATGCGCTACTCTTTGAGACATTTTGTTTACACACAGTAGACTTGTAGCCTGCGCATAATTTTATCATTGGTTTGCTTCTGCATCCCTCTCATTTAATATGTTCTGGTTTGTGAAGACATGCATGCATCATGTCCTCTCCTTGTGTTTGGCCCTCCGTTGGCACATGGACCTAGTACTTGTGTCCATCCGCTGCTCCCGTTTTTGGAGCTACTTGCATTCAATTCCAAGCAAGTGCATGTGTTTGCACGCCGTCCCCTGTATTGGTTTCTGCAACGCTGCAGGTACCCTTCCCTTCCCTTCCCTGTATGTCTCAAACTTACGAGTGTGCTTTTGTTTCTCTCGTACATTTGCTTGCCTCCCCCCGCATCACTGTAACCTATGTGCTTGTTGGTCTCCAAAAGCACTCCTGTTGCCCTTGCTCACCTGTGTGTGTCTGTGCCCTCCAATTCACATGTTCCTCACAAGTTTTCTAATGGAGCTCACCAGGGGCGTAGTTAGCAGCTACTGCGGGGTAGGGTTTTTGATGGGCCTCTTCTGCCTGCAACTCGACAGAGAAAGACTCGTAATTAACACGAAAGATGGGGAAGGTGAGTGGGTGGATGTGTGAGTGCAATGGTGGATGGTGGGTAGGTGAAAGGGTGGATGGATAGATGCATGGATGAATGAGTGAAAGGATGAATGAGTGAATGAGTGAAAGGGAGGATGAATGGATGTGTGAAAGGGTGGGTGGATGGATGATGAGGGAAAGGATGATGGATGGATGGATGATGTAAGGACAGATGAGTGCAAGAATGGAAGAATAAGTGAAAGGAAGGATGGATGTAATGCTGGATGAAAGGGTGGACAGATGGATGAGTGAAAAGGTGACTGGATGAAGTGAGTGAAAGGATGGATCTGTGGGTGAAATGGTGGATAAATTGATAAGTGAACAGGTGACTGGATAGATGAATGGATTAATGAGTAAAAGGATGGATGTAAGAATGGATGAGTGGATGGATGGGTGGATGGATGGATAACTGCATGAGCGAGTAAATGGATGGATCGATGAGTCAAAGGGTAAATGGATGGATCGATGAGTGGATGGATGAGTTAAAGAATGGATGTAAGGATGGATGAGTGAAAGACTGATTGCTGGGTGAAAGGGTTGATGGATGAGTGACATGGTGAATGGATGGACGAATAAGTAAAAGGGTGGATGGATGAGTGAAAATGTAAATGGATGGTTGGATGAGTGGATGGATGGGTCAAGGGGTGGATAGATGAGTGAAAGGATGGACGACTGAGTGAAAGGGTGGGTGGATAATGAGTGGATGGATGGATAAATGGAAGAAAGTGGGATGGAGGACTGAGTGAAAAGATGGATAGGTTTGAAAATAGATGGATACATTTTTATATGGAAGGGTGGATGGATGGACGGAATGGTGACAGACTGAACGTTGGATGAAAGATTGAATGGATGACAGAATGTAAAGGTGAAATGATGGATATCAGCGGGTGGATGGAAAGATGAGAAGATGAATAGATAGATGCTTGGATGGAAGAGACAAGCAAGCTCTTCTGGAGAGGGGTTGCGGTGACTTGCTTTGCTTGTTTTTTACCATAAGAGCTTTGGTTCAAAGTCGGGGTATTTTAATTTTCTGGTGACTCCCTTGGAATTCACCTAAAGTCCTAGAACTCCATCCACATTCCTTTTACCATCCCTCTGCAAATGTGCTGATTGTGTTGCATTACTGCCCGAGCCACAATGCGAACAAAGGCATGCAAGTCAGCAGTCATTTTCACTTGTGGCTCAGAGGCCTCAGATGCTTCTGAACTCTCAATAATCAAACTTACAGAAAGTAGCACGCTGGTGAGAGAAATCAAGGTTTGTGGCTCCTTATGGATTCCTTCTCATTTCCCGCACTTTTGTGTCGCATGCGCATCAACTTGGAATTTCTCCTAACTGGTAATGATTTTTGTAGCATTAAAGAATGCGGAGCCGCATGCAAACCAAACTTCTTCACACCTTGTATTTTCACAGACAAAGGGGCATATTTACAAGCCCCTTTAGCCCCCTTGCACTGCCCTAGCATCTTTTGTTTGTAAGGAGGTGCTAGTATGCCCCCACTGTGCGCCATATTTACAAAGTGGCACAATGCATGCATTGCGCCGCTTTGTAACCCCTTGCACCACATTATACCTGCGCCAAGTATGCAAAAGGGGCGTTCCCATGCAGAAAGACCCAAAAAATGGCGCAATGAAATCTGCAAGATTTCACTGCACCATTTTTTCTGCCATTTTTAATACCTGCTCATGGCAAGTGTTAAAGCAATGCTCCCATAATAACCTATGGGAATTCCTGTGCTTTGTTGGACTAGCGCCATAATTTATGGTGCTTATCCAGCAAAGCGCCACAATAGCATCATAAATTAGGACTCTATTGTGCTAATGTGTGCACTACTATGGTGGTGTTAGGGGGGCGCGGGGCGACGCAAGAAAAGTGGTGCATCAGAGCTGATGCTGCACTTTCTTGTAAATATGCCCCAAAAAATGGTTTTTAGCTTGGCGTTTCGGTGGATCTTTGTCCTTTTTCATGTGCAAACAGACAAGTGACTTTTCAAAAGAGAATGTTTGGGATTTTCCCCAGAAAATCAGCACAGTCCCACTTTACATGAAGCTACAGGTTCATAAGGCAGAGAAATCTGATCGAATGAATGTAATTATTTTTTAAGCACTTAAGAGTCCAACTGTTCAGTTTTGAATCGTGCAAAATGCTCTTAGCCACTAGTTTTTAACTAAAACAAATATATAACATGTACTTAGGGGGACTTTCAGCCAGGACTCATCCATTGGTCTCTGCACCACAGCTATACTGTATGGGCCACAGGGTCAGCCCAATGGCTTACCCAGCAGCAGCTAGTACCCTAAACATTTGGCAGGGCAACCAACCAAACATTTATGGTACCAGCTGCATGTGCTATATAGGGACTTATAAGTGTGAAAAACCCAAGCACATGCCACCAAAGAGTAATGAATACGTCAGCACCAGTAACAATGAATGACAACTTTCCACAGACCATATTCCACAAACTATCGTGCTAACATTGAAAATGCTACAAATAAGCCATTTTGTGGCCTATCGATCACTGTGCTGCAGCAGCACTTACCACAAAGACACGTCACATCCTAACATACAACAGAACAAACAACATATAATCTCAACCCACATATAACACTGCACAGATAAATCAAGACTTCAGCTATTGTGGTACCAAGAACTCTCTTCATTTCCACCCAAAGGACTGCCAGCACAGTACCTTTCAGATCTGACTTTCAATTTGTCTTCAACTAACAAAGAACACTACATAGACACCTGACAACGTCACAATGGCATACAATCACTGAAAGAATATAAGCAAAATCCCTTTGCTTCACACAAAAATAAATGTTAACATCATTCAGAAATGACAAATAAAAATGTGCTCACCCCCATGGCTCGTCTCCTCTGGTCCTTGTCCCTCGGCAGTAATTGAATGCTCCACACCAATCTAGACGCCACTCTCATGCTGCTGATAATGTTAGCAGCATGAGAGCAGCACTAGGATTGTCTGGTGCCGGCTGCCAGATGCTCCAGCAGGAACTGGGGGACTGTGCCTTCTCTCTATTCAGCTGCCTCAGACAGATAAGTGTAGAGGTTTACCCTGAGCATGTCAGGCTGGCCGTCGCAAGACGACTGGCCAAAATGACATGCGCAGTGTAAACTGTGGAGTGAGCATCACTCCCCTGTTGCCAGTCAGTAATGTATTTATTACCATTTTATTTTTCACCATACAACTATTGTGAGACTATATCATTCCAGTTTTATTAGAATATCTTTTTGCCAGCCTTTTATTTATAATTTGGCAGTACTAACAGAAGTAACAGATTTCATCAAATAAATTGCAAGTATTCATTTTTGTAACAAACATTCATATTTACTTTCAAACACACACGCAATGGCATCCAACCACTTACATCCAGTTATCTGTACCACACGTCAAAGTCTTGATTTCATAATTTACTTTCACTACAGTACTTTTAATGATCATTACTACAATTTCTATAGTTTTCACATTTTTTCAACCAACATGTCATCACTACCATAACCAAAGACAACCAAAATGAAATTATACACCAGATTTGCTAAGCTCAATTATTTAATTGATCTAAATAGAACAGTTTTACTTTTCCTATAAAGTTCTTACATTAAGACTAAACTTGTAATGCTTCTTTCTGTGAAGATGATAATCACTACACAGTGAGCATCATTTTGGGACCATGATTCTATCAATACATGTCTGACACCATATTAAAGTTTCCTTTCACATACTGTGTGACCACTACCATTCATTGTAAAGTCATCACATTTTCCCGCTAGCATGCCACAGCCAATTGTATTGTTACAAAACTATATTTTATCTATAATGCAGACTCACTTTGTTTAATCAGTTTCCCACCCCTTCTACAAGTTACTTACTTTTCCTACAAAGTTTATGTACGAACGTTAAATCATAACATAACCACTGCTTTTATTTGTAAGATGGTATCGATCACAAAAGGCAACTAAAATAAAGGACAGGGCAAAGCTTTGGATCTAAAAACAAAAGAAAGCCATTGTGCCACTTGTCCCTACCCTTTGTACCCATGTCTCTGCATCTACTGCCCATCATGACCAAAGTGACCTCCACTTCCGTGCACTTCATCTGCTCATCTTTCCTCTCATTCTATTGGCCCACTTTTCCACCGACCCCACCCCTGTTATCACCCTCTCTACTCCCAAACCCCCATGCTGCAACTGTTGACACCAGAGAGTTGTGTCTGGGAGGTCAGCGAGGGTTCTTTTATCTATCAGGTCATAGTGCATGCGAGGAAAATCTACAGACATGCGCAGGCCAAAACACGGTGAGTCAGCAGAATGTGATGATACACACATTAGGTGTGGCTAATACAATATGCCAGTTCTAATTTTAATACGTAGTTTTCATTTAGAATGAGAAATCTCATTTGGATTATAAATCCTACATTTGGAATGCAGTTTCTTGTGCAATGATCCAGCACGTGAGGCACCCCTGGGCACATGAGCAGTCCTGACAGGTCACACGACATAGACGTGCCAGAAGAAAGAGAGGTCGGACTGCATTAGGACGTGCTGTCTTTTGTGACCTCCACGACCCAATTTCCTTTAAGGAACATAGTTATCTGAGTGGAGCACACATTGCGAAAAATCGTGCTTCCTTTGTGCTGAAAGTTTACAGGTTGTGCCTTTTGAATTATACCATTTCACAGTCAAAAAGATCATCTCTTAAAGGCACCTAATATTTAAAGTCACTACACAATATTTTAATGTTTAACACAAATCCCACCTCATACTAGCCTACATAAAGTATGATTTTGTAATATGTGAAGCGATTTCAGAAGCCCAGCTTTTGTCAGAAAAATAAGCATATTTTATACAGCTATACTTTGTTCAGTAGTTACATTAAATACGCAGACACGATTAGCAATTATTTAGTCCTCGAGGGCAGTCACTAATTTAAAGACAAAGCATATTTACATGTTTGTTTATAGATTGATTAGATCCTGGGGTACTACTTGGTGTCTCACTCACCATTAATTATGTGGTAATACTGCATTCGATAATAACCAATAACATGGGGGTGTGGTAACAACCGGGAGCAATATACTCACACATTGATGAATTTCAGGGCTAGAGGCCGTGGATACGAGTGGCACAGGGATATTGTGATCATTATACAGGGGGGTAACTTGGTCCGTACCATTGGGGGTGTGTGAGCTTCAGATTTTCCAACAGTCATGCTGGCACATAATATAGATTACAGGACAACAGGGTGCGGGAAAGAGGCTTCAGGGGCAGCAGAAAGAGGAATGTAGAATGGTAGGGGTACTAAGTGAGAGAAAGCACATTATTTTTTCAAATAAACATTATTGAAGTCTTTCCAAACAGAGAGGAGAGACTGTGTGTGCGTTTTTGTCTGGATGTGTAAAAATCCCAGGTGAAATCCTACAGACACCGCACAAAACCCAGCTGAAAGCACCTGTACCCAACTATTTATCACAAAATACCATTTGTGGCTGGAGTCGGGGGAAAGTGGCGGGGGGAGAACAAAACAAAAAGACAACTAAAGTAGTCATACTAAAAAAAAAAAACATACCTGCTGCATTGCAGATGGTTTGCCACTCTTCTGGCTCCACTCACTGAATGCATAGTCTCCCAGCCTGCAGCCAATCCTAACACTGCTCTTATACTGCTGGCCGCATGAGAGCAGCATCAAGATTGGCCTGAACGCTCTCAATTTGCGCTCCCAGGCAGACTGGGAGCCTGTGCCTGCTGGGCTTCACCCTGGCAACGCAGCTCGGGTTGGAGACAGATCAGTGCACATGTGGGTTTGGCCGTCCTGAGATGGCCGGCCAAACCCACATGTGCACTGAGGGCAGTACACCTACCACTCCCCCTGGTGCCTGTCATCCCCACTGCCCCACCCTGAAAAATAAAACGATAATAAACATAGTTTATTATTGTTTTATTTTTCAAGTTTGCAGCTGCTGCTGGCAGGAGGTGACTCTCCTATGCCATAGTGGAGGAGCTGCCGCTGCAAAATACATTTATTAGGCACATGGTTGAAAAATATTGACGGGAAGATTAGAGACCCATTTATCACCCTCTCTTTTCCCCATTTTGAATATTTTAATATTACCATAGATCCACTTAGTAAAATAGATTTGGGTTATTTGTTGGACATTTTAACCTGTATATATTTGGATCACAACAAGAGCACCTATCACTTTGGAGCCTACCCGCACCACATGGGTTTCAGATGAGGAGCAACCAAGTAATGAAGCACCCCACCTAACTTGGGGCCTGGACTGGACTGCCACCAATGCGGCGGTCTGACCACCACATTACAGTCCTGGCAGTCAGACTGTCAGGGAACCTCCAGCTCCACCAGGATCTCAGATCCCAGCAGTCTAGAGAATGGTGGCGGTCCTAATCCACCAGGGCAGCGCTGCAGGCAGCACTGCCCTGGGGATTATGACCCCATTCTCCACCAGCGGTTTCATGGTGGTAGAACCACCATGAAAAAGCTGGTGGAGAAAGGGTGCAGGAGGTTCTTGCACTGCCCGTGCACTTGGCATGGGCAGTGCATGGGGCCCCCTATCAAGCACCCTTGCAATGTTCACTGTCTGCTTTGCAGACAGTGACAATTGCAAGGGTGCTAGTTCAACCTCAAGGCTATATCATTGCTGCTGGCTCGATTATGTCCCAGAGGCAATGCTGTAGCCTGTTTCCAGCTAGGCCAGTGGGTGGAAACTGATGTTCCACCCGCCGATCTAGCAGGAGACTCTTAATAACTCCAACAGGGATATCGCCACATAGGCGGTGTCAACCCTTTTGGGAGTTTGGCAGACAGGCTTTCCCGACATCAACACATTTTTCCACAAACTGAAACATGCCACCTTGACTCCTATCTTTAAAAAATACAGTCATTGAATTTTTCGACTACAGACCCATTTTGGGCCTGCCCTGCAGCGCAAAAGCATTGGAGTCAACTGCTCTCCCCTGTTGAAAAAATTAATCTGCTGAGTAGTTTTCAATCTGGCTCACTCCCACAAGTAACTAAAACCACACTACGTAGTATGAGAGAAGATTCCCTTGTGTCAAGAGACAAGGGCCTAGAATGTGGTCCACTACTTCTGTATCTTTCTGCTGCCTTTGACACTATTGACCACAAACTCCTCTTCAGCTTTCTCTCAGAGTAAGCTGCTTGTGGCAATATGACATGTATCTAGTTCACATTTCTTCTCATTGACTATACAGTGTCAGCTGGCTTCATCTTGTCATCCACCACCACCAACATCTCTAGTTAAGTTAATCAAAAGTCATTGTCAATTCCAACTGCTTTAACATCTACATGGACCCCTTGGCTTACATCATTGATGTGCTCAACATCAGCGACTGCATGTATGCTATTAATACTGGAAGAGGGCTCTGGAAGCTGTCTGAAGGAAGACCAGGAAGGAAAGAAAAGATCCTGATCTGTATCAACTATTAGAAGGCTGAGGTCATGTTTAGGATTCAGTAGACTGCTCTTTTCACCCATCCAGACTTTGGCCAACCCTCACTACCAGTTTTAAAAAAAGAGCTTTGGGTCTTGTTTGACAAGAACATCACATGTATTCCCACAGTAAATGCAGTCACAAAACATGTGTCCTGTGTTTGCTGTGAGACATTTTCCTGTTCCTGCTTTCCCTCCAAAAATTGCATTAGTATTGACTGTTATTGTTTCACATCTGAGCTACTGTATCTCCATGTACCCTAGGCATCCTTTGATGAGAACTAAAAAGAGTTCAGAACCAGAATACTAAAGTCATATTTAGACTACGGTGCATACCTTCGGGCCGCTCCAAGGACTTCCAAAGCAAGATCACAACGTCTTATGCAAGTTCCACATGTCTCTACATTTCCACATCCCAGTTTCCTTAAAATATGTCTTCTAGCCCCAACTCCTAATTAGGACTTTGATATTGTCTGCTCTGAAGTTATTGTTCCCTGCTCACACAAAATTGAAAGATTTAGCAGCAGATCTTGCCACTTGCAGGGCTCAACCCTCCAGGACAATCTTAATTCCCTTTGAGACATGGATATGATTTCACCAAGTTTTGGAAGGGTCTGAAGACATACCACTTCCCTTCAGTATACAACCAAGTCACATTAGTTCAGGTGCCGAAGCTTCAGTCACAAGCACAAAGGCATTAGGTTTCTATCACAACACTGTCGTGATGTCTTACAGTGGAATACTTAATGTGTAATGGAATTCCAAGTGGCTGTATCACTGGTTTCCATGCTTGTTTATGTCGGAAATGTATTTGTCAGTTGCAGCTTTGGTGCCTGGCTTAAGTTGCCACAGGGTTGTTGCCTAATAAACCGCTAATGTGCACCAGGAAAATAATTCTGCTTCCTTTATTTGCCACCATTTTGGCAACGAATTTGCCAGGCAACCTCCCCAGCAAACAACCATGATGACAACACTCCCAAGCAATTATTTATGATAAGGATAAACTTGTTTAACTCTCTGCTGCTTTGCCTTGCATGAACTGCTCTTTCATTACTCATCAAACTAACAAAGTGGAGTGGAACTGGATCCTCATACAATCAACAGTGCTTAAACTTTAGCTGCAGATTGCCTGCCAGCCAGTGCTTAATTTGTAAATAAAAACGTGCCGGTCCCCAAAACCATCCCTGAAACACACAGCTGCAGCAATTAACTGTGCATGCATGGAAAACTAAGGCAGCGTAATCCTGAAGCCATCTCGTACCTGTTTCATCCATTTAGAGCCACCTCCTGCCCTGTCAGCTAACTCTTGCAGCTTTCTGTTTTCTCCCTTTGTGGCGCTTTTTTGTCTTTCTCTTCCTCCGTCATTCACATATAAGGCTTTTGCTTGCAGTAAATGCTTGAGGCAGCAAAATAAGTGCTGGCCCTCAAAAATCGGTGCCGGTGCCCCACACCGGAAACCACCAGCTCAAATTAAGCACTGCTGTCTGCACTTTATCTACTACAAATTGCTTTGTTTAACTGGCTCTTTTCCCATCTACCAAGCTTTCAGTGACTGATATCCTTATTTTCTTGAAATTGCTTTGTTTACCTCCTCTGTCATTAATTGCCTTTAAAGTGCTTTTGGGGAAGTGGTTTAAAACCTTAAACGTTTGATAAGGCTAACATGCTGAGAAAATGGCATTTCAAAAGAAGTTAGTTTAACTTTCCCATACGCATATTTGTCATATAATAAAATAATGTATTAAAATGTTTAGTTTAATTCCCCTAATTGTTTCAAAGTGAATAATGGTTTAGTTCAAGCAATCAACAGGTAGCTTGTGATTTAATGTAATGATGTAAATACCTAACCCTAAACTGAATTTTTCCGTGAGCAAAAGCAATGGTGAGAATCCACATGGATGAATATAAAATTTGATTAAAATGTTGCAGCTAAACATTGATGTCTATGGACTATTGTTTTTACTGTGATACAACGGTGAAGTATTCCTGATCCCATAAAGACATTGCGGGTCATTCTGACCCTGGCGGTCATGGACCGCCAGGGCCAACGACCGCGGGAGCACCGCCAACAGGCTGGCGGTGCTCCCATGGGCATTCTGACCGCGGCGGTACAGCCGCAGTCAGAAACGGGAAACCGGCGGTGTCCCGCCGGTTTCCCACTGCCCATGGGAATCCTCCATGGCGGCGGTGCAGGCAGCGCCGCCATGGGGATTCCGACCCCCTTACCGCCAGCCTGGTGCTGGCGGTTTTGACCGCCATAACCTGGCTGGTGGTAACGGGTGTCGCGGGGCCCCTGGGGACCCCTGCAGTGCCCATGCCCGTGGCATGGGCACTGCAGGGGCCCCCTAACAGGGCCCCACCAAGATTTTCAGTGTCTGCCAAGCAGACACTGAAAATCGCGACGGGTGCAACTGCACCCGTCGCACCCCTTCCACTCCGCCGGCTCCATTCGGAGCCGGCATCCTCATGGAAGGGGGTTTCCCGCTGGGCTGGCAGGCGGCCTTCTGGCGGTCGCCCGCCAGCCCAGCGGGAAACTCAGAATAAACGCGGCGGTCTTCTGACCGCGCAGCGGTATTCTGACGGCGGGACTTTGGCGGGCGGCCTCCGCCGCCCGCCAAAGTCAGAATGACCGCCATTGTTTGCTAATTGACTCATGTGAAAAAAAAATGATACATGTTGCAAAAGCTTGGATATTATGTTTTTATATTAGTGGCTGTTCCTAGACTAGGTTAGGTTCATTCTTACCAGATCCATTCACTTTCCCACCCGAATCTTTGCTGCTCTAAGACTATGCTGAGTTCCTTGATCATATCTTCATGAGAATTTCTGCCTTGATTGATATTTGAGATTTGATTCTGAACCTTTATGTTTTAAGCTGTCTATCTGGACAATACTAGTCTATTTGGAGCTGTTTATGTGTTTTGACTGACACTTTTTTCTCACCCTTCCCAATCCCATTCGGAATTTAGATTAGGGACCTTTCTTTTATGAAACTCACCTAATGTTTTGTTCTGAGATTAATTGATGATATTGATTATTAATTGCGAAATTATATTGATGCTCATTCAGTAAAGACTAATAAGTTAAAAGACTTAGAAATAAAGCTTTTGAACTCACACCAACTCTCATTATTGACTGCAAACTGTTAACTGAAACTGTGATGATTAATTGACTGATGTACAGCTCCTGGTTAATCTCACTCATGACCAGGGTATATCGCACTGTAATACCATGAGGATTTCTTCCTTGATGAGCTGGTAAGCCAGATCCGTAAACTGATAATTAAAGACATATCTCCACTCCGGCACTTCCATAAAAAAACAAATCATTCTTCATTTATAAATTGTTCCCCTGGTGCCATGTTTCACCTGAAGCACTAGCAGAGTCCACAGTGATCTTGATCATGGCTCACTGAAAGAGTGTTACTTCTCATTCATTCTAATTCTTATTTCTCTCTCTCTCTCTCTCTCACTCACTCAGTCTTCAGCTGTCCACATGGGCACACAACCTGCACATGCTGCACAATGCACTGCTCAACATGCGCTCTCTGTCAGCCTCTAACACTGCACACTTTACAAGCTTCCCAAGGTTTGCAGTGAACATTCCCTTATTATAAATATTTTACAAAAATACAGTAAATGAAACTTACTTCCCAGTGCTACGTTTCAGCAAACATCCAATTCAAGTCTCTTCCTCACTGAAATAGCAAACGTACTGTTTCCAAACATTAACGACCATGCAAGTAACAACGGGCCAGATGTACCGTAGGATTGCATTGCTCTTGCATCACACAGGGTAAGGCAAGGGCAATACCAGGGCATCACAATACTTAAATCAGTATAGAAAACCATGCAAGGCAGACTTGTGTAACTCTGTGCCAAGAATGCATTATATGGGTGGAGAGTGGGTGTCCCCATGTATCAACCCATGTATTTTGGCACATTCTCAGATTTACCAAGATAGGTCACCCTGGAAATGCGTCAAAATGCTACACCTTCCCGATAGAGGCACAAAAAGGAGAACTATCTTTATTTTTAATAGTGTTTTCCTCTTTCTAATTCTGCAGCACACTTAGAGGAACAAGCATACCACTAAGGATTGTTTTTATGCAGGACGGTGTCCCTCTGCAAGATGTCAATGGTGTAAGGATATAAACGTCTTTCTTCACAATCATTAGAAGTACCACCACCAGGTCTACAAAACAAATATCCACGAAGTTCAACACCTTCTACGGATGGTGGTACAGGTGTGACAGCAATATGTACACTGCTGAATCCAAATTGTGTTATGCTATTGGCAAAGAGTGTTGTTTATGTGGACAGAAGAGACCTTTTGCAAGGGTATGAAGACCAGGAGGCAGAAGACGAGTGTCATCAGTTGAAAAAGATCAGACTCAATCAGAGCACAGTCTTAATTGTGGAGGATATTTGCACAAGAGGGAATGTACATCACGACAAAGGTGATGATAGCGTACCTGACAGGGAGAAACATCCCACTTCCATATTCAATATAAATGGAAAAAATGTCTCCTTAACAATAGACTTTGGCTCTGTGCATACGATAATGCCTAAATACATCTTAACCCTCACATAGCTGTAAGGAGTGTTGGAACCTACAGGTTTGAATTTGAAAGGTTATCACGGAGCAACTACAAGGTGACTTTCTTAAGCTCCGCGCCCCCCGGGGAGACTACAATTCCCGGCTTCCCCGGGAGCTTTTTGACGCACTGCGGGCGCCGCGGCGCATCACACCAGCGCACCTGGCCATGTCTCCTCACATGGCATGGGAACACTTGAGGTACTACCCTTGGGGAGCAGAGTGGTGGGCCGCGGGGTACGCGACGCGCCACTAATGCGCGCCCGACCGTGTCTCCTCCTGTGAGACTCCGGTCGGGTTAGCGCCCAAAATTCCGGAAGTACTGCATACGTTCATTTAACGCAGGATGCTGCCGGCGCTGCAAATACGACATTCCCCACCAATTACCACTCCTTTAAATAGTGGACGCCCCCGCATCCCGGCACCAGAGCGGCTGGGCGCCGACATGTAGGTACACCCACCGGTAATTCCCTTTGGAGTGATAAGTTTTTCTAAGCTTTTCTCATGGGTATTGTCTGCATTTTGCACCTGTTGCACTGCATATCCTGTGTTGAAGCCTCGCAGCCCATTAATATACTCCTCTTGAGCCTTGCCTTTAACTCTTTATCCAGCTGGGTATTACCTCCTAACTTACTGTTTATTTATTGATTTTCATCACCACTGCCTGGTCTTTGTCAGTGTTTTAATCCCCGCCTTAGAGTGTGACTACAAGGGATACCTCCCCCGGCAATTCCCAGACCAGAGGCTAGTCGCCTTTTACCCTGGGGTAAGTCAACACTGCATGTGAGTGTGTGTGTATGTGTGTCTCTTTTTTGCACTTTACCTACCACCATGTGTGCTGTGTGTTGTGGTGTGCCACACGAGTTCACCAATTTCTGATTGTAGTTTATTCATTTATCCTGTAGACCTACAATAGTATGAACCACCTGTTCAGGTAGGCCTTTTACCCTTCTCCTTACACCTAGCGAGCATGCCTAATAGCGGCCCTATCTAGGGGATCCTAGACCCTGACGAATGCCCCTGACCTTCCAGCACATAGAGAGGGCAGAAACATGTTGGTCCCTATTTTTTAGACTCTACGAGACATTAACACTCAACTGAGTCCCCATTCCATTTGAACCCTACCTGCGTACACCTGTATTAAAAATACCCAACCAGGATTGGTGATACGTACGGTATTTTTATTCCTAACCTCATCTGGATCCCTGTTATTTATCCAGTAAGATTTATTTCAGCACTCCCTCGACTGTTCCTTTAACAACGAGGTTGAGTCCACCCAGGTAGTACTATCTTACCTGGGTGGGGCTAGGTGGTCAAATGATGAAGCATCACACTATAATGTGTGTGAGACCACCTAGTCCGTAAAGGGAACTTCCTCTTTTGAGACACAACCACAGCTACTCTTTTACGCACACCTCCATCTAGCATTTATCTACACCTAACCGGCATCAGTATTTGAGGACGCCCTAATCCAATTGCACCCTCCTCTCCGACCTCACACTTCCAGTGGTTTATGGAGTTTCTTAAGCACCATGAGCAACATTGTCAATGAGGCTGATGATGCGCTTCCAGATGCTCATAGAACATTTGGAACCATATCTTTGCCCATGAATTCTGCAAGAAACTGCAGACCACTGGGTTGTTTGATGAGTTTGTTTGTGTTGTTGCATGGAGTCTGGCTTGTTGTTGCATGGAGCCTGGCTGGGTAGATGGTTGTTCTCCTGTGTTGTTCATTATTCCTCTCCATTATTTGTGTGGAAGCGTGGCTGTGGTAGTGGTCTGTAGGTTCTTTGGAAGGCCGTAAAAATCACATTGAATTAACCTAGTTGCCTCATGACAAGACATCTTGTTAGATCAATGCGAGAGGTTTGCTGAAGAGTAAGGGCACCTAAGGTTCATCGTATTATAATACCAGATCAAATTTGAATTCAAGGATTCCATAAAGCATGCCATTAAAACATGTCTCTCATTTATGTCTCCGGAATTATGCAGTACCCTTAGACTAGCCAGTGCTCATTGCCATTTTCTTTATGCCTGGGGCAGTAGAAATGTGTTTTAGGTGCTTTACAAATAAACAAATAAATATGCATGCATACCTATACATTTTGGCTTTAGCTCGAAGCAATATTCCCTTACTAGAATCTGCCCATCTGCTTGCGTTGTCTGTCTGTCTTGTTGATCTGCCTCTAAGACATGCCACAATCCGTGGACATCAATCATAGGTAGTCGCAAGGGTAGTAGTTGCTACCTGTGACTTGCTGTTTGGTACTCTGGGCAATGAATGGCCTTGCAGCACCTGCTCGGAGGGATTAACAAGGTGGCAGCAAGAATGGAAACAGGGCTCAAATAGCACAGTTTACTCTTGTAGTTCCAAAGCCTCACTTTCAGCTGCTAACTGTAGGATTGCGAAAAGGTAAGAGAACCATTTAATGTCATCAGGGTCCTGATGTCAATTTTGTGGGCGAGTATGGTTAAAGAGATGCAGAGCCTTGAAGCTACACCCTGTTTTATTCTGTGCATGGAAAGCTGGGATGGATACAGAGATATCTTTAGTGCAAAGAGAGTTTACACATCAGCAGGAGGTTTACGGTGAAATGAAACAGCCAGCCTTTCCGTCATTAGCAGTGCTCTTGGGGTTTCCTTGTAAAATGAAACTACTGTGGCACAATATTCAAAGTTACCTGTTCAAGAAATGACGGCTCCGAGAATGCTGTTGCTCTGACGAGGCAAATTTAATGAGGATTGCATTGAGTCACTGGTCTGCTGACTGCCAACTAAATAGCTGAGTCAATCATATGAAAATAAGGTTGCACTTCCAGGAGCCTAAGGGCAGCTCAATAAGTCAGCGTACTATTTTCTGGTCTGCGAGCAATTATATGAGACAAACAATATGTATGCCTAAAAGCTCAATCTTTCAAAGGATCCCCCCAGAGATAACATTCTGACTACAGTGAGGCACAAAAATACTATGCGTGGAAACAGACTTGTTTTAGACACTCTGCACAGCACCTGGGATTATGTGCTTCAGGGGCAGGCATGTCTGAAAGGCAGCAGTCCAAGTATGGCATGGCTTTGGGCAAACCACTTTCAGAACCAAGCTTGGCCAGGGGTCTGCGCCTCTCACTCTGAGCCGTGCTATCAGAGCTATGCTGCCTTATCTCTTTCATTATGCTATCCCCAATGCTACAGAACCAGGTCTGGCAATGGATAAAACTGTTTCAAATCCAGGCTGGGCAATGACCAGCAGAGCTGGTGCTAGCAGACCTGGCAATCCTATTTTATATTCAGAACTTCAACTACCTGAAGCTCTGTTCTGCTGAGAACTATACGTAGGAAGCTGAACAATGTTCTCTTTAATTTGTAACTCCTAGGCTTTGCTCTGTTTCCATCTTTCTTCTTGAATCTGGTTGTCCTCTTCTCTGTCTTGGTTGTGTCTAAAGCACCATGAAACTCCAACGTATGTGCATTCTATATATATTAAACATAACATGACATAACCCAACAGAATAAACAGAATCAAGATCCCCTCCCCCCGCAGCCTTCAACAACTAGAAGTGAGTGCCCTGGTTGGGCAGCCACCTGGGTGGGTACATACCATCTAGTGGCCAGACCTGGGGGATGTGGTCCTCATGGCCAATATTGGCCTGGGAAGGGGGGCTGTGTGCTTCCCCCTCTCTTCAGTGGGTGTCTAGGCCCCGGGCAATTGGGCCCCCAGGGCCAAGTTTGACCCAGGGAGGGTGACTGCATGCCCAAGCCCCCTTTAACTGTCTGGTCAGTTCCCAGGATATGGGGTCAATATTGGCCCAGGGGATGGGTCCGCAGGGCATAATTGGCCTGGGGGATGAGGTCCCCTGGGCCAATATTTTCTTGGGGAGAGAAGCTGCATGCCCTCTCCCCTTCAAGAATAGGGTAGGGACTTGGGAGATGGGGTCCCTGGGGCAAAAAACTGTCCCAGGAAGGGGAGCTGCATGTCCCTGTTTAGGCACGGGGCAGGCCGATCCCCGGGCTGAAATTGGCCTGGGGGGACACTACTTGCCTCAAGGAGTCCCCTAGGGCCAAATATGGCCCAGAGATGGGGACCACATACCCCTATCCCTTAAGAAAAGGTGGCAGGCCACTGTGGATAGGGTTTCCAGGACTGAAATCACCCCCAGGACAGCCCCCCCATCCAGGTTGAGTGCCTTTGGGGGTTGGCCACAGGGCCTGGTTGAAAGCCATGTGTGGCACTGGATTGACTGCATGCAGCAAGGCCCTGTAGCCAAACACCAGGCACACTCGGCCAAAGGCGGAGGTTGAATTAACATATGGTAATTAAATATTACTTTACGTTACAGTTCTCTCCATTAACTATAACTCATGCCCTAAGGTAATTATAACTTGTGCCCTCACCATGCACTGCTAATTACCCCACATATTGCAACATTCATAACATCTTATATGACATCATTTACAATATTTCAGCAACATTTGCTGCAAAATTCTTGATGAGAAAACTGTGCATGTGGGGGCTCTAGTTATAGTTACTTTAGGGCACGAGTTACTTGAGATAGCTGTAACTATAACTGCTGAATTTCTAAAGTTTTGTGCATGTAAAATGTGGGCCTAACTATGATGTCCCTGTAACCTTTGATTTTATTTAGTGTTTATATATATATATATATATATATATATATATATATACACACACAATAGCGCTTTGAGACCCTCATGGGGGAGTAGCCGTGCTTTGCAAAAACTGATTGATATATATATATATATATATATATATATACACACAAATTCCCTGAAAAAACAAAGGTTAACGTGGCGTTATAGTTAGGTGAAAATGTCAGTGACAAGGTAATATTTTACACTATAAAACACTGAAATTCATCAGTTATAGCAGTATCTCCGAGCAGTCTGGATGCTGCTTCAGCAGAACCTCACCAAGCTATATTACCCACAAGGTTGCAGACCCACCACAAATGCTTGACGAACTGTAAATGCAGCAGCTGAATAACGTTAACATGTGGTGACTGTCTAAGACATAGCAGCGCCATATTATGAACAATTAGTGCTTAATGCACACCAGTCGGCTAATAGCAACATCTAATGGTGTGACCTTCCCCGCACACATCGAAAGACTGGGACCAACACAAACAACACAGGGCTCAAACAGTAGGAGCAAACACATGCAAGGAGCCAAGGCAAACCAAGGGATCATGTATGAAGCCTATAAAATTACCACCCCACTTAAATGACGTCATGGCCACACCATTCGTGAGAGCTAACTCATGTAGAGGGAAGGTCAACATGATGGGTCCTCAGTAAGAAATCAGCCACATTAGAGGCCACAAGCTACACAACCACTTCAGCAAGCTGCCAATTCTGCAGCACAAACTTACATACAAGTGGGGGTGATGAAAGCAACCTATTGCCACCATTGAGTGGAACCCCAAACCCAGCACCAGTGGCAAAGAAATGGGGTGCCTGACTGGCCAGACTAAATACATATTTTAAAGTGCCCAAAGAAACGGATGGGGCAGGAGGTGAAAAGATCACTGCTGCTCCACCTCAGAGGTAAGGACAAATATGACATGGTGGTAGCAGCGCTGGCAGCCCACTTCGATCCCCAACTAAACCCCATTTAGAAGACAACCCAGCAAATGAGTACAACTAATACACGGATGCAGATTATCATTGCTGAGAAGGCTAATGCTACAAAAACCAGACATTTAACCTTATTACATAATACTAACGGAAGATCCCATGAGCTATCGAACATGCCAGGACCTCACAAAATGCCGCCTAAGTGAGAAGCATTTGAGGATGTCTACATATTGTGGGAGATTTATACCCAACTTCGCCACCCTCACAGTCATTAAGACATCTAGCAAGAAAGGACAACCAATGGCAGTGGAGAGAAAGACAAAAAAGACACATTCAGAAATATAAAGAACATCATACTGAGCAACACAGTAATGAGACAGACTGAGAGCAAAACTGGATGTTGCCTCCAATCCAATGGGCCTAGGGCTAGTACTGCTACCCTGCCAGAATGGTGATACATGGCCCAGTGGAATTTGTCAGTTAAGCACTCTTGAAAATAGAGGTATGCTACTCCCAAAAAGAGGTGCTTTCCATCTGCCGGGTATGTATATACCACAACCTCTATATTTATAGACATTACTTCGAAGTTATCACTAAATGCAAACCACTAGTAACCTTTTTCTCTGGCATGTCTCACTAAGAACCGTTGAAGATACAGAAGTATGATTCCTGCCAGAGGGATCCAAACTATTAGCAGTCATAGATGCCTATACAAGATGTTCCAGCACCCTTCTCAAGGAGCTGATTCAAAGCGTATAGGATAGAGCTTGGCAACCAGAATAGGACAATCATGCCTAGGCGGCAGCAAGCCAAAGGGGAAACAGAATGCTTCATGTGAGTAAAACCATCAGACCTGGGGTTAAACAACAAACCAAAACACAGAAGGCCAGCCACCAATTCATATGAGTGTACAGACCTACTGAGGTACTGGGTTTTTCAGAACCGGTACTGATCCGGTAACCCAGCGGTGCCAGGGTACACCCAAAGACCTCGGGTACTTTCCTGATTCAGACTACAGAAACTCAGAGTCTTCTAGGTGAAGTCAAAGATCAAATTTATTGGCTGCAACCAATTGACAAGTGTCCTAGAAGTACAACAGCACGATTTGTATGTTCTCAGGAGACTGTGTGTCAATGCAAAATCAGGTTTCCTTATATACAGTTTTTTAAGCTTCAGGCAAACATTCTTGACATTTTGGTTGGTCATTCACATGTTTTCACTACAAAGGAAAAACCAGTGTCATGATGAAACCTCATATTTCATGTCATCCAGCCCATAATAAATTACCCGGCAAGGCCTAGAATTTCACATCAGATAAGTGTGGACCCCCAATAAAAACGGGCACCTCCCCCTCGTAAAGTAAGAAGAAGAAAAGAGCAGGTGCAGGTGTGAGCAAGTTAGGCAGGGTGTGTGAGCGATAATAAGGGTTTTATGGCCTGGTGTGCCTTGATGCTATCTGATTCGGCCACTGGGAGAGGGACTGACCAAACAGGTTTGGCCTGAGGCAATGGTTCCAGCTTGCCCAGGTCAGAGAAAAGTCAATCAAGGTGTACGTGTCCTTGGAATCAAATCTGACTGTATTATAAGCCTATGTGAGGGCAACTTTTAAAAATGGCTGCCGTGTATAAAATGGGAGCCACGAGTGCAGGACGAAAATGGCGATTTCGAGGTGAAAACGCTGCTGGAATTGAGCGAAAATGCTCATGCTTAGTGTACTAGCCATTATCGGTCTTTTGATACTAAAATCGTACTGCTGTGGCAAAGTAAATTACATGGGTCCAGAATTTTTAGAACCACAAACCCTCCTTTTGCCCTTACATAGGCAATAAACCTATTCTCATGCTAATCTGAGTCCAGGTCTATGTTTATAAGGCCATGGAGATGTTGCTGGAGCAAAATTCTAGTACTTGGTAACTCTCTCTGGACAGGTCTCCTTGAACATGAAGTAGCACAAAAGGCCACATATGGCAGGACAAAATAAGGAATACCTCTATCTGCAGTAGGTGGCATAAGATCACACACCCAACAATTAGTGATGTTCACTACTAACTAGTGTTGATGCAGAAGCTGTACAAAAGAATTGCTTACAAATTCTGATCTTCTAACCTGCTCATGTTCAGGAAAAGGGTGAAAAGAGTGCAAAGAAACAATAGTAGGAAAAGACATAGGTTGGGAAGTGGGTGCAGAAGTCAATTGAGTAGAGAAAAACAATCCTACCCATAAATGACAACGTCATGTTTAAAAGACACTAGAAAACACGTTATTAAGAACATATAGACAACGGGAGAAAGTAGTGACCACTATGAAATAATAATTTTTCACAACCCTAACCAAAAAGCAAATCCTAAAATTATCTAGTAACATTTTTAGGGCTCCTCTGCATTTCAGTAATTTTTGTATGTTCAGGTGGAACAGTGGTGACTCTCATCAATGCTCTAAGGTGAAAAGGGGGTACTCTTTCCACAGAAAATGGACTTTATTCTGCTTTTACTAAACAGAATAGTACTTTAAAACAATGCCAGCAAAACAATCAGTCTCCTAACACCTAGTCTATACAATCACACGGAAACCTCTTGTGAAACCAACTATGCCCAGAGTCCGTTCAAAAAGCCTCTCTGGCAGGCTTCTATTGTCCATCAAATTCTCTTTTGTTGTTTTCTTTCTCATGGGCCTCTCAATTCAGGTCTCTTCGTGAGAAAAGTACTGCTTAGTTGGAGTGCCCTCCTGGCAAACACCCACAGCTCACTCGAAAGTCTCAATGTCTTAAAGCAATGCACCAGTGTCTCTCCTCTGTGGCAGATACTACAAACAATGTGCTCTTCATTGATCAAGGGCACAAATCATCTCGTGCAGACCCAAGCACCATTAATTGGGAAATAGCTCAAGCTCAGCAGCACTTTCAGACTCCAACACTCATTATTTAGTGTCAGAGGACGCTCAAGCTGCTCTTTCATGGGCACCAAAATATAGTGCCTTTTTCCAAACTTGAAATCTCCGGTGCACTGCCCTTCTTCCGTTGGAGCAAAGAAAAGGGGGTGTGTGGCCAAAACTCAGGCCAAGGGGCTCAAGGGATTGCACACTGTCAGAGGTTACCAGCACATGACAGGTAGAGAAATGAAACCTCAAAACAGCTCTGCCATCAACAACAGGAATCCTTCTCTTTAGCTCTTTTACACTGAAACTTTGGTTTTGTGATGTCCAACGCCGTCTGATGGAGCAAGTACAATACCATGCGCTGGCGATCGCTGTCCAGCTTTGCTACTTTCTGGGTGCTGAGACTGTAGGGCCAAGACGTCCATCTTTCATCTGTAGCTGTCACTGATGGCAATTAGGCTTAAATCAATGTCCTGCAGGTTATTATGACTTGATACCCACAGAATCTAGTGACGTAGGAAATGTGCCACAGTTGTTAGTTTCCTTCAATTTAGTAAAAAAAAACAGTTCATGGTTTTTAACAAGGGGACTGCAAGCAGGTGGTCTGCAATCTTCAAAGGAGTAGCCATACACCATGGGCATAAAATACAAAGACAAAGGCAGATGGGCAAAACAGGGTCTCTAGCATCTTTAATTGGGTTATCTCCATTATTCTCTGCCATCTATAGCTACATGAGAATTCTATCTGAATGGATTTCCTCACACAGTGGCATTGTCTAATGGGGTAAACACATATTTGCCTCAATGATTAAGTCTAGGTGTTCCTCCTTACCTTAGAACATCTCAATAGAGTAATCACATGATACCGATTATCAGGGACATGTAGAAACCTTCCTTTAAAAACTATGCATCAGGTGCACTATGCAATACACAGGCTAATAGTCAAATGTGCAAACAAAAAGACAAGAACTAGAGGGTCCTGATATTTGCATGATTAGGACACATCTGATCCCACCAAAAATTAAAGTAGCAGGAACAGAAGGGAACCGAAAACCAAATTAAAATAGACATTGAAAATTCGTCATGTTCAAAAAGGTAAACATAAGAGATCTCCTATTGAGATGGAAAACTTGTCTTACTATAATATTGAGTCAGTTAACCAGTCTATCGCTACCCTGACAGTCAGGCTGGAAAACATTGAAGCAGGCCTAAGGCAAATTCTTGAAAACCAGTCTGGTCATACCAAAGGGAATTATACATAACATGGGGGTCCCTGGTACATCACTGCAGTCTGGAAATGTGAATCTGAACAATACATCAATAATAATAAAAGGGCTGACTGGTGAAAGGAATTCGAAAAAGAGAAATGGGACTAGGACATAGCTAAAATCTCAATAACTAAGCATGATGCGACATTGGTCAGGGGAAGTAACAAAAGAAAAAAATCTATAGGAAGAACAAAAAAAATTATTTGGGTGATAGTCAGGCATGTGACACAACACCGAGAGTACGGGTGATACACAAAGGCCAAAGTTACACAAATTTTAACTCTACCGTTGGCGACTACAACATATACGGTACTCCTAGCTAATGTTTCAGTTCCTTCTTCAGGAAAAAATGAAAACCTGGTTTTCTTTTAAGGAACGAAAGCCATATGCTACTTAGGAAACACAACATCATTAACTAATGTAATGTAGAAATTAGGCCACCTTGAGTCACAGATCTATAATTTCATCCTTAGGTCCAATCAAGGATACATAAATGTAGGGCTGCCTGTTCCTTTAAGGGAAGGGGCAGTAACGTGACTAACTGCAGGTGACACACTTTGATCCTGTATATCTCTTTTTATTTTCCTTCAATACCATTATAGCCAAATAGACATTCACTGGTGAAGTGTTGTCTTTTATGTTCACAGCATGAAATATCATTATCTGTGGAATTTAGTAACCAGAACAAGTTCAACCAACTGTTGCGTAGCGATGGGCATCGTCATGACCATCCCCTCACAACACAGGGGAGCTTGTAATAGTATCAAAAGCAGCAACAAACATGCAAAAAACAAATAAAAAATAATAAAAACGCACAAAACGTCAAGCCATCAGATATACTTGCTGTGTATCAAGCACAAAAAGCATAGACAAAACAATAGCATGTGTGAATAAGCGGTGGCACACAACACCATGTCATGTACTTTATGCACTGTAAACCTGCAGCCCAAAACCCAATATTTGGGCCTGTTTAATTTGTCAGGTTTAAAATCCTTACCCTCCTTTTGACAGTAGATCACCAGGCAATGGAAATCTGCTGTCAAATATAACTTTACTGTTTCTCGTCTAACATACAGGACCAGCAAGAACAATTCATGATAGGACCAAATACATGAAAATACATTTCCATTACTTAACTGTTACCCTCTTGTCAGTTACTTCGCAACATCAAGCCACCTTAGTTTTACCTTTCTAAAAGTAAAAATTGTTACACTGACACTCCATATTAATTTGGCACCTACAATTTCCACTGTAAAAAAAAAATCATCTCTATTTCCAGATTATTAAACTACATTTACTGTGAATAATTCACACACCTTAATAACACACATACCAGTTGTTAGAATAAATGCTTGTTGCAATCCCATGCAATGGTACATATTTCATCAACCTCGAATGAATGAACGTCTCAGTAGGCCCAGCTGAAGTTAGAACCTTCAACCTTGATATTAAAACAAGCCTTTGTACTGGCACATTGACTCATTGAATCATAAGAAGGCACAACCTGCAAATATATATCAAACCTAAATGTATGCATTTACTGAAGCCTGAGACACTTTAAAAAGTACTCTGAATGAAAGAAAATGCAGTTTAAACAGTGCTTTTGCCCAAAATCGACTTTGATATTTTAGGCATTAAAAAATCAATATCCTACAATTTTCTTGCATAATATGCATTACCAGAATGTCTATTATACAATCCATAAGTCAGCCATTGAAAATATTAACTTATACTTTATAGAAATGAGCTTGTTTGCTCCTGCGCCAAGGGAAAATTGCACATACAAATGTCATTTTAGTGGTGCAACATAACTTGAATTAAATTTTAATGTTAGGAGGTCATAGTATAGGTATTAAGCTTTATAAATATTAAAAAACGATTTTGAAAGGCACTTATTTTTTTAAATAATTTTTCCATAATTAATAATTTTCTTTAAAAAAAAATAAAAACCCAATTATTATTTTTTTTTGTGATAATTCCACATATAAAAGCAAGCTGCATCCCTTGCCTATTATTTGGGATACATTAACTCACAAGCCTAAGCGCATAAGCCTAACTTGAAATGCGTCACATTTTTGCGCCACTTTCATTTAAAAGGAAGGTTATGCAAAATTCCACCCATGTTTAACTGGGAAAGTGCTGGCTGAATTGAAAATAGATAATTTCGTTTTTTTTTTTTTTTTTTTTTTTTTTTGGGGGGCCCTATTTATATCTATTGAATGTGTTTTCTAATTTATTAAGCATTTAACGGCAGTTTTGTATATGTGCACAATTGCTCATTCTATAAATTAAAGAGCAACATATAGCTATGTTAGCACATCACATGGTTCATTTCTGGATTTTTTCTAAGTTTCTACTTAATATTAATTAACCAATATTTTACTTAACAAACTGTAAACATCAAGAAGACCCACAAACCACATTGAGCTCATTTCAGATATAAACAGAAAACATTCAGTACACATAATACCGCGCGCTTTAGCCATTTTTCATAAATAGCGCCGTCGCAATTTACTTACAGAACCGTTTGCAGATCCTAGTTGTAAGTCATATTTACAAGAAAAAAAAAAGAAAACTTTTCTCAATTATTTCCAAGAATAGCGGACCCATACTTTATTAAACGTGATGGGGCCCACTCCGTGCTTCACATATAGTTCATAGGTTGGAGTTCCAATCGGAGGAACCGGACATGAGTCCTCCAACCGGGAGTCCCTTTTACAACCAAGACAAAACAAATTTCCAAGTCTGCTAAGACCAGGCATCTTCGCTCACTAGTCTAGCTTCAAACTTCAAAGGATTATCGTTTACGATAGTCTCGTGAATACACGAGTCCTTCGGCTTTGGTACTTGCAAGTTCCAAATCAAAGTGATCCCAAAGGGATACCAAACCAAATGTCCAACTAAGGACCAAACCAAGTGTCCAACTAAGGACCAAACCAAGTGTCCAACTAAGGACTGGGAGTCGCTCCACTTATACTTAACTGAAAATATCAATGACGTCACCAGAAGACTCGTCTTATCGTTTCGCTCTACCAAAAATCAAGGGTCCAAATCAGGGCGATAGCCAGGGCAGCAGTCCTTCATAGCCGTCGGGAAGCGGGGAACCTCGCAACAAAGACTTTCGGACCACGTCGACATGCAGGGGTCGATGAAGTGGCGGCCTTCCTCCAGAATTTTCACACGAAGCTCCCCACGGACCTCAGGCTTGGACCGGTACTGCTGGTATCGCCCCACGTTTGGGCGCCAACTGAGGTACTGGGTTTTTCAGAACCGGTACTGATCCGGTAACCCAGCGGTGCCAGGGTACACCCAAAGACCTCGGGTACTTTCCTGATTCAGACTACAGAAACTCAGAGTCTTCTAGGTGAAGTCAAAGATCAAATTTATTGGCTGCAACCAATTGACAAGTGTCCTAGAAGTACAACAGCACGATTTGTATGTTCTCAGGAGACTGTGTGTCAATGCAAAATCAGGTTTCCTTATATACAGTTTTTTAAGCTTCAGGCAAACATTCTTGACATTTTGGTTGGTCATTCACATGTTTTCACTACAAAGGAAAAACCAGTGTCATGATGAAACCTCATATTTCATGTCATCCAGCCCATAATAAATTACCCGGCAAGGCCTAGAATTTCACATCAGATAAGTGTGGACCCCCAATAAAAACGGGCACCTCCCCCTCGTAAAGTAAGAAGAAGAAAAGAGCAGGTGCAGGTGTGAGCAAGTTAGGCAGGGTGTGTGAGCGATAATAAGGGTTTTATGGCCTGGTGTGCCTTGATGCTATCTGATTCGGCCACTGGGAGAGGGACTGACCAAACAGGTTTGGCCTGAGGCAATGGTTCCAGCTTGCCCAGGTCAGAGAAAAGTCAATCAAGGTGTACGTGTCCTTGGAATCAAATCTGACTGTATTATAAGCCTATGTGAGGGCAACTTTTAAAAATGGCTGCCGTGTATAAAATGGGAGCCACGAGTGCAGGACGAAAATGGCGATTTCGAGGTGAAAACGCTGCTGGAATTGAGCGAAAATGCTCATGCTTAGTGTACTAGTCATTATCGGTCTTTTGATACTAAAATCGTACTGCTGTGGCAAAGTAAATTACATGGGTCCAGAATTTTTAGAACCACACTACCCAATACAAACCAACCCGGTGTTGCCAGGCTTTTTTCATATTTGGGAGGCCGCTAGTTTACGTGATATCCCTCAGTTCGAGATGGGCCTCAACGGTTCGAGAGAAAACAACCAGCACCATGGAAATGGAAGCAAAACAATGCCTATGCCATCTGAGTTTTGCAACCCCAATACAGCAGGCTGGAAATAGGGACCTGAGCCCTCATCCAAGACTGCCCCACCCCAGCAAGAAAATTCTAAGCTCCTTTTCAGTGCCCCTCATGGAGAGTGATGAAAGCTCATCTGACTACCATAACTGCTATGCAGCACAACACCACTGTGACCCGGAATGTATAGCTGTAAGGAAATGGCTCCCTGTTGCAGTTACCCCCCACTTTTTGGCTGATAGTGATGCTGACTTGACTGAGAAGTGTGCTGGTTCCCTGCTAACCAGGCCCCAGCACCAGTGTTCTTTCACCTAAAATGTACCATTGTCTCCACAATTGGCACAACCCTGTCACCCAGTTAAGTCCCTTGTAACTGGTACCCCTGGTACCAAGGGCCCTGATGCCAGGGAAGGTCTCTAAGGGCTGCAGCATGTCTTATGCCACCCTAGGGACCCCTCACTCAGCACAGACACACTGCTTGCCAGCTTGTGTGTGCTGGTGGGGAGAAAATGACTAAGTCGACATGGCACTCCCCTCAGGGTGCCATGCCAACCTCACACTGCCTGTGGCATAGGTAAGTCACCCCTCTAGCAGGCCTTACAGCCCTAAGGCAGGGTGCACTATACCACAGGTGAGGGCATAGGTGCATGAGCACTATGCCCCTACAGTGTCTAAGCAAAACCATAGACATTGTAAGTGCAGGGTAGCCATAAGAGGATATGGTCTGGGAGTCTGTCAAAAACGAACTCCACAGCTCCATAATGGCTACACTGAATACTGGGAAGTTTGGTATCAAACTTCTCAGAATAATAAACCCACCCTGATGCCAGTGTTGGATTTATTAAAAAATGCACACAGAGGGCATCTTAGAGATGCCCCCTGTATTTTACCCAATTGTTCAGTGCAGGACTGACTGGTCTGTGCCAGCCTACTGCTGAGAGACGAGTTTATGACCCCATGTGGTGAGGGCCTTTGTGCTCTCTGAGGACAGAAACAAAAGCCTGCTCTGGGTGGAGGTGCTTCACACCTCCCCCCTGCAGGAACTGTAACACCTAGCAGTGAGCCTCAAAGGCTCAGGCTTCGTGTTACAATGCCCCAGGGCACTCCAGCTAGTGGAGATGCCCGCCCCCTGGACACAGCCCCCACTTTTGGCGGCAAGTCCAGGGGAGATAATGAGAAAAACAAGGAGGAGTCACCCGCCAGTCAGGACAGCCCCTAAGGTGTCCTGAGCTGAGGTGACCCCTGCCTTTAGAAATCCTCCATCTTGATTTTGGAGGATTCCCCCAATAGGAATAGGGATGTGCCCCCCCCCCTCAGGGAGGAGGCACAAGGAGGGTGTAGCCACCCTCAAGGACAGTAGCCATTGGCTACTGCCCTCTCAGACCTAAACACACCCCTAAATTCAGTATTTAGGGGCTCCCCAGAACCTAGGAAACTAGATCCCTGCAACCTAAGAAGAAGAGGACTGCTGAGCTGAAAAACCCTGCAGAGAAGACGGAGACACCAACTGCTTTGGCCCCACCTCTACCGGCCTGTCTCCCCCGTCTAAAGACACTGCTCCAGCGACGCTTTCCACAGGGACCAGCGACCTCTGAAGCCTCAGAGGACTGCCCTGCATCTAGAAGGACCAAGAACTCCTGAGGACAGCGGCTCTGTTCACCAAAGACTGCAACATTGCAACAAAGAAGCAATTATGAAACAACACGCGTTTCCCGCCGGAAGCGTGAGACTTGGCACTCTGCATCCGACGCCCTCGGCTCGACTTGTGGAGAACAATCACTTCAGGGAGGACTCCCCGGCGACTGCGAGACCATGAGTAGCCAGAGTTGACCCCCCCGGGCCCCCACAGCGATGCCTGCAGAGGGAATCCCGAGGCTCCCCCTGACCGCGACTGCCTGCTTCAAAGACCCGACACCTGGTAAAGGCACTGCATCCGCAGCCCCCAGGACCTGAAGGATCCGACCTCCAGTCCAGGAGCGACCCCCAGGTGGCCCTCTCCCTTGCCCAGGTGATGAACCCCGAGGAGCCCCCCCCTTGCCTGCCTGCATCGCTGAAGAGACCCTTTGGTCTCCCATTGCTTTCTATTGAAAACCTGACGCTTGTTTGCACACTGCACCCGGCCGCCCCCGTGCCGCTGAGGGTGTACTTTCTGTGTGGACTTGTGTCCCCCCTGGTGCCCTACAAAACCCCTCTGGTCTGCCCTCCAAAGACGCGGGTACTTACCTGCTGGCAGACTGAAACCGGGGCACCCCCTTCTTCATTGAAGCCTATGCGTTTTGGGCACCACTTTGACCTCTGCAACTGACCGGCCCTGAGCAGCTGGTGTGGTAACTTTGGGGTTGCTCTGAACCCCCAACGGTGGGCTACCTTGGACCCAAACTTGAACCCCGTAGGTGGTTTACTTACCTACAAAAACTAACTAATACTTACCTCCCCCCGGAACTGTTGAAAATTGCACTGTCTAGTTTTAAAATAGCTATATGTCATTTATGTGAAAACTGTATATGCTATTTTGCTAATTCAAAGTTCCTGAAGTACCTACCTGAAATACCTTTCAGTTGAAGTATTACATTTAAATCTTGAACCTGTGGTTCTTAAAATAAACTAAGAAAATATATTTTTCTATACAAAAACCTATTGGCCTGGAATTGTCTCTGAGAGTGTGTTCCTCATTTATTGCCTGTGTGTGTACAACAAATGCTTAACACTACCCTCTGATAAGCCTACTGCTCGACCACACTACCACAAAATAGAGCATTAGAATTATCTCTTTTTGCCACTATCTTACCTCTAAGGGGAACCCTTGGACTCTGTGCATACTATTCCTTACTTTGAAATAGTGCATACAGAGCCAACTTCCTACATTGGTGGATCAGCGGTGGGGTACAAGACTTTGCATTTGCTGGACTACTCAGCCAATACCTGATCACACAACTAAATTCCCAAAATTGTCATTAGAAATTAATTTTTGAAATTTGAGCTATTTTTCTACATTTTTAAAAGTCCTGCTAGGGCCTTGTGTTAGTACCTGTTAGCATTTCTTTTAGAGTTTAAAAGTTTTGTAAAAGTTTGAATTAAGTTCTAGAGATAGTTTTAGATTCTTAAAAAGTATTCCAACTTTTAGAAATATAATGTCTACTGCAGAAGAGACAGTGGTGGAGCTCAACCTCACACCTTACCTGCGTCTTAGGATGTCAGAGTTAAGGACTCCCTGCAGAATCAAAAAAATAAAAACTGGATCAAACCCTACCAAAGAACAGCTCCAGGAGCTCTTGGCAGAGTTTGCTAAAAACAACCCCTCTGATGATGCCCTCACAGAGGGGGAAGCTAGTGATGTGGAGGAGAATTTCCCCCCTCCAGTCCTAGTTAGGGAGAACAGGGTCCCTCAAACCCTGACTCCAAATGTGATAGTCAGAGATGCTGTTTCTCTCACAGGAGAGTCCAGGACCTCTGGGATCACTGAGGATAGCCTCAGTGAAGATGACCTACTGTTAGCCAGGATGGTCAAAAGATTGGCTTTAGAGAGACAGCTCCTAGCCATAGAAAGGGAAAGACAAGAGATGGGTTTTGGTCCCATCAATGGTGGCAGCAACATAAATAGGGTCAGAGATTCTCCTGACATGTTGAAAATCCCTAAAGGGATTGTAACTAAATATGAAGATGGTGATGACAACACCAAATGGTTCACAGCTTTTGAGAGGGCTTGTGCAACCAGAAAAGTAAACAGATCCCACTGGGGTGCTCTCCTTTGGGAAATGTTCACTGGAAAGTGTAGTGATAGACTCCTCACACTCTCTGGAAAAGATGCAGAATCCTATGACCTCATGAAGGCTACCCTGATTGAGGGCTTTGGATTCTCCACTGAGGAGTACAGGATTAGGTTCAGGGGGGCTCAAGAATCCTCGAGCCAGACCTGGGTTGATTTTGTTCACTACTCAGTGAAAACACTGGATGGTTGGGTAACTGGAAATGAAGTGCATGACTATGTTGGGCTTTATAATTTGTTTATGAAAGAACACATTTTAAGTAACTGCTTCAATGAAAAGTTGCATCAGTATCTGGTAGACCTAGGTCCAATTTCTCCCCAAGAATTGGGAAAGAAGGCAGACCACTGGGTCAAGACTAGGGTAACCAAAACTTCCACTGGGGGTGACCAAAAAAAAAAGGGGTTACAAAGCCTCCCCAGGAGAAAGTGGGTGACACTAGAAACAAAGAAAAAGAGTCCTCAGTAGGCCCCCAAAAACCAGAACAGGTGGGTGGGCCCCAAGACACAACCCAAAACAAAGGTGGGTACCAGGGTAAGAACTGGGATGCCACAAAGGCATGGTGCCAAAACTGTAGACAGACAGGGCACCACACCAAGGACACTTCTTGTCCCAAAAACAAACCCCTTAGCAAAATCCCAGGGGTGACCAGTGTAGCCATTGGGGATGACTCCTCAGATGAGGAGGTCTTCATAGCTTTCAACTGGAAAAAGGGCCCAACAGGTGAGCTGGAGATTCCAGAGGGAAGTAGACACTTCCACCACCTACTGGTGAATGGAATCCCAGCCACTGCCCTGAGAGACACTTGTGCCAGTCACACTATTGTGCATGACAGGCTGGTGTTCTCAAACCAGTACATCCCAGGTGAGACTGCCAGAGTAAGAGTTAGCCCAGACAGGGTCACTGATAGGCCTGTGGCTTTTGTGCCCATAGAAGTGGGTGGGACTTTTAGCTGGAGAAGGGTGGTAGTCAGTACAGACCTCCCCCTTGATTGTCTCCTTGGAAATGACTACCCAGAGGTTAGTCAGAGCCCAAGAGAGGAACTGATCCAGGGCCAGTCCTCTCCCAAGGACTCTGGAGGTGCTACCTCTGCAGTAACTGCAAGTAGATCCCAGAAGAAAAAGAAAAGAAAACAGAATAGGAAAGGTGGACAACCTTTAGCCAAGGTTCCAGCAAGCCAAGGAGATTCTGCTCCAGTAGGGGAAAACTCCAAAAATGGCACTGGTACAGTCCAACCTGACCCACAAGAAGTCCTGGCTGGTCAGGCAACTGTTAAGCCTGAGTGTGTGGCTCCTCAGCTAACAGAAGAAAGAGTGGAAGAAGGGTGTTTACTACAAGATGTATGTAGTAACCCCCCACTCTAATACAGCAGACAGGCACCCTGAACCCAAAGAAGCCTGTAACTTAGCCCCTTCCCTTGTAGGTGAAGAGCTAAAGGTGTGGTTCTGGGCACTGACAGCTGTCAGTGGCCTCTGCTGGGTGTTAGCCTTTATGGCTGCACTATCCTTGGCATGGTGGTCTGACCCCATGCCACATAGCAAGTTAGGCCCCCTGACTCTGTTGGCCATGGTGGGGTTACTCCAACTCTGGGTAACCTCTTTGGTTAAGCTAGGTGTGACCCTGGCTAAAATAAGATTAGCAGAGGTGGATACCTCTAACCCCAAAATAGAGAGAATGGGTGGAGACATTAAAGACACAGACAAGAGGCAATTCAGACTAGGTCCTATCACTGTGGAAGTGGGTCAGTTCCCCAGAGGGAATGACCTGAACAGGAGGATGTAAGGCAGAGTAGGCCCTGCAACAAACTAGCCTATTTCCTCTACTCTTCCTCGCCTGACAGACTAAGAAGACTCTCCCAGCTTTGGCTGAGTCTCCTGGCCTGTGGGCTGGGGGGGGCTTGTGTAAGGAAATGGCTCCCTGTTGCAGTTACCCCCCACTTTTTGCCTGATACTGATGCTGACTTGACTGAGAAGTGTGCTGGGACCCTGATAACCAGGCCCCAGCACCAGTGTTCTTTCACCTAAAATGTACCATTGTCTCCACAATTGGCACAACCCTGGCACCCAGGTAAGTCCCTTGTAACTGGTACCCCTGATACCAAGGGCCCTGATGCCGGGGAAGGTCTCTAAGGGCTGCAGCATGTCTTATGCCACCCTAGGGATCCCTCACTCAGCACACACACTGCTTGCCAGCTTGTGTGTGCTGCTGGGGAGAAAATGACTAAGTCGAAATGGCACTCCCCTCAGGGTGCCATGCCAACCTCACACTGCCTGTGGCATAGGTAAGTCACCCCTCTAGCAGGCCTTACAGCCCTAAGGCAGGGTGCACTATACCACAGATGAGGGCATAGGTGCATGAGCACTATGCCCCTACAGTGTCTAAGCAAAACCATAGACATTGTAAGTGCAGGGTAGCCATAAGAGGATATGGTCTGGGAGTCTGTCAAAAACGAACTCCACAGCTCCATAATGGCTACACTGAATACTGGGAAGTTTGGTATCAAACTTCTCAGAATAATAAACCCACCCTGATGCCAGTGTTGGATTTATTAAAAAATGCACACAGAGGGCATCTTAGAGATGCCCCCTGTATTTTACCCAATTGTTCAGTGCAGGACTGACTGGTCTGTGCCAGCCTGCTGCTGAGAGACGAGTTTCTGACCCCATGTGGTGAGGGCCTTTGTGCTCTCTGAGGACAGAAACAAAAGCCTGCTCTGGGTGGAGGTGCTTCACACCTCCCCCCTGCAGGAACTGTAACACCTAGCAGTGAGCCTCAAAAGCTCAGGCTTCGTGTTACAATGCCCCAGGGCACTCCAGCTAGTGGAGATGCCCGCCCCCTGGACACAGCCCCCACTTTTGGCGGCAAGTCCAGGGGAGATAATGAGAAAAACAAGGAGGAGTCACCCATCAGTCAGGACAGCCCCTAAGGTGTCCTGAGTTGACCTCTGCCTTTAGAAATCCTCCATCTTGATTTTGGAGGATTCCCCCAATAGGAATAGGGATGTGCCCCCCTTCCCTCAGGGAGGAGGCACAAGGAGGGTGTAGCCACCCTCAAGGACAGTAGCCATTGGCTACTGCCCTCCCAGACCTAAACACACCCCTAAATTCAGTATTTAGGGGCTCCCCAGAACCTAGGAAACTAGATTCCTGCAACCTAAGAAGAAGAGGACTGCTGAGCTGAAAAACCCTGCAGAGAAGACGGAGACACCAACTGCTTTGGCCCCAGCTCTACCGGCCTGTCTCCCCCCTTCTAAAGACACTGCTCCAGCGACGCTTTCCACAGGGACCAGCGACCTCTGAAGACTCAGAGGACTGCCCTGCATCTAGAAGGACCAAGAACTCCCGAGGACAGTGGCTCTGTTCACCAAAGACTGCAACTTTGCAACAAAGAAGCAACTTTGAAACAACACGCGTTTCCCGCCGGAAGCGTGAGACTTGGCACTCTGCACCCGACGCCCCCGGCTCGACTTGTGGAGAACAATCACTTCAGGGAGGACTCCCCGGCAACTGCAGGACCGTCAGTAGCCAGAGTTGACCCCCCTGAGCCCCCACAGCGACAGCTGCAGAGGGAATCCCGAGGCTCCCCCTGACCGCGACTGCCTGCTTCAAAGACCCGACACCTGGTAAAGGCACTGCATCCGCAGCCCCCAGGACCTGAAGGATCTGACCTCCAGTGCAGGAGCGACCCCCAGGTGGCCCTCTCCCTTGCCCAGGTGGTGGCTACCCTGAGGAGCCCCCCCCCCTTGCCTGCATCGCTGAAGAGACCCCTTGGTCTCCCATTGCTTTCTATTGAAAACCCGATGCTTGTTTGCACACTGCACCTGGCCGCCCCGTGCTGCTGAGGGTGTACTTTCTGTGTGGACTTGTGTCCCCCCAGGTGCCCCACAAAACCCCCTGGTATGCCCTCCGAAGACGCGGGTACTTACCTGCTGGCAGACTGAAATCGGGGCACCCCCTTCTCCATTGAAGCCTATGCGTTTTGGGCACCACTTTGACCTCTGCACCTGACCGGCCCTGAGCTGCTGGTGTGGTAACTTTGGGGTTGCTCTGAACCCCCATCGGTGGGGTACCTTGGACCCAAACTTGAACCCCGTAGGTGGTTTACTTACCTATAGAAACTAACAAATACTTACCTCCCCCAGGAACTGTTGAAAATTGCACTGTCTAGTTTTAAAATAGCTATATGTCATTTATGTGAAAACTGTATATGCTATTTTGCTAATTCAAAGTTCCTAAAGAACCTACCTGAAATACCTTTCATTTGAAGTATTACATGTAAATCTTGAAACTGTGGTTCTTAAAATAAACTAAGAAAATATATTTTTCTATACAAAAACCTATTGGCCTGGAATTGTCTCTGAGAGTGTGTTCCTCATTTATTGCCTGTGTGTGTACAACAAATGCTTAACACTACCCTCTGATAAGCCTACTGCTCGACCACACTACCACAAAATAGAGCATTAGAATTATCTATTTTTTCCACTATCTTACCTCTAAGGGGAACCCTTGGACTCTGTGCATACTATTCCTTACTTTGAAATAGTGCATACAGAGCCAACTTCCTACAATAGCTATTGTAGAGGATGTTGACGCTCCCTCCCCCCGGCTCCCTCCAAGTGAAAATGTGTGTTCCAGGGAAGAACAAGGCCAGCCTTTGTCATGGGCGAAGTGAAACCCCACCCAGGGCACTAACTTTCAGAAGGGCGCAAGGAGCTGACTGCATTAAGGTCATGGAAACAGCAGGATGCTTGGCTCCAAGAAATCAGTTTAAACAGCTTTAAATTATTTTTTTCACATGCTGCGGGTGATGATTTTAATGTTCTATCAACTCCCTCCTGCCCCCCATCGTCTCTCTCTCTCACTCCTGCCACACACCAACTTCTCCTCTCCCACGCAAACACCCAACATGTTGGCACTGGCATGATGGAACTAAGCTGCAGGTGATATAAGTGAATTGGGGAAGAAACCTGCAAACACAAAAAGGGCTACGTTTAATTTTGGCCCAGGGCCCTATCTCAGGAAAGGGGGCCCTCTGGAAGAGCCCTAAGTGAAGAGAAAGGCTTGGAGTGGGACAGTGCTGCGTCCACTCAGACACCTGATGTAATGTAGATTTGTTTTTCCGAAATAAATGCATTCCACTAAAGAAAATAAAACTCTAGCTGACATACCTATTGAAGACCTCATACTCCTTTTTGTTTCTAACATTTTGCTGCCAAGGTTCTGTATAGTACAGTAATGTTGGGGTGTATTTTCAGAGCCAAGACAACAACCTTCACAAGAATATTGAAAAGTTATTTCAGTAGAATTGTACATGCCCAGTATTATGATAGCCGAATCCCACATACTGTAGCAATATTTGTTCTAGCACATGCGGCGTCTATGAAAAGATTCATGTTGAAGAATTATGAAACTTTCAAAATGCATTTGCTTGCAGCTTTTTTCATATTGTTTAATGCTAATTGGTCTATTTTTTGGTAACTGTGTCAACTGTATTAAATATATGAAATCCTTTGTTCAGAACCCTGTAAAAGTGAGCTCTTTATGGGCCTTTTCTTACTGACCTTATGAGGCGAAGACATGCAGGCTCCTGCTCCCATTTTACAGTCTGTATTTTGCTAACCGGAACTCTATTGAGTTCTCTGATTGGTTATGTATTTAAACTGAGCTTTCCACTCCGATTTACTGAATAATTGTTTTAGGCTAAATTACTGGATGTTGGTATGACTTTTTATCTGACAATAAACATTTAAGGTTTAAGCTTTCCGTCATTCTTGTAGAACCAAACGGGTTCTGTACGTCTAAATTGAAATCTGTCATTTAGAGTGCTTTAAAGAGGCACTGATCCAGCAAGAAGCACCAACATCCTTAAGGGGTTAACACTGCTCCTGGTCCATCAGTAGCACAAAGGAACAAAGAGGAGAGCAATGTCACACGATCCAAACCAAAGGACAGAAGAAAGAAGCTCGAATCACAAGCAAATACCACCCATGGAACAGTGGAGATCTGTATGATATCTGTGGAAACCTCCAAATGTCAATGGAACTGAGACTTTCTATGCTGAGCTCTACAAGACTCTTGCGGACCTGTTCAAGAAAAAACAGTTGTATAGTTCTGTCAAAACTTTGCTTAAGTTGATGAGAGATATAGTGCATCAGACAGAGCACAGGTATGACACTGTACATAAGCAGTCCAGTGCGTAATTTGAGCTAGTGCTTACGGTGGGGCCCACTGGCTCTCATTTTTGGGGACTGGCACTTATTTTTCCTCCTCAGAGGTTAAAAACGAACAAGAGAAGTAAAACATACAAAGGAAAAGAAGTAGGATGAGAAAGACGGGAAAAACATCGCGAAGGGAGAAAGCAGAAACATGCATGAGTGAGATAAAGGGGCAAGAAGTGCCTGATAGTGAACGGAAAAGGCATGAGGATTTTTCAAGAATAGTAGCTACGGTATCAAGTACGCCGACACTTTTCTGATTTGTTTGTGCACCAGCAGTCAATTTATTACAAATTAATCACTGGTGAAGTCTTGACCAAGCTAATAAAAGGGACAGAGTGGCGTTCCAACCAAGAGTTCAGAGACCATATCAAAGGGATCTGAGGAGGCCTGGCTCACTGAGTGGGCATCACGTCCCCACGCTGGACTTATTTGAACTTCACTCGTATTGTGAGCCATGTTACTCACAAGAGCGCCGATGTGTCTCCAGCGTGTCATCACTGCGTCTGGGAGTCACAAAGCTTTGGACATGGCATCATAAACGTGCACCCATTTGGTGCGATTTAAATTAGAGTACCAAGTGCACATCTTACATACATATCACAAGAAAAGGAGTTTAGATTACAGAAAATATTTAAATGTAACGTGCAATGCATTTTAGGCACATTTAGATAGTAAATTTAAATGTGCACTGCTAAATGTGTATGTGCAAACACAAAGCGCAGGCACTGAACACCGTTGGTGTATACCATACTATGTACAGCGCTGTTACTGTGAAACGAGCAGGTCTGTAACATTGTACATGAATTTCATAGCCCAATGCACAGACACCTCACGCTTGAAGCTACACTGCACGATATAACACAGGCATACTGCCACATCACCAGTAATAAACAGCGACCAAAAGCAGCTCAAAGCACTGCTGCAATGCAAATATTTAGAGCACAACTGCAGAGTACAAGGAGAGTGGGACACATGAATGCCTTGAGCAAGCATACCCATAGGCGCCCCAAAGTGAGAGCTGAAAGTGCAGCATTAAGGCATACTGAGTGCATACACTGACCTCTCTATAGTGGGACCAGTTAGGACGCATGCCCAAGTGCAGCTGCCAACTTGCACCTACCTTAGGGAAGTGCATTAGTGAAAGGTCGACTGGCTATTTTTGCAGCATGCCAGTCTTTCACTTTGCAGATGGCAATCTGGCCTGCATTAACAAGCATTGGCATAGCCAATATGTATCACCTTTATAAAGCATTTAAATATTCTGGAGTAAAAGCAAACACATCTTTTGGTATCTCAAAACAGTGCTGTGAGTCCAATGTTTCAATCTTTACAAATGGTATGGTTTCGTTTTCAAATACTTTTCAAGAAACTGAAGATTTAAAATAATAAGCAAGTGTCAGAATGTAAAGAGAAAGCTTGCCAAAGCCTAATTTACTTTCCACATGTATTCCTGTATTTTAGTCAAGTGGGGAGACGTATGCATCTCCAGGAGAAATGTGATGTTGCATACACCTTCTCACTCAGGCACCAGCTAAGAGAGTGCAGAAGATCGCCCTTCCCCTTCCCACAGCACCATAAATGTTTTTGATTGCCAAACCTTGTGCTTTCAAGTAGTAAGGAAAATGCAAGATATAAAACAAAAAAAGCACTTGATGATCTACTCTTTAGCTGTGCCCCAGCAAAAATATATATGCTGCTGTACCTTTACAGACGACCTAAGAGGGGTGGGGAGCAACACAGTGCAGGTGTTTTTGACAGTGGAAGCTGCATACGAAGGAGAGAGCTAGAAAACACATGCACTATCATTGAGCACTGAATGAAAAGAAAAAAAGTAGTTCACTAAATGTGAGAAGCAGAAGAATACAAGTCAGCTCATCAAGGTGATCAATAAAGAGGCTATGCTCGAGGAAAGTGAGAAGCAGAAAAGGTGGAAGGCAATCAGTTGAATAAAAAGCAAGCATTAGAGTGACCATTCTGTGAGGTGCCCTGAAAATGTAGATTTAACATATGACCATTTGTAAGTTTTTAGATTAGATATTTACATACATATTGCAGGTAGTAACTTTGCTGCTGTCAAAAGCAGGAGTACGTGTCTTCCAAGGGAGGGACTGGATTAAGAAATTCCACCCACTTAATTAGGTGGAGGGAGAAAGCGTTTCGTCACAATTATGCAAGAAAAGTTCTCCGTTTGGGGACAAATTCCTATTCAAAATATTTATCTATACGTGTAGTTCACGGCATATATGACTCTGTTAGATGTAATAGCTTTTTCCAGCGATCATATATGTGTCCCTAAAAATTCGGAAATTTACTTCAAATGTGGTGTGACCCAGCAGGATAGGATTTCCCACTTTTACTCCCAGGCCTTTGTCAAATTATGTTCTACGGACTGTATCCAGTAGAAACCATTTGAAACTGGTAAAGTGTAATTTCCATCTTAGATATTATGATAGTGTTACATTTAGATATAAATAAGAAGTCTTTATTTCATTGAATTCGTGAGTGTTACAATTACGCCAGGATGTTTTGCACCGCCATTCCAAAGTTGTGATATTTTTCAGAGTACTGTTTCAAATGTTCCCCTTTTCTCTTCATAGTAATCGGTGACCTCACTTAGTTCACTTAAAATATTCAGCAGGTAAAGTGATTAGCTTTTGTTAAGGTATACGCAAATCTATCCACTCATAATTTGCACGTAATAAACAGAAACAGAAGCCGTTAATGGAAATCCTATGGGACAAAAGAATGAAACCTTTCTGTCTGTGCGGAGCATGTCTGCATTTGTAGTTTCACCTCTGCCAAGCCAAAGAATATTTCACTTCGTAGTATCTTGACAAAGTGAAGAGATAAGAATAATTCAAAAAGCATACAATGAACAATCAAAGAAACAAAATGACTATGCGTAGGATGCGGGCGTTGGCCACTGGCCGACGCCCGCACTACCTCCCTGGTGCAGGTCACGACCAGTGGCCGACACCAGGGAGGGGGTTAATAAATCCTCGGGAGGATTTTTTTTTTTATTCCCCGGGAGACACAGAAGCTCTTCCGTGTCTCCCCCCACCCTCCCACCCGCCCCTTTGAGACTCGCTGACGTCACTTTGTGGATTTCCCCATCGGAGCAGGAAGCAGCCTTGCAGCCGCTTCTTGCTCCAATGGGGAAAACGGCCACAAACGGCCTTCCCCACGTTCTGGAAGGCCTCGTAAGAAAGGGGAGACCCTCCCCTTTCTTACGAGGCCTTCCTGAAAGTGTGCTGCGATCGGGGGCCAGGAAACACCACTAGACACCAGGGATTTCAATTGGGGGGGTCGGCCCCCTCGGAAAACGGGCCGCCCCCCCCCCCACCCCCGGGGGGCATATTTTTTTTTAAAAAAAGGTAGGTGCCCCGCCCAGGGGCTAAATTTAAAAAAAGAATAAGAAATGGACAGGGGGTCACCCGTGGGCAGGGCGACCCCCTGTGGGGGCAATATTTTTTTGTTGTTGTTGTAGGGTTCCCCTGGGGGCCATTTTGGCCCCCAAGGAAACCATACAACAACTAAAATAAAATAAAAAATATATATATATATATATATATATATATATATATATATAGATCTATATATATAGATATATCTATGTAGATATATCTATCTACATGGATATATCTATAGATGGATCTATAGATATATGTATATATATATATATAGATCTATCTATAGATATATCTATGTAGATAGATATATATATAGAGATAGTCCATAAGATTCGGTTTATTTGCACACAATCAAATTGGGACATAACTTTTAATCCAATGAAGGCTGATTACAATTGAGAAATGTGAATGAACTACATCAGTGTGTACGTAGATGGTGTGTGTGGTATGGAGTGGGCCCATTTGAATATAATATTTTATTCGGATTAGTGCCCATAAGACGGATAGTTCCATTATTGTTAAATTTTGTCTAATTTGAAAAAGAAGAAATGGCTTCCTCATTAGAAGCTCGAAGAAAAGAGAAATCTAGTAAGCTGTTTTTCACCCAACAGACTCGTGACAAAGATGTATCACAAGGAGGATCTAATATGGGCTCTGGCTTGCAAGTACAACTCATGTATGATAAACTAGAGAAACTTATGAGAAAAGAACTCTCAAAATGGTGGGAGATTGAATCTCTTCAACAATATATTGAGGTTGAACGTGTTCCGAGGGGTTTACGTATTTATACAATCCCTTTGTACGAAGATCCTGATCCAGAACTATTGGAGGAATGGGCTGAAAATTCTAAGACCAGCTCTCTCAATATGATGAGGATCTTGATCAAATATGCGTCGAAAGATCGGGAAAAAATTATTGAGGAGATTGAGAAAACTACTAAATTGATTCTCACTCTGGTATCACAAAATACATTTGATGAAGTGAAGGACAATTTGGATAAAAAACTCTCTAAATTTGAGGAAGAGATTACTGTGAAGAAACAAAGAAAATTCATACGGGATTACAAAGATTATCAAGCAGGAAGGATTCTTACCTTCCACCACAAATACGATCATATGCATACAGAGGGCTATAAGGAGCCAGTACTCTCAGGTGATAATGAAAGATCTGGTATCAATTTGGGACTAACAGAGGAAAGTGATGTGTCGGATGGAAACCTTTCGGATGCACCTGAGATTACAGCTGATAAAATCCGGGATGTGGATACTAGTACTAATAGATCTAATTTTTTAAAACAGTTTCGCCTCCTAAACCTAGGAAGGACAGAACAGAGAAAGGATTTTCAACCCAGAGGCAGGGGACGAGGACAGAGAGGCAGAGGACGAGGAACCGGGCAGCGAAGGCAAGAAGAAAGAAAAGAAGCTCCTATGTCAATGGCAATGACTACAAGAGCACGCAGAGTTCCACAATGACTGTGGTTAACCTGTCTAAGAGACTATTGACTAAGGAGGAAGAAAGCCTACTAGCCCTAGGTTTATCTTTTTGTCCCACTAATAATTTTGACTATGTACAGGCTCGGATTGATCTTTTTCACTTTACACGCAAATTAAAGTAAAAAAAAAATGGTATAAAAACAAAGTACAGGTAGACAGGGGTGTGGAAAAAACTAACAACATTAGTAAATTATGCATTTCGGATGTTGATTTATTACATATATTATCATTATTGGATGATGATATGATTGCGCATGATGATCCATTTGTGAATTTGCTAAATTTGGGTATAGAAACTGAGTTACCCTGCCCCAGTCCCTTCAGACCAAAATCAATTTTCTTGCCAGCTGTTCAGAGTGAAGCCATTCAGGTATTTGAAAAAGATATGATTAATCAATTTAAAAAAATGAGATATGGCTCTAGAAATATCAAATATGATAATCTTACTAGGAAACAAAAAATGGCCCTGGAGAGTTTGAACAAGGATCCTGATATTGTAATTCGTGAATCTGACAAAGGAGGCAATGTAGTTGTCCTAAACAAGACGCAATACTTAGGGGAAGGAATACGTCAGCTGAGTGACCGTAAATGTTATGTCTATGCTAATCAGGCTGAGTTAAAAGTGTCTAGTCTCCAATATCTTGGAAAGCTGGTAGACTGGAGAGACAGGGGCTTACTGGAATGGGATGAATACCTTTTTTTGAAGTGTGACCACCCAAAAAACCCAGTATTATATCTCCTGCCCAAATTGCATAAGGACAGACAAAATCCCCCAGGTAGACCGATTGTGTCAGCAATAGATTCGTTACTTGAAAATACCTCGAGATATATAGACTTTTTTCTCAGACCTTTTGTGGAATGTTTACCCTCTTATGTTAAGGATACGACACAATTTGTAAGAATGATGGATGGTTTGGGCTGGGAAGATGATTTTCTATTTCTGACCTTAGATGTCACCAGCTTTAAAACACCTGTATCCAACATGAATTGGGTCTCAAAGCAGTCAGACATTACTTAAGAGCGAGATCTCTATCATATCCTATGCATACCGAAATGATTTGCGATATGATATGTGTTAGACCTGACCGCCTTAGGGTAGTCACCCCTAACTTTTTGCCTGCCTCCCTCCACTTTTTGGATACTGTTTTTGCTGGTTTTTAGACTCTGCGCACTTTACCAGTGCTAAAGTGCATATGCTCTCTCTCTGTAAACATGGTAACTTTGGATCATACCTGATTGAACTATTTAATCTACTTATAAGTCCCCAGTAATGTGCACTCCAGGTGCCTAGGGCCTATAGATTAAATGCTACTAGTGGACCTGCAGCACGGATTGTGCCACCCACTTAAGTAGCCCCTTTTCCTTGTCTCAGGCCTACCATTGCTAGGCCTGTGTGGGCAGTTTCACTGCCACCTCGACTTGGCATTTAAAAGTACCTGCCAAGCATAGAGCTCCCCTTTTTCTACATATAAGTCACCCTTAATGTGTGCCCTGGGTATCCCCTAGAGCAGGGTGCTGTGTAGGTAAAAGGCAGGACATGTACCTGTGTAGTTATATGTCCTGGTAGTGTAAAAAACCCTCAATTCGTTTTTGCACTACTGTGAGACCTGCTCCCTTCATAGGCTAACATTGGGGCTGCCCTCATACACTGTTGAAGTGGCAGCTGCTGATCTGAAAGGAGCAGGGAGGTCATATTTAGTATGGCCAGAACGGTAATACAAAATCCTACTGACTGGTGAAGTCGGATTTAATATTACTATTCTAGAAATGCCACTTTTAGAAAGTGAGCATTTCTTTGCACTTAAATCCTTCTGTGCCTTACAATCCACGTCTGGCTAGGTTTAGTTGACAGCTCCTTGTGCATTCACTCAGACACACCCCAAACACAGGGTACTCAGCCTCACTTGCATACATCTGCATTTTGAATGGGTCTTCCTGGGCTGGGAGGGTGGAGGGCCTACCCTCACACAAAGGACTGCCACACCCCCTACTGGGACCCTGGCAGACAGGATTGAACTGAAAGGGGACCTGGTGCACTTCTTAGCCACTCTTTGAAGTCTCCCCCACTTCAAAGGCACATTTGGGTATAAAACAGGGCCTCTGCCCTACCTCATCAGACACTTGCTGGAGAAGAAACCGGAACCAGAAACTACATCCTGCCAAGAAGAACTGCCTGGCTGCTCAAAGGACTCACCTGTCTGCTTTCTACAAAGGACTGCTGTCTTGCTGTTGCCCTGCTGCCTTGCTGAACTCTTGTCTGGCTGTGAAAGTGCTCTCCAAGGGCTTGGATAGAGCTTGCCTCCTGTTCCTTGAAGTCTCAGGACCAAAAAGACTTCTTCCTTTCACTTGGACGCTCCGTGCGCCGAAACTTTCGACGCACAGCTTGTTTCGCGGCGAGAAAAACGCCGCACACCGACGCTGATCGACGCGATGCCCTCGGGACGATCGAGACTTCGACGCACAACCTCGCAAGGACAAAGCCGCCCGACTTTCCAGGAGAAATCGACGCGACGCCTACCGTGAGTGCGAAACTTTGACGCACGGCCTCGCAAGGACAACGCCGCCCGACTTCCAAGGAGAAATCGACGCGACGCCTGCCGTGGGACCAAACTTTCGACACACGGCCTCGCAAGGACAACGCCGCCCGACTTCCAAGGAGAAATCGACGCAACGCCTGCCGTGAGATCGAAACTTCGACGCGCAGCCCCGCAGAACGACGCGCAGCCGGAGAACAAGCAGGAGAATCCACGCACAGACCCGGGACATCTGGTAATCCCCGCGATCCACAAAAAAGAGACTGTCTGCGCGCCGGAAAACGACGCCTGACTTCCCCGCGTGGAAAAGAACGACGCAAGTCTTTGTGTGCGGAGGAGAAATCGACGCACACACCCTTTTTCCACGCATCCCTTTTCCTGTGGCCCTCTGAGGAGATTTTCCACCAGAAACCAGGTACTTTGTGCTTGAAAGACACTGTATTGCATTCTAAAGACTTAAGACACTTTATATCACTTTCCTGTGATAGTTCTACAATTTTCCATTGCATCTTTATTCTTTTTGACCTACAATTATCCTGATAAATATTATATATTTTTCTAAACACTGTGTGGTGTATTTTTGTGGTGATATATGGTGGTATTGTATGACTTATTGCACAAATACTTTACACATTGCCTTCTAAGTTAAGCCTGACTGCTCGTGCCAAGCTACCAGAGGGTGGGCACAGGATAATCTTGGATAGTGTGTGACTTACCCTGACTAGAGTGAGGGCTTTTGCTTGGACAGAGGGTAACCTGACTGCCAACCAAAAACCCCATTTCTAACATTGGTGGCAGCGGTGGGATAGGACTTGTATTTGTGCAGTGACATACAGTAGCTAAGTATTTCACTACCTACCCACAGTTGAAGGTCAACTTGGTTGTTATCTCTTTTTGAAAATCCGTTTTTTCCTGACAATTTTCAAAAACTAAATCCTCACTCAACATGTCTCTGACTGGGTCTCAGACAGGGGACTTTGACCTAGTCCAGTTGGATACATACACGGTCAAACAACTAAGAGGATTCTGCAGGGCATTAAGGGTACCCACCCAAGGGGCCTCCAGAAAGGAGGACTTTCAAGTGGCGCTGAGGGCCTGGGCAGAAGCCCATTTAGAGGATGATGAGGAAGAGGAGCCAGAAAATGGCCCCTCAGAAGGATTTTCACTATCTATGGAAGGTGTTACCACTGCAATTGTGCACCCTTCCAGACCAGGGAGCAGTGTCTCCATGCAAAGCCTGACCGCAGAGGAAAGGAGAGAGGAAAGGGAGTTCCAATTGCAAATGGCAAAACTGAAAATTGAGCAGAGGAGGGCAGAAAGAGAAGCCAAACAAGCTGAGGCTGAAAGAGCAGCCAAACAGATTGAAGCTGAAAGAACAGCCAAACAAGCAGAAGCTGAAAGAACAGCCAAACAAGTGGAAGCTGAAAGAGCTTTGGCTGAAAAGAAACTATTGTTGGCTCATGAACTGAGTCTCAAGGAGCTGGAGATCAAGGCAAGACAGTCTGAATCCAGCAATAATGGTGGCAGCATACAGACAGGACCTGCTGGAGAAAAGAAGGTTCGTATACCCAAAAATGTGGTGCCCAGTTTTGTGGTGGGAGATGACATAGATAAATGGTTAGCTACTTATGAAGTTGCACTAAGGGCTCATGAGGTTCCTGAAGGGCAATGGGGGGTAGCTATGTGGGGTTATGTGCCGCCATTGGGGAGGGACACACTTCTCACATTGGATCCACCGGATCAAAACACATACCCACTCCAGAAAGCCACTTTACTTGCCAAGTTTGGGCTGACCCCTGAGGGATACCGTCAGAGGTTCAGGGACAGCACCAAACAAACCACACAAACATGGGTAGATTTCTTTGATTTCTCTAGTAAGGCACTGAATGGATGGGTGCGGGGCAACAAAGTAGCAGATTATAAAGGTTTATATGACTTGATCCTGAGAGAGCATATGCTTAATGTTACTTATACCGATTTGCGCCAGCACCTAGTGGATAGTAAGCTGACTGATCCCAGGAAGCTTGCTGAGGAGGCGGACCTCTGGGCTAGCACCAGAGTGTCCAAAAAGGTACCTGGGGGGGACTCCCACAAAGGTGGTCAGGGTTCCCAACAGAAGAAAGAGGGGGGAGACAAACTTACAGATAAGGAACTCTCTAAAGGCCCCCAAAAGAATTCCCAGGGAGGGGGTGGCAACCCTTCCTTTTCCAAATTTGGGAAAAAGCCAGGGACATTTGACAGGTCAGGAAAATCTAGCCCCAAATGCATGGAGTGTTACCAGTATGGTCACTATAAAGGCGATCCCCAGTGCCCCAAGAGGGCACCGTCCACTACTGGACAGGTCCCTGGGTTGACTAGTGTAGCGCTCGGGGGGGAGATGGACCCAGATAGCTGTGGGGGACAGGTAGAGATTTCCCTAGTGTCCCTGGGAGAAGGAGAAATGATGTCCAAGGTCCACATGCCTAAAAATACTTCCAAGTACCGGCAGTGGGTCCTCATTGATGGGCAGAAGGTGGAGGCTCTGCGTGACACAGGAGCCAGTATGACTACTATCAAGAGTCAGCTGGTGTCCACAGAGCAGATAATCCCTAATACATTCCACCAGGTCATAGTCGCTGACAATCGCGAGAGTCACCTACCGGTGGCTCGGGTTCCCTTTGAGTGGGGGGGGGTCTCTGGTACTCTGAAAGTAGCTGTGAGTCCTGCCATGCCTGTAGATTGTCTGTTAGGCAATGATCTAGAGCATACTGCTTGGAAAGAAGTAGAGCTCAGATCTCACCTGGAGATGTTAGGGTTACCTGAGTGGGTCTGCATGACCACCCGGTCCATGGCTGACCGAGAGGGAAGTCAAGGGCATCTGGAGCCTGGAACGATGGCCCAGAGAGCTGCCAAGAGGAGGGACGAGGGGCGTGGGAAACCGGCCCCAGAAGTTCCCACAGTGGCTGACGGGGCTCCTGAGGAGGAGACTCCCGAGCCAACTGGGGAAGACATTGCCACCCTAGGTGACTTACCTGAGCTTGCTGGCTGGCAAGTTGAGGGTGGACCCACCAGGGAGGAATTCTGAAAGGCGCAGAAAGAGTGTCCCACTCTAGAAGGGTTGAGGAAACAAGCCTTAAACCAGGCAGCAGGTGACGCCTCTGGCAATCACTTTTTCCTATTTGATGGTCAAATATACAAGCAGACTGTTAGGGTTTGTGCACAGCAAAGAGCATGTCCCCTCTCACTGCACTAGTGGGTTCTGTAATAGCTCCCTTTTAAACTTACTATTGAAAGCCTTTCTTGTTATCTCACCTTCCCCCCCCCCTAGGCTTCTGTGTATCTTGTTTAATGTGCTGTTTTGTTTACACATTGGGCCTTGCTTTTACCAAGGCTTCTTTAAAACACTCCTCTCTAGGCCATGTGTTAATTTAACTCATTTGCATAATAACTGAAACTCTGCACACCTTTCAAGAACATGTGCAGCATGTGAGGACCACACCCAGCCCTGTCTATAAAAGGCAGCCCCCGAGCCTCACCCAGTGCTTGTGCTCGTCTACCTCCCGCTTACCTGAGGACAGATCCCTCGGCGCTGGCACTCCTGCTCTCTACAGACTTTCATTGGCTTCAATGGGCGCAGCTGCTGGCTCTTCCTTCTTCCGGTTTCCGGTTCCTCCTTGCCTCAGCCTCTCTCCTACAAGCAACCTGCAAAAGAGAAAGAAGACAAGGTTAGACTGATCAGTATCTCTTGCCAGCAACAAGTAAGTGCAAAACTTTTATTACCTGAAAGAACTTTGACAACAATTTCTGGATTTGTGTATAGACAATTTGAAACAAGATACCTTCCACGAACATTGTGATTCAAACTCTTTGTTACAAGAATACTTTGCGGAACTTTGTGAAGCAAACATTTTTTTATGGAACTTTTAAGAATCGAACCGTGGAAACCATTAACAGCAAGGCAAACAGTAAATCATGGACTTGCACAAATTACATGCTGTATTTTGACGTAAAAGTACAGTATTTGTTTTATAAAAGATTCTGGAAATATGGGAAAAGTGAGTCTGCTATTGGCAATTTAGGCTTTAGTTATATTAAGATGAATGTTTGATATTGGTAATTCTGATAACGGTATTTGTTTAATGTTTTAGAAGCTTTAGAGTAATAGAAAGCACATCCCAGAGCAGTAACACATTCCAAACCTGGAAACTAGAGACCAGGATCCAAGAGGTACTTTTAGAAGAAAATTTCTAATAAATAAAGGGATAATCAGGAACCCAGTTAGGAATAGGATGTACTTATCTGTTCTTTGTTTATGTTTCATTAGGCACCAGTTTCTACAGAAGTCAGAGAGGGCCGCAGATTTGTGCAGCACTTCAACAGTGGAAACGCAAGAACGCTGTTGTCTCTATTTTATTTTATCCACTTCCCCCCTTCCCTTGAGCTTCTGTTCTTAGTGCACTGTTTTAAAAACTAGTGTGCTGGAACAAGCAGTTTCAGGGTGGGGTCGGATTGTCTTTAACCTCCATCAGAACTGAACAAGGACTCATGTGAGCTGGGCTTTGACAGAAGCACAAGCCTTAAATAAAAATAAAAAAATCAGTTCTGGTGGACGATGAATATCGGGGAAGAAATAGAGGGCATTGACGTCACGGATATGGCGCAGGCCCTAAATGAGGACTTGGCTCATAATGAATCAGTGTCTGGCATCTTGCAACATATGCAAGAGGAAATAGAGAGATTAAAGATGGAGAATACCTCTTTAAAACAGGATTTAAGCAGGTATAAATTTAGGGTATCTCAGTGGAACACATCTTTTACGCCTTTGTTTAAAACCTCCTCAGAGACAGGGGCGCCATCAAAACATACAACTTTGCCTCCCCCAGTTGAGGTCACTGTTAATGTTCCTAATGCTGTGCCCTTAGCAGCACCTGAACGTTTTCATGGAGATAGTAACAAATTCCATGTTTTTATCAATCAATGTCAATTACACTTTGTTTGTAAGCCACAACAGTTCCCTACTGATGCTACGAAAGTGGCATTCGTCTTGTCTTATTTGGGTGGCACAGCAGCCAATTGGTCAATTCCTTTCGTGGAGAGAGATGATCCCATCCTCCATAATTGGAATCAATTTAAACGTACCATGACCAGCCTTTTTGCAAAACACACTTTCATGCAGGCAAGTGATAATGAGCTTTTAAATCTTAAACAAGGTAACAAGGATTTATTGACCTATCTCACTAGTTTTAATCGTTTACTCACCGAGACACACTGGCCAGAAGAAAAGCGTGTCTCCCTTTTCTATAAAGGTTTGAGAGACGAGTTAAAAGACGCGCTGGCTCATATCGTTGATTTGCCAGAAGACTATTCGGACTTTGTAGATTTAGTTGTGAAATTAGAACATAGACTAGGAGAAAGAAAGGGAGATAAATACAAACTGGAATCACGGTTAACTTTTATTAGACACGAGAAGAAAGACCCAGATAATAAACTCCCTGAACCTGAGCCTATGCAAATAGGGACACTCAGAGGTTCACTCACATCAGAGGAAAAAGAAAGAAGGAGAAAACTTCAATTATGTTTATATTGTGGAAGGGCAGGTCACTTTGCCAGAGAATGTCCAGTAAAGCCTAAAAATCCACGAAAGGGTGCTGTTTCCTCCACCTCCTCAACTGAATCGGGAAACGATTAAGCTTGACAAGGGGAGAGGTTACTTGTTCGAGAAAACATCTTAATCAAACCTCTAATGCTGCAGCTTTCATGGTACCGCACATACCTAGACATTTCATAATTCAGGTCGTTTTAATTGTTACTACCCAAGTGAGGCATTCTCTCCCTGTCCTACTGGACTCAGGCGCGACAGGAAATTTTGTGGATAATAAGTTAGCTGAAAACTTAGGACTTCCTATGTGCCTAAAGCCTTGTCCAGAAGCAGTATGTGCAGTGGATGGGTCAGAATTGACCTCTGGATTAATCACAAAACAAACAAGTCCACTTGTTATGGTCTGTCAGAACGGGCACACAGAGGTGATTAGCTTTGATCTGATAGATACTCCTAATTTTGGTTTGATTCTCGGGGTACCCTGGTTAACAACTCATAACCCAAAAATTGATTGGGTGAATAGAAATGTTACTTTGGATTCCTCTTTCTGTAGAACCAATTGCTATCAAGAAGCAGGTACAGAACAGAGCACAGTATTACACTGTGCTAGTGTTATACAAGATGAACCAAGTCTCCCTCCTGAATATTCTGACTTTAAAGACGTCTTTGATCCAGTAAAGGCTAGTGTGCTGCCCCCACATAGGTCTTATGACTGTCGTATAGATCTTATCCCAGGGGCCCCTTTACCTAATACCAGAGTATATGCTTTGACTGACGAAGAAACCAAATACTTAAGAACCTACCTAGATGACCTACTACAGTCTGGGTTCATCCGTCATTCCACATCTCCGGTGTCATCTCCACTCTTTTTTATCCCGAAGCCGGATAAATCCCTGCGCGCGTGTATCGATTATAGAGGACTAAATAAGGCTACAATAAAGAATAAATATCCTCTTCCTCTAATACCTGTGTTGTTGGATCAATTAAGACATTCTACTGTATACACTAAACTAGATCTGCGGGGAGCTTACCACCTGGTCCGAGTAAAAGAGGGGGATGAGTGGAAGACAGCTTTCAAGACAAAGTTTGGTTTATTTGAGTACACAGTAATACCCTTTGGGTTATTTAATGCCCCTGCGGCTTTTCAGTTCTTTATAAATGAGGTCCTACACGAATTCCTGGACGTTTGTGTCATAGTATACATAGACGACATCCTCATTTACTCTAAGAACTCAGAAGAACATACCCAACATGTTCGTGCAGTATTATCAAAGTTAAAAGAAAATCATCTTTTTGCTAAGTTAGAAAAGTGTACTTTTAATGTCAGCAAGGTGGACTTTTTAGGATACTGCCTGTCACCTCAAGGAATAACTATGGATGTAAAGAAAATCAGTGCTATTGCTGATTGGCCAGAACCATCCTCTGTAAAAGATATTCAGAAATTTCTGGGTTTCGCCAATTTTTATAGGAGGTTTATTGCACATTTTGCAGACATTGCGGCCCCAATAACTACCTTGTTGCGGAAAGGGCAACGATTTCTTTGGACTGATGAGGCGGCACACGCCTTTCAACTCCTAAAACAAAAGTTCACTTCAGCCCCAATTCTGAAACATCCTGATCCTGACTTGCCTTTTTTTTGTTGAAGCGGATGCTTCACAAGTAGCTTTAGGAGGAGTTCTCTCTCAACGAGATGCAGTAGATGGCCAGTTACATCCTATAGCCTTCTATTCCAAAAAGTTATTACCAGCTGAACAAAATTACACTGTGGCTGAAAGGGAACTACTAGCTATCAAAGTAGCCTTTTCAGAATGGAGGCACCATTTAATGGGAGCCAAGTACCCAGTTACAATCTTTTCTGACCATAGGAACCTACAGTATTTTGGATCACTTAAAGCACTAACACCACGTCAGATGCGCTGGTTAATTTTTTTTAGCACATTTGACTTTGTAATAACCTATAGACCAGGTGCACAACAAATTCAATCTGATGTGTTATCTAGATACGGACATACTTCTGACATGAAACAAGATAAAATAGGAGAACCCATTATTCCTCCCCAAAAGTTTTTGGCACCAGTACAACAGAAGGATTTCATCACAGATCTATATAATGCACACATGCAAATAGCACCTCAGGATTGGTTAAAGGATTCCCATAACACAATACAACGAGGTTTATTGTATCACGACAACATGCTGTTAGTGCCCACCTCTGAATTACAAACACAGGTGATAATTTGGCATCACGCCTCACCGTTGGCAGGTCATCCTGGTTGGGTAAAAACCCTGGAAAATGTGCAAAAACACTTTTGGTGGGACACTATAAGAAAGGACATTAAGCAATTTGTCACTACCTGTCCAATTTGTGCAAGACATAAATCTTCTCATAAGGCCCCTGACGGTTTGTTAATACCAATGCCAACACCCAAGCAACCTTGGCACACTGTGAGCGTAGACTTTATTGTAGGTTTACCACCTGTAAAATCTTTCACAACAGTGTTGGTTATAGTGGATTTTTTATCTAAAATGGCACATTTTGTACCATTACGGAAATTACCCACGGCGGCAGAATTTGCCGATATTTTTATAAGGGAAATTGTGCGTTTACATGGTTTGCCAAGCAAAGTGGTGTCAGACCGAGGGAGCCAGTTCAACTCTAAATTTTGGAAAAAATTATGTAAAAAACTGAAAATAGATGTGGCATTATCCACTGCTTTCCACCCAGAGACAGATGGACAGACTGAACGACTGAACCAAACCTTACTTCAAACGCTACGTTGTTTATTGGCTGATTATTCTAGTGAATGGTTGGAAGCTCTCCCTGTAGCGGAGTTTGTTTATATTAATACTGAGCATTCAGCTCTACTTTGCTCACCATTCTATTTCTTGCAGGGGTATCATCCAAGAGCTATACCCATTTTGTTAGAAGATTCTCTGTTACCTACAGTAACGGATAGACTAACAAGGTTAGGTGACATACAAGACAAAGCCAGGAAACATTTATTAAAGTACAAGGAAAGCATGAAAAGACAAGCAGACAAACACAGATCTGAGGCCCCAATGTATAAAATCGGTGACAAGGTATGGCTCTCCACAAAGAACCTAAACATAGAGGGATCCCGAAAGCTGCAACCACGTTTCATTGGACCTTTTAGTATAACTGCCATAGTAAACCCGGTAACAGTAAAATTAGATTTATCAAAAGAATATCCAGTACATACTACATTCCATGTGTCCTTGCTTAAGCCGTACAATCCAAAAACCCGACCTGAACCACCACCTCCACCCATACCAATTAAGGGAAATCTAGAATATGAAGTGAAAAGCATAAAAGACTCAAAAAGAATTAGTGGACGTCTGTTTTATTTAGTAGAATGGAAAGGATATGATGAATCTGAGAATTCATGGGAACCAGCATCATATGTACATGCCCCACAGCTGATTAGATGGTTTTATTTAAAAAATCCAGGAAAACCCCGTCCTGTAGGAGGGCCTTTGAGGGGGGCAACTGTTAGGGTTTGTGCACAGCAAAGAGCATGTCCCCTCTCACTGCACTAGTGGGTTCTGTAATAGCTCCCTTTTAAACTTACTATTGAAAGCCTTTCTTGTTATCTCACCTTCCCCCCCCCCCCTAGGCTTCTGTGTATCTTGTTTAATGTGCTGTTTTGTTTACACATTGGGCCTTGCTTTTACCAAGGCTTCTTTAAAACACTCCTCTCTAGGCCATGTGTTAATTTAACTCATTTGCATAATAACTGAAACTCTGCACACCTTTCAAGAACATGTGCAGCATGTGAGGACCACACCCAGCTCTGTCTATAAAAGGCAGCCCCCGAGCCTCACCCAGTGCTTGTGCTCGTCTACCTCCCGCTTACCTGAGGACAGATCCCTCGGCGCTGGCACTCCTGCTCTCTACAGACTTTCATTGGCTTCAATGGGCGCAGCTGCTGGCTCTTCCTTCTTCCGGTTTCCGGTTCCTCCTTGCCTCAGCCTCTCTCCTACAAGCAACCTGCAAAAGAGAAAGAAGACAAGGTTAGACTGATCAGTATCTCTTGCCAGCAACAAGTAAGTGCAAAATTTTTATTACCTGAAAGAACTTTGACAACAATTTCTGGATTCGTGTATAGACAATTTGAAACAAGATACCTTCCACGAACATTGTGATTCAAACTCTTTGTTACAAGAATACTTTGCGGAACTTTGTGAAGCAAACATTTTTTTATGGAACTTTTAAGAATCGAACCGTGGAAACCATTAACAGCAAGGCAAACAGTAAATCAAGGACTTGCACAAATTACATGCTGTATTTTGACGTAAAAGTACAGTATTTGTTTTATAAAAGATTCTGGAAATATGGGAAAAGTGAGTCTGCTATTGGCAATTTAGGCTTTAGTTATATTAAGATGAATGTTTGATATTGGTAATTCTGATAACGGTATTTGTTTAATGTTTTAGAAGCTTTAGAGTAATAGAAAGCACATCCCAGAGCAGTAACACATTCCAAACCTGGAAACTAGAGACCAGGATCCAAGAGGTACTTTTAGAAGAAAATTTCTAATAAATAAAGGGATAGTCAGGAACCCAGTTAGGAATAGGATGTACTTATCTGTTCTTTGTTTATGTTTCATTAGGCACCAGTTTCTACAGAAGTCAGAGAGGGCCGCAGATTTGCGCAGCACTTCAACAGTGGAAACGCAAGAACGCTGTTGTCTCTTTATTTTATTTTATCCACTTCCCCCCTTCCCTTGAGCTTCTGTTCTTAGTGCACTGTTTTAAAAACTAGTGTGCTGGAACAAGCAGTTTCAGGGTGGGGTCGGATTGTCTTCAACCTCCATCAGAACTGAACAAGGACTCAGGTGAGCTGGGCTTTGACACAGACTCAGGGTACCGTGATGGGTACATGCTTCGCCCCCAGCTATGCAAACTTATTTATGGGCTGGTGGGAGAAACAATTATCCTCTAATATAGTTAACTATGAGGACAATGTGGTATTATGGTGCCGGTACATAGATGACATTTTCATCATCTGGAAAGGTAATGTTGATTCGGCACTTAATTTTGTGACAACTCTGAACAACAACCAATGCAATCTTAAACTTAGTGAGCAGCACAGTAACACATCTATCCAGTTTTTAGATGTCGAACTAAATGTTGAGAACAACCTGGTACATACCAGGCTATAGGAAAATAACAGCAGGGAACAGCCTACTTAATGCTAAGAGTGCACATCCTCCTAATTTGATTAGAAGTATTCCATACGGCGAACTCTTAAGAGCAAGACGAATATGTAGTACTGATGAAAAATCTCAGCAAGAATGTAAGACTATGTGTACAAGATTCAGTGAAAGGGAATACAGTGCCAATATTATACGGCAGGCTGTAGAGAAAGTTGAGGAAATGACAAGGTCGGAAGTACTATACCGTACACATCATCGTACTACTACGGATGAGAAGATTAGGTTTATTATGACCTATTCCAACCAAACATTTAATTTGAGGAAAGCACTCACTAGGAGTTGGCATATCCTCCAGACAGATCCAGACTTACATGAGTTTGTGTGCAAGAACCCAGCATTAACTTTTCGCAGAGGCAGGTCACTTAGAGACAGTCTCAGCCCCAATATGGTGCTGAGTAACACTGAATCTGAAAGGGAGAGATCTGATATCTCGGGGTTTTACTGCTGCCATCAATGTAAAGCGTGTAGATATAGCAAAGACTGCAAAATGTAACATGGGGTGGCGGTCAGAATCAATATGCTATAAAAGGATTCTTTACATGCAACACTGAATTTTGTGTGTACTGTCTACGATGCCCATGTGATAAGATATACGTGAGCAGTACAATCCACAAGGCGAAAAAGAGAATGTTGGAACATGTAAGAGCTATTCGTAATTTCGATCGTAACTACCCTGTCGCACGCCATTTTCACGAAGTACATCAAGGTGATGAAAAACAATTCACATATGTGGTCTGTGATCAAATTAAACTTAACTCACGAGGTGGAGATAGACAGAAAATGTTACGTGTTCTCGAATCAAAATATATTATCAAACCAAATTCATGTCTCTGTCGCCGAATGGGTTAAATTTAAGTGAAGAAATGAACACTCATCTTGGCAGCTAATTTGATTGTATTAATTCTGGTAGTCTTCGAGCTTCTATGTTGATATATTTATGATTTATTTTGGGGTTTTCTAGCTCTAGAGTGTTTAATCATGATAAGGGTATCAAGTCTAAGTGGATACATGAAGTATATAATGGAAGGCCATTTACTCAACAAGTAATATATTGAATATATAATCTGAAATTTATGTTATGTATTTATAATTATGTCGATATAACATGATATGTGAAATTGGTATTTAGATTTTAAAAAAAGTGTGTACATACACATGGTATCCCTTGGGAGGCATTTTGCTTTATATACCCTTACAAGATGGCACTTTCGTTTTCTAGAGTGATATATACATGTATTGTGGAACAAGTCCTTTTTTTATGTCTATGTATTTGTATTTATACCTGTTGTCTGTTATACACCCCCACCTGTGAATAAGGCTACGGCTGAAATGCGTTGGGAGGAACACCATTTCATTTTTCTTTGAATATACTCTGGAACTATTCGTCTGGTGTCTTGATCTCTTGTCTGACTGGGTGAGAAAACTTGAAAAAATATATATATATATATATATATATATATATATATATATATCACTTTTGTCAATACGTGTGTGGTTTCCCTGGGGGCTGCGATCGGCCCCCAGGAAAACCAGACCCACATATAAAAGTGATAGGTATATATATATATATATATATATATATATATATATATATATATATATATATATATATATATATATATATATATATATATATATATAGAGAGAGAGAGATTTGCCACCAGTTGTCTTACAGTTGCTGCTTGCGTCTTCAAAGCAATGCACATACTTCAACTGACGCTTTTCAACTGTAGCTTTTAGGCAGCAATAAAAAAGTGAAGTAAGTATTGTGATAATGTTTCTGCTACAAAAGGGTCAGACTTGTCTAGTGGCAGTTTTAGTGCCATAAAGAAGCGCAGAAGGTTTATATGCCTACTGCAAAGAGCAAATCTGTATTTTATGTAAATAGCTGAGTACATTAGTAAAGTCAGCCATTACCTGCGCTATAATACAAATGAAATGTATGTGCGGGGTGGAGGGCGGCTATGGAGAGATGAAGGGCACTTTTGCTGGGTGGTAATGAGGGACTCTGAGGAGGAGGGAGTGGGAGCACCAATAATGATTGTTGGACTGGGCGCAGGAGGTGCTAAAGACTGTGACGAATGGTATGTGACAAGGTGTTTTTTGAGTGTCTTGAAAGAACATGCTGATCGAGGGAAGAAGCGCAGGTAAGGTGGCCTCTACTGTTGCACATATCTCACACACACCATCGATTTTGTGACTGTCTACGTAGGCTAGTGTTTTAGAGCAACATTTTAGCCAATAGCAGAGATGGCATCTTGATGGATGACTGCTGCCGTCACTCGGGTTATAGAGGACAGCTCTGACATAGGATCAGAGACTGATACATCAGATACTGAGACAGCATCTGAGGGATAGGACAATGGCACAGACTCTGGGAGTGATTTTTCAGTCGGAGGAGTCCCATTCGATAACTCCTCTTCCAGTAAATTATGAGGGAGGTGATGAGGACAGTCCTGCTGTCCCTTCGCAAGCAGTCTGTGCAACGGGGTTATAGTGGGTTAGCCCAACCCAGAGAGCAGGTGAATGCGGCGGCAAGCAGAGAGAGAGAGTGCTCTTTTGGGAGCTTCCCAATTTAGTTCAGCCCCAAATTCCACCGCCCAAATCATATTGTGGAGACATCAAAATTATCTATTGCAAAACAAACTGGTTTTGTAAGGCAGGCACCTGTGTTTTTGGTTCTGGGTTCGGCGGCCATATAGAGAAACAAACTAAACCAAAACATTTCTGGAAACTAGACATTCGGGGGAGTCCACAGAGGTGTGACTTGTGTGGATTCCCCAAAGTTTTCTTACCCAGAATACCCTGCAAAGCTGAAATGTTGAATAAAAACTCTATTTTCTCGCATTTCTGTCACACAAACTACAGGAATATGCTGGGATCCACTAAATTCCTACCACCCAGTGATTCCTAACCTGTCCTGATAAAAACACTACCCCACTTGAGTGCCTACACCTAGTGCATGCGTCAGGAATGGATCACACCAGAGTTAACAGCTGCCTCATCTAAGGACCAACATTGACCGTTGTGTGATCTATTCCTGTCGCCGGCACCAGGCCTACCCACACAAGTGAGGTACCATTTTTATTGGGAGACTTGGGGGAACACTGGGTGGAAGGAAATTTGTGGCTCCTCTCAGATTCCAGAACTTTCTGTCACCAAAATGTGAGGAAAATGTGTTTTTTTAGCCAAATTTTGAGGTTTGCAAAGGATTCTGGATAACAGAACCTGGTCAGAGCCCCACAAGTAACCCCATCTTGGATTCCCCTAGGTGTCTAGTTTTAAAAAATGCCAAGGTTTGCTAGGTTTCCCCAGGTGCCGGCTGAGCTAGAGGCCAAAATCCACAGGTAGGCACTTTGTAAAAAAACACCTCTGTTTTCTGTGAAAAAATGTGATGTGTCCACGTTGTGTTTTGGGCCATTTCCATTCGTGGGCGCTAGGCCTACCCACGCAAGTGAGGTACCATTTTTATAGGGAGACTTGGGGGAACGCTGGGTGGAAGGAAATTTGTGCCTCCTCTCAGATTCCAGAACTTTCTGTCACCGAAATGTGAGGAAAATGTGTTTTTTTAGCCAAGTTTTGAGGTTTGCAAAGGATTCTGGATAACAGAACCTGGTCAGAGCACCACAAGTCACCTCATCTTGGATTTCCCTAGGTGTCTAGTTTTTAAAAAATGCCAAGGTTTGCTAGGTTTCCCTAGGTGCCAGCTGAGCTAGAGGCCAAAATCTACAGCTAGGCACTTTGCAAAAAACACGTCAGATTTCAATGTAAAAATGTGATGTGTCCATGTTGCGTTTCCTGTCGCGAGCATTAGGCCTACCCACGCAAGAGAGGTACCATTTTTATCGGTAAACTTGGGGGAACACAGAATAGCAAAACAAGTGTTATTGCCCCTTGTCTTTCTCTACATTTTTTCCTTCCAAATGTAAGACAGTGTGTAAAAAAGACATCTATTTGAGAAATGGCCTGTAATTCATATGCTAGTATGGGCACCCCGGAATTCAGAGATGTGCAAATAACCACTGCTTCTCAACACCTTATCTTATGCCCATTTTGGAAATACAAAGGTTAGCTTTTTTTCACTCTTTATATTTCAGCAAACGAATTGCTGTATACCCGGTATAGAATGAAAACCCATTGCAAGGTGCAGATCCTTTATTGGCTCTGGGTACCTAGGGATATTGATGAACCTACAAGCCCTATATATCCTCGCAACCAGAAGAGTCCAGCACACGTAACGGTATATTGCTTTAAAAAATCTGACATTGCAGGAAAAAGTGGAGAAAAATGGCTGTTTTTTTCAGCTCACTTTCAATATTTTTTATTTCAGCTGTTATTTTCTGTAGGAAAACCTTGTAGGATCTACACAAATAACCCCTTGCTGAATTCAGAATTTCGTTGACTTGTCAGAAATGTTTAGCTTTCTGGGATCCAGCATTGGTTTCACACCAAATTCTGTCACTAACTGGAAGGAGGCTGAAAGCACCAAAAATAGTAAAAATGTGGTTTGTCCCAGTAGAATGCCAAAATTGTGTTGAAAAATGTGGTTTTCTGATTCAAGTTTGCCCGTTCCTGAAAGGTGGGAAGATGGTGATTTTAGCACCAGTAACCATTTGTTGGGAAAAAACCACAAGCCTTCTTCGGCAGCCCTTTTTTTCCCATTTAAAAAAAACAAAAACAAAATGTTCACTGTATTTTGGCTAATTTCTTGGTCTCCTCCAGGGGAAACCACAAACTCTGGGTACCATTAGAATCCCTAGGATGTTGGAAAAAAAGGACGCAAATTTGGCGTGGATAGCTTATGTGGACAAAAAAGTTATGAAGGCCTAAGCGCGAACTACCCCAAATAGCCAAAAAAGGGCTCAGCACTGGGGGGGGGGAAAGGCCCAGCAGCTAAGAGGTTAAAATAGGCAACACTGTTTTATTTACGTTTTGCAGTCCGTTAAATTGATTTGGATGTCTACAACACAATTTATATTTCGGCCCCACAGTCGCGATTCCAACGGTTCATCTCACCTCTCAATGTCCAATGGTCTGATCTCAAACAGCAAGTCCGGTTTCATGAAAACTCAAAAATGGCTTAAAGTAAAAAAAAAATCACTATGAAGCGGTCAGTGGTACCGCGTCAGCGCTTTTTTTCTTTTAAAACATGCTGCACAGCAGCTCATGATGGTGTGGAATATGTATAAAAACAGCGCAGGGGATTAAGTAGCACGAGTGTGGGAGGAACAAAAAGAGGGGGATAAAAACGACAGAGGTGAAAATGGAAGGAGGGGACAACCGTGGGTATATAATATCCTACTGGCTGTCGCACTGAGGTAGTTACAGTTAGGACCTTGTTTCCATAGAGCAAGCATTTTCTTTTTTTGCTGATAACTGTGGCACCGTTTGATGATTCTTCGCAAAATTTTCAAAACCAGTTTGCCATTTACTTCAGCTGCTGTCAGTGGCAGCCGGCAGCTTTAGGAGGGAGGGGGGTGGGCGGGAAGCACACACACACTCTTTCTTTCACACACGCATACATGCACACACATCCATTAACAACACTCATAACATTCAAACATGCACGCACGCACCAAACATTCATTTTAAAATATCACACACACACACACACACACACACTTACCTTCAGCCTTGGAGGTCCCAGGAGGGTTGGGACTGCTGCCTCCCCTCCTGACCTTAGGTCAGCCAATAAGGTAAGGCAGCAGTTCCAGCCTCGTCACAGAGTGGGATGGGGTCAGTGAGAATGCTGACCCCACCCCACTCTGTGACGAAGTGTCACTGATTGACACTCGCCCTGGACGCTTCAGGTCTTAAACCTGAAGTGCCCAGGTCGATGTCAATGGGTGACGCTTTCCTTGTCACCCAGGTGAGGGCCTCGAAGCACCTTTGCTGAGCCGAGGAAGTCACGCCCATAGGAGCTGTGACCTCCTCAGCCCAGCAAAGTTCAGCTCAGGCAGCCAGGAGTCTGCGCAAATCGCGCATGTCTGCTCCTGGCTGTATGACCTGAAAATGAAGAGTGTCTGTCAGGCTGACCTTTGTTCAGCCTGACAGACACTCTTCATGATGGGTAAACGGTGGGGGGGCTTGGCCCCTCCACCCTAAAGGACGGGTCGTGCCCGGCTGCTGTCCTGAAAGTTTAATGATTCGTCAAGCGGGGGCTTAGAAAAAGGGGGGTCTCAAAACGCATTTGCCCCATGCAATTTCCGTCATGGGTTGTAGACACAACTACAGCCCAAAGCATTGAAAGGAATTACATCAAATTTGGCAGAAAGTTAGACCTTGGTCCAGAAAGACCTCTTTTTGTTATCTGGTGCAAATCCTTTCAGTAGTTTTTGAGTTTTTAAAGAAAAAAGATTTATAGATATCTAGGGGTGTGAATCAGCCGCGTATCCGACAGATCTCCTGGTGAGATCTGATAGGCTGTTAACACTTCAACCAAAAAGTGTTGGCAGCCATCTTGGAACTCACACCTCAGCCCGAGTCCCAAAAAAATGCACAGAAATGTGAAGGGGGTAGGATAGGAATACCCTGACCTCCTAGGTCTGGTGGTGGGGTCTCACCCGGGTGCCAAAATGTTTATTTTTTTATTTTTCTTGTGATGGATCCACAAATCCGCAGCAAAAATAATTAGAAAAAAACAAGCACCGTCTCCCACACCTGTTTTTAATCTAAAGCTCCCCCTTATTAGGCCACGTCCCAGGAGAAATACCAATATATATAATTGGGCTTTCCCTGCCCACTGGAGTGGACTTTTTATCTATTTCCTTCCCCGCTGTGAAGAAAGCTGGCAAACAGATGAGAAAATTGCTGCCAGCTGCAGGGAGCAGCATTTTAAGATGCTTCCTGTGGGTGGGAGCAATGCTGGATCCCACTGGAGGTGGGGAGCCAGCTGGGGCTCCAATGGCATTGGTGCTCCCTCTGGAGCCCCCACAATGAAGATGTGGGTACCCTGGGTGCGCTCCAGGGCACCTACCCCTAACTGGCGGGGCCCTGGATGATTGGGTCCCCGGGGTCAATATTGACCCAGGGAGGGGGCTGCATGCCTCCCCTCCTTATTCAGAATGTGGCTTGGCCCCTGGAGATGGTGTCCCTCAGGCCGAAATCAGCGTGGGAAGGGGTGACGCATGGCTCTCCTTCCTAATTAATAAGTACATAGGCCCCAGGGGATGGGGTTGTGAGTTGTAGTTATTTGAGATAACTCTAACTATAACTCTCTGCAAAGATAACTATGCTGAATTTGCATGGTTTTGTGTGCAAATTCTGAACCTAACTATAACATCCCTGTACCTTTGTGTTTTAAGTGAATACATATTTTTTAAACACAACCAGACAAGCAAAATCTGAGACTGTGACTTGGACCGACCCAGGTGTGTGTGAAAACAGAACCCGCTTTACATGACAATGCTTAACTATTCTTGCCAAAATGAGGAAAACTCCCAGGGCAAAGTCTGATGAAAAACAGTTCTTTAATCTAATTACATTCAGATATGGGAGCCCAATGCGTTTGGGCTTGCCTCCTCAAGCCTTGCTCACAGATGGCTGTCATCTTTAAAAAAAACTGTATTTAAAACCGTGCAGATGCGTAGGAATAGAAAATAGAAACATCACAGTCTGTTCTCCAGTATCATTATCGTACACAATTCTTCATATAGACGTAAATTAATTTGCTTAATATTTTATTCCATAATTTTCCTCCCAAAAAAAATAATGTATTGACGAAATTATTCTGTCACAACTTTTCCTGCAATCACAAATAATGGTAATCTGTGCACTTCTGTTTGCAATGTTTTAAAAACTGCTTTTGAAAGATGACGTCCATCTATGAGCAAGGGTCAAGGAAGCAATTCGGAATCCATTTGTTCCTTGGTGCTGACACCCTTTTTGCAAAGACAAGAGATAAAGATTGTTATTTTAAGTCCCTGTCCCCAAGGCTGAGCTGGAGTATGTATACTATTTTTTTGACACCTTAGGACTACAGTAACTTTAGAAGAGATATTTGTGAATAGCAATGGGCTTGCTGTTTTGTGGGCAAGTGCTTTTTGCAGCCTGCCCCTCCCTAAAGACCACCTTGAATTTCCCTAAACTCCACTCATTTTGGAATAAATATTCCTAGTCTTTCAACGACTCCCCCTTGTCCCTCCCATATTTACCACTAAAACCTGGGTGTACATGCGTGGAGATCTTAACCACTGTGGACAAAATCTCCAGATAGAAAAGATAAGGGATGCTGAGAGTCTGCAACTGTGGGTTAGTGAATAGCATTTTGTATTATGTGAGTTGTAATACCACAATACTACTTCACTTATTAAAAATGCAGTTTGTGAACAGGCTCCAAAGTGTTCCCTCATTTGCATAGGGCCACATCCCCATGCAAATGAGGGAACACCCTTTGGACAATGCACTGGAGCACTAGTACTTTGTGTAATATGGCTCTATTTTTCTGGGACACACTTTTTCCGGTCCTGAAAGGCCATTTTATGTCATTGTCTTCAGGTATAGTAGTATAGTGGGCTCCGTTGAACTAAACTAAAACTACATTTTCTAGAAAGTACTGATGTAATACAAGTAAGCTACATTGGGAAATGGGGGGTTCTTTTGACATGGATTCATATGGTAGACATAAACAGAGCTCATTTTCAAGGCAAAACAGGGCCGTCATAAGGGCTCACTTGACCCCGGGTCCAGTGTTTTTGGTGCCTATACTCCTTTGACAAAATAAATGTAAATAATAACAAGCATTTGCAAAGCAACAGGTCTTGCATTTGCTCGAGTTAGAGCTATTAGCGTTGTAAACTTCTAACCAGACTTTTCATGCCACCAATTGAAAGAAAAAAATGAGCGCAATCGTGCTATACAAAACCCAGCGTGATCGCGCTGAAATTGAAAACCAAAAAACAGAGCGCGATATGTAAAACCCAGTGCAATCATCCTGCGTGGAAAATAAAAAGCTAAAGTAGTACAGAAACCAGGCTGAAAACATGGAGCCTCGTGTGTTTTCAGTAGTTGGCCTGTGTGCTCGAGGAGGGTTAAACACCGGAAAAGGCATGACATATGCATGCCTTTCACAAATGAAATCACAAATGAAATCAAGCGGATTTTAAAAGGCAAGCCCATAAAACAATGAAAGTAACAGGTGTGACATGGGCGTGGTTAAAAGCCCAAAGAGATTACAACAGGTACAAAGCGCTTGTGCGCTCGACCCTAAAAAACGAGCGTAATCGCGCTATGTAAAACCCAGCGTGATCACGCTGAAATTGAAAACAACAACAACAAAAACGAGTGCGATTGCGCTATGTAAAACCCAGTGTGATCACACTGCGTGGAAGAAAAAAAAGATACAGTGCAGAAACCAGGCTTAAAACATGGGACCTCGTATGCTTTCAGTTGGCCGGTCTGCTCGAGGAGAGCTAAACAACAGGAAAGGCATGACATATACATGCCTTTCACTAATGAAATCAAGCAGATTTTAAAAGGCAAGGCCACGAACCAATGAAAGTGACAGGCGTGACATGGGTGTGGTTAAAAGCCCAAAGAGATTACAACAGGGATGCAGCGCTTGTGCGCTCAACCCTAAAAAGTGCTGTAGCTGTGACAGTGCATTTCCAATGGTGTATGTTTGAAAATAAAATGTGAAAGCTTTTCCCAAGTATTTACTTTAGAATATCAGCCTAGGCTGCGGTCTGTTTTATACATAGTGGAAACGCTGTAGAAACGCTCGCTAAAAATGGTGATATTGTCACTGGAAAAAAAAAAAAAGCTTTTGGCTGCATTTTAAACAAGGGCATGCTCTTTAGTTGAAAGAAAGTCTGAAAGTATTCAGTTCAAAACGGAGCATTAATGAAGCCACAAAACAAATATGAAATTTCTATAGCATGTACAAATTCAAAAAATGGTCTCAAAAGGTGAAAAGAAGGGGACCGGTGGTTCAGACATCAGGATATTTTCATGGTGTATACTAATTTAGAATGTCACAATTGGTGGAAAGCGATTTTAAAAATTATTACATACCGAAAAGCATATTTCATAAAGAAACATTGTTGATGCATTTAGTCAGCTAGCAGAAGGAGGCCCAAAAAAAAAAAAAAAAAAAAAAAAACTTCAAAGTAGTGACAGAAAGCAGGGTGTGATGATGGGGGGGGGGTGAGGCCCTGAAAATATGCTACCTGGTGTCTAAATAACAAGACAGAAACGAAATTTGGCAAAACTCCTAAATATATCGATATACACGACATGGCAGAGAAATGTCTGTGTTCTGCCAGATGTCTCACCCTCATTAAACATGATCAGAGAACCTGCAAACAAAGCATGGCTTGGGCACCATCATTCAAGAGCCAGAGATGGAATTCTTCGCCTGGGCGCCTCAAGCTGCGTGGCCAGTGCTTCTGGAAGCAGTGCTTAATTTGTGCTTGTTGTTTCCGGTGCAGAGCACTGGTACTTCTTTTTGAGAGCTTATTTTTCTGCCTCAAGCATTTTCTGCGAGCAAAAGACACATATGGAAAAGACGGACGAAGAGAAAAACGGAAAAAGCATCACAAAGGGAGAAAGCAGAAAGCTGCAGGAGTGAGCTGAAGGGGCAGGGAGGGGCTGTAAATGTATTAAAGAGACCCGAGATGGCTTCAGGATTAGGCTGCCTCAGTATTCCGTGTTCGCACATTTAATTGCAGCAGCCCCATGTTTCAGAGGAGAGCTTTGGGCACCTGCACGTTTTTATTTACAAATTAAGCACTGTCTGGAAGGCAGTGTCCGTGAGACAAGGACTTGCACCCGATTTATACACAGTAAGCAGCCAAACCTTTGCACCAAAGTAGAAGCGAGCAGCAACAACAACAGGGTTTGCTAAGAGTTGAAAAATGACTTGGAATAAAACAGAAGTACAGTCGGCATTGTGTAAAGAAAGACCGGCATTCCTTGACAATTAACTATGTAACATCGTTGATGTTATGCAAAGCGCTTGACTTCTGCCAAGAGAGATCGCGCTGCTAACAAAAGATAAAAAGTAGTCCACAAACCGGACGGGAAACAGCGAGCCTCGCATGCTTTCAGTACTTGGTCACTGCGCTCGAGGAAGGCTAAGCACCGGAAAAGGCATGACGTATGCGTGCCTTCCACTAATAAAAGCAGGCAGATTTTAACAGTCAAGCCCATGAACCAATGAAAGACAACTGACGTGACGTGAACGGGGCTCCGAGCCCTTTTCTGACTCCTAAAGCGTCTCACAAGCGAAACGCATGCACAAGCGCATGCAGCGCACGCTCGACCCTAAAAAGCAGGCCTGACCTGTTTCTTCCTGATGCAACAATTTCAGACACACCACTAGGCCACACCAAATGCTGTGCTTTCTTTTTCCCCAGCAACCATTTTTATCTAATTATGGGGTGCCTCTTGGATTAAAACCAGGGAGGGGCGCCACAAGGGTTTTTTCTTGAGTGCAAAAAAGCTTCTGACAAGCCCAAGGCACATAGATGACCCAACAAGGTAAGCACGTAAGTGCACCAAAATCTGAGTCTGCACCCTGGAGGTGGCTAAACATGGTCGGCAGGTGGACTACACCTTCTTACTGGTATGATGATTCATCAGAGTAATATGAGTGGCAGAAGTGGTTGTATCATAGCAGTTCTTAGGCTTCAACTTATATTTTCAATGTACTTTGTCGGCAAAGGTCAACAGACTGACATTTATATATGCCTTTGTGTAAAATGTTTATTAGATGCATTGAAGTATAAGTGCAAGGCACCTATAAAAATATTATGAGTACTATAATCTGTTCATCAACTTATGAAGTGCTTATTGTAGGATGTTGCTGGACTCCAACTTCAAAATCTTCAAATTCTTCAGCCTTATTTTGTAGGGATGCGTGTGATATGTGTATAGCACAAACCTAGGCAAAACGGTAGTGGAGTCCTATATATACAGGCTCAAATGCAAGCATAATGTCAATGAACAATAAGAAATGTAGCTGGTGATTGGATTGTTACCACATGTAATGTAGTGTTCTTTAAAGAGTCATATCATCTCCTCTTTCTTAAATTGGAGCAGTGTTGGCAGGTTTCTTATGGCTCAAGAGATGATATTTCAAATCTTGGCTGCATTGATGGAAAAGCCTACTGCCATATTTCTGTTTTCAGAGTTCCTAGTCTCCAGCCTGATGATGACATGGCTGTGGGTGTTCCAAGAACTACCAGAGTTGATGATCTTGTCTGCAATAGTAGCAAGGGTGCTTCTTATGATGGCTTTGCAAATGATGCAGCTGGTTTTGAAGATGCAGGCCAGCAAGGGTAGTCAATGGTAATGTATCACAATAGAGGTGATAGGATCATATTTCTTCCGGCCCTGGATAAGGCATGCTGCAGCATTTAGTATGCCTTTAGGAGATGTCAAAATGGAGTATGGGAGATATTAAGCAGGGTGTTTCCAGCAGCCAGATGCAAGAATAGTGTGTCCTGCAGTGGGGGTCAGGTCAGGTCCAGTTGCGACTGGTCAGCTGGAAGCTCATTATAGCCCTGAAGCATCCTGCCAATGCGTTTCAACCCTACGGTCTTGTTCACTATGAACAAGACATAGGCCCTCATTATGAGTTTGGTGGTAATTACTGCCAACCACCGTGCTGGCGCCCACCAAAAGACCGCTGGTGGCGGCAGTAACCATACCGCTGTATTATAAGTACAAAAACACAACTCACCAAAAACAGCTATTTCTTGAAACCGCCAGGGTCAATGACGGCAGAAAGCCAGAGGTCAGCAACCCGCCACCCCCATGCCAATAACAGATCGCCCACCAAATTCTGACCCACAAATCAGCACCACGGTCGTTCAATGGCGGTCCACCACTGGCGGTATGGACCGCCATGGTCAATAATGGCACCCACCAACAACAACTGCACACATAGGACATTACGAAACCCTCTCACCTGAGACACATCCACACACTTGACACACCCACACACACCACCATAAAACGCACACACACACATCCCACCATCCTTTGCAATGCCAATTTGATGCCAGCCAACTACCGGACACTCATTAGGCCCACAGACCATAAACCCATCACACACAAGTGCACACCACACACGTATCACACAAGTCACACACACAAATCAACACGCACTACAGAACAACCAAACACCCACAATCTGAAACCACACATACACACACACTGAACAACCTCCACTAACTTCCCCTCACCATACCACTCACATCACACACCATGGCACCCCCCAAGAAGCCCCGCTTCACTGCAAGGGTGCTGCAGACCATGGTCAACAAAATACTCAGGGTCGAGCCACAGCAGTTTGGAGCACAGGTACAGCAGACATCCATCACCCGGAAAATTGATCTGTGGCAGAGGATTTTCAATAAGGTCAATGCAGTGGGAAACTATCCACGCACAAGAGACGACATAAGAAAGAGGTGGAACGACCTGCGGGGAAAGGTACGTTCCATGGTATCACAATACCAACTTGCAGTACAGAAGACTGGTGGGGGTCCACCCCTCCTCCACCTGAATACAGCGACTGGGAGGAGAAGGTCTTGGCTATCCTGCACGCTGAGGGCCTCACTGGACTCACTGGAGGACTGGACTCTTGTAAGTCATATATGGTCACCTACCATTTGCCACGTCTGTAATGCATGTCTCACCCAACCCCAGTCAGTAACACTAAACAGCCTATCCTATGCATATCCCCCATAAATCCATACCCACATCCCCTGCATGCCCACCTCCCCACCAACCCCCAAACCATCCTTGTATGCACAATGTCCATCCCTGCCATGGAATGTCAGCTACACTACATTACCCACAATGCACCACCAATCCTTCAACTAACAATGTATGACACCCATCCCTAAGGGCCCCTGCATGCAGATAATTGGGAATGTAAGCACACCAAACAGGTGGCAAATGCTGGAAGCGATGTGCCAATGACTGGACAGGGTGCAGAAGACAGGACATGTACATGCCAATGGCAACAACCATTAGAATAACACATATATCATGTCTATGAAACAAAGGGACAGTACTATCAATGCCATATCTCCTCTAGCACTACTACAACACCATCATCCACCAGCCACAATGCCCATACATTGCAGGAGTCACAAAACACTGTTCATGTCACCTGGCTGGAGGTGCCAAGAAGTGCCACTCCACCAACAGAAGAAGGCCCCAGTGACGACAGTCCAGCTGAATGTCTGGACCTAGATGACTACCCTGGCACATCCCACAGCCCTGGACAATCACTCTCCAGAAGCCCCACCCAGGACACTACTGATACCCCCACCACTCAGCCACCACCATCAGCTATGGCCCAACGCCCCCACACCAGTCTCTCCGAGCCACTGACTGTCTGCCCACCTGTACAGGGACCGGAGTCACCACTCACCGCCAGGCAGGACGATGAAGGTCCCAGTGCAAGTGGGACTGGGCGATCTGTGCTGGGGACACAGGCACAGGGGGCTAGGGCCACTGGGAGGACATCAGTGGCCGGGGGGGGGGGGTTCAAGGAGGGACTCAGATGCCCATGAGGCCATCTCAGAGATCCTGGGGGCATACCACCACTCCCAGGACTAGATGGGCCAGATCCTGTCCATGTTGCAGGAGAACCAGAGGCTGCAGGTGGCACACCAGCAGGAGGCCATGAAGCAATGGAAACAACTGAATGCCAGCATGGCCTCCATTGCAGGGGTGCTGCTGTGGATTCCCAACATCATGCCGGAGTCCTCCACCCACCAGCATGCCCCTTTCACTATCCAGGATACAGCCCAGCCCTCAACATCAGCATCAGCTAGTGGAATGGTGGCCCTGCCAGAAGACTCACAGGCCACCAGCACCCCTTCCTCTGTAGCTCAGGAGCCCCCTTGCAAACGTGGCCGGAGAACCAGACATCCCAGTGACACTGTAGCAAAGACCAAGTCCACAGCCAGGAAGTGAGTCTGCACTGAACTGTCTCCCTTGTGTGCCACTGAGCCACCTTGTTGACTATACACTGCCATATGTCCATTTTCCTGTGGCCCCATGGACTCTGCCCCTGTGCCACCAGCAGCTGTGGGCATTCAACTGAGTATATCCTTCACCATCTGCCCACTTCCTTGCAGTGCCCCACCACTTTTGTTACACTCCTTTAATAAACACTGTTTGATCACACCAACAGATGTTGTCATTTATTCAAACTGCATGCAATTGTAAAGTATCAATCATTATCAAATATGTACAAATGCAGAGACATGTTGGAGGGATCCAATGTTCAGAGAGGGGTATGTTAGTTCTTTTCAAAGCTTTGGCCAGGAGTGTCCACAAACATCACCTTTTCCTCCATGATGTAGCCATAGCAAAGGGGTAGGCACCACTGCAACACCTGTCAGCAACAGACATGTAATACGTATTTACTGCCCTATACTCATACAACATAAGCCACATATGTATTATGAAATAAACACACAGCCCATTACAGCATCTGATCTTAGAAGATATGTAGTAACACTCAAAATTGTGCCCTACTCACTACTCAAACCTGTAACATTACACTTTGGCCAACATGATCAGGTACATAGGGCAGTAGAATATGTAACATATCGATGACCACAATACTGTCTAGCCATTCCAGTAAGTGAATATTACTGTCACCCTTTGCTCGACCACAAGTATTGTATCCATAGCAACTCTTTACATAATACCTCCACACAAAACCCTTCTCATTAATCCATGGTAAAATAATACATACTATCCCATACAGCAATTGTTGCAGTGTAATACAACAGTAAGCAGTCTGAATATCATGCAGCAGATGGCAAAGAGTGGGTTCCCACATAATCTGACATACACACTCCTGCCCACATACCACAGTGTGGGTACAATGTCCACCAGCAACTGAAGTCCTGCACAATGTAGTCATAATCACAGCGCAACATTTACCTGAGACTCATTGGAAGTAGAGCTGAATCAGCGGATTCCTGGAGTCCACATCTTCCCCCTCTCCTTCTCCTTCACTGTCCTCCATCCCCTGGGGTCCCACGGATGGCAGTGCTCCATCTTCCACTTCCAGAAGTGGAACATGTCTCCTGAGGGCCAAATTGTGCAGCATACAGCAGGCTACCGACATACCGTGTTTGGGGACATACCGTGTTTGGGGAGTAGCACAGGGATCCTCTGGAAAAATGCAGGCACCTGAATCTGGCCTTCAGGAGCCCAAGGGTCCTCTCAATCACACTTGTAGTACGACCATGGGCATCATTGTACCCGTTCTCCACCCCGTCCTAGGATTTCTCACAGGTGTCAACAGCCACTGCATGTTAGGATAGCCAGAATCACCTTGGAAGAGGGGAGAAAGATAGCACATGACACACAGTTGTACAATGCCAAACATGAGAAAGTCAGGTAGCACTGCTAATCTGTCACATGCACACTCACCTACCTGCCAGACTCTCTCTCCCTGTAGTTGTGTCATGAGTTGTGGGACACTGCTGTTCCCCAAAATGTAGGTGACAAGGACTAATCTAGGGAGGCTTGCTGCCACCTGTGAAATGCACTGTTCTGCAAGACACACCACCTGCACGTTTATTGAATGAAAGTTTTTGCAATTCCTATACACTTGCTCAGTGGCTCTGGGGGGTATAAGGGGAATATGTGTGCCATCAATCACACCAATCACATGAGGGATGTTGGCTATAGCATAAAAGTCTGACTTAACAGTGGTAAAATCTGTCCTTTGTGGAAATTGTATGTAACTATGGAGGTGTTGCAACAAGGCAATCAGGACATTTGCCAATATGTTGCTGAACATTGGTTGCTACACACCAGATGCCAAGCTTACAGTTGCTTGAAAGGACCCAGTAGACACAAAATGTAGGACAGATGGTACCTGTACTACGGGAGGGATAGCATGGGGGTTTCGTTTGGCAGGCAGTAGATTAGACTCCAATGGGGAACACAGTTCATGAATTGTTGCACTGTTCAGCCGATAGCTGATGATAATGTGGCATTCTTCCAAGGTATCCAGGTCAACAAGGGGTCTGTACACTGGTGTAGCCCTCCCCCTCCACATAGGTCGATGGCTATGGAGGAGCAAAACACAATGATGTGTAGAGGTCAACTGTCTGAATACAGGTATCACATACATTCATTCACAACTCTGAACACATATTACTGTTGAATGTTGAGGGCAGCCAGAGTCCACATTTATGACATGTGTAGAGATTGGTGAGCCAGGGACATGTACACCTCTAGGCATACGTGCTACTACTATATTGGTCATGGCATGTGTAATTTCACCATTTGGACACTCATAGGTTTCACTATGCAGCCATTAACACTGTCCCTGTACTGTATATCTACAAGTTAAACTCTTAATATGGCAGCCGCCTGTCCTACATGTGGAGGACAGTTGGAAGTGACATAATTCCGTTGGCGTTAGTCATCATGGCGGTAGGCAGTCAAAACCGCAGTGCAACTCCCCATTGGTTAACATTGCTGTCTATGGGGAAGAGGGGCCAATCATGATCACCGCCGGTGGTGACGGTGCACACCGCCGTGATCCTCACCGCCATTTTGTGTAGCCATGGCCACTTGACTCTTGCACCTCGAGATGGTCACTACTCCACTGTGTCCTACCTCTGGTTGAATTGATGGCATGTGCTACAGGGAAACGGGCCCCGGCCTTCACCTCTGATGAGTTGAAGGAGCTTGTGGACGGGGTCTTACCCCTGTATGCCAAGCTATATGGGCGACTAGAGGACCAGGTGAGTGGCGTTATAATGTCCTAGGAGTGTGTGCCAATGCAGCAGATGCATGTGAGTGTGACTGTTGGATGTCTCAATGGATAGGTGTAGTGCGACAGGCCGTATGTGTGTAGGGGCATGATTGGGAGTCAGTGGTACAGTTACAGGTCGTGTTGTATCCCATGTGTTAATGCGGCAGCACAACCTACAGTAATTTTCTTCTATGTGTCTCCTGTGCAGGTTAGGACCCATCAGAAGAAGGGGATTTGGCGAGCCATTGCCAAGGAAGTGCAGACTCTGGGGGTCTACAGCCGGTGGAGCACCCACTGCGAGGGATAGGATATGAGACATGAGTGACAGCATTTGTGCCTACATCATAAATGTACAGTTGGTGACAGCCTGCATCCCTTTCTTTTTCCACCCCACCCTCTCTGTCATCTTGTCTCCTTGTGTGCATTAGCATCATCAGGTGAAGAAGAAGGGGCACCGGCGAGTGGGGATCCTGCAGCCCACAGGACCCAGGAGGCAGAGACCCCTGACATCGAGGGCACCAGTGGGTTGGAGGGCGAGGGGAGCGCCACTGGGAGGCGACTTCCACTGCTGGTTGTGACTCTGATACCTCCTACGATGGCACCTCTCTGGTGGTGGCAGACCCTTTTGGGAACACCCAATCTTTGTCATCTTTTGCCACCCCGTACCAGCACTACCCTCCCAGTAGCACCCCCGAGTTCCCTGTGCCCCCCTCACCCAGGAGGATGGACGTCTCCTTCACTGCAGGAACCATGGCCCCTGCTCCAGCCAGCCCTTCTGCCCTTATTGGGAGGGATATTGACCTCCTGAAATCCATTTCTGTAGGGCAGACAACCATTGTGAATGCCATTCAGGGGCTGGAATCCCAGATGCAGCAATGCAATGCCTACCTGGAAAGCATTCACGGTGCCATATCTGGCCTACAGAGATCTTTTCAGGCTCTGGCCTCCTCTTTGATGGCAGCCAGTGTCCCTGGTCTTGCCATTCCCCTCACACCACCTCTACCCCTTCCAGTGCCACTCTCCCCTCACCCATCCCAAGCACACATGCAGGCAAGCATGCACCCAAGACAACACACAAGAAACACAATAAGAGACACATGCACCACACGTCCCACAACAACCATACACACACTACACATGCAACTGCAAATACAACAACATCAACTTCCCCCACTATGTCCACTACCCCCTCCTCCCAGTCTGTCACCTCACCACACACACCCACATGCACCCTCAGTCACTGCTTCTGCCCCTATTAGCACAGTCACCACAACAGCAGTCATCCACACATACACCCCAGACACCACACTTGCACTCACCACATCAACCTTCACAGACACTTGCAGCACACTCACCACACCAACAGACACCACCACAACATCCTTCTATACTAGCTGACTGTCTTCTACTCTTTCTACCTCCCTCCTCCCAAAACACACACATGCTCACACTCATCCACTCCACATAAATCCACCAGACATAAGCAGACACAGCATGCACCTGCATCCACTCACAGCAAACCTACACCACCTACAACCACCCCTACAACCTCCACTCCCATACCCATCTCCAAAGCCCCTCCAATTGCACTGAAAAAGCTTTTCCTTTTCCAGTGTAGACCTATTTGAACCCACTGGCACACCCCGTCTTGTTCCCAAAATTCCTGTGGCCTCCTCAAATCCAGTCCTTCCACTTTAAGCTCCACCTAAGTCCTCCCTTCCCAGTCCCTTGCCCCTTTGCCAGTGAGAAAAATAATTTGTAAGAGGCCTGATCCCTCTCCCACCCCCCGTCCAAGACCACTCCCACTCCTTCCAAGGGCAAGCCCAAACACCCACCCCCTCCGACTCCTAAGCCCAACTCCCCCCTACCAAACCTGAGTCACTACCCCCACCACCCCCTGTCCCCTGTCCCATGAGGTGTCTGCCTGCACCATTGATGCCCCTACTCTGTGGATGTCATGGTCATGGTAGAAATCAAGTAAGTGCCTTGTTGGCACAATCGGACATTTCTATTGACTATCCCATGGCCTTGTTTGTACATAGTTTATTATTAGTTCTCATTTAATATATGTGGCCAACAGGCATGTTGGTACAATGATATTCCATTGTCCTGCGTTTTGATATGAGACGGTCGGTACACAGGTATGTGAATCCATTGATTTATTTTGCTGTATGTGTCAGATAAGTACATTTCTGTACGGAATGTATACCTTGTTTGGTGTGTGTGTGTGTGTGTGTGTCTATGCGTTAGGTTGTTGAGGGGGAGGGTGTGTGTGTGTATATGGCTGTTAGTGAGCATGTATGTGGGCGTGGTAGTCTGTGTGGGGGATGCATGTGGCATGTGGGTGTGTAATTGTCCCCTTCCCTCCATTGTGTGCTAGGGGCCTGTACTCACAGTTGAAGTCTTCGTCGGCATTCACGGTCTTGGAGATAAATCACAAGGGTTACCACTGGGAAGATCTCGAGTTCACGCTCCATGTCGTCGTCGGCCTCGTCTGTGTCCCTACGGTGAGTGCTTCCTTTTATACAGCTCCTTTCCCCCAGGCTTTGCATAGCAATGGTTCTGCCCTGGAAATTGTGGCAGTGTAGTGAATGGGCCTTTCAGCTGGCCTGAAGATGGCCACTGCCGTTGTCAGCAGTCTACTGCAATGGCGGCACATGCGGTGAAGTAGCTGTATTGCTCACAGTACACCGACACACTCATAATACGGCGGCCCACACTGCCACCCTGTCGGTAGTCTGCACCGCCACCGCCAGACTCATAATGACCACCATACTATTGAAACACGTTGGCTGACATCCATATGTGTGTTACTTTCCCAAATAAATAAGATTACATACAATGAAACTTTTTGAAAATAAAGCTGCACAGGCGAGCATGCGTCAAAAAAGCCAGCAAAGCGTTGTTTTTCTCAACCGCAAGGGAGCGATGTGTCGATTTCAGGACGAGGCACCTCGGGTCTGCACAGGTTCACAATGATTTTTGAGGCCCAGCAATGATGCATGTGAAATAAGGCCGCACAGCGAAGGGTTTGCGACGATATCAGCAGCCGCAAGTGGGTGTTGCGTCGTTTCTCCACCCGTGACGCAGGTGATGCATCAATTTCCCAGCAGCGATGCAGGTCATTCATCAATTTCAGCCGCAAGGTGGACGGTGCATCGTTTTTACAGCTGCGTTGCAGGTGGTGTGTCAAAATGTTCCCCAAACAGCTTCCTGTGCATGCGTTTCAGCACTTGTTCTACCAGCTTCACCTTTCAAGGGCGCAGGGAACGGCTAGGGCACCACATGGCAGGGCAGGAGTCTCAGCAGAGAGTCCAAGTGCTGGCAGAGGAAGTCTTTGATGGCCCTGAAACTTCAAAACAGGAGGCAAGCTCAGTTCAACCCCTTGAAAACACTTCCAAGCAGGAATATACCATAAAGTCCAGTCTTTGTCCTCTCCCAGGCAGAAGCAGCAACTGCAGGCTAACCCAGCAAAGCACAGTCACAGGCAAAGAGGCAGTACCCCTCCTCCAGCTCTTCTCTTTGGCAGAGATTCCTCTTGGTTCTTGAAGTAATCTGAAAATCTAGGGTTTTGGGTCCACTACTTATACCCCTTTCTGCCTTTGAAGTAGACAAACTTCAAAGGAAAGTCTCAGTTGTTCGCAAGATCCTGCCATGCCCAGGCCTGGCCCAGACACATACCAGGGGGTTGGAGACCACATTGTGTGAGGGCAGGCACAGCCCATTCCGGTGTTAGTGACCACTCCTCCCTCCATTCAAGCCCAGTTGGCCCATCAGGATATGCAGGCTAATCCCCAGGTCCCTTTGTGTCACTGTGTAGTGGAGAGTCACAAACAGCCCAACTGTCAGTCTGACCCAGACAGGGAATACACAAGCAGGCAGAGTCACAGAATGGTTAAGCAAGAAAATGCCCACTTTCTGAAAGTGGCATTTTTCAAACAGACAATTTAAAAACCAACTTTACCAAAAGATGTATTTTTAAATTGTGAGTTAAATATATTTAAAGGCAGTACTATGTTAACCTATGAGAGAGATAGGCCTTGCAACAGTGAAAAACGAATTTGGCAGTATTTCACTGTTAGGACAAATAAAGCACTTCAGTACATGTCCCACCGTTAACATACACTGCACCCTGCCCATGGGGATACCTAGGGCCTACCTTAGGGTGCCTTACACGTACAAAAAGGAAAGGTTTGAGCCTGGCAAGTGAGTATACTTGCCAGGTTGAACTGGCAGTTTACATCTCCACACACAGACACTGCAGTGGCAGGTCTGGGCCATGTTTACAGGGCTACTCATGTGGGTGGCACAATCAGTGCTGCAGGCCCACTAGTAGCATTTGATTTACATGCCCTGTGCACCTCTAGTCCACGTTACTAAGGACTTACTAGTAAATCAAACATGCAAATCAGGGATAAACCAAATACCAATACAATTTACACAGAGAGCATATGCACTTTAGCACTGTTTAGCAGTGGTAAAGTGCCCAGAGCCCTAAAGCCAACAAAAACTGGTCAGAAAAAATAGGAAGAAGGAGGCAAAAAGTTTAGGGAAGGCCCTGCAAAAAGGGCCAGGTCTAACATTCATATGGTGGTTGTGTGTGTGGGGTATTCTGTCTGGAGGTCTGATATAATAATTCCTGAATCACAGCAGTCATTATACTCAGTGCTTCGGAGGTAGAGGCGATTATACATCAACATCTTAGAAAATCAATTTCTCTTAGACACTTTTTTTCACACACACATCTGCCTTGTATGAATTACTCATTGGCAGAGAGTAGTGAATATATTTCATGTCAATCAGCAGCAGTAGGAGCTGGTAGAGGCAGGGAAGAATATTGAAAATATGTAGTTACAGGAGGCTCATAGCTTGCAGTATTTGCACACTCCGACATAGATTACCATAATTTCATGTATGACTTGACCAATTTTGTAGTGTTGGTTTTGGCACTTCTTTTGTGACCTATCATATTGTACATATGTTTGTTACCATGTCATTTCTATACCTAGTATTACCTCCTTGATCGTGACTAGCGCGGTAGTAGGATGCTCAATCTCGAATATGAGATGGTAAGCCACTTGATTATTTTATTCTATGGCACTTTGGGGTTGCTGCCTCTTGCTGTCTCTTCTATGATTACACTGTATTTTGAGCGCACTTGCACCTTTGCACTAATATTTATTTGTCTCTCACTTACATGCAGGGAGACTGATTGACCAACTGACACTGACAACTTGTCTGCGGTTTTGTAAGTGACACTCTAGTATTTTTTTATTTAAATAGGAGAAGTAGTTTTCCGGGTCCTGACGATGCGTCGCGGGATCATTTAGTGACCCATAGAAGACGCGAAACATGTTGACCGAAAATTAGCAGGATTAGGCAATCTACCTTCTCTTCCCCATAGAGTTCAGTGGGACATTATCCCCACCAATACTCTGGATTATGTTTTAATCTTGGCCTGCGCCTTTTCCCTGATACATTAAAGTGATGTTAGAGGCACAGAGCTAATTTAAATTTTTTCACTCTCCTACACACTTACACCTTGTCTTCCCACTGAGTCAGTATTCGTTCCAGACCTCCTTCTGGCAAATTGCCTCCGGTTTAGCACCACCCCCATTGCTGGGGAGGTCCGCCAGACATTGCAGCACCGTTCTGCCGAGGAGATAGCCCAGTGATGAGACTTGTCAGCCCTCGGGTGCTTGAGGGCTCTCCTGATATCACAGATATCCCTGACACTCCCCGTCCCTGCATTTATTAATTGTTTTTTGGAACAGTGTACTTTTTCTATATAACAGTATTTGCACATAGACTGGCTGTTCAATAGTTATGGTACTTCAATACTTGAATTGAATGCTTATCTTAGGAACACATACAAGGTATGTCTAGGGAAAATCATTAACTTTGCACTACTGATTCTTTGGGGACTTATTGAAAAATACACTCCAATGAATTTTAATAATAATTGGTATATTAGACTGCGAAAAAATGGGGCACCAACATAGCAATCAAATGCAGTGTATTTAATGGTTTGTTACTTTATTTACATATAGGTACATGTTAATGATTTTTCCTATCTCTTGACTATGAAATCGTAGAATGCACAATGTACTTTATAGGATTTTGGAGTTGAGATAAATGAATATATGCCAATATGTGAGAATGGCAATAGAAATGACCTTCTTTTGTTCCTAGGTTCACAGTATTGTGAGTAAGTTTGATAGAGGAATTGAGTATCTCTACTGTAGACTATCAGCAGTTGATCTCTGTGAACATTGTCTCTTAATGATAGTTATGTATAATGGACAAGGCCTCTCAAGGGTGATCATGGACAAATGTGGATCGGTTTCTACTATATATGCCTCTCTGAAGCTTGTGTTTATTTATTGAAAATGAAATGAATTAAGTAGATGCAAAAAGAAATATAAACTTGGCTATGAAGTGACATGTTCAAAATGAACATTCTGCTTTCAGTGTACTTCACAGGAATTGCTACAAACATGGTGCTGGAACAATGATATGGTGGAAAGCAGATATGCACATTCTAGTCTTTTAATATGGAGGAGGGACTGCACTGTGTGGACACTTTAAAATTAGACTATCAGCAACAGAGGACTCTATGGTCCAGTCGAAGACATAATGCCGAAACACGTCAACCTTAATTTCTCCTTTTTTTGACCTGCACTTTAAAAACAAGCGCATGCAACAAAAATACAAAAAAATAAATGTCGGTGTCTGCGGTGCTGTGAATCTGGCCCTTGAAGTGGTGTAAAACTTTTGTGGCACAGATACGAGTGAATATATATACATATATATGTATGTATGTATCTATCTATCTATCTATCTATCTATCTATCTATCTATCTATCTATCTATATCTATATATATATATAGATATATATATATATTACAACGTCCAAAGCTCCCGAGGGGGGATGGAGCGTGCACCGGCGGAAAGAGTTACTAAGCTGGGAAGAATACTGTTTTTGGAAAAAAAGAACATCCTAGGCTCCTAGGCTACCAGTATTTTATCTTTTGCCCAAGGTACACAAGGACCCAAAGAATCCCACTGGGAGACGAATAGTCTCTTCTAGAGAAAGTGCTACAGAGAATGTGTCTAAATATGTCAATGAGGTATTGAGAGAATATGTACAAAGTCTCCCCTCATAGGTTAGAGACATGAAGGACTTTTTGGGTAAAATCAATGGCATCTCATGGGAATCTAATTTCTGTCTGCTGACTTTAGATGTCAGCTTCTTATATTCCATTATTGATCACAATTTAGGTATAGCTGCATGTGAACATTTCCTAAGAGTGAGACCCATTAGGCTATATGACCATACCAACATGATATTGGAGATGATGAGACATTGTTTGGAGAATAATATTTTTCTCTTTAATGGTGATCTTTACCGCCAGATCAGAGGAACGGCGATGGGTACATGTTTTGCTCCTAGTTTTTCCAATATTTTTGTAGGATGGCGGGAGGAACAGATTTTTTCTGATGAAAGCCTCACCAAATATATAGAACAGGTAGCCCTCTGGCTCAGATACATCGATGACTTGTTTTGTCATTTGGAACGGCTCAGCGATTAGCGCAAGGGAATTTGCTGAGTGCCTAAATAAGAACGATTTCAATCTAGTGTTTACTGACACCCTGAGCAAAACCAGAATTAAATATCTTGATGCTACTGTGGAGGTGGTTAAAGGGGAGGTACACACACGCCTGTATAGAAAACCCTCAGCCGGGAACAGTTTCTTACATGCAGACAGTGGCCATCCAGCAAATTTTAAATGGAGTATCCCTTATGGGGAACTCCTTATGGCCATAAGGAATTGTAGTCCAGAGACTATGTTAGAGAGGAATCAAAGAACATACTGGCCAGGTTCAAAAAGAGAGGATATTCCAATTGGGTCTTAAATAAAGCACAAAATAGTGTACGAAGTAAATAGAGAATCTCTTCTTTTTGAGAATGAACCATTTGTCTCAGATTCAACAAAAATAGTTATTTTTACCCATAACAGCAATGTCAATGAAATTAGACAAATACTTACTAGACACTGGAAAGTTCTGAAAAGTGACCTTGTCATTGGAGGTGAAGAGGGAGAAAGACCCCTGATTACATTCAGGAAGGCTAAATCCCTAAGAAATCTGCTAATATGAAATGATGTCGCCTTAAGTGAAAATAATAGGGAAATGGATTTGAAAGGTTTTTTTTCCATGTGGTCAGTGTAAAACCTGTAAAAACAATCCCAATGTGAGCTAATATACCATAGTTTGGAAGAGGAAACAGAAAATCAAGCAATTCCTCACCTGTAGTCCCTAGTATGCGGTATATATTTTGAAGCGTCCATGTCCCCTAAGATATATTGGTAGCGCTGTTTGCACTGTGAGGAAAAGCGTACCAGAACATCGTAGAGAAATTGACCATGAGGATGCCAAATACCCAGTAGCCAGACATTTCAAGGAGAAACATGGAAGTGGGCGGAATAAACTTTTCTTCTGTGATGTAGAGCAAATTTTATACAATCCCAAAGGAGGAAATCAAACTCTCAGACTACGACAGAGGGATTCAGAGTTAATTATTGATTGTGAAACCTGGAGCCCTAAGGGTTTAAACCTGGATGAGGAACTTAGTTCTTACCTACAAACCCATTAGATGAGTTTAAGATCACTGTTAGAGAATATGTTATTTCGAGCAAAACAAATATTGGTGTCTGGGAGGAAACTGTATCCGACAAGAAAATATATTAGAGCCGTATTGCACAAGAGAATACTTCTAAAATGTGTAGTATAAATATCCCTGGTTTTGTCAAAAAAGTAGATAATTTGAAAATCGGAGCTTTTTTTGCCTTCCTCCCCCCCTTTTCTTTCTTTTAATTAGTTTCTATAGATTTGGGAGTAGTAATACATTTCACTGAGTTGGTTTGTTATTTATTTATTTATTTATTTTCTGTGTTGGTTGGTCTGGGTTACGCCCACTCGGGCTTGATTGTGGAAAAATTGCACTCCACACAAACAATCTGGGAGAATTTTAGGGATTTGATGAGGTGGTATATACAATAACATTGATGAGGTGACTTTTATAATCAATATAATATTATGTCACATACACGTTGAGAACACCTGTCTAAGCAAAAGATTTTGCTATAAATATCATGCCACAAGGTTAGAATTCATTATAATCATAATATTATTAAATGTGTGGAAGTAATGAATCCATTATTGGTAGGAATTATGTAATGACACAGTTTGACCCCTTTTAGATTTCTGAGATGCAATAACAAAATGAATTGTATATGATAAGAAAAATAGTGCGATGTGATATCGATTTGCCACATTGATAAAAAATGTGTAATTCTTGGACCTTTCACATCGAAGGACTTGTCTCCTCTTTTTTTACTACAAAATGTTGCGATTGACATCTGATATGTTAAAATCAAATCATGTGTACGTAAATATCCTGTGGAACTCAGGGCATAGGTGTTATTATAAGACTGTGAAAATGTGATATAACCAGCTTTGATACTTATGAGAGATTATGGCGTTTTAAGAGTGCTGCATTCCAAGATGGCAACAACGCATTGTGTGGGGAATTTGTCCGTTGTTTATGTTCACTATTATTATTTGACACGGGGAAGATGGTGAATTAATCATGTGATCAAGGTTGCAGAGTCGGCTGAAACGTGTTGTTGTTTGGAGTAAATACCCTTTTTTACCTTCTCTCTGAGTGAGCATTTTTTCTGTGGTATGTAAGACTATATATATATATATATATATATATATATATATATATATGTTTATATATATATCAATAAAAAATCAAAGGATAAAAGTCACATTGTAGTTAGATATAGTAATATTATCTTAGCATACAATAAAGAACTATCCAAAACTGACTGAAAAAAGCAAAGGTTAAACTGACAATATAGGTAGGTGTTTAAGTGACATTAAAACTGAATTTTAAAACCCAGAAACACATGAAAATTACCATTTATAGTTAACTGAGGCAGCTATAATTTGCACCCCTGTCATGCAGTGCATATGACCCCACATGTCACTTGTGCCAAATTTGGTGTGATTGAGTTCAGCTGCTCTTTTCTGTATCAGAGAGCAATGTTTTCAATGTGATTGAACATGGGAAATAAAGATTTTGAGATCACCCTTTTCTTGGCCCCTGCTTAATGATTCAGTAGAACACTTTCATGAAGGAGCTCAGATGGATGTACCTCTTGTTTGGAAAGCTTTGCTCAGATTTGTTAAACAGCCCCAAAGTTAAAATCAAGACAAAAAGGATTCTTCCTATGGAATCTCTGACCTAACTATAAGTACACAGTGGGGAGGGAGAGAGGCATGTAGAGAGGGAGGGGGAGAGAGAGAGCGAGATAGAAAGGGAGAGAGGAAGAGGGACAGAGAGAGGTAGGGAGAGAAAGTATTTTTGTAGAGTGGCGGTAGCCACTCTGGAGCTGTAGTTAAGATTCCCAAAGATAGGAATTCCTTGGAATTTTTCATTTTTTGAGAACTTTGCCACCGTTTTACAAATCTGCACGAAACTGCAGAACTATTGCTTTTTACACATTGGCTGATGATAGACATTTTTGTGATGATTTGTTAATGGCATGCAAAGGAAAAATAAGGGAGGGGTCCAAAAGAGGTTTTACCCACAATGCATTTACATAGAATTTGCACTCATGCTGAGAATGAATGGGGCAATTTGTATCAATTTCTTCTAGAAGCAAATGCTAATATTCTGCATATTTACTGCAAAACACTCACTTAATTATGTTCTTTGGATCCTGCCAATGTTTGTAAATATTTTTACCACAAATGTCAACCTATGCTTCACTACTCAACCAACAAAAATTAAAATTCCATTGCAGAAGTCCTTGATTTCTTTTGGCATAAAGATTATCAAGCAAGAGATGCACCACACGCTTATATGCTTCTCTGGATCATAGACGCATGTAAGTTAAGATCCGACTCAAATGAATTTGTTCTAAATTTTATTGAATGTTATGTCAGTTTTCACATCCTAAAAAGAAAAGGAGAGCAAAACAAGAAACTATTTGAATACATTTCAATCAAATAAATGCAGTAAAAACTGATTAAGAAAATATCAGGACACATCTAAATATTACTCAAAATGTTGCTTTGGATTCCCAAAACAAATTCTACAGAAAGGAAGAATAAACAATTTAATGTCATCTGTAAGACATGCAGTTAGTGACAAATCACAAAAAAAAACTTACAATCTTAGGAGACCACAAACATCAACACAAATCAACAACTACAAACCTTTAACATACGTGGGAAGATAACATAGATATACAATTCATGGCAGATAACTCTACAGTGGCTACCCATTATATTACTTCCTACAATACAAAGGCAGAAAAAACAGACATGAAGGAAGTACCTGCTGAGCAGTCCTTAAATAAAAGAATATACAGATTTAGCCTCCACATGCTAACTCACAGTGAGGTCAGTAGCAATAAATCATGTGAAAACTTGAGCTCCTCAAACTTATTTGGTGAATCCCCGGCAATCGTGTGCCTTAATTTAGGCTTGCTATGGTCATGATGGAGAGTTCTGAAAAGCCTACCTGAAATTGAATACCTTGCACATTTTGATCCCACAAAGGAGGACATTTTGAAAACAAATATGTTGGACTACATTGCCCAAAGAGAAGTCCATTGTTAGAAGAACTACGGCTAACTGAAGTAGCTCAGCTCTACACAAACAGAAATATTATGGCAGAAGATAACAATGCTGGAACATTTTCAGTTGATGGGACCAATGGCAGTTTCCCAATTAATCATCGGAAACTGAGTGGTGACACAGGAGAAAAGAAAGAATTCTACTATTTTAGCACTTCAACTATTCAAGCCATGGCGTGAAGAGGAAGTTATAAGCCCTTTTGGATCCTATGAAGATGCATTTGATGTTTATTAAAATAACATTGCATTGCCTCAATTTCACACACACTTATAAATGTTGGAAGAAAAAATACAGGAGGAGAATAATATTAATGCAGAAATTAAATGCAATACCACATCAACTAATAATAATTCCACTTCCAGGACTGATGACCTACTTGGATAACCATTTTTTGATAACAAAGCTGTGCTTGCCATGAACGAGGTTCATTATGCAATAGATGTAAAAGTGAAAAAGGATGTAGATAATTTAGATTGCTTAGAATCTCAGTTAAATTGTAAACTACAAATAAACAAAGACATAAAACAGTAGATCATGGAATTCAACATGAAAATGGATTATGTGAAAGTAGTAATGTTGAACCTCCATTACAATATATGAATGAACAAGCAGGAACTGGAAAAACCTTTCTTATTTAAGCAATTACTACTTATGTGTACAAAGGTATTATGTCAAATTTAACTTGTGTAGTTACAGATTCTAATGGGCTAGCAGCACATAACCTCAAAAGAGTTACCTTACATTGTCTACTGTTAATACCTATGGACCAGGACAATATATTGGAATATTTAAAAAAGAACACTGATACATGGCAGGAACTTGGGAAAGCCCTTAAACAATTAACCGTTTTGATCACAGACAAAGGGAGCATGATTTCAAGCTGGATGTTGATGTTTGTTCATTTGCGTGTGCAAGAAGTACTCAGAACGTCTTCTGATGTGCTCTTTGGAGATACACATGTCATTGTTTTTGGAGGCGTATTACAACTAACACTGGTAAAAGGTGAATTGATTTTCAAGAAGAGTTTGCCAGAGCAAACTCAGAATGGTTTGAGAAGTTTAAGCAATATTAACATTTGGTTGCATTTTACATACACAAAACTAACTCAGAATGAGGATGAAGAATATGCAAAGATATTGAAAGACATTCGCCTTGGCATTGTGACAAAAAAAGCAAAAATTAAATATAAATAAAGTTTTTCCGAACCTTTATTCACCTTCTGAAGTTATGCATTAACTTCATCCGCAATCACAACTCACATTTTTGTCATTTAATGCCACCTAATAAAGAATGTTCCCAATTAAATTATGAAATGCTACATCTAGAAAAAAGAGGAAATTGTATATCTTCCTTTTAAAGATAAAGTGGAGAATCACGAAATCAATGTACCTATAACCAAACATTTAGCTACTAACTTACAAAATATGGAAAAATCAGTTTAATAAACAGTGGGATTGGAGAAAGATTTATAGCTTTGTTAAAATTGTGTCAATTTTTATCCGAATTTACATGTTGAAGAAGGAGTAGTAAATGGAGCCATGGGATTTGTAGTGGAGTTTGTGTTGTTTGGTAAGAGTGAAGAGATTGAATTTATTGTGGCTGAATTCGACCACATCAAGCAGTAACAACAGATCTCTCTCTGTTCAGCAAGATTCTAACTTAACAAAGATTTATATATTCAAAGACAGATGTTTACTCTTTATTGAGGTTACACAGTAACAATAGACAAATCACAAGGACTAAACTTAGTTTTTGCAGTAATTAACATCGGCTCTATAGTATTCAAAGAGGGAATGGAACAGGTTGCTCTATTTTGTGTAAAACAAATAACAGGACTATATATTACCAATTTTGATGAGACAAGATTTAATGCAGACAGCAGCTATGTCAACGAGTGAAACTGTTTGCTAAACAGAGGTGCCCCTATATCTTGGTGAGTATCACAAAACCTAAACTCTTTTACAAGAACAACTGATCCAAACTAAAATTACAAAGAAAAATTGGAACAACTGAAAAAAAACTGAAAAGGAAATACACAGAAATTACTGGGCATCAGTTTTAAAATCCGAATGGCATTAACTGCTACAGCAATGTCATTGTTAATGTACTTTTGTACCTACAGTCTGACAATGAAATGATACTCCAGCATGTACATCAATATTTTTGCAACACATTGATCACTATTCATTAACAAATTCTTTTAGACAACCACATATGTCTCTCTACAAGTGGCATAAGATATATGATAGACATGTGTAGAGGTGCTATTCAGGTCTTTCAGTGAGAAATAAAATGTTCAAGAACCCTGTATGGATGTCCTAGAAATCATAGCTAACGAGGCTCACCCACGTTCTGGCCTGTTTGGTCTACGTTATTCTTGGGAACATACATTCTTGCTTTGTCTACATTTGAGCTCCACAGTTACACAATTAGTATGCATTGTATATCTACCAACACCTGATTGCAAATTAATTCCATTTAAAAATGTAACATGTAAAGTACTGCAACCAAACTTATGTCCAAACTGTAACTCTGAACTTGCCTTAAACCTTAATTTGACAACGGTAACCAAACGTCTCTATTTGATGTTTGAAAGATGTAATCTAAATGACAGAAAAATCAATACATGTATTTCTAACTTCACTCTCAAATTCTTTAGAAAACACTTTTACTAAAAGTGCTATAAAGTTTCATCATGGAGATATGGAGACACTGCAGCATCAGGACACTATCATATCTACTTAAGAACATCAGAGGTTGGACAGAATGTGATGATAATACTCTTACTTTTTAGCAAAGCGAGCCACAACATTTTCAGGACAGTTACTATTTTGTGACATCCAAAATTCTAATTTACGATGTTACCATTGTTATAAATCTACAAAGGTACTTCAAAGTTGGACTTCCATATTTCAGCAGATATGTCATTATGTGCCCTGGCAAGGTTGATTACATTTTAAGTAATCTACTCTAAGTATTGATGTCTTGTATGGTTTGCCAAACATTACATTGCTATGAAATGTGAACAAATGGATGTGGACAGCATGTATGTTTTTTCACAATCTGACAGATTTGTTTTCCCCGGGGTTTCATGATTACGACTATCATATGATCATCTTGAACTCTAAAAGTTCTGAATGATGACATAATTCTATAAAAGAATGTTACTTATGTGTAAGAAACACGTAAAAAGAAAAACAGTATTGGATTCACTTGATGTCATGTTTTTGACATATGTTCAAATATCACTCTAGTAGTGTGGTATAAAGTTTCCATTTTCATCCATCGAAAAGTGTGCATCAGTTGAGTTCAGAAAAGCAAACATTTTTACTTACAAGCTCCCCTAATGTATCCTTGGAAAATTTACATTCAATGTGTTTTGGGGATATATAAAAGCTAATTCGCACAATTTGAAGAGTTAAAAGCTAAACACTGTTTTACAAAGCCTCAAGTACAAAAAATTGTCTTTTACATAAGAAAGATTAGTTATGCCCCTCTACTCTGTCACTGTACTCCACTTTGTGCTACTGTGGAACACGCCCATCCACTCCAGTGTATGAAATAGTACTCAATGTTACTCAACTTTATGACACATCACTTCACTCTACCACACAACATTCTACTTTTACATCCCGCTCCACTCTGCGATATGCCACTCTATGTCCCTACACTGTAACATACTGTATGGCATACCTACTATTACACAAAACTTAACTTTACGTCAGTCCACTCTCCAACACAGTACTCACTGTATTACACTTAATAAGGCTATACCCAAACATACTCCACACGTCAACACTTCACAACATATGAGTCAATGATACTCAACTCTACGACACTTCACTGTGTGACAATCCACTGTACTACACCAAACCACTCAACCCCACTTGTTTTCTGGAAGATTTGGCTTTTTGCAAAGAGGTCAACATGACCAACAGAAAAAAACAGGATGGAAAGGAGAAAGGAGGAAAAGAAAGGTAAAGAAAAAAATAAAACTATGGATGTTGCGGAGAACACTGGTGAGTGATGACACGCTCCTGGTGAATCTCAATTCTTTTCTACCTGTAAAAATGACTGTGTGACACAGTAAGTAATAGATGCCAGTATTTGCATACTAGTCCACTATGTCCAGATCCTACCTCAACAGATGAACTGGCATGGAGTAACCAGGAGCAGGTACGGAGGGCAGAAAAGCTAGAGTCAGTGGTGGTGCACTCAGTGCTGCTGCTGAGGTTGAAGGGGTTGCAGGTTTAAAAGCAGTGGCCACTGAGGATGTTGCTGCGCTGGCCTCCTGAAACTCCTGCTCACACCCCCTTTCCGCCCGCAAGTACCTTGTGGAGCAAATGGACTTAGATATATGAAGGGAGTGAACCCTTTATGAATGCTTGTGTAAAGGATGTACACTGTGCACAGCTGACACATACTGACTCTTGTCCATTAAATTTCCCACAGGATGGTTGTAGTTTGTAAAGGTTTAGGAACAGGGTGAGGTTTGTACATATTAGGTACTTAGGCTTTTGACGGGTCTTGAGAGAATGGTCTCTGCATGTGAATTTCTGCATAGGAGTGAAGACTGTATGCATCAGGTCCTTACCCACCCATGTGTGCATGACTGGTCATAGAAAACTGGCTATCTGGAAAGTGGTCAGAAGAGGGTCAAGGCTGTGGGTAGTAGGGCCTTCTCCACCTAAGAAGACCTGGGTGAGCTGTTCTTGGAGTGGTTTTGCACAGGGTTAACACTGTTCACAGAAGCTACTTTTATACCTATGTGTGGTTTATTGCTCATGAGAGGTTGCCTATCTGCAAACGTTTTGATACAGGGCAAAGGCTGTGCATAATAGGGGCTTTGTCATGGAATGGGGTTTGAGTGTCGAGAGGGAGTAGGTTTTCTGTGAAGAGTTGTGCACAGGGAGAACACTGTGTGCAGCAGGAGCTTACCCAACCAAGTGTGGTTGATAGACCACATGAGATTAGCTATCCACAAAGTGTTCAGTACAGGGTGAAGGTAGTGCATAAACGGAGCTTGGTTCACCCAAGTGTGCGTGCGTGCGTGTGTGTGTGAAGGGTAATTTGTGCCTTATATAAATCTGTGCAATTTAGTACTTACTTTCATATCCCTAATGCTGTACTGCTTTATCGACTAATTTGTACAGCAGTAGCTTGGATGGTGTCATTTATGATTTCATCAGTGATGTCATGTGAGATGTCATCAGTAATGTCATCAAACATTTCATTAGTAATGTAATAAGTGGGGTTATAAGCAGTGCAAAGTGAGTGCACAAGTTGTAGTTAGCTCTGATAACTATAACTGGTGATTTTCAGTATATATTAAATTGTATGCTTTGCATTATATTTTCGCCTAACTATAATGCAATTTTAACCTTTATATTTTTTAGTGAATTTCTCGTGCTTTTTTATGTTAAATATGATCTTACTACCCTTCTGTAGTTTCTTTCATATCACACGCGCTAGGACCCTTGCAGTCCTAGGTGGACTCTGAACTGGAATTTCATAATTGGATGGGAGGTGTTAAGGTGTAGTTATAAAAGCTATGACGCAGTGCGTGCAGAATGCGATAGTATATTGAAGAATAAAGACATCAATAACAGAGCTCCGTGTGTGGCGTATTCATTTAAATGCTCCCAGGCTGGGGAGGATGCTACAACTGATGATGAGTAGGGGATACATGCTCCAAAGAAATGAAGCTGCTATCCCTGAGAGTTTGCAAAGGTGCAGCAAACTGCTTGTGCCACGTGTGTCCCAAATCGATACATAGTGGTCTGCAATTGGCATATGTTGAGGGAAAGCCCTACTCCAGCCCATGCACAGTCATCGAAGAAGTTGAAGGCCCTGCAACGGAGCACATTCGAAAAGCTAGTCAAAACCCATTGTAAAGAAGAGATTCTGCACTGCCCCATAACACACAGTCATTATTGATGCAAAGCGAACGCTAAAGGAAGTGATGACGAGGTACGAAAACAGAAACTTACTTACCGACAAAAGCGAGTGAAATGCTATATCATGGGGTGTTGCATGCAGAGGTTGCCGGTCCTGCTTTACGAGGAGAATGCTGCCTGAACAGCACATGCTCTCAATGACATCAGAAGAAAGCTCAAAGTACAATGCTGCTACGTTCCTGAAGCTTCCACCTTTGTGTGAGACTGCGAAGAAGCAGAACATTGGTGCCAGGTGGACTGCATGGATCAAAACATTTGATGATTTCATAGATGCTCTAGGAAAAGAAGACAATAGGAAAATCATTAAAAAATTAGAAAACCTTGCTGGTGTGGAGTGAAAGAAGTGCTAAAGAAAGTCTTACAGGCTGATGCAACATCATATTAAGAGATAAAAAAGCACAAGATGCCAAGTTCAATCTGATGCAGAATGTCGACTACGAGAGGTATATCTTTAACCAAGCATGACAACAAGCTGGTGAAATGATCGATGAATTTGTTGAGAGACTTGATGCACTTCTCAAATACTGTAAGTTCTGTGACTTTAATGATGAAGAAGCCATGCACATCCAAGACATGGATGGCTGCATTTCAGATTCCTTTAGAAGACGCATGTTGAGAGAGCCAATCAGTTTATAGAAAACGTTAATGGCTGCAAGGGTAGAAGAATGAGCAGATCGACAAGCTGCTAATTTGGAAACAGGAATAGTGCATAATGAATCAGCATTGACCATGAAAAACAAGCAAAAGCACAAAATAGATGCACACAAGTCAACGTCACCAAAGAAAACAAAATGGTTCTGATGTGAATTTTCATTTCCCCATTGAGGTAAATGTCCAATCATTAAACAGACATGCAATGGCTGCGGAAAATTAAACTCACAACAGACTGCAAAGTGAAAGAGAAACCAAATGCGTCACAGCGGAAAGAAAATTAGATGGCAGAAAGTTCCAGAAGTATTTTCGCCATGCCCAGAATGCCAAAAGGCATCATCAGTTATGACAAGTAGAAACCAGGCACAGTCGATCATCATCACATTCATTATATAAAAACCCTTCAATGTCATTATCAAACATTAGCGAAGTGGATGAATATGCGCCGATGACATTGACTAAGAAACGGCATGCACATGTAGGATTTGCTGCTTGTAAAGATCACATGTTAAAAGAGAATCACCAAAGGAAGAGACAAAATTCATTTGGACATTGTCCTAAAATCACACTAAAGATTAACAGTTGCCTCATAACCTTCATTATAGACAGTGGTGCATCGATTTACATCATGCCAGTAGAAAAGTTCAACATCCTGTCTCCTGTGCCATGTGGGCTGCTTCTCAACCATTACAAAGTTAAGGGTCATTTACAGCAACTTTGTGACACAAAATAACGTCAGTGTAAGTGCCAATTCATGTCCTTCAAGGAACTTCATCTAGTGCATGCTTACTTAGCTTTGGCACTGCTGCTAAAATGGGAATGGGATATCTCAACTATAACATCCACGCCCAGGCTGAAATTGTGATTCAGTTCCAGTTGTTGTTTCATGACCTAGGAAGAGTCAAAGAGCCGAAAGTGGAAGTTCATATTAATGACATTTGGCATGTTGCCCAACGTCACTGCAAGAGTTGCTTTTCACTTAAAAGTGGCTGTTGAGAACGAGAAACAATGTTGAAGCATGACAGCATTGAATGGTCCACCAGTCCTACGCCGTGGGTTTTTCCCATAGTTGCGGTGCCATAAAAAGGACAATGGAGGTGCAGTGTGCATTTGTGCTGATTTGCACCAGGCCAACAAAGCAATCGAGAAAGCAAGACATCCAGGTCCACACATAGCAGACATGATCATGAAGCTGACTGAAGTCAAAATCTTCTTCGTCTTGACCTGAACAAATGATATCATCAACTCGAGCTGGAAGATAACTGTAGGTGCATTACTACCACTCTTTGGACTCACGTTAGTTTGTTCAGATGTAAAAACCTGAGTTTTCTAGTATCTTCAGGTGTGGAGGCCTTTCAGGATGTTATTCATTGAATTACTCAACCTGTTAAGCATGCTTTCAATTACAGTAATGACCTAATAGTTTTTGGGGCAACACAAAAGGAGCATGACAAGGCTCCTATGCAAGTGTGTCAATTACTTGCTGATGCAGGTCTCATTCTCAATGCAACAGAGTGTAAGCTCCATAAGACCAAATTTTAATTCTTTGGGTACATATCCTCTGATGGGGGAATGATTCCTGACCCGGAAAAGGTGCACACATTGTCATCTACCTGCCCTTGCAAGATGTACCCATGATATGATCCTTCTTAGGCATGGCCAGTTATTGCTCAAAGTACATTTGTGACTTTGCTACAGTGAGTGCCCCCTTGAGAGACTTAAAAAAGCTGAATAAACTGTTCCAGTGGTCTCCTGTATGTGATCATAGTTTCAAACAAATAAAACATGTGATTGAGAATACAGCTGAAATGGCCTGTTTTGACCACAGTTTTAAACTGGCATCACAGTAGATGTGAACCCGGTAAGGCTGGGCTCAAGCGTCGCTCAACACAATGGTCATCCATATGCACAGAGACACATTGTGGCCTATGCCAGTAGAAGTCTGTTTGAAACAGAATGCTCCTACTCTTAGCCAGAGAAGGAGAGTTTGGCCATAGTGTGGGTCTGCAAACATTTTCTTGTATTTTATATGGGAACCTTTTCACTATTATCATAGGCCACCAGGCATTGCTCGCTATCTTTGGATACCCAAAACCTAAGATGCCCCCTTGCATTGAGAGATGGGGATTGTGACTGCAAGAGTATGACGGTTAGACTTTTCATCCTTGGCGTGGTCTCCCTTAACTTTTTGCTTCTGTTCCCCAGGTTGTTGATGTGTGCTGGACTCTGATTTTGCTGTTGTTGTTCCTCTAGGCACTTTACCACTGCTAACCAGTGCAAGTACTCCTTTACAAAATGTGCATGTAATTGGCTTATCCATGATTGGCATATTTTGATTTACTAGTAAGGCCCTAGTAAGGTGCACTAGAGATGCCAGGGCCTGTAAATCAAATGCTACTACTGGGCCTGCAGCACTGGTTGTGCCACCCACATAAGTAGCTCTGAAATCATGTTTCAGACCTGCCATTGCAGTGTCTGTGTGTGCAGTTTTAACTGTAAATTCGACTTGGCAAGTGTACTCACCTGCCAGGCCTAAACCTTCCCTTTTCTTACACATCAGACACCCTTAAAATAGGCCCTAGGTAGCCCCAAGGGCACAGTGCAGTGTATGGTTAAGGTAGGAAATATGGTAATGTGGTTTATATATCCTGACAGTGAAATATTGCTAAATTCGTTTTTCACTGTTGCAAGGCCTGTCCCTCTCATAGGTTAACATGGGGGCTACCTTTTAATCTGATTAAAGTGTAGACTCTCTTTGGGAATGGATGGACATGTGGAGTTTGGTGTCTCTGAGCTCACAATTTAAAAATACATCTTTTAGTGAAGTTGATTTTAAGATTGTGTGTTTGAAAATGCCACTTTTAGAAAGTGGACATTTTCTTTCTTGCTTATACCATTCTGTGACTCTGTCTGTTTGTGGATTCCCTGTCTGGGTCAGTTTGACAGTTGGGCTAGTTGCACCTCACACTAGACAGTGACACAAAGGGAGCTGGGGTGTAGCCTGCATATCCTGAAGAGCCATCTGTGCTAGGAGGGAGGGGAGGAGTGGTCACTCACACCTAAAAGGGCTGTGCCTGCACACAATGCAGTCTCCAACCCCCTGTTGAGTGTCTGGGGCTTGGCCTGGGCAAGGCAGGATTTCACATTCCAAAGAGACTTTACTTTGAAGTAGGTCTACTTCAAAAGAGAAATTGGGTATAAGAAGGGCACCCAAAACCACAGACTTTAGAAACACTTCTGGAAACAAGAAGAACTTCTGCCTGGAGAGAGCTGAAGAGCTGAGGAAGAAGAGCTGCCCTGCCTGTGACTGTGCTTTGTGGAGCTATCCTGCAGTTGCTGCTTCTGCCAGAGTAAGAGGGCAAAGACTGGACTTTGTGTGCCTTCCATCTTGAGAATAACTCTCCAAGGGCTTGATTTAGAGTTTGCCTCCTGTTGTTTGAAGTTTCAGGGACAGCAAAGACTTCTCTGCCAGCACCTGGAGTCTCTGGAGAGACTCCTACTCTGCCCTGTGGTGCCCATCCCGTTCCTGGGACACTGAAAGGAGAAGCTGGCAGCCTAAGAGGAGGAAATCCACGCACAGAGCGCCGTGCAGTAATAAGATCGACGCAACTCAGATTTGCGGCTAAAGAAACAACGCACCGCCAGCTCCGCAGCTAAAAATCGTCGCTCGCCGGAAACACGACTGAAGAATCGACGCACGGAGCTGGAGAAATGAAACGCAGCATCGCTGATGGAGGCTGGGAGATTGCAACCCGCGCTGCGTGGTTTTTGGATCATCGTGCGGCTGGATTTTTGACGCAAACACCGCTGGGCGTGTAGAAACAACGCAAGGCCTGCCCGGACCTGAGAGTGCTGACCGGATCGGTGCATTGCTCTCCTGCGGAGAGAAGAAATGACACGCCACGACCTGCCGAAAGGAGAAACGATGCAAGGTCTCGCTCGTGAGTGAAATCAATGCATCGCAAGCCCTTTTTGACGCACATTCTACCATGCGGGGTTATTTTTGACGCACCCAAGGTACATTTTCACGCTAACAGTGTTAGTGTGTGTTTTAAACTCCACAAAGACTCTTTTTACTTTTTTAATTGATAACTTGACTTGCGTATTGTGGATTTTTGGCGTTTTGGTTAGATAAATATTTTCTATTTTTCTAAACTGGTGTTGTGTCATTTTGTAGTGTTTTCATTAAGTTACTGTGCGTGTTGGTACAAATACTTTACACCTATCACTCTGAAGTTAAGCCTACTGCTCTGCCAAGCTACCAAGGGGGAAGCAGGGGTTAGCTGAGGGTGATTCTCTTTTACCCTGACTAGAGTGAGGGTCCTTTCTTGAACAGGGGGTAACCTGACTGTCAGCCAAAGACCCCATTTCTAGCATTGGTGATCAGCGGTTGGGATTAGGACTTGTATTTGTACTTGACATAGAGTAATTAACTGTTCACTACTATTTTGAGTGCAGGCCACTACGTGACCACATACTACTTGTTTGGTGAGCTTTTTATTTTTTCTCTTTAGGACTGTTTTTGTTCTACTTCCATTTTTTTTTTCCTGATTCTTTGATTGACTTTCTTTGAAACTTCATTTGGGAACTTGTTTTCTTGCCTTTGGAACTTTGCACTTGTTTTTGAACCTTCATCATGTCCCAAGCTGGAGATAAATCAGTTAGAGCTGACTTTGACCTTGAGAAATTGGAGAGTTATACCAAGGCTCAGTTGAAGCAGTTCTGTAAACGTTTTGACTGTCCCATTAAGAGCTCATCCAGGAAGGAGGAGCTGCAAAAGGCGCTGAGGGCCTGGGTGACAGCCAAGAGCACTGAATGGCACACAGAGGATGAGGGGAATGAGGAGAAGGAGGAAGAGTGTTTCATATACAATGGTATTGTGGGTGGGCCTGTTATGTCCAGGGAGAATGTCTCCAGGACAGGTAGCAGTGTCTCATCTAAGTGTTTGACACCTGAGGAGTTATAGGACAGACACGCAGAAAGGGAGTACCAATTGGAGCAGAGAAGGCTAGCACTTGAGGAGAGGAAGTTAGCGATGGCTCATGAGCTTAGCTTGAGAGAGATGGATCATAGGAGCCAGTCCAGTAGAGATGGTGGCAGCAATCCTACAGTGGAGCCTGAGAGGAGGGTGCACATTCCTAAAGACCTTGTGAAGGATTAAAAGAGAGAGGATGATATATACTTGTGTTTCAAGGGGTAAGAGTCTGCTCTCCACATGAATCTGATCCCTAAAGCTCATTGGGGTGAGGCTCTGTGGAAGCACTTTGAGGTAGAGGGGAGGGATACACTGACAGGCTTAGGGGATGCTCAGGATCTCACCTACTCTACCATGAAGGATGCCTTGCTTACAAGGTATGGTCTTACCCCTGAACAGTACAAGGATAAGTTTAGGTCCTACAAGAAGAAGAAATCCCAAACATGTTTGGAATGTGTTGATTCTTATTGCAGGTCACTGGATAGTTGAGTGAAGGGCAGTAAGGTAACTACGTATGAGGGGCTTTACAATCTCATTGCTTGGGAGCACTTGTACAGTTTATGTTTTCCAGAGCTGCGCCAGCACCTGATTGACAGCAAGCTGACTGACCCCAGGAAGCTTGCACAGGAACCGGACCACTGGGGGAGCACCAGGGTCCAAAAGAGGTATGGGGAGACCACGCCAAGGGTGGGCAGGGTCCCTCTCAGAAGAAAGGCAGGGGTAAGGGTAAACAGGGGGAGATCTCTAAAGGGCCCCAAACTGATTCCCAGTGTAAGGATTCCCAACCATCCAGTGAAAAGAAGCCACGGTTCTCCAAAGGGAAGCCAGTGGCAGGTGGTCCCCATGTAAGTGCTATGCATGTGACCAGGTGGGTCATGTGAGGGGGGACCCCAAATGCCCCAAAAGTACACTGGCACCCACTGGTGCGCCGCCCCAGGGTTTGGCCAGTGTAGCGCTTGGGGAGGAGTTAGTTTCAGGTGGGTGGGAGCCAGCTGAGATGACCCTTGTCTCACTAGGGGACAGTGAAATGGTCCAGAGAACCCTAGTGCCTGAAAACACTAAGAAGTACAGGCAGTGGCTGACCATAAATGGACAGAGGGTGGAGGCTCTGAGAGACACAGGAGCCAGTGTGACTACAGTGAGGGGTCAGCTGGTGTCTGAAGAGCAGATTGATCCCCGGGTACTTCACCAAGTAGTTGCAGTGGACAACTCAGAGCGCCTGTGCAGAGTTGTGCAGGTTCCCTTTGAATGGGGGGGGTTCTAAAGTTCCTTGAAGGTAGCTGTGAGTCCAACCATGCCTGTTGATTGTTTGCTAGGCAATGACCTGGAGGATTCCCCTTGGAAGGAGGTGGAACACAGGTCTCACTTGGAGATGTTGGGCCTGCCTTGGCAGGTATGTGTATCCACCCGGTCAATGGCAGCCCGTCAGGGTAAACAAGAGCCCCTGGAGCCTGAAACAGTGGCCCAGGGGACGCCAAGAAGAGGAAGGGCAGAGAGCATGGGAAACCGGCTCCAGAAGTTCCCAAGGTCCGGGAGGAGGTGGAGCCTGAAGGTGTCACCCTGGGGCCTACAGGGGAACAGGTGGCTGAACTGGGGGAGGTCCCTGAGCTGACACAGTGGCAGCACGAAGGGGGGCTCACCAGGGAAGCATTCTGTGCAGCACAGAAGACATGCCCTACTTTGGAGGGTTTGCAGCAGCAGGCTGCAGACCAGGCAGCTGGCAAGGAGCCAGGATCACACATGATCTATTGGGAGGATGACCTCCTGTATAGCGAGCCTAAGGTTCCTGAGCCTGGGTCAGCCTGGGTGCTGGTGGCACCCCAGTGCTTCAGGGCCTTCCTACTGGGGTTGGCTCACGATGTGCCTTTAGCTGGACATTTGGGACAGGACAAGACCTTTGAGAGGCTTGTCACCAATGTTTTTCTGGCCCCTAATGCGCAGGCACTCAGATGCACATTGCAGGTCTTGTCAGACTTGCCAGGCAAGTGGCAAGAGTATGAGGAAATGTAAGGCTCCCCTGCAGCCTTTGCCTGTTGTCAGTACTCCCTTTGAGAGGGTAGGCATTGACATTGTGGGGCCTCTGGATCCCAAGACAGCCATGGGCAACAGGTTTATCCTGGTCTTGGTGGACCAAGCCACCAGGTACCCAGAAGCCATTCCTTTTAGATCAATCACTTCTCCTGTGGTGGGTCGTGCTTTGATGGGGGTTTTTACCCGCATGGGTCTCCCCAAGGAAGTGGTATCTGATAGGGGTACCAACTTCATATCCACGTATATGAAGTCTCTGTGGAAGGAGTGTGGGGTAACCTACAAGTTCACCACCCCTTACCGCCCCCAAAGTAATGGTCTGGTTGAGAGATTCAACCACACCTTAAAAGGCATGATCATGGGCCTGTAAGAGACCTTGATGCAGAAGTGGGACTTCCTCTTGCCATGCCTTCTGTTCGCCTACAGGGAGGTGACTCAAAAAGGACTTGGGTTTAGTCCCTTTGAGCTGATTTATGGCTACCCTGTGAGGGGACCTATGAGTCTGGTTAAGGAAGCTTTGGAGAAAGCTCCTAGTAAACCCCCCCAGGATGTATTCAGTTACATGCTGGCTTTGAGAAACCAGACTGCCAGCTTCAGGAGTGTCGCTCAGGAGAACCTGGAAGCAAGCCAGGAGGACATGAAACGCCGGTGAGACCAGAATGCCACTCTGGTCGAATTTCAACCTGGACAAAAAGTGTGGGTGATGGCACCAGTGGAGCCTAGGGCACTCCAAGATAAGTGGACTGGGCCATTTGAGGTGGTGGAGTGCAAGAGTGAAGTCACTTACCTGGTGGACTTGCGGTCTCCAAGGAACCCTTTAGGGGTCCTGCATGTCAACCGCCTCAAACCTCACTTTGAGTGGACTGAACTGTCCATGCTCCTTGAGACAGATGATGGGGTAGAGGAGGAGAGTGAGCCTCTTCCTGACCTCCTGTCTGCAGGAGAAAAAGATGGGTCAGTGGAGGGAGTGATCCTCTCCCCCTCCCTGACTGAGGAGCAGCAAGGTGACTGTCGCCACGTTTTGGGACAGTTTTCCTCACTGTTTTCCATGATGCCAGGGGTCACACACTTGTGCACACATTATGTGGACACTGGGGACAGTATATCTACTAAACAGAAGGTTTACAGGGTGACTGACAGGGTCAGGGCATGCATTAAGGATGAGGTGTCCAAAATTCTTACCCTAGGGGTTATTGAGCACTCCAGCAGTCCTTGGGCCAGCCCAGTGGTATTGGTCCCAAAGGCTGCTGCACCTGGTGCCACTCCAGAACTCAGGTTCTCTGTGGACTATCGGGGACTCAATGCGGTCAGCAAGACTGACGCACACCCCATCCCCCGAGCTGATGCGCTCATTAACCGGTTGGGAGCTGCCAAGTCCCTCAGTACGTTTGATTTAACATCTGGGTACTGGCAGATTGCCTTAACTGAGGGGGCCAAGGAGAGGTCAGCATTCTCTACCCCAGATGGACACTTTCAATTTAGGGTGATGCCCTTTGGGATGAAAAATGCCCCTGCCACCTTTCAGAGGTTGGTCAACCAGGTGTTGGCTGGACTGGATGAGTTCAGTGCTGCCTACTTGGATAACATTCCTGTCTTTAGTTCCACATGGGAGGAACACCTGCAACACCTCTGGAGAGTGTTACAGGCCCTGCAGAAGGCAGGCCTCACTATCAAGGCGAACAAGTGCCAAATAGGGCAGGGTTCTGTGGTGTACTTAGGTGGCCAGGTGGTGCCCCTAAAGATTGACACAATTCTGCCTTGGGAGCCTCCCAAGAGCCAGAGTGAAGTGAGAGCCTTTTTAGATCCCACAGGATATTACAGGAGGTTTGTTAAGGGATATGGTACCATTGATACCCCCTTAACCGAGTTCACTTCTAAGAACCAACCCAGGAAAGTAATCTGGACAGAGGCTTGTCACAAGGCTTTTAATGCCTTGAGGCTGCCATGTGCACAGCACCTGTGCTGAAGGCATCTGACTACTCCAAGGAGTTAGTTGTGCAAACAGACACCTCAGAGCATGGTATTGGAGCACTACTCTCACAGCTTAATGAAGAGGGCCTCGATCCACCCGTAGCCTTCATTAGCAGGAGGTTACTACCCACGGAACCTAGGTGGAGTGCCATCGAACGTGAAGCGTTTGCTGTGGTCTGGGCACTGAAGAAGCTTGTTTGGGACTCACTTCTGAGTTCAGACCGACCACAGGCCCCTGAGATGGTTAATGCAGATGAGGGGTGAAAATCCAAAACAATCGAGATGGTTCATTTGCCTACAGGGGATGGACATTACGGTGGAACACCGTCCTGGTACAGAGCACGCCAATGCTGATAGTCTTTCCAAGTTCTTCCGCCTTAGTGATGAGAACTCCCATGAGATTGGGTAGTTGCTCCCCACTTTCAGCTGGGGGGGGACACGTGTTAGACTTTTCATCCTTGGCGTGGTCTCCCTTAAGTTTTTGCCTCTGTTCCCCAGGTTGTTGACGTGTGCTGGACTCTGATTTTGCTGTTTTTGTTACTCCGGGCACTTTACCACTGCTAACCAGTGCTAAAGTGCAAGTGCTCCTTTACAAAATGTGTATGTAATTGGCTTATCCATGATTGGCATATCTTGATTTACTAGTAAGTCCCTAGTAAGGTGCACTAGAGGTGCCAGGGCTGTAAATCAAATGCTACTACTGGGCCTGCAGCACTGGTTGTGCCGCCCACATAAGTAGCTCTGTAATCATGTTCAGACCTGCCATTGCCTTGTCTGTGTGTGCAGTTTTAACTGTAGATTTGACTTGCCAAGTGTACCCACTTACCAGGCCTAAACCCTCCCTTTTCTTACATATCAGACACCCCTAAGGTAGGCCCTAGGTAGCCCCAGGGGCAGGGTGCAGTGTATGATTAAGGTAGGACATATAGGGGGTCATTCTGACCTTGGCGGTAAAAGGGCCATACCGCCGGTCAGAACTCCGCCATACTACCGCCGCGGTAAACCGCCACGGTCATTCTGACCACCAACTGTGAATCCGCCAAAAACCCGACATCCAAGGAAGGCCGCCTCATCAGCGGGCCGCGGAAAACTGGAGATGACCAAACCTCCACCGCCACGCCAACACAAACACGCCCACGCCATTCTGACCCACCAATCCACGCGGCGGTCTTTCAACCGCGGTATTCCATTGGCGGTACACACCGCCGCGCTCAAAATACACACACAGCTCCAAAACACTGCCACATTGGGCAATTTGAAATACACACACCTGACACACATACCAACAACACTCCCCCACATCCATACAAGTATAAAACACACACCCACATCACCCACAAACCCCTACGACCGAAGATCAGAGACGAAGGAGAGAGAGACACATCACAGAATAGAGAGCTACATCACACAGAGGCACACTACACCATCACACACACCACATAAAGGCACAAAGCACCACACACCAACACACTCATCACCATATATACCACCCCACACCTCATCCACACCACCCCATGGCACCCCAAAGGCACCCACGCTTTTCGGACCAAGAACTCCGGGTCATGGTGGAGGAAATCATAAGAGTTGAACCGCAGCTCTTCGGCTCACAGGTGCAGCACACCACCATAGCCAGGAAGGCAGAGTTTTGGCAGCGGATCGTGGACAGGGTCAACGCGGTGGGACAGCATCCCAGAAATCGAGACGACATCCGCAAACGCTGGAACGACTTAAGGGGAAAGGTGCGCTCGATGGTCTCGCGACACAACATCGCAGTGCAGAAGACTGGCGGGGGACCCCCACCCACTCCTCCCGAATTCACAGCATGGGAGCAAGAGGTACTAAACATCCTACATCCTGATGGCCTCGCTGGAGTACACGGAGGAATGGACTCTGGTAAGTACAATCTCAACTACTTCCCCCCCCCCCAGCATGCTAACCCCCACCACCACCCTCACCCCCAACCCTCCATCACACATCCTCCCTGAGAATGTCTCTCCAGCACAACCCACCCAACACCAACCCCTGCATGCCCCCACAAACTATGGACACCCATCACCCAAGCATGACCACTGCACATACCCCCCCCAAACACCCCACAACACCTCCCCCAAGGGAATGGCAGCACTGGGGGACAAGGGAACCAATCAATGGCACGCAATAGCACACACAGAAACAATAACCATACTCTCTTACCCCATGCAGGACCCGAACGCCAACACAGCGGCCAGGAGGGTCCAGAAATGTCCATCCCCCCCCCCCGGAAGAGGCCCCCAGTGATGACAGCAGCTCTGTCGACCTGGAACCTGATGACCAGCCCGGACCATCGGGGACCTCTGGACAGTGGGTTCCCCACACACAGGCCACAGCAGACCCAACCCCCTCTGGGACCAACAGCACAGCTCCCACCCAGCGGGCCCATGCCTCTGTCTCTAGGACAGGTCAATCAGCGGTGTGTCTGCCACTACAGGGCACCCAGGCTAACCCACCACCCCAACAACAACAGGGACCTGGGGGCAGTGGTAGTGGGCACACCGCCCAGGGGACAGAGGCCCAGGGAAACAGGGCAGCTCGGAGGGCTGCTGTGCGACAGGGGGGGGAGGAGAGGCCCAGGGAACCCACTCTCCAAGAGGCCCTCACCACCATCATGGCAGCCTACCACCACTCCCAAGAGACGATGGCGACGGTACTGGCCAGGTTCCAGGAGATCCAGGCACAGCAGGAGGAACGCTACATGGGGTTCACCAATCAACTCACCAACATCTCTACCGCTATGGGGAGCATAGTCCAGGCCCTCAACCGTATAGAAGACACGTTGCGGGACCGTGTGGCACCACACAGGGCCCCTGTCCCTAGCCAGGAACAGCCTACCACCTCCGCCGGCGCTAGTGGACAGGAGGCCCCACCACAACGACAGGCCACCAGAACCCCACCTCCTGCTTAAGAACAGAGGAGCCTGAGATCAAAGAAATCGACAGAGTAGGATGTCAAGACCCCCGCCAGCATGAGACACCCCCTGAAGTCATCCCACTGTCCCACATTGCCACCCTGTCCAACCTTGAACTGCCCCTGCTCCATCCTTCCACAGGCATATGGACAATGCACCTGTGAGACTGAGAACTGGACTCTGCCATGGCCATTACTCCACCCCCACCCATCACCGTGTTTATATCATGTAACATTATCTAGCACAAAAAATAAATCACTCAATGCACTGAAATCAAACAGGAGTCAGGCTGTATTATTTACAAATGTAAAACACATTACCGATCAATTATGTTCTGTAAACTTTGTGCTGAACACATACCGAGATCAATAAGCATTAGTCCATGGGCTAACCAAGCAGAAGTCACGCAGTGGGTCATACAGCACTGAAAAGGGAAGGGAGAATCAAACATCAGTTTCAAATAACTGGGGGGTCATAGACAAAGTTGAGAAAAACGAGGCATTCAGGAAAATTAAAATGGCGTGTGTGATTCTTACCTGTGTGCTACTGAAAATACTGTTGGATAACTCTGTCCCTGTTGTCTGGGTCGTCCTCTGAGTCTTCCTCCTCTTCACTCTCCACAGGCTCTACAGCTGCTTCAACACCACCATCTGGACCATCCTCCTGCAGGAAAGGCACCTGACGTTGCAATGCCAGATTGTGAAGCATACAGCAGGCCACGATGATCTGGCACACCTTCTTTGGTGAGTACATCAGGGATCCCCCTGTCATATGCAGACACCTAAACCTGGCCTTCAGAACCCCAAAGGTCCTTTCTATGATCCTCCTAGTTCGCCCATGGGCCTCATTGTACCGTTCCTCTGCCCTGGTCTGGGGATTCCTCACTGGGGTCAATAGCCAAGGCAGGTTGGGGTAACCAGAGTCACCAATTAGCCACACACGGTGTCTCTGTAGCTGTTCCATCACATAAGGGATGCTGCTATTACGCATCACATACGCGTCATGCACTGAACCAGGGAACATTGCATTCACATGGGAGATGTACTGGTCAGCCAAACAGACCACCTGGACGTTCATAGAATGGTAACTCTTCCTGTTTCTGTACACCTGCTCATCGTCTTTTGGGGGGACTAAGGCTACATGGGTCCCATCAATGGCACCAATTATGTTGGGAATATGTCCAAGGGCATAAAAATCACCCTTCACAGTGGGCTAATCAACCTCCTCTGGGAATATGATGTATCTCTGCATGTGTTTCGTCAGGGCAGACAACACTCTAGACAAAACCTTAGAAAACATTGGCTGAGACATTCCAGATGACATGGCCACTGTTGTCTGGAATGAGCCACTTGCAAGAAAATGGAGGACTGACAGCACCTGCACCAGAGGGGAAATTCCTGTGGGTTGGCGGATGGGGGACATCAGGGCTGGCTCCAGCTGGGCACACAGTTCATGGATAGTGGCACGGTCAAGTCGGTATCGTAGTATGATGTGGCGTTCTTCCATTGTCGACAGATCCACCAGCGGTCGGTACACGCGAGGATTCATCCTTCTCCTCGCAAATCCCAGCGGACGGTGCCTAGGAAGGACAACATGGAGCACAGAGTCAAGATAATCACTGGTACGTTCACCACTGCTTGCATGGCACACGGGTATCTAGGTATTGAAAGGCTTGTATGTGTGGCAATGCCAGGCCTAGGCCTGTGTGTCGCAGTAGAGATTATGCCATGTGGGCCCTTGAAATGGCGGCTGCCTGACCTGTGAAGTGGGACAATGGGATGTGAGGTCACTGCGCTGGCGGAGCACACCGTGGCGGTAGGCGGTCGAAGACCGCTATACGGAGCCGCATTGGATAACATTGAAGCCTATGGGTTTCAGGAGCCAATGACGATGTGCGCCGGCGGTCGCGGTACGCACCGCCGCGGTACGCACCGCCGCGGGCGTGACCGCCATTTTCTATCTGCTTAATCACTCGAGACCTGATCATCCACAGGAGAGGACCTATACTGCAAGTGCTGCTGTGAACTCGGTCTGGAAGTGACAATGGCTGCTGCGACTGGGGAAAGGGCCCCTGCCTTCACGTCTGAAGAGTTGGAGAAGCTCGTGGATGGGGTCCTCCCCCAGTATGCCTTACTCTACGGTCCTCCAGACCAACAGGTGAGTACACCGGGTGCACATGGAATGGGCGATGCCTGTGTGGAGTGGGGTGGATGTAAGTTGGTGGGGTGGGGGGGCGAATGAGGAGTGCAACGCACGACAGATGAGAGCATGTGCTATATTGCAAGGTTGGGGAGGGGGGGCCAATCACATCTAACATGCAGTAAGTTGATGAATGTTTCCTTCCCACCCTGTACATGTCACATAGGTCAGCGCCCATCAGAAAGTCGGGATATGGCGTGCCATCGCCAAGGAAGTCCGGGCCCTGGGGGTCCACGTCAGACGGGGCACCCACTGCCGCAAGAGGTGGGAGGACATCCGCCGCGGAACCAGGAAGACCGCCGAGTCACTGCTGGGGATGGCCTCCCAACCTAGGAGGGGTGCCAGTTGTACCCTGACCCCCCTGATGTCCCGGATCCTGGCGGTGGCCTACCCTGATTTGGATGGGCGCTTGAGAGCATCACAGCAGACACAAGGGGGTGAGTATCAGCACATTCAGCTATCTTTCTGCGCAGTGGAGGCGTCTGGGTGGGGAGGAGGGTTGGTGGTGACATTAGGCCAGGGCGCTTTCTGTAGTGTAGTCCTCTCCCTTAGGCATGGCCCTGTGCTCCCGGCCCCCACCTCCGTAGGGTGACAAGTCCAGCCTCACACATGTGCACGTTTGTCGTCTCCTGACCTGTTGTCCGAGTCAGAAGTACTGAGTAGTGTGCCCCGAATGCGCGGCTTAGTGCATGCGGCTCCTGTGTCTGTCCTCTCCGCCAACGGTGTTGACATTGCATGCACTCAACCAGGTCTTCTCTTTCTCCCCCACCCTTCTTCTTCATCTTCTTGTGCATGTGTGCATTAGCATCATCAGGCGGAGGAGATTTGGCATCGGAGCACGAGGGAGCTGCAAGCCACAAGGCCCCGGTGGGCACAGGAACAGACACCGAGGGCCCAAGTGAGCCGGAGGGCGAGGGGAGCACCACGACGGGGACCGCTGGTGAGAGCAGCGACAGCGACACGTCCTCGGATGGGAGCTCCCTAGCGGTGGCGGCAACATCCAGGCCCCCCGCCTCTACAGGTATAGCCGCCACCCAGCGCACCAGCCCCGCCCTCCCAGCAGCCCCTCAGCCTACGCTCCGTGCCCGCTCACCCAGGAAGGCGGGCGTCTCCTTCGCCCCAGGCACCTCAGCCCCTGCCCCTGTTACCCCTGCTGCCCTCAGTGAGGAGGTCATTGATCTCCTCAGGACACTCATTGTTGGGCAGACTACCCTTTTGAATGCCATCCAGGGGGTAGAAAGGGAGGTGCATCGGAGCAATGCCTACCTGGAGGGCATTCATTCGGGTCAGGCTGCCCATCAACGATCGTTCAATGCTCTGGCCTCAGCACTGACGGCAGCCATTGTCCCTGTTTCCAGCCTCCCTCTTCTGACTGCCTCCACCCTGTCTCTGTCTCCTGTTCCTCAGCCTATCCCATCCACACCATCTGACCAGCCTGCACACACCTCAACACCCAAGGGCAGCTCATCCAGACACAAGCACCACAGATCCCACAAACACTCACCCAAGCAACACACAGATGCAGACATCCCAACAGTCACTACCACCCCTGTGTCCCCCTCCTCCTCGTCTCCCTCCTCCCTCCCTGTGACGTCTCCACTCACACCTGCATGCACACCAACATCAGCCAGTGCTTCTATCACCACCACACCCTCCTGTACAGTCCGCACGCGTGCAGTCACCACCCCCACTGCCATTTACACGTCCCCTGTGTCCTCTCCCACTGTGTCTGTCACCACCCCTTCCAAGACACACAAACGCAGGCAGACACCCACCCAACAGACATCCACCTCACAACAGCCTACAGCACCTGCACCTTCACCCAATGACAGCACACCTGACTCTCCTACAACCACATCCTCTTCCTCCACTTCCATCTCCACTTCTCCTACCTTTTACCTTGGCCCTAAAAAAGTTTTCCTGGCTAATCTTGACCTCTTCCCCTCCGATGACCTACCCCCTCCATCTGCAAAGAGTCCCAAGAGCACCACAGCCACCACCAGCCCAACTTCGGGTGTCACTGTTGTGCATGGGTTCTGGAGCCCACCCTTTGCCAGCAGTGACACCTCCATCAGCAGCAAGGACACATCCAGCCCCCCCCCCCCCGACAAGAGGACCAGGAAACACAAGGGCCGCCGTGCGAAGACTGTCACGGCTGCCCCCAAGGAGCAGAGTTCGCCCACTTCACCAGCCACAACGTCTAGGGGAGGCAAGGGCCCGAGAGCCCCATCTAAGGAGCGTAAGGGCAGCAGGGCGGAGACGTCAGCCAGCAGGAGCGCGGAGCAGGTGGGCCCCACATGCCACATCCCAGCTGTAAAGGAGGACACCAAAGGGCCCAGGACTCCGTCACCGAAGGGCCCAGGAACATCACGGCCGGAGGGCGTCTGAGCACGGAGTCCAGGCCAGGTCTGGCTCCCTTGAACCTACTGGATGTGCACCGCTGAACAGGGCCCGCCGTGAAGATAGGCACCGCTGAACAGGGCCCGCCGTGAAGATAGGCACCGCTGAACAGGGCCCGCCGTGCAGAAGAGCACCGCTGAACAGGGCCCGCCGTGAAGATAGGCACCGCTGAACAGGGCCCGCCGCGCAGAGGAGCACCGCTGAACAGGGCCCGCCGTGAAGATAGGCACCGCTGAACAGGGCCCGCTGTGCAGAAGAGCACCGCTGAACAGGGCCCGCCGTGCAGAAGAGCACCGCTGAACAGGGCCTGCCGTGCAGAAGAGCACCGCTGAACAGGGCCCGCCGTGCAGAGGAGCACCGCTGAACAGGGCCCGCCGTGCAGAAGAGCACCGCTGAACAGGGCCCGCCGTGAAGATAGGCACCGCTGAACAGGGCCCGCCGTGAAGATAGGCACCGCTGAACAGGGCCCGCCGTGCAGAAGAGCACCGCTGAACAGGGCCCGCCGTGAAGATAGGCACCGCTGAACAGGGCCCGCCGTGCAGAGGAGCACCGCTGAACAGGGCCCGCCGTGAAGATAGGCACCGCTGAACAGGGCCCGCCGTGAAGATAGGCACCGCTGAACAGGGCCCGCCGTGCAGAGGAGCACCGCTGAACAGGGCCCGCCGTGAAGATAGGCACCGCTGAACAGGGCCCGCCGTGCAGAGGAGCACCGCTGAACACGGCCCGCCGTGCAGAAGAGCACCGCTGAACAGGGCCCGCCGTGAAGATAGGCACCGCTCCGCTGGGCCCCTTCATCTCAAACACCGCTCCGCTGGGCCCCGCCGTCTCAAGCACCGCTCCGCTGGGCCCCTTCATCTCAAGCACCGCTCCGCTGGGCCCCTTCATCTCAAGCACCGCTCCGCTGGGCCCCTTCATCTCAAGCACCGCTCCGCTGGGCCCCTTCATCTCAAGCACCGCTCCGCTGGGCCCTGCCGTCTCAAGCACCGCTCCGCTGGGCCCCTTCATCTCAAGCACTGCTCCGCTGGGCCCCGCCGTCTCAAGCACCGCTCCGCTGGGCCCCGCCGTCTCAAGCACCGCTCCGCTGGGCCCCTTCATCTCAAGCACCGCTCCGCTGGGCCCCGCCGTCTCAAGCACCGCTCCGCTGGGCCCCGCCGTCTCAAGCACCGGTCCGCTGGGCCCCACCGTCTCAAGCACCGCTCCGCTGGGCCCCGCCGTCTCAAGCACCACTCCGCTGGGCCCCTTCATCTCAAGCACCGCTCCGCTGGGCCCCGCCGTCTCAAGCACCGCTCCGCTGGGCCCCTTCATCTCAAGCACCGCTCCGCTGGGCCCCGCCGTCTCAAGCACCGCTCCGCTGGGCCCCGCCGTCTCAAGCACCGCTCCGCTGGGCCCCGCCGTCTCAAGCACCGCTCCGCTGGGCCCCGCCGTCTCAAGCACCGCTCCGCTGGGCCCCTTCATCTCAAGCACCGCTCCGCTGGGCCCCGCCGTCTCAAGCACCGCTCCGCTGGGCCCCGCCGTCTCAAGCACCGCTCCGCTGGGCCCCTTCATCTCAAGCACCGCTCCGCTGGGCCCCGCCGTCTCAAGCACCGCTCCGCTGGGCCCCGCCGTTTCAAGCACCGCTCCGCTGGGCCCCGCCGTCTCAAGCACCGCTCCGCTGGGCCCCGCCGTCTCAAGCACCGCTCCGCTGGGCCCCTTCATCTCAAGCACCGCTCCGCTGGGCCCCTTCATCTCAAGCACCGCTCCGCTGGGCCGCGCCGTCTCAAGCACCGCTCCGCTGGGCCCCTTCATCTCAAGCACCGCTCCGCTGGGCCCCTTCATCTCAAGCACCGCTCTGCTGGGCCCCTTCATCTCAAGCACCGCTCCGCTGGGCCCCGCCGTCTCAAGCACCGCTCCGCTGGGCCCCGCCGTCTCAAGCACCGCTCCGCTGGGCCCCGCCGTCTCAAGCACCGCTCCGCTGGGCCCCTTCATCTCAAGCACCGCTCCGCTGGGCCGCGCCGTCTCAAGCACCGCTCCGCTGGGCCCCGCCGTCTCAAGCACCGCTCCGCTGGGCCCCTTCATCTCAAGCACCGCTCCGCTGGGCCCCTTCATCTCAAGCACCGCTCCGCTGGGCCCCGCCGTCTCAAGCACCGCTCCGCTGGGCCCCGCCGTCTCCAGCACCGCTCCGCTGGGCCCCTTCATCTCAAGCACCGCTCCGCTGGGCCCCTTCATCTCAAGCACCGCTCCGCTGGGCCCCTTCATCTCAAGCACCGCTCCGCTGGGCCCCGCCGTCTCAAGCACCGCTCCGCTGGGCCTCTTCATCTCAAGCACCGCTCCGCTGGGCCCCGCCGTCTCAAGCACCGCTCCGCTGGGCCCCGCCGTCTCAAGCACCGCTCCGCTGGGCCCCGCCGTCTCAAGCACCGCTCCGCTGGGCCCCTTCATCTCAAGCACCGCTCCGCTGGGCCCCGCCGTCTCAAGCACCGCTCCGCTGGGCCCCGCCGTCTCAAGCACCGCTCCGCTGGGCCCCGCCGCCTCAAGCACCGCTCCGCTGGGCCCCGCCGCCTCAAGCACTGTTTATGGTTCACTGTGCCCACCATGCCTCCTCCTTGACCAGTGGAGACTGTTATCCACTTGAGAGACTGTGGCTTTGCACTCCCCAGGATGGCACAGTGGGCAAGCCACCCACTGTAGAGACTTGAGAGACTGTGGCTTGGCACTCCCCAGGATGGCAGAGTGGGCAAGCCACCCACTGTAGAGACTTGAGAGACTGTGGCTTTGCACTCCCCAGGATGGCACAGTGGGCAACCCACCCACTGTAGAGACTTGAGAGACTGTGGCTTTGCACTCCCCAGGATGGCACAGTGGGCAAGCCACCCATTGTAGAGACTTGAGAGACTGTGGCTTTGCACTCTCCAGGATGGCACAGTGGGCAAGCCACCCACTGTAGAGACTTGAGAGACTGTGGCTTTGCACTCCCCAGGATGGCACAGTGGGCATGGTGGCCCCTTCGTGGATCTTGCGTCGTGGACTCATGTGGCTGTGGTGCCCCCCCTTCCCTTCCCCCTGAGGTGCCTGTAGTATTTTCATCAGATGCCCCTGCAGTGTTCTCTCCAAAGGACTCAGGTCTCCTGTGTGGGCTTTGCCCTTGTGTCGCTACACTGTAGCCCACGGACTGTTCCATTTGACTTGGATGTAGCGGACTAATTGCCTCGGTTCTCCATGGCAGTGTGTATAGTATTATTTTGTTATGGATATTTTGCATAGTTGCCGATACATCTCAGAGTCTATTTTTTATATAAAATTTTGGTTCACAATTTAATAATGTCTTTGCATTTTTCAGGGGGGTTTGGGTGGTGTCATGTGCATTGTTGCTCTGCATTGGTGTGTACATAGTTTGGGGGGGTGGGGGTCGCATATGTGTGTGCCCGTAACCTTTCCTCCTCCCCCCTCCCGTGTGTCGTAGGTGCAGTACTCACCGTTGTCGTCTGCGCCGGAGTTCGTACTCGTGGTAGATGAGCAGGTAGACGAGTGCAGGTAGGATGTTTAATTCGGGTTCCATGCTGTCCTCCGTACTCGTGGAGTGTGTTTTGGTGAGCGTTTTCCCGTCCGTAGTCTGTTTCCGCCGTGTTTTTATCGGCGGGGCTCCCGCCCCGGAAAAGGTGGCGGATTGGTGAGTTGTAATACTGTGGGCGGTACATTGTCTGCCGCCTGCCTGTTGGCGTGACCGCCGCGCTGTTTGTCTGTACCGCGGTGGCGGTCGGAGTGTTAATGTGGCGGGCTGTGTTGGCGGTTGCCGCCAGGGTCAGAATTCCATTTTTTGGACCGCCGGCCTGTTGGCGGGTTGGCCACCGCTTTATCACCGACCGCCAGGGTTAGAATCACCCCCATAGTAATGTGATTTATATGTCCTGATAGTGAAATATTGCTAAATTCGTTTTTCACTGTTGGAAAGACTGTCCCTCTCATAGGGTAACATGGAGGCTACCTTTTAATCTGATTAAAGTGTAGATTACATTTGGAAGCGGATGGACATGTGGAGTTTGGGGTCTCTGAGCAAAATACATCTTTTAGTAAAGTTGATTTTAAGATTGTGTGTTTGAAAATGCCACTTTTAGAAAGTGGGCATTTTCTTGCTTATACTATTTCTGTGACTCTGCCTATTTGTGGATTCCCTGTCTGGGTCAGTTTGACAGTTGGGCTGGTTGCACCTCACACAAGACAGTGACACAAAGGGAGCTGGGGTGTAGCCTGCATATCCTGATGAGCCATCTGTGATAGTAGGGAGAGGAGGAGTGGTCACTCACACCTGAAACGCAGTCTCCAACCCCCTGGTGAGTATCTGGGGCCTGGCCTCGGCAAGGCAGGATTTCACATTTAAAAGAGACTTTACTTTGAAGTAGGCCTACTTCAAAGGAGAAATTGAGTTTAAGAAGGGCACCCAAAACCACAGACTTTAGAAACACTTCTGGAAACAAGAGGAACCTCTGCCTGGAGAAGAGCTGAAGAGCTGAGGAAGAAGAGCTACCCTGCCTGTGACTGTGCTTTGTGGAGCTATCCTGCAGTTGCTGCTTCTGCCAGAGTAAGAGGGCAAAGACTGGACTTTGTGTGCCTTCCATCTTGAGAACAACTCTCCAAGGGCTTGATTTAGAGCTTGCCTCCTGTTGTTTGAAGTCTCAGGGACAGCAAAGACTTCTCTCTGCCAGCACCTGGAGTCTCTGGAGAGACTCCTATTCTGCCCTGTGGTGCCCATCCAGTCACTGGGACCCTGAAAGGAGAAGCTGGCAGCCTAAGAGGAGAGAATCCACACACAGAGTGCAGTGCGGGGAAAAGATCAACGCAACTCCGATCTGCTGCTGAAGAAAGTACGCGCCGCCGGCTCTGCGGCTGAAAATCAACGCTCGCCGGAAACGTGACCGGAGAACCGACACATGGAGCTGGAGAAACAACAGGCACAATCGCTGATGGAGGCTGGGAGATCGCAACCCCCGCTGCGTGGGCGTGTAAACACAAGGCAATGGCCTGCCCGGACCTGAGAGTGCTGACCGGATCGACGCATCACTCTCCTGCGGAAAGAAGAAACGACGCCCCTCGACCTGGCGAAAAGAGAAACGACGCAAGGTCTTGTGTGTGAGTGAAATTGACGCATCACAAGCCCTTTTTGACGTGCATTCGTCCGTGCAGGTTTTTTTTTATGCACCTATGGTACATTTTCACGCTGACAGTGTTAGTGTGTGTTTTAAACTCCATAAAGACTCTTTTTACTTTTTAGTTGATAACTTGACTTGTGTATTGTGGATTTCTTTAAATAAATATTTTGTATTTTTCTAAACTGGTGTGTCATTTTGTAGTGTTTTCATTAATTTACTGTGTGTGTTGGTACAAATACCTTGCACCTAGCACTCTGAAGTTAAGCCTACTGCTCTGCCAAGCTACCAAGGGGGTAAGCAGGTGTTAGCTGAGGGTGATTCTCTTTTACCCTGACTAGAGTGAGGGTCCTTGCTTGAACAGGGGGTAACCTGACTGTCAACCAAAGACCGCATTTCTGACAATGACTATGTGGTTGTACACAAGCCGGGGAAAGAAAAACCCCCACAGATTAATTTTCACGAGTGCTGCTACATCACAACAGTTCACAGTTGACATCCAAAGCATCTGAAGAGTATCTCAACTTCACATTGAGTTCCAACACGCCAGCAGCTCTACCCGTTGAATAGGTTATTGCTGCTACCGAAGTAGATACACATACTCATCCTCAAAAACCTAATTTCAACTCAATCATGGAAGACAAGTATTCAACTTTTTGCTTATGATGTTGAATTACAAAACTTCAAAAATGTACACGATGAGCTATCCATCACCCAAGAGTGCATAATATTGAGAGGCTCAAGAATCGTCATACTCCAGAGCCTGAGACAGCAGTTCATCGAGCTAGCCCATGAAGGACATTGTGGCATTGTAGCCACCAAAAGAACCCTAAAAGACAGAGTGAGGTTCCCTCGCCTAGAGAGAGCAGAAAGCATGCCATCTTTGTAACTGTGTTTATCCCCCAACGTGACGCAGCTTCCATTGACAATGTCTGATGTGCATGCCTTGGAGAGAGTTGTAGTTGATTTCTTTAGGTCTCTAGAAATTGGACATCATCTCATTGTAGTTATTGATGATTACTCACGTTTTCCTTTGGTGGAAGACTCATCATAAACAACCCATGATAAACTTATCGAGAACCTGATGACATCTCTGCAGTGTGATGCATCCCGCTGTTCTCAAATCTGACAATGGCTCACCTTTCATTAGCATAGAATTCGAAGAGTTTCTTGGTCGACTCAATGTTACACATCAGAAGAGTACACCTCTCTGGCCCCAAGCCAATGGGTGTTGTTGAGCAAATTATAGGCACTCTCAAGAGGGTATTTCAGCGACCGTCTATGGAGGGAATCACTCTAAATCAAGCTGTGTGCCTCGCAATTCGTGCCTGTCGATCAGCTCCTCACTCCACAACTGGTGGGAGCCCTGTCACTTTGCTTTTTAGGAGAGCCATAGGAACCAAACTACCACAATGGGCATGGGACCGATCGCTGAATGCTGATAAGGTTTGTTTCACAGATACTTCTCAAAGGCGCAAAATGAAAACATATGCCAATCATTGCCGACGTGCCCAGGAAACAGTCTTCGAGAAAGGGGACTTTGGACTAGCAAAACAGAAACAGAAGAGGAAAACAAACACTCCATTTGCTGTTGACCCATTGAGGAGTTGCAACATGCAAAGGGCACATGATGACAGCGTCCCGTCCTGGAAAATAATCACACAGGACTAATCACACTTTAAACACCCACCTCAATATTTGCCAGCTCCTGAGACCACGAGCAAGGAGACCCCACCTGAAGGTCCAGATTGCACATCTCAGCCTACCTCAGCTATGCCATCGATGCATGATGATCATGCATCTCAACTACCTCATGCCACCCGATCTGGCACACCAGTAAAAGCTCCCTCGCGGCTTTTTAAGGAAATATGATGCTAATGTTGTTTGTACTTTTTATTTAACAAAGGGGAGATGATATTATGCATGCTAGGGCCCTTGTAGTCCTGGGTGAACTCTAGACAGGAACTACATAATCGGATGGGAGGTGTTAAGGTGTGGTTATAAAAGTTATGATGCAATGCGTGCGGAGCACGAGAGAATGCTGAAGAATGAAAACGTCTGTTACGGAGCTCTTTGTGTCTGTATTCATTTACATGCTCCGAGGCTGGGTAGGATGCTACACACCTAACTCTTACTTTAACCTCAGTGTCTGTCGATCTATCTATGTATCTATCTATCTATATATAGTTAGGTCTTGTAATAATAATAATAATAATAATAATGATAATAATAATAATAATAATAATAATATAAAATCTAACATATAAAAACCAAACGTCCACTGAAAGTCACCAGTCATACTTTACTGACCTAACTATAACTTGCACCCAACCATGTCTATTCATATTACAACACTAATGACATGTTACATGACATTTCAAATGACATAATTGATGACATCACAGATCACATCACCAATGACATCATCCAAGCTGCTCTTCACTACTACTTCATTAAAGCAAAATAAAGACTACGCACAACTACTGAGTGTTGGAGCCATATGTTTCAAATAGGTTGTGCCTCTACTGATGTTAAAGAATTGTCATGCTGTGCTATAGACAATTTCCATCTGAACTTTGACAGGACCAGAGGCTTCAGATTATGCAAGGTCAAAACTGATCAACAATCATGGAAAAGGGAATACTTACAGGCTTGTGATATAATTCAATAACACAGAATTGGATGACCTATCTTCTATAGGAATGATGTCTTCCAGACATGCGCTAACATTAAATGATTTGGAGGCTACTGCGCCTCAAAATGAGTGAGCTCCAAATCAGAAGTGTCAACACCTGCTTCAGATAAAATATGAGCCTTCCAGCCAAGATGGGACAGGAAACAGGGCCATAAGGTCGAACAAAGGGTAAAAATAATTGACCAATAGGAGAAAACAGATCGGAAGCGGCAGCTTCATACACTCTTAGACATTTTACCACACAATGGGCCAGATGTACCAAAGGATTTTACCCATTCTTTGTCTATGGGAAAAAGCTTTCGTACATATGGCCCAATGTGTGGTCCCCTGGAAAGGCTGGGATAAAAAAAAATTGTCTAGATGCAAATTTTGTTCTCCTATACACAGGAAAGGTAACTCCTCGAAATTTAAAGTACCTACCTGTAAGATCCAAAGCATGAATGCCTGACACTCTTTTGCAAGAGGCAAGCAAAGAAGAACGGCCAACATAACTGGCAGTTGTTTTCTGAATTAATGCTTCTTATCAAGTCATGTTTGAAGGAATTGCAAGACCACAGAAATGTCCCATTACAACAAAGTATCTTGGGCAATGGGGAAAGAAAACCTAATAATCAAGGGGTGTTCACCAGTGGGGTGATCTGCAATGGGAATTGGACGTGCAGAAACAGTTGAGTGGTAGGAGTTGACTAGCTTACAAGAGAGACCGATAGCTGTGCCAGAGATGCTGGGACATTTTCTACAAAAATTACATCTGCTGCCACAGGAACTAAATCCCAGTTCGTACTGCATCGTGACTATCTGCACAAAGCTCATCAGTACCGCTTGTGAATCGAGTCGAACCAGATTAGGCTTATGAATGAAGTTAAGAGCTTTTCCCAAAAGTCCTGGCACTAGCCAATGTCTTCAGAATGTCTCCAAGTCAATGCCATAAGCTGCTACATCTACCAGAACATTTGAGGGATTACCCTGTGCCATTTTATTGGTAGTGAATATCTGATTGTAGGAGGCTGGCCTGGCTTATAGTGGGTACCTTGTGGTACTTACACCTTGTGCCAGATCCAGTTATCCCTTATTAGTAGATTAGAGGTGTTCTAGCAGCTTAGGCTGATAGAGGTAGCTATAGCAGAGCAGCTTAGGCTGAACTAGGAGACATGCAAATCTCCTACTATACCACTTATATCACTTTGCACTATATCATAAGAAAACACAATACTCAGAGTTACTAAAAAAAAAAAGGTACTTTATTTTAGTGACAATATGCCAAAGTATCTCAGAGGATGTACTCCCTTAGGAGGTAAGTAATATACACAAAATATACACACACAACCAAAATCAGGTAAGTAACAGTAGGAAAAGTAGTGCAACAGTGTAAAATACAATAGAATGCAATAGGAGACAATAGGCCTGGGGCAACACAAACCATATACTCCAAAACTGGAATGCGAACCACGAATGGACCCCAGGTCTAGTGTATTGTGTAGAGGGTCTCTGGGAGTGTAAGAAAACACTAAGGGTGTCCAAGATACCCCACCCCAAGTCCATGAAAAGTAGGAGTAAAGTTACCCTACCACCCCAGAAAGACCGTAAAGTCGAGATAGGGGATTCTGCAAGGACAACAACTGACTGCAAAGCACTGAAGACGGATTCCTGGACCTGAGGACCTGTAAAGGAAGGAGACCAAGTCCAAGAGTCATGCAAGTGTCCAGGCGGGGGCAGGAGCCCACTAAACCCCGGATGAAGGTGCAAAAGGGCTGCCTCTGGGTGGAAGAAGCCAAAGATTCTGCAACAACAGAAGGTGCCAGGAACTTCTCCTTTGGTCAGAAGATGTCCCACGTGCTAAGGGATGCAAAGTTGTTTCCACGCAGAAAGACTGCAAACAAGCCTTGCTAGCTGAAAATGACACGGTTGAGGATTTTGGGTGCTGCTAGGGCCCAGGAAGGACCAGGAGGTCGCCCCTTGGAGGAGGAGACAGAGGGGGCCCTCAGCAACACGGAGAGCCCACGCAGAAGCAGGCAGCACCCGCACAAGCACCTGAACAGGCACTTAGAAGATCTGAGGACGACGGTCGGCTCAGAGCAGCAAAAGAGGGTCCCACATTGTCAGAGTCCAACTCAGCGAGTTGGGCAATGCAGGGTAGAGTGCTGGGGACCTGGGCTAGGCTGTGCACAAAGGAAGTCTTGCAAAAGTGCACAGAAGTCCGAGCAGCTGCAGTTCGCGCAGTACACAGGATTTCTGTCTGGCGTGGGGAGGCAAGGACTTACCTCCACCAAACGTGGACAGAAGGGCCACTGGACTGTCAAAGACACTTGGACCCAGCTCCTGTGTTCCAGGGACCACGCTCGTCAGGATGAGAGGGGACCCAGAGGACCGGTGATGCAGAAGTTTGGTGCCTGCATTAGCAGGGGAAGATTCCATCGACCCACGGGGGATTTCTTCTTGGCTTCCAGTGCAGGGTGAAGGCAGACAGCCCTCAGAGCATGCACCACCAGGAAACAGTCGAGAAAGCCGGCAGGATGAGGCGCTCCAATGTTGCTGGTAGTCTTCTTGCTACTTTGTTGCGGTTATGCAGGCGTCCTGGAGAAGTCAGCGGTCGATCCTTGGCAGAACTCGAAGAGGGAAGTGCAGAGGAACTGTGGTGAGCTCTTGCCTTCGTTATCTTGTGAGATACCCACAGGAGAGACCCTAAATAGCCCTCAGAGGAGGATTGGCTACAGAGAAAGGTGAGCACCTATCAAAAGGGGTCTCTGACGTCACCTGCTGGCACTGGCCACTCAGAGCTGTCCATTGTGCCCTCACACCTCTGCATCCAAGATGGCAGAGGACTGGGACACACTGAAGGAGCTCTGGGTACCTCCCCTGGGAGGTGCTGGTCAGGGGAGTGGTCACTCCCCTTTCCTTTGTCCAGTTTCACGCCAGAGCAGGGCTGGGGGGATCCCTGAACCAGTGTAGACTGGCTTATGCAAGGATGGCACCATCTGTGCCCTTCAAAGCATTTCCAGAGACCAGGAGAGGCTACTCCTCCCAGGCCCCTCACACCTATTTCCAAAGGGAGAGGGTGTAACACCCTCTCTCAGAGGAAATCCTTTGTTCTGCCTTCCTCGGACTGGGCTGCCCAGGCCCCAGGGGGGCAGAAACCTGTCTGAGGGGTTGGCAGCAGCGGTAGCTGCAGAGGAGACCCCGGAAAGTTAGATTGGCAGTACCCGGGCTCTCTGCTGGAGTTCCGGGGATGCATGGAATTGTCACCCCAATACCAGTATGGTATTGGGGTGACAATTCCATGATCTTAGACATGTTACATGGCCATGTTCGGAGTTACCATTGTGACGCTACATATAGGTATTGACCTATATGTAGTGCACTCGTGTAATGGTGTCCCCGCACTCACAAAGTCTGGGGAATTTGCCCTGGACAATGTGGGGGCACCTTGGCTAGTGCCAGGGTGCCCACACACTAAATAACTTTGCACCTAACCTTCACCAAGTGAGGGTTAGACATATAGGTGGCTTATAAGTTACTTAAGTGCAGTGTAAAATGGCTGTGAAATAACGTGGACGTTATTTCACTCAGGCTGCAGTGGCAGTCCTGTGTAAGAATTGTCTGAGCTCCCTATGGGTGGCAAAAGAAATGCTGCAGCCCATAGGGATCTCCTGGAACCCCAATACCCTGGGTACCGAGGTACCATATACTAGGGAATTATAAGGGTGTTCCAGTGTGCCAATCAGAAGTGGTAAAAGAAGTCACCAGCCTGCAGTGACAATTTTAAAAGCATAGAGAGCATAAACACTGAGGTTCTGGTTAGCAGAGCCTCAGTGACACAGTTAGGCACCACACAGTGAACATATACAGGGGATACTTTAAGAGCACTGGGGTTCTGACTAGCAGGATCCCAGTGACACATAGGCAAAAACAACCATACATACAGTAGAAATGGGGGTAACATGCCAGGCAAGATGGTACTTTCCTACACAACCCCCCCGCGCCCAAACGAGGGACAATAAGGCTAACCTTGCCCAGATGAGTCTTCATTGTGTACGTGGAAATATCTTGAGAGTCCATCTGCATTGGAGTGGGTATTCCCAGGTCTATGTTCGACAGTATAGTCCATTCCCTGTAGGGATATGGACCACCTCAACAATTTAGGGTTTTCACCTTTCATTTGTTTTAGCCAAAGTAGAGGTTTGTGGTCTGTCTGAACAATAAAGTGAGTACCAAACAGGTATAGTCTCAACTTTTTCAGTGCCCAGACCACAGCAAAGGCCTCCCTCTCTATGGCAGACCAACGCTTTTCTCTAGGGGTCAACCTTCTGCTGATAAAAGCAACAGGTTGATCCTGGCCCTCAGTATTAAGCTGTGATAGCACTGCCCCATCCCCCAATTCAGAAGCATCAGTCTGGACTATGAATTTTTTGGAGTATCAAGGGCTTTTTAGGACAGGTGCAGACCACATGGCCTGTTTGAGCTCATCAAAAGCTTTTTAACAGCTAGCTGTCCATAACACCTTTTTAGGCATCTTTTTACTAGTGAGGTAATTAAGAGAGGCTGCAATGGAGCCATCATTTTTATTAAGCCTCCTATAGTACCCAGTGAGGCCTAAAAAAGACTCTCACCTGGGTTTGAGTTGTAGGGGGAGCCCATTCCATAATGGTCTGGATCTTCCCCTGCAGTGGTGCAATCTGTTCCCCACCTACCAGGTGGCCCAGATAAACCATTTTCCCCTGCCCTAACTGGCACTTTGAGGCCTTGATAGTGAGGCCTACCTTTTGCAGGGCCTCCAAAACTTTCCACAGGTGGACCAGGTGATCATCCCAGGTGGAGCTAAAGACGGCTATATCATCTAGATATGCTGCACTGAAAGCTTCCAACCCTTTCAGGACTGTGTTCACCAACCTTTGAAAAGTGGCAGGTGCATTTTTTAGACCAAAGGGCATTACAGTAAATTGATAGTGCCCTCCAATGGTTGAAAATGCAGTTTTTGGTTTTGCATCTTCTGATAACCTAATCTGCCAATACCCTGCAGTTAGATCAAAAGTGCTTAGATACTTGGCAGAAGCCAGGGTATCTATGAGCTTGTCTGCCCTGGGTATAAGGTGAGCATCTGTCTTGGTTGCTTGGTTGAGTCCTCTGTAGTCAACACAACACCTCATCTCTCTTTTACCATCCTTCCTGTGAGGTTTAGGGACAAGCACCACTGGGCTAGCCCATGGGCTTTCTGAAGGTTCAATCACTCCTAAGTCTAACATTTCCTGAACCTCTTGTTTAATGCAGTCTCTGACACGGTCAAGCTGCCTATAAATCTTACTTTTGACAGGTAAACTGTCTCCAGTGTCGATTGTATGCTCACACCACAAGTAGTGGTACCTGGTATCAGTGAGAAGAGTTCAGAAAACTGACTTAAAAGATGTATACAGTTATCTTTCTGCTCAGCAGTAAGACAATCTGAAACACTACTTCCTCCAATAAGCCATCAGCTTCAGTGGCGGAGAAGAGATAAGGGAGAGGGTCACTCTCTTCCTCCTGTCCCTCATCAGTTACCATGAGCAAGGTGAGATCAGCCCTGTCATAGTAGGGTTTCAGGCGGTTGACATGGAGCACCCAAAGGGGACTCCTGGTAGTGCCAAGGTCTACCGAATAAGTAACCTCACCCTTTTTCTCAACAATGAGATGGGGTTCCACTCCATTTGTCTTGGAGTGCTCTTGGGGCCACAGGCTCCAATACCCACACCTTCTGTCCTGGGTGGTAATGTGTCAGGACAGCCTTCTGGTCATGTCATTGCTTTTGCAGCTCCTGGCTGGCCTGAAGGTTTTTACTGGCCTTTTTCATGTACTCAGCTATTCTGGATCTTAGGCCAAGTACATAATCCACAATGTCCTGTTTATGAGCTTCTAAAGGTTGTTCCCAGCCCTCCTTAACAAGAGCAAGGGGACCTCTCACTGGGTGCCCAAAGAGGAGTTCAAAGGGGCTAAAGGCCACTCCTTTTTGGGGTACCTCCCTGTAAGCAAAAAGGAGGCAAGGTAACAGGACATCCCATCTCCTTCTGAGTTTTTCAGGGAGTCCCATTATCATACCTTTGAGAGTTTTATTAAACCTCTCAACCAGACAATTTGTTTGTGGATGATAAGGAGTAGTAGAATTGTAAGTTACCCCACACTCCTTCCACATTGCTTTGAGGTATGCAGACATGAAGTTACTACCTCTGTCTGACACCACTTCCTTAGGGAAGCCAACCCTGGAAGATATTCCCAGGAGGGCCTTTGCCACTGCAGGAGCTGTAGTGGTCCTTAAGGGGATGGCTTCAGGGTACCTAGTGGCATGGTCCACTACCACCAAGATAAACCTATTGCCTGAAGCTGTTGGAGGGTCAAGGGGGCAAACTATGTCAACCCCTACCCTTTCAAAGGGCACCCTAACCACAGGAAGTTGAATTAAGTGGGCCTTTGGAGTGCCACCGGTCTTGCCACTGGCTTGGCAGGTCACACAAGAGCGACAAAACTTTTTAGTGTCCTCTGACATATAAGGCCAGTGAAACAGGGGCACAAGCCTGTCCCATGTTTTAGTTTTGCCCAAATGCCCAGCCAAGGGAATGTCATGTGCCAAGGTAAGAAGAAACTCTCTGTATTGCAATGGAATGACCAATCTCCTGGCAGCTCCAGGTTTAGAGTCCCTTGACTCTGTATACAAGAGGTTCTCTTCCCAATATACCTTATGGCTATCACTGACATCCCCATTCTGCTGCTTGACAGCTTGCTGTCTTAAACCCTCTAGTGTGGGACAGGTTTGCTGTGCCACACTCAGCTCTTCCATAGCAGGCCCCCCTGCACCCAAAAGCTCAGCAGTGTCTGCTGCCAGCTCATCTGGTGTAGGTTCTGCACAGGGAGAGGATTCCTCCTCCTCAAAAGGGGAATCTCGTGGAGAGGGAGGGAGGGATAGAGGGCAAGGATTTACCCTTTCTACCCTCAGCTTTTGGGAGCACTCGGTCCATTGTTCCAGGATCCGAGTTTCCCTGTCCTTTTTGCTTTTTGACCTGAGCCCTGGTTAACGCACAAATATGCCCGGGAATGCCCAGCATTGCTGCATGAGCCTCCAACTCCACTTCAGCCCATGCTGATGTCTCCAAATCATTGCCTAGTAAGCAATCTACAGGTAATTCAGTGGCTACCACAACTTTCTTTGGACCAGTAACCCCCCCCCGTTGAGATTCACAACAGCCATGGGGTGGCTAAGTGTGTTATTGTGAGCATCAGTCACTTGGTACTGCTGACCAAGTAGGTGTTGATCAGGGTGAACCAGTTTCTCTATAACCATAGTTACACTGGCTCCTGTGTCCCTGTAGGCCTCAACCTCAACACCGTTAATTAGGGGTAGTTGCTTGTACTTACCCATATTAAGGGGACAAGCAACCAAGGGGGCAAGTCAATGCCACCATCAGACACTAAAACAGCCTCTGTGGTCTCCCTAACAAGAACATCCCCAACTACACTGCCAATAGTGAGCCCAGATACACCCTTGTATTGGCTATTTGTAGTAGACTTCCCACCACCACTGCTATTACTAGGGGCACTAGAGGTTGCAGCTGGGGTGGTGGGAGGTTTGGTGTTTTTCTTTGGACAAGTGGAATCACTTGCCCAATGGCCTTTTACTTTACATAAATAACACCAAGGCTTTTTCTGATTGTTAGAAGAGGATTTTGACCCAACACCCCCAGAGGATTTTTGTGGGCCTGATGAAGACTCAGAATGTTTTTTATCTTTGTCCCCACCCTTGTCAGAAGACTTCCCATCCTTCTTCTTGCCATCCTTGTCACCCCCTGTATGAACTTTTCTGTTCACTCTTGTTCTGACCCATTTGTCTGCCTTCTTTCCCAATTCTTGAGGAGAGGTCATATCTGAGTATACCAAGTACTGGTGCAACAAATCAGACACACAATTGTTAAGAATATGCTCTCTTGGGATCAGATTATAAAGGCTTTCATAGTCAGTCACCTTACTGCCATGCAACCAACCCTCCAAGGCCTTCACTGAACAGTCTCAAAGTCTGTCCAGTCTTGAGATGACTCTTTTCTGGTGTCTCTGAACTTAATCCTGTAATTGTTCAGTGGTTAAGCCAAATCCATCCAAGAGTGCATCCTTCAAAACTTTGTAGTTGTTAGCATCACTTTCTCTGACAGTAAGGAGCCTATCCCTACCCTTACCAGTGAAAGATAGCCACAAGATAGCAGCCCACTGTCTTTGAGGGACCAACTGTACCATACAGGCCCTCTCAAGTGCAGCAAACCACTTGTCATCCCCCTCCTTGTAAGGTGGGACTATCTTATGCAGGTTTCTGGAAACTTGCTCTCTAACAGGATTGCTATCAAAAACACTGCTGCTGCCACCATGGGGAACTAACCCCAATCTCTGCCTTTCCCTCTCTATATCCAGAGATTCCCTGTCTAAGGCCAGCTGCTGCTGTTTAATCTTCAACCTGGCCTCTTCCAACCTCAGCTTTCTGAGTTCCCTTTCCATTAAGTTATCCTCAGGGTGGGAGGCTTGGGAATTGTGAGATACAGGGGAAATGTGGGAATTGGCAGAGAGAGACCTGTCCCTAACTGGCTGGACCCTAGTAACCTGGCCTTTAGGAGTGAAAGGTGCCCTACTAATGTGTGACCCCCTCCCACTACCAGTGTCACTAGGTGGCCTGCTAGGTGGCAGGTCTTTGGAAGATCCCTCCCCAGTCCCTTCAGGGAACTCCTCTGAGTCTGACTGGGCACCCTCCGCCCTACCTCCTGTTCCTGTGATGGGCCAGACTGGTTCTGGTCACTTTCTAGGAGAAGGGTAAAGAGAAAGTCTTTGGTAGGATTCTTGCCAATGCTTAAACCTCTTTCTATGCAGAGACCCTTCAAACTTTTAAAGTTTAAACTCTCATAGGTTGCTTGAACAATTTTGGGAGTGAGTTCTACTGCAGACATGATAGAAAATGTTTAGGCCACAGAGAGAAAAAGTATTTTAGAACTTTTGAAAGTACAGAGAAAAAAACGTTTTGAAAACTTTTAAAAGTTTTCAGAACTTTTCAGAAACTTTGTAGAAAGTTTTTTAGAAGAACAGTTACACTGTTTGGTTCAATGTGTATATATTGAAGTATTTGGTATATGTTTTCCTATGAAAAGCACAAATGACAAAGTGGTAAAGCAGTTACAAGTACTTATCCCACCGCTGCACCACCAATGTAGGAGGCTGGCCTGGCTTATAGTGGGTACCTTGTGGTACTTACACCTTGTGCCAGGTCCAGTTATCCCTTATTAGTAGATAAGAGGTGTTCTAGCAGCTTAGGCTGATAGAGGTAGCTATAGCAGAGCAGCTTAGGCTGAACTAGGAGACATCAAAAATTAAAGGGATTCGGAGGATTTTGAGGTCCAGTGTATGTCCTCCAATAACAGTTACTAATAATGTAATACACTGTTCCTGAAGAGCAAGAAGAAGACAGGGTGAGTACTAGGGGGTCCTATTTAGTAGGAGCAAGAGTCCTCACACACCCAACTGGGTGTCATGCTTCATCATCGGACCAGCTCCTCGTCAGACTGGCGCTGCAATGTCTGACGGGCACCAACCTTTCGGGGGGCTCTTTGCCGGAGATCTTTTTGATGATGCCACCCTTTCCCGCAGGTAAGTAGGGAGAGAGGGAGAAAGGAGAGAACGAAAAGAAATAGAAGGATAAAATTGGCTCAGCGACCCTTGCTAAGAGCTATCTTTATTAATGTGGGGTCCAGGCCAAGATTAAAACTGTAACCAGGAGGGTGGGATCGAAGTAATGTTCAACCACTCTCAAACTGTATTGCACATAACAAGGTGGTCAAGGAACTGCAAGACCCACCTCAAAAATGGGTCGACATGTTTCGCGTCTATAAGGTCCAAAAGGATCCAACGACGCTTCCTCAGGACCTAGTGAAAAAACGCTTCTCCAAAAATAAACTTCAATGGCTCTTGCCTATACCAACTGACAATCAAAAGAAAGGGAGTTTTAGTGTCTTCAGTCACTTACATGAGTCCTTTATGACCCAGTATGTCATTCCTACTCGTCGCCCTGTAAATGTATTAAAATCACAACATTGGTTAATGCTCTGGTCAATGTATTGTGAATTACATTTAAATGAATGTACATTCAATGTGTGTGGCACACGGTGATCGTGATAAAGATAACACACCCATGCCAGTGTAACAAACAAAATTTGCTTACCCTCCCACTCTGAGATAGGGCTTCATGGGATCACGCGGACCTTAGGTCTGGTCCACATAACACACTAATTATCATATAGAAAAACAAAAAATAACAGAACAAAAGTGAGAATCATCAGAACATCCTGCACCACCCTGAAGTTGGTGCACATGAGTACGGTTCCCAACATATATAGGAAAACAATCAAACAAAGAGAGTAGCCCCACATTTTCGAGTACTCAATCATCATTCTGTAACGAGTATATCAATTAAAAAGGATGATAACAGACTCAGGGGCAATTTGCATAAGCATCCATAATATAGATCTATTACTAGTAGTTTATGTCCCTAATAGTCAAATATAATAACCACCTCATTATAGGAGACAAAAAAATAAAGAGACAGAACTGTCTGGTTGGTAAAATAATTGTCTTATACAACCACAGTGGATACCCTAAGTTGCCTCGTTAATAGTAGAAGGGCAGAGTCATTGTGCGGTAGTCAAAATAGTGCCCATTAAGCCAAGTTTGAGAAACGGCCTCGCAGAGTGACCGATACTCGAGACTCCATTCCCCTATCAAACGCTGGAAAAAGCGGGCATTCAGAGCACTTACTTGGTCAGGACCGGTAGACGGTACTTCCACCTACCCCGGGTCGCGCTCCCGAAATGACAAGGGAGACGCAGTAGAAGAAAAATAAATGGAGTCAGACCCGGAAGTCGGCTCCTTCGCGCTTTGCTAAGCAACGGGTGCGCGTCTCGGCAAGGAGCTCATCGTCAGTTACACGTGAGCGGCGAACTCTATTGGTAACGCCGGGAGGAAACGTGGCGGCCATGATGGAACGTCTATATTAGTGTTATGGTGAATGGAAGAAAAGACGTGTCCAGTGAAATATCAATGTTCAAAAAATCTGACTACATGGTCTGATGAAGTAAAGCTAGCAGGTCCAGTCCTATATCCTGGATATTCCAATGTATAGGTTAATGGCTATTCGTCATCTGCGTAAATTGGATTAAGTGTACTCCTTCCGTTGTAGAGTAAATGTGGGGTCATGTCACCTAGGGGCCCAGGGTCGCGCTGGATATCAGAAAAAAGTGAATGAATATCCAGTGCATTTCTTTAGAGGGTGTGAGACCAAAGGTTTACATCTATACTCACATGAGTGAAACTACTACCTTGTTGATTTCTCAATAGTGCTAAATCAAGGGGAAAAATTTATCCATGGGATGTCATAATTTAAACCATTACGGTGGGTCCCAAGTTTAAATACCCACCGTTGTTCTAGCTCAAAGAGAGACTCAGCGCCTCTCTGTGGGCATGTCTGTAGTACAATCCACCACATGTCATCCGGACTATGCTGAACTTCGATGTAGTGAATACTTAGTTTAGTCGAAGTGCGTCCACATCGAATATTACTGCGGTGTTCATTGATTCTTAATTTGACTGCTCTTGTGGTCATCCCTACATATTGTAGACCACACGGGCATGTTATCAAATACACGCAGTTTCGGGTGTTACAATTAGTATGTCTAAGTAGTCGCCAGTGCCCAATTGGAACGAGTTCCAGTGAGTCTGTTCGTTTAGTTAGAGAGCACACGTTGCAATTCCCACAAGGGAAATGTCCCGTCACTGGTGGTAACTCCCAAAGGGTGCCTTGTCTGCTTGATGTCTCACGGGGTCTGGGTCTGGTATGAATCAGTATGTCTCTCAAGTTGGTAGTCCTTCTGAACTAGGAGACATACAAAGCTCCTACTATACCACTTATATCACTTAGCACTATATCATAAGAAAACACAATACTCAGAGTTACTAAAAATAAAGGTACTTTATTTTAGTGACAATATGCCAAAGTATCTCAGAGGATATACTCCCTTAGGACGTAAGTAATATACACAAAATATACACACACAACCAAAATCAGGTAGGTAACAGCTAGAAAAGTAGTGCAAACAGTGTAGAACACAATAGAATGCAATAGGAGACAATAGGCCTAGGGGCAACACAAACTATATACTCCAAAACTGGAATGCGAACCACGAATGGACCCCAGGCCTAGTGTAGTGTGTAGAGGGTCGCTGGGAGTGTAAGAAAACATTAAAGGTGTCCAAGATACCCCACCCCAAGACCCTGAAAAGTAGGAGTAAATTTAACCTACTGCCCCAGAAAGACAGTAATGTCGAGATAGGGGATTCTGCAAGGACAACAACTGACTGCAAAGCACTAAAGACGGATTCCTGGACCTGATGACCTGTAAAGGAAGGAGACCAAGTCCAAGAGTCACGCAAGTGTCCAGGGGGGCCAGGAACCCACTAAACCCCGGATAAAGGTGCAAAAGGACTGCCTCTGGGTGGAAGAAGCCAAAGATTCTGACACAACAGGAGGTGCCAGAAACTTCTCCTTTGGTCAGGGGATGTCCCACGGCGTGCTAAAGGATGCAGAGGTGTTTCCGCGCAGAAAGACTGCATACAAGCCTTGCTAGCTGCAAGAGTCACGGTTGAGGATTTTGGGTGCTGCTAGGGCCCAGGAAGGACCAGGAGGTCGCCCCTTGGAGGAGGAGACAGAGGGGGCCCTCAGCAACTTGGAGAGCCCACGCAGAAGCAGGCAGCACCCGCACAAGCACCTGAACAGGCACTTAGAAGATCTGAGGACAACGGTCGGCTCAGAGCAGCAAAAGAGGGTCCCACGTTGTCGGGGTCCAACTCAGCGAGTTGGGCAATGCAGGACAGAGTGCTGGGGACCTGGGCTAGGCTGTGTGCAAAGGAAGTTTTGCAAAAGTGCAGAGAAGCCCGAGCAGCTGCAGTTCACGCAGTACACAGGATTACTGTCTGGCGTGGGGAGGCAAGGACTTACCTCCACCAACCTTGGACAGAAGGGCCACTGGACTGTCAAAGACACTTGGACCCAGCTTCTGTGTGACCACGTTCATCAGGATAAGAGGGGACCCAGAGGACCGGTGATGCAGAAGTTTGGAGCCTGCGCTGGCAGGGGGAAGATTCGGTCGACCCACGGGAGATTTCTTCTTGGCTTCCAGTGCAGGGTGAAGGCAGGCAGCCCTCAGAGCATGCACCACCAGGAAACAGTCGAGAAAGCCGGCAGGATGAGGCACAACAATGTTGCTGGTAGTCTTCTTGCAAATTTGTTGCGGTTATGGAGGTGTCCTGGAGCAGTCAGCGGTCGATCTTTGGCAGAACTCGAAGAGGGAAGTGCAGAGGAACTCTGGTGAGCTCTTGCATTCGTTATCTGGTGAGATACCCACAGGAGAGACCCTAAATAGCCCTCAGAGGAGGATTGGCTACAGAGAAAGGTAAGCACCTATCAGGAGGGGTCTCTGACGTCACCTGCTGGCACTGGCCACTCAGAGCTGTTCATTGTGCCCTCACACCTCTGCATCCAAGATGGCAGAGGTCTGGTACACACTGGAGGAGCTCTGGGTACCTCCCCTGGGAGGTGCTGGTCAGGGGAGTGGTCACTCCCCTTTCCTTTGTCCAGTTTCGCACCAGAGCAGGGCTGGGGGGATCCCTGAACCGGTGTAGACTGGCTTATGCAAGGAGGGCACCATCTGTGCCCTTCAAAGCATTTCCAGAGGCCAAGAGAGGCTACTCCTCCCAGGCCCTTCACATCTATTTCCAAACGGAGAGGGTGTAACACCCTCCCTCAGAGGAACACCTTTGTTCTGCCTTCCTGGGACTGGGCTGCCCAGGCCCCAGGGGGGCAGAAACCTGTCTGAGGGGTTGGCAGCAGCGGTAGCTGCAGAGGAGACCCCGGAAAGTTTGTTTGGCAATACCCAGGCTCTGTGCTGGAGACCGGGGGATGCATGGAATTGTCTCCCCAATACCAGAATTGCATTGGGGTGACAATTCCATGATCCTAGACATGTTACATGGCAATGTTTGGAGTTACCATTGTGACGCTACATATAGGTATAGACCTATATGTAGTGCACACGTGTAATGGTGTCCCCGCACTCACAAAGTCTGGGGAATTTGCCTTGGACAATGTGGGGGCACCTTGGCTAGTGCCAAGGTGCCCACACACTAAGTAACTTTGCACCTAACCTTCATTAAGTGAGGGTTAGACATATAGGTGACTTATAAGTTACTTAAGTGCAGTGTAAGATGGCTGTGGCAGTCCTGTGTAAAAATTGTCTGAGCTCCCTATGGGTGGCAAAAGAAATGCTGCAGCCCATAGGGATCTCCTGGAACCCCAATACCTGGGTACCTAGGTACCATATACTAGGGAATTATAAGGGTGTTCCAGTGTGCCAATCAGAATTGGTAAAATTTGTCACTAGCCTGCAGTGACAATTTTAAAAGCAGAGCGAGAATAAACACTGAGGTTCTGGTTAGCAGAGCCTCAGTGATACAGTTAGGCATCACACAGGGAACACATACAGGGCATACTTTATGAGCACTGGGGTTCTGACTAGCAGGATCCCAGTGACACATAGGCAAGAACAACCATACGTGCCAGGCAATACAGCAATACAAATTAAATTTCCCAAGTGTCATAATATAAATAAATCACCCGTCTATTTACATATAGGGAATCTTAGAACTGCCCCAGACAAAACAGTATTAAGGTTGAAGTGCCCTTCAGCAAGGTCAAAGCTTGTATAGGTCAAATAGAGATTGCTCCTAAAGGTGTATATCAATAACTTTTTGCAATTTCGATTTTTTTTTTTACCTGATGTTTCATTGCTTAGCACTGGAGCCTTTTACCAAAGGTTTGCGTGGGCGTCAAAGGAGGAAAAACACGCCCTGGTCTCTATTACGAGGAAGGGTTGTCTTCAATAGAAGGTCAGTGGAGGGGCTGAACAAAAACCCCCGCCGCCCCATGTGCCGGGCAGAAGGTGAGCAAAAAGCAGTGACGATCATGCTGAAGGAGCTCCTCTGTGGTCGAGGTCAGCACTGAGATAGTTGTGAGGTGAGTTGGGAATAAGCCAGGCATGGGTGAGAAAAATGGGCCAGCAAATGCATCTGTGCAGGAACCAGGAACAAGGTAGCTTGCACCATACTCGCCCAGTGTGGACAAAACTAGAAATAACCAAATGTGGTGCCACTGACTAGAGTCCACATGGCGCCCAATGAGGCCAATTAATTCCTAGAATGAAAGGAGGTAAGTAAAGCCTATAACAATAATCATAATATAATGGGATGATGTACATGTGGGCGCCGAGCAGCAAAGAAGAGATGCTTCTTAATGGTCAAGGATGTTTATTTGTACATGTAAGTCCTGAGTGGTTACACACTGTACAGTCTCATGTGATTTATAGTTTCTCTTTATTTCTTATTTGTATTGTACTCTTTTAATCTACAATGTGTTGTAGGGCCAGGAGTTTTATATTATTAATAAACCAATAAAAGCTAAATGATAAACCACTATTGTAAATACTGTTAGGAGCGACTTAAAAATTATTGCCACTTAATGCAATGTAAACCTTTTCTAAATGGCACTTTGCTTACGAGATTGTTTCACTCTCTTGCTTGGGAATAGGGTAATGTGTTACTTTATAGGTGGGGACCTTTGTTTCTAAGATTGCTTCTGCGTTGACTATATAGTTCATGTTAGGATCAAGCTTCCACTAACTGCAGACAACAGAAACTAAAAATGCCTGATTCTATGAATAAAAAATATAACAAGCTGTGGTTAAGCTCATGAACCAGGCTTTGTTATAAGGCAGAGACAGACGTGCAACACTACAGACACTCAGAAAAAACATATATATGTAGGTACACATTCTAAGGAAATATAATGCACGGCGCGCACAGTCACCCAGAAAATACCATGACGGCATTGTAACATGATGCATATGATTATTTATTGTGAGATCTGCACTTTTTAAATAAAAGAAAGCAAAATAAGGCTTTGGAGTCTTACATAATGGGAAAAAGACAACAGATAGCCCGTCACAACAGGATTTGCAGACACATGCAACTTGCATACTTTTTTTTACAAATGGAAAAATGAGATTTCAAGCAGCGTGACAGCTTCTTTAAATGGGTGCTCTTTGAGAACCTAGGACTTAAACAAACCCATTGATCGAAGTTTGTGATCCACTCCTATGTATGTAAACAAAGGTTGGATTAGCTCTCCGCATTGGGCTTCCCCCTTACAGTTTTAGGTCTGGCTTCACAGCACAAGATTCTGCCATACCTACAGTTACCATCTCTTAAAAATATATAACAGTGGGGGTTGGCTCTTCCCCAAGGACCAGTTCTCTCACCTAATGTATGTTTGATGCAACATTCCGTCTCCCGTGAAGTGCCTGCATTCCAATACATCAGAGAGTACTTTCCGTTTCAAAAGTGCACTGCATGATCATGCATTAAATTTGTTATATCATAGATGCATTGTATATAATAAGCAAAATGTCTTGTTTTGTGTTTTTTTCAGTGCAGCAGGTTTTTTTTTTAAAGACTTTAGTTAAGACTCAAAATACTAGCAATACCTATTGTCTTCGGCAATGGTTGGTTGTTTCCATTCTGAACACTTTAATTTTGTTACGAGCACAGAAACTAAAGTCTTGGGTAAATATAGGTGAAATGCTATGCTTACAAATAAAGAAACTGATACAAAGTCTAAAATGCACCAAGATAATGTTGATTTCTATACTGGCGGTTTGCAGCTCAAATGAATGTCTTTAACGGCCATTAGAAAACAAACCGTTTATTTAAGCACGCGAAGCTTTAGCTCCGAGTGCTCCCTGTGAAGACAGTGATCTAAACGTAGTTTTCCAGTCGGAATTGGAAGTGAGGAAGGATTTCTGTGGGGGATTTTCGGCAGAAGTGTTCATTCCTCCAAATGTATTGCAGACTGAAATATTTTACTGGGAATTTGAAATGGATCCGTTTTCAGTTTTTTCCTATCATTTGTTGGCAAAGAACCTGCGCTTGCTGTGTGTTTTTTTTCCCCGCAGCGGCCATACTTAGGGTGCCGATTCCATTGCTTCAAATACATTGAAGAGTAGAATGTTTTACTGGTGATGTGTAAGTACTGGTTTTTACTTTATTCTGTCGTTTGTCAGAAGAAACTCTGGGTGTTGTGATTGCGGTGGATTATGGATAAACAGAAGCATAGAAAATATTTGTATTTGGACTGAGTGCGAGCGGCATTACAAGGAAATCAGATGTGAAACTGATCTGGCCAGAAGGAACGATTACATTTTGGCATTTTGAAGTCAGCCCTGCCTGAACTGGGCAACACAATGGGGTTCCATCTTCAAATCAAATCCTCACCCACTCCTGGCTAAAACATTTATTGAAGCAAAAGCCTGATAGGCAGAAGAAAAAAAAACAAGCATTAACTTCTCTGAATACATGAAATAAATAAGTTAATGTGTGATTATTGAGTGTAACTATTCAATGTAACTAGTTCTTCATGCTCACAGCAATGCAAGCACTCCATAGGAGGTGGAATGAAACACCAAGAAGCCAATAGGATTGGCACCTAACTAGCATTTTACCACCCTGGCCATTATATTCATGGCATGACAGGTTAAAATATGATAAATGAGGAAAACCATTAAAATCTGGTATGTTTTCTTCTTTGATGTATAAGCCGAAAGCAACAAATACAAGATGAAAACGTCCGCAAGATTTCGAAGCTATCTAGACCAGTGGTTCCCAACCTTTTGACTCCTGTGGACGCCCACCTTATCATTATGGGAACCCGGGTACCCCCACTGAATCAATATTAGAACCCGGGACCCCCCACTGAGTCATTACTGGAAGCTGGTATCCAAGGTCTATACATTGTTGATGATTTAAACCGCAAAACAATACACAAATAAAACAGAAACAAGCATTCCATCAAACAATTGAATAGGAAGGTTGGAGTTTTTCTAAATTCAATTGAAGCAGCACATCGTGCATACTATATTCTGTTTGATGCACCTGCACTGCTTTCACAAATCGATTTGAGAATATTAATTTAATTTTTAGCCTCTGATTTCAAATTCCTTGACATTTACAGTACATTTTAAAATTTTCAATTGTACATTTAGCCACTTTATTTTGTATACACTTTATTCATCTGTTAATATTAGTTAATTTTCTAAGCAGTCATTGACCCCCTGAGGAGGGTTTGCGGACCGCCAGGGGTCCCTGGATCACATGTTGGGAACCACTGATCTAGACTATTTCTGAATGTTATTTATTTGAATATTCACCAACACCCTTTCAGAACCCCAAATCAAGCCACATGGCCAGTATTGTTCTCTTAGGAAGATGGCAAACTTAACAGCCAAATAGCATGAGGAGAGAGGGTAGAAGTCATCTGGCAAATCCCGTTCTATATATGTCTAAACATTAGTAATAATACATTGTGAAGCAGCTGCACTGTTAATCCAAACCTAAAAAGGGATTGCTTAGTTTAGTGAAGACAAGTATGACATAAATAAATGAACATGACAAATGTGTGCTAATGGAATGTACTTTTCAGATGTAAAGTAACACTTGTGCATTTCAATAGCGGAAAAAGCACCCACCCAAACAGCTAAGATACCCAAGTTAATGAAACTAAAATACTCCTGTGGACTGATCCAGTACGTGATTAGTGACGTCTGAAGCCAAAGATTGAAGGTTCTCAAGAACGAAATGAACTCAGTGGTTGAAAGAGGGTGACCCAAAGCACCTCCTTGTAGGTAGAAAGTATATATCAAATATTCTATATTTGCCATGAATAGGATAAGTGCCATTGTACACCAGACCTAAATAAAATGTACTGAATAAGCAGCTCACTGAAGGAATATGGAAACCTGAGAACTGTAGGAATTCGCCATTGTAAGAGCCTGACGCTGCAAAGATGCTTTCAAAGGCAGGGTTGATGTTGAAAATTCTACTTTCAAAGCGAGGTCCCTCAAAGGATCCTATAAGACTCAGAGCTAAATTGTGGTCCTAGCTAGTGTGTGCTGGGCTCTTTGTATAAGGGTGAGTCCTGACATTGAACAGATTGCTTTCTTAGCTAGGCCCGAGTTTTGACAGACTTATTTCCAGAACCAAATCTGACTATCAAATGACTGTGTGAAAAAAAGACCTGAAACTGGACAGACCACCCCTAGAGTTAATCCTTGGAAAAACTTACCACTGTAGGAACAAACTTTTAAGTAGGGTTGTGGAGTCCACTAGGGTGCTCCATTTTTTGTGGTGGCATTCAACAGCAGATGTCCAGAAAGTGCATTACACTAGCAGTAGTCGAGGGAAGCTATTGCCCCTTTATAAAGGCTATGGGGGTCATTCCAACCCTGGTGGTCGGTGTTAAACCTGCGGCCAAACCGCCAACAGGCTGGCGGGGTAAAAAATGGAATTCCGACCCTGGCGGAAACCGCCAACAGAGACCGCCAAATTACCACACCGCCCGCCACGGCGGCACAAACAAACAGCGCGGCGGTCACCGCCAACAGACAGGCGGGAGACAATGTACCGCCCACTGTATCACAAGCTACCAATCCGCCACCTTTTCCGGGGCGGTAGCCCCGCCGATAAAAACACAGCGGAAACAGCCAATTCGAAGGGAAAACGCCCACCTCCATATACCCCATGAGGAATCAGGACAGCATGGAACCCGAACTCCACATACTCCCAGCGATAGTGTTCCTACTCCTGTACCAGGAGCACGAACGCCGGCGCAGAAGACAACGGTGAGTACAGCACCTACGACACAGGGGAGGGGGAGAAGAACATATTACGGGTACACACATACGCGACACACCCACCCTCACCCTCACCCACTACAACACACACATCAATGCATAGCAACACATCAGAGTGACACCCCCCAAACCCCCCGGAATAATGCAAATACAAAATGAAATGATTCTAAACATTGGAATATATTGTATAACTGGCTTAAAAATATATCTACACATCAAAAAATCTTATATACATATATGTACAAGTCCGAGCATTGTAGCATGCATTGTCCGTGGACCACTGGGCCCAAATCACATGGGCAAAGCCCACACAAGATACCTGACTCCAACGGAGAGAACACTGCAGGGGCATCAGATAGCAAAACTACAGGCACCTCAGGGGGAAGGGAAGGGGGGGCACCTCAGCCAGATGAGTGAACGACGCCAGATCCACGAGGGGCCTCCATGGCCACTGTTCAATCCTAGGGAGTGCAAAGCCACAGTCTCACAAGTCCAGACAGTGGGTGGGCTTCCCACTGGACCATCCTGGGGAATGCAAAGCCACAGTCTCACAAGTCTCTGCAGTGGGTGGTTTGCCCACTGGACCATCCTGGGGAGTGCAAAGCCACAGTCTCACAAGTGGATAACAGTCTCCACTGGTTCTGGAGGGGGCTTGGTGCCCAGAGTGCTTCGTGCAGCCCTGCCCAACACAGATGCAGGCCAGCCCCTGCCGCTCATGGGGCAGCGGTGCTTGAGACGGCGGTGCCCAGTTCAGCGGTGTTTGAGATGAAGGGCCCAGTGCAGCGGTGCTTGAGATGAAGGGCCCAGTTCAGCGGTGCTTGAGACGGCGGTGCCCTGTTCAGCGGTGCTTGAGATGGCGGTGCCCTGTTCAGCGGTGCTTGAGATGAAGGGCCCAGTTCAGCGGTGCTTGAGACGGCGGTGCCCAGTTCAGCGGTGCTTGAGACGGCGGTGCCCTGTTCAGCAGTGCTTGAGACGGCGGTGCCCTGTTCAGCAGTGCTTGAGACGGCGGTGCCCAGTGCAGCGGTGCTTGAGATGAAGGGCCCAGTTCAGCGGTGCTTGAGACGGCGGTGCCCTGTTCAGCGGTGCTTGAGATGAAGGGCCCAGTGCAGCGGTGCTTGAGATGAAGGGCCCAGTTCAGCAGTGCTTGAGACGGCGGTGCCCTGTTCAGCGGTGCTTGAGACGGCGGTGCCCAGTTCAGCGGTGCTTGAGATGGCGGTGCCCAGTTCAGCGTGCTTGAGACGGCGGTGCCCTGTTCAGCGGTGCTTGAGACGGCGGTGCCCAGTTTAGCGGTGCTTGAGATGAAGGGCCCAGTGCAGCGGTGCTTGAGATGAAGGGCCCAGTTCAGCGGTGCTTGAGACGGCGGTGCCCTGTTCAGCGGTGCTTGAGACGGCGGTGTCCTGTTCAGCGGTGCTTGAGAAGGCGGTGCCCAGTTCAGCGGTGCTTGAGATGAAGGGCCCAGTGCAGCGGTGCTTGAGACGGCGGTGCCCAGTTCAGCGGTGCTTGAGATGAAGGGCCCAGTGCAACGGTGCTTGAGATGAAGGGCCCAGTTCAGTGGTGCTTGAGACGGTGGTGCCCTGTTCAGCGGTGCTTAAGACGGCGGTGCCCAGTTCAGCGGTGCTTGAGATGAGGGGCCCAGTTCAGCGGTGCTTGAGACGGCGGTGCCCTGTTCAGCGGTGCTTGAGATGAAGGGCCCAGTGCAGCGGTGCTTGAGATGAAGGGCCCAGTTCAGCGGTGCTTGAGACGGCGGTGCCCAGTGCAGCGGATCTGGCCATGGCGTGGAGGTCATTTGCCACCTGTCCTGTGGCTGGCGGAGCCTTCCTGCCCATCTGTCCTGTGGCTGGTGGGGCCCTCCTGGGCTGCAGTGCCGGGCCTGTTGGTGGCCTCCTGCCCACCTGGGATGGGGCTGGCGGGGCCCTCTTGCCCACCTGGGATGGGGCTGGCTGGGCCCTCCTGGCCAGCTGGGCTGATGGCAGTGTTGTCGGGCGTGCTGCCCTTCCCAGCCTTCCCTGATCGCCTGTGTCCCTTCCCCACCTTGGGCGGTGTGCCAGCTGTCTCCACACTTCCTGCTGGAGCCATGGTAGGGGTTTTAGTCCCTGCTGTTTTCACCCTCTCGCGCCGGCCACTGCCTATCTTTGGATGTTTCTCCTGGGGTGGGCTGCCCGTGCCTTGGCTCCGTACTGAACTTGCTGCCCTGGAGGGTGGGGGACTCCACAGTCCATGGCAGACTGTCATGACAGGGCCCGGTTTTGTCGTGGCTGAGGTGCTGACTATAGTCCTATGACATGGACGGGGTGGGGGAGTTGGTGGAAAGAGGTTGAGTTTGGACAGGAAAAGCTTCTTAGGAACAGTGGGACGGGTAGGTGTAGTGGGTATGGGAGTGGAGGAAGAGGTTGTGGTTGTAGGAGTATGAAGTCTGGTGTCTTTGGGTGCAGGTGCTTGGGCTGGAGGCTGTCGTGAGGTGGATGGCTGTTGGGCGGGTGGCTGCCTGCGTTTGTGTGTCTTGGAAGAGGGGGTCACAGACACACTGGGAGAGGACACAGGGGACGTGTAAATGGTAGTGGGGGTGGTGACTGCACGTGTGCGGGGGGTTCTGGTGTGTGTGCTGGTGATGGACGTAGTGGCTGAAGATGTAGTGCATGCAGGAGTGGAGACGTGACAGGGAGGGAGGAGGGAGACGAGGAGGAGGGGGACACAGTGGAGGCAGTGGGTGTTGGTATGTCTGTATGTGGCTGTTGCTTGTGTGAATGCCTGTGTGATGTGTGGTGCTTATGTCTGCCTGAGCTTCCCTTGGGTGTTGAGGTGTGTGCAGGCTGGTCTGATGGTGTGTCAGGGATAGGCAGAGGTACAGGTGATAGGGTCTGGGTGGAGGAAGTTGGAGGGGGGAGGCTAGAGACAGGGACAATGGCTGCCATCAGTGCTGAGGCCAGAGTGTTGAACGATCGCTGTAGGGCAGCCTGACCAGAATGAATGCCCTCCAGGTATGCATTACTCTGGTGCACCTCTCTTTCTACACCCTGGATGGCATTCAAAATGGTAGACTGCCCAACAGTGAGCGTCCTCAGGAGGTCAATGACCTCCTCACTGAGGGCAGCAGGGGTGACTGGGGCAGGGCCTGAGGTGCCTGGGGTGAAGGAGATGCCCACCTTCCTGGGTGAGCGGGCACGGGGCAAACGTTGAGGGGCTGCTGGGAGGGCTGTGCTGGTGCTGTGGGTGGCGGCTGTACCTGTTGTTGCGGGGGGCACAGATGTTGCCGCCACCACAAGGGAGCTCCCTTCAGAGGACGAGTCTGTGTTGCTGATGTCTGCCCAAGTCCCCGCTGTGGAGCTCCCCTCGCCCTCCGTCCCACTGGTGAATTCGGAGTCCGTTGCATGGCCCTCCATGGCCATGTGGGATGCAGCTCCCTCGTGCTCCGATGCCACTTCTCCTCCGCCTGATGATGCTAATGCACACATGAACAGGAAGACCACAAAAAAGGGTGGGGGGAGAAAATAAAGACATGTTGAGTGCATGCATTGGCGACACCGTTGGCGGACAGGACAGACACAGAAGCCCCCTGCCCTACGCCGTGCACTTGGGCTCGACTACTCAATCCGTGGAACATGGCCTGCAAGCCTATGGACGACATTTGCACACATAGATGACACAGGGCCTTGATTAGCTGTACTTGGCACCCTACAGAGGTGGGGGGCGGGGGCACAGGACCATGTCTTACGGAGGGGCCTAGCCTACAGAAATCGCCCTAGCCTAGGGATACCCACAGCCCTCCTCCCCCACCCAGACACCTCCACTGCGCGCAAAGTCAACAGAATGAGAGTGTACTCACCCCCTTGTGTCTGCTGTGATGTTCTCACGCGCCCATCCAAATCGGGGTAGGCCACCGCCAGGATCCGGGACATCAGGGGGGTCAAAGTCCGACTGGCACCCCTCCCACGTTGGGAGGCCATCCCCAGCTGAGCCTCCGCCGTCTTCCTGCTCCAGCGTCGGATGTCCTCCCATCTCTTCCGGCAGTGGGTGCCCCGTCTGTGGTGGACCCCCAGGGTCCGGACGTCCTTGGCGATGGCACGCCAAATATCGATCTTCTGGTGGGCGCTGACCTATGTGAAATGTACAGGGGGGGAAAAATAGTCATCACCATCTGCATGCTCAATGTGAGTGGCCCCCCATCCCTACCCTTGCCATGTGGCACATGCTCTCATCCGTCGTTTGATGCATGCCTCAATCGCTCCCCTCCCCACCATCATTCATCCACCCCACTCAACACAGGCATTGCCCACAAAGCATGGTCCCAGTGTACTTACCTGTTGGTCTGGAGGACCGTAGAGTAGCGCATACTGGGGGAGGACCCCATCCACAAGTTTCTCCAATTCCTGAGCAGTGAAGGTAGGGGCCCTTTCCCCAGTCGCATGAGCCATTGTCTCTTCCAGACCGAGGTCACAGCAGCACTTGCAGTGTAGGTCCTCTCCTGTCGAAGATCAGGTATCGAGTGATTAAGCTGATAGAAAATGGCGGTCACGCTCGCGGCGGTGGGTACCGCGGCGGTGCGTACCGCGACTGCCGGCGCACATCTTCATTGGCTCCTGAGACCCATAGGGTTCAATGTTAACCAATGGTGCTTAGCGCCGCGGTCTTCGACCGCCTACCGCCACGGTGTGCCACGCCAGCGCATTTACCTCACATCCCCTTGTCGCACTTCACAGCTCAGGCAGCCGCCATTTCAGGGGCCCACATGGCTTTCTTTCTACTGCGTCACACATACCTAGGCCTTGCATCAACACTCATACAAGCCATTCAATGCATTGGGAATCGTGTTATGTGCAAGCTGTGGTTACGTACCTGTGGGTTGATTGACTCTGTGCTCGCTGTTGTCCTTCATAGGCACCGTCCGCTGGGACATGCAAGGAGATGGAGGAATCTTCCCGTGTACAGACCGCTGGTGGACCTGTCGACAATGGAGGAAAGACATGTCATACTGACATACAGGCTTGACCGAGCCACTATCCATGAACTGTGTGCCCAGCTGGAGCCAGACCTGATGTCACCAATCCGCCAACCCACAGGGATCCCCCCTCTAGTGCAGGTGCTGTCAGTGCTCCATTTCTTTGCAAGTGGGTCATTTCAAACAACAGTGGCCATATCATCAGGGATGTCTCAGCCTATGTTTTCCAAGGTGTTGTCCAGAGTGTTGTCTGCCCTTCTGAAACACATGCGCAGCTACATCGTTTTCCCTGAGGTGGGGGATTTGCCTACAGTGAAAGGTGACTTCTATGCCCTTGGACATATCCCCAACATCATAGGTGCCATTGATGGGACACATGTGGCTTTGGTACCCCCCAGCAGGAGTGAACAGGTGTACAGAAACAAGAAGAGTTATCATTCCATGAATGTACAGATGGTGTATTTGGCAGACCAGTACATCTCCCATGTGAATGCCAAGTTCCCTGGCTCAGTGCATGACGCGTACATAATGCGGAATAGCAGCATCCCTTACGTGATGGGTCAACTCCAGAGGCACCGTGTGTGGCTAATTGGTGACTCTGGTTACCCCAACCTGTCATGGCTACTGACCCCAGTGAGGAATCCCAGGACAAGGGCAGAGGAACGCTACAATGAGGCCCATGGGCGAACTAGGTGATCGAGCGGACCTTCAGCCTCCTGAAGGCCAGGTTCCGGTGCCTCCATATGACAGGTGGTTCTCTCTACTACTCACCAAAGAAGGTGTGCCAGATCATCGTGGCCTGCTGTATGCTTCACAACCTGGCTTTGCGACGCCAGGTGCCTTTTCTGCAGGAGGATGGTCCAGATGGTGGTATTGTAGCAGCTGTGGAGCCAGTGGAGAGTGAAGACGAGGAAGCCGAAGAGAACGACATAGACAACAGGAACACAGTAATACAGCAGTATTTTCAGTGACACACAGGTAAGAATCCACACCGGCATATTACATATACTTAACCATTACTACGTCTCTACTGTCTGTCCTTTTCCCCCAGTGTATGGTAACTGAGTTGTGACTTTCCCTTCCGATTTCAGAGATGTGGGCCCCACTGCGTGACATCTGCTTTGTTTCCCCATGGACTACAGCTGTGTGACAGTGGTATGTTGGCATCACAATGTAAATATGCATTTTGGCACAGTAATCTCTAATACATTTGTACTAAATCACAGCCAGACTCCAGAATGTTTTGTGCAATAACTGTGTTTATTTCTGTGCTCTATATTGGTGGGTGGTTGCAAATCGGTGAGGGGTGATGGTGGAGGATTGTCCATGGCAGAGTCCAGACTAGTATTATCACAGGTGCATTGTCCAAATGGCTGTGGGAAGTGGAGCAGGGGCAGTTTAAGGATGGACAGGGTGACAATGTGGGTCAGTGGGATGACAATCAGGGAGGTATCCTTTGCTGGCGGGGGTCTTGGCATCTTACTCTGTCTTCTTCCTGGATCTCAGGGCCCGCTTGCGGGGTGGTTCTCCTTCTGCAGGGGGTGGGGTGCTGGTGGCCTGTTGGTCCTGTGGCGGGGCCTCCTGTCCACTATCGCCGGCAGAGGTGGTAGGCAGTTCTTGGTCCATGCTAGTGTCAGGGGCCCTTTGTGGTGCCACAGTGTCCCGCAATGTGGTGACTACCTGATTCAGAGCCCCTACAATGGTGCCCAGGGCGGAACTGATGTTTCGTAGTTCCTCCCTGAACCCCAAATACTGTTCCTCCTGCAGGAGCTGGATCTCCTGAAACCTGGCCAGTACCGTCGCCATCGTCTCCTGGGAATGATGGTAGGCTCCCATGGGTTCCCTGGGCCTGTCCCCCCCTGTCGCACAGCAGCCCTCCCAGTTTCCCTGGGCCTCTGTCCCCTGGACCGTGTGCCCACTACCACTGCCCCAGGTCCCTGTTGTTGTTGGGGTGGTGGGTTAACCTGGGTGCCCTGTAGTGGTGGACACACCGCTGATTGACGTGTCCTGGAGACAGAGGTATTGGCCCGCTGGGTGGGTACTGTGCTGGTGTTCCCAGAGGGGGGAAGGTCTGCTGTAGCCTGTGGCTGTCTGAGGGGAACCGACTGTCCCGAGGTCCCCGATGGGCCGGGCTGGTCATCTAGATCCAGGTCGACAGAGGTGCTGTCATCACTGTGGGCCTCTTCTGGGGGTGGAGTGGACATTTGTGGACCCTCCTGCACGGTTACGTGGCGTTCGGGTCCTGCAGGGGTATAAATTGATGGTTATTGCATCTGTGTGTGCCATAGCGTGCAATGGGTGGGTGCCCGTGTACCCCAGTGCTGGCATTCCTGGGTGGGGGCTTTTGTGACGGTGGTTTGGGGGGGGATGGGGATGTGCAGTGGGCATGCTTTGGTGATGGGTGTCCATGCTTTGTGGTCGCATGCAGGGCTAGGGGTTGGGATGGGTGGGTTGTGATGGTGAGACATTTGCAAGGAGTAGGTGTGATGGGGGTGAGGGTGGGGGTATGAGTTGGCATGCTGGTGGGGTGGGGGGGATGAAGTAGTGAAGATGAGACTTACCAGAGTCCATTCCTCCAGATACTCCTGCGAGGCCCTCAGGATGCAGGATCGCCAAGACCTGCTCCTCCCATGTTGTAAATTCTGGGGGAGGAGGTGGGGGTCCGCCGCCAGTCTGCTGCACCGCGATGTTGTGCCTGGATACCATTGAACGCACTTTCCCCCGTAGGTCGTTCCACCGCTTCCTGATGTCGTCCCTATTTCTTGGGTGCTGTCCCACTGCATTTACCCTGTCGACTATTCTGCTCCATAGCTCCATCTTCCTGGCAATGGTGGTGTGCTGCACCTGTGTCCCGAAGAGCTGTGGCTCTACCCCTACAATTTCCTCCACCATGACCCTGAGTTCATCCTCAGGAAACCTGGGGTGTCTTTGCGGTGCCATGGGGTGGTGTGGGTGATGTGTGGGGTGGATTGTGTGGTGCTAAGTGTGGTGATGTGTATTGGTGTGTTGTGTGAAGTGCGTGGTAATATTGCTGGGTGAAAGTAAAATGCGCGTCTGGGTGCTCGCATCTCTATTTCTCTGTGAGTGGTCCCGATTCTGGAGAAGTGGGGGTTTGAGGGTGATGTGGGTGTGTGTTTTATATTTAATTGGGTGTGTGGGAGTGGTGTTTGTATCTGTATCAGGTGTGTGTATTTTGATTTGTCCAAAGTGGTTGTATTTTGTAAGTGTGTGTGTATTTTGAGCGCGGCGGTGTGTACCGCCAATAGAATACCGCGGTTGAAAGACCGCCGTGTGGATTCGTGTGTCGTGATAGTGTGGGCGTATTTCTGTTGGCGTGACGGTGGAGGTTTGGTCATCGACAGTTTCTCGCTGGCCTTTGGTGTGGTGGACTTTTGTGGATGTCTGTATTTTGGCGGTTTGCCTGTTGTGGGTCAGAATGACTGTGGCGGTTTACCGCGGCCGCGGCGGTATGTTGGCGGTCTTCTGACAGCGGTAAGCTGATTTTACCGCCAAGGTTGGAATGACCACCTATGTGATAAGTGATGTTTAGTTAAAGCAGATCATAGTTTAGGGCCACAGTGGTTTATCAATACCCATGGAGGCGAGGAAGGCTTCTTATGGCTGAATTATTACACAACTACATAGGAACATGCTGGCATATACCTATGCACTGCTTTCCTCACAGCAAAACCAGTGCAAGCTGTTGTGAGGATATGAACAAAGATAGCCAAGCAACCAGTAAAACCAGCAACACCACTATCTGCCTCTTGCTTTGGCCTTTTCATTCTCCTTGCGCTCATTGTGAGTAACAGCTCTGCAATGCAGGGTTTGAAGAAACTTGTGCACATTGTAGTAAAAGTATTTGTATCTGTAGGAACAAAAACACTTTGGTGTCACTGGTGAAGGGGGACCGAGGAAGGCTTTGTAGAAAAGATGTATTCCAGGAAAGTGGAAATTTCGCGAAGACTAATAAAGGAAGGTTGATGTTCGACAAACAAATGGAAAAGCCCATGTATTTAAACTCTCTTCCTGGCAAACTTGTTTTCATGGCTCCAATAGAACATGACTAGTACAAAGACCCAAGATAACAGAGCCTCCTCTCTTGCTGCTTAGTATGGCCTTAGCAAAGGGAGTGGATCACTGATTACTTGTCTATACCCTTTGGGTGAAAAGTCTTCAGAGGTGAGGTCATCTATGTACTGAGGCCAGGAGGGTCGGAAGAAGTTGCCTTCATGACTTTGATTTAAAAAGAGGGAGACCAGAGAATGACTGTCCCTGACACGGATTCATTGGTAAACTAATTTCCACATGGCTTATAAATAAACAACAATCTCAGTGCAAAACAGCCCTCAAGATGTGGGATCAAATTATATATGACATTGATAATCTGTAAATAATTAACAACACAACAGTTGAACATTAGGACTAAACAGAAGGACAAAAGACATTGAAACTAATTTGGTAATTACCTCAGAATAACTAGAGATTAATCAAAAAGGAACAGGAAAACTTCAAATTGGCGGTGATTTTAGGTATTGACAGTGCATATATCTTGCTCTAAAACATAGACTTTCCTAAGTAAATACGCATTGTTGAAGTTGTGAGATCGAGCCACTACAAGTCTATATGAATTCTAGATAGACAAACACATCTGACAGCTTCATATTGACATTTTGACTCTCAGTGACAAGCAAGAACCGTACATAGGGTTAGCAGTAATAGTTCCTTGGCACACTGATAAGAAATGATTTTAAACATTTTCACCCAGTACTTTCCTTGATTGTAACAGGTTGCCATATTATGTGTAAAATTCACTCCCTCCACAGGTCACCTTTAGTAGCTTGAAGAGGAACATTTCCTTTACTCATGTAATTCGAGTGGTGCAATATTAATAGCAATCAACAGAAATTAGGCTTGGCGTAATCTTCAAATTTTCTACTTTTGTACCCCGACTGCATTTAATATATCCCATATATTCATTAATTTTGAGTGCATACTTCTCATTCTTTTAAACATATACTGCATTTAGTGCTGTCTGCACTTGTGTAATATCAATGTGCTTTATTATAGTTTGATAGGGTTTTAAATATTCACATATATATATTCACATGATTAATAAGGTTTTACGTGAAGATGCAACAAGATTAATAAGCTAAAGCTTGCATTTGACATCATTCAATGTGAGGTCTGCCCTTTGGAACATAATTAGAAAAGTGTATTTCAGCTGTGTATAGACAAGTACAAAACGAAGAGGAATCCTGAAGTTCCCGGGAGGCTGAGATCTAGCAAACATTATTCATGAATGCCACAGGCAGACATCTCAGGTCCAGCCTGGCCATGGCCATGGCCATTAAGCAGAAATAGACAATAAGCTTTTTCATAGTGAACAACACCTCTGTTGTTCCACTAAGGTATGAGGGTGAGAGGCCACCATAGAAGCTTGTACAGGGCCTTTTGGTGCTAAGACAGCTTTTCTAGCAGCACGAAAGGAGGGAAGGAGAACAATGACTGGTTCTATCTTTTCCATGCAAGGGAATTCAGAAATAATGTTACAATGTTGCAATATTGTTTAATAGTTTGTTTATTATTCATTTGTACTGCCACTGTTTTGTTCATTTTATAGTTAAAATCTTACACACTCTAAACACTAGTATATGGCAATGATTTTAATAAACATTCTTAATATTTTTAGTATGTATTTTTGGGCGCATACCTCAGTGTCTTTATACATGGTGAAAATAGATTTGGATCTCACAAATAATAATCCTGTGATTCCCAGAGAGCTGATTGCTACCCAAACAGTACCATTCTTATGTAATGTATAGATGGTTCGTGGGTGACAGTCACCAGGTTCTCTGTCTCTAATTGGTAGGCTGGCATCGAACTTGAACTTTTGCCAGAGGGTCTGGAAAACCTAATCCTGGGCCGTATTTTGTATTAAAACTCCCCAAAAAATATTATTTGGCCTTTGGTGTCCAGTGTGGGGCTTGCTCTTTGAGTAATCTTGAATGACAAACACAAGAGTTTACCAATATTACTAATAGTGGAGACATCCATTATAATTCTGGTTTCCTCCCTTAGTTCTGGGAGGAGCTCCCGCTCTCCTGCTGTAGGTTTATCAGGCACTTGATTGTTAAAGGCCTTCCTCACTTCAATTTCAATTTCAAATCTTATTTTCAATGTGTTAAATAATGGTGGCACAGCCTGTTGGTGTAAGAGTAACTTTAAGGGCCCCATTAACTCAACACTTAACAGCAAGGAACTTCCCTTATACCAGGGTGAAGTAACCATTATCATAAAGCACCTGCTAGATACCCCTTTCGAATACTTTACTCATGGGTGGAGTTTTATCTTGTAGATCCAAATACCAGCACTTTCATTATATAAACCTGTCCCTACAACTGAAGAATATGAATCTTATCACCTAGAAATCTCACTAGAATATTAGTTTACCCAATCTTGGTTTGGTGGACAATTGCCACAGATACTGCAGAATGTCTCCTTTAAGTAATTCAGGGGCTATCTGGCCGTGTTGGCTGGTAATACTCTGCACCCAGACATGGCTAATCTGAATGCTTCCATATCAAGACAGTTCCCATTAAGTGCAAAGATTAATACCGGTTTTCCTTTTATGTATCTTTCCTTAAATCTGTGTGTAGGCCACTTACTTTTAATTTTAACATTGTCATATGGAAAGAGATTTCCGAAATTTTCATAATATTAGCTAATTGCTTTTTGTTGTAGAATAATGTCCGCAGCTGAGTATGACCCTATGTAACCCCTAAGAAAAAGTAAATTGTAAGATCAAACTTGATGGACTTTGAAAAATCTAGCACCAAGAAGAACATATAGAATCATATGAAGAAAACACGTTTATATGGAGCATATCCATGACAGGCAGAAATTCGTATCAATATTATTCAGCAATAGGGTTTTTATGTTCTACAGCGGGATGTCAGTTGTAGTTTCCAGGTTCATAATCATTCTACGTGGGTCCCGACATGCTTGTGTAATATAGCGAACATGGCTGAGGAGTTAACAAAAATGCTTTGGGGAATAACTTTAGATAAACCATAGTGACTTCTTGTGGCCTTTGACACACAAGTTTAGAAATAGGTTCAAGCGAAACCGCACATCTTTGGTAGCGGCCGGTGTTCTGGAAACAGCAGGAGAAATGGCAGAGGACCTGTCTTAAGAGCGCCTCCCTTCAGCTCTACTGCCTTTTCAGAGGCAACAGATGGTCTCCAAATCTCTATTTTCCGCATCCATAAAAATCTATCTCAGTGAGCAATTTTACAGAAAATAACAGCTGTTTTTTTAAACATCCACAGTACTTTTGCTCAACAATGTGAGTTCAGGTCCTTGACATTTCAATCATTTAACACCACAAGTGGAATGCTGCATAGATGTCAATTATATCATACCTTCTCAAAAGAGAAAGCCTTAATTTCCAAAATACACTTAGTAAATGTTTTGAAGCTACATAAATTGTCTACGTTATTTTCAATGTTTGGTAATTTCACGTTACATAAGGCCAATTGAGAGTATCTTGTTTTACAGTAATGCTATTTGCTCAAGATAGGTACTGTTGGATTAATCACAGGCACGAGATGTATCTGATGAAGAATAAAAAGTGAAAGTTCATACCTTCAATAAATATTCATCCACAGTCTGAGGGAAAGTTGGCCCACACCCTCTCTCTTTGTCCTTATAAGGACACCAAAACAGACAGCAAACAAGGAAGTAGGAAAGAAGGTTTATAGTCTTGTCTGATATGTGACGTTCGTGCAAAGCAATGAAAGATTTAGCAAACAGCTACCTTTGGACAAGGCTAAAGATGGTAAACAGCCTTACAGGAAATAACTACATGGAGAAATGCTGGAGCCTAGGGTAATTGTTTAAATATGGAATTGTTTGAAAAGGTGAAAAACAAAAAAAGCCTCACCTCTCGACTTTTACTTCAATTAATTATAAATAGAGGGAGCCTCTTTAAAAAGAGTTATGCCCTCATTATGATTTGGGCAGTATTTTCCCAGGACCGCCGAAGACACAGGCGCCAGAAGACCGGCATATTACGAGTACTGAAAAATGTCCACCACAACTTGGGCAGAAATCCTAAAGCAGTCGTGCTGGCTGTCGGAGGCACAGAGGCGGTAATACGGCGTGGCGGTGTCCTGATGGTGGGGCTCTGCCGGCAGTGGAATAGTCTTTTCCCGTTTCCTGGCAGACCACCTCCTCGCTGGACAAGATATGTTGATCGTCCATCAGGGGAGCGGGCTGGGAGGGTGGGGTTTGTTGTGTGTGCGTGGGTGTTTTCTGCGTGTGTGAATGTAAGTGTGTCTGCGTGTGTGTATGCGTGTCTGTTGGTGAGGGTGAATGAGTGTATGTATGCGTCTGAGTAAATGCGTGCCTGTAAATGTTGGTGAATGTGTGTATGCGGGGTGCGTGTGGGTGTGTATGCGGGGAGGATGGGGTATGGGCAGACGGTGCTGTCATGGAAGGAGGGGTGTGGAGGTATTGTAACTGCAGGGGGGTTGAGGGAGTCGTGTGCTGGTGACAGGAAAGACCTTTCCTGTCACTGGTAGCCTTTTCGCAAGGGTTTTTGTGGCTGTGCTACCGCCACGGAAACTGTGGCAGAAAGGAGATTTGTGATACCGCCGGCCGTCTTAGTGGGGATGTGGCAGTTTAGCAGAGGCCAAACCACCACACACATAATGTGGCAGTCTTCACCGCTGGCCCGTCGGTGGTGAGACCACCACCGCGGCCCTGGCGGTCTTCGGACCGCCTGGGTCGTAATGAGGAACTAAGTCTTGTTTTTTTATCGCTGATTAGGTATAAAACATTTTCTTACAATATGCCGGCTTAAAACTCCATGAAAACTACAATAACCAATCAACTATTGCAGTGGTCTTTCACTCTGGATTTGAGGGAGAGTCAGCTGTCAGGCCAGACTACTTTTTCCCAAAAGCTCATGCATAATATACATACACCGACAGGCTTTTAGTCAGTGATCTTCATCTACTGATATGTGAAATTGTCATTCACATTTTTCTTCTGCATGCATTAAGGGGAAATGGGTCAGCCTACTTCAGCAACCGCCTTCCTATACTTTAAATAACCGCACTCTCTGCCGGTAAAAGTGGTTTGTCGTCGAGACCTAAAAAGGCATCTACTCTGTCCACTTGTTACTAACAGTATTTCCCAGAAAGTGTTCTTAACTTAACTTATAACGCATTCTCTTTTTAAACTGGTCAGATTCCTCTGACCTCCTTGTCAGTGGCTGTTGTCCACCTAGGTGCAGCTCCATCTGTTGCTGCTGCCTCAAGCAAACTGATAGCCTGCCTGACTCTCAGTTTGAGGCCCTCCTCCACCCGCAGGCTCCCGCCTGTGCCTCATCCCTGGTGGCCTAGTGGCCATCTGCATGTAAGTATCTTCTACCTCTAATTCAGTTTTTTACTTCTCTGTATTTTTCAGTCTATTTATTCCATTTGATTCTCTTTCCTTCTTGTTTTTTTTGCTCTCCCTTCATTCTCTCCACATTTTCCTTGTGCTGCTGCCCCGCCGCCCGCCCCGTCCCTCACTTCAAATCTCTTTTTCCCACCCTCCCACCTCCCATCTGACCAGACCCCCCCCACCTCCCTCTCCTTAATGTCGCCCACTGTGCACTGAGAAGGCAACTCCTCTGACCTCCTGGTCAGCGTCTGTTGCACTCCTCTGTACAGCTCCCATGTGGCTGCTGCTGCCTCTGCATCAAGCGAACTGAGATCCTGCCTGACTATCAGTTCTAGGCCCACCTCCACCCTCAGGCTCCCGCCTGTGCCTCATCCCTGGTGGTCTAGCGGCCGTCTGAATGTATCTTCTGTCTCTCTTTACTCCTGCTTTTACTTCTGCCTTTACTTCTGTTTTTTACTTCTGTGTATTTTTCTGTCTTTTTATTCCATTTGATTCTCCTTCCTTCTTGTCTCTTTCTCTCTCCCTTCAGTCTCCCTGCATTTTCCTCACGCAGCTGCTGCCCCTGCGGTCCCACCCCCCTGCCTCCCTGCGAAGCGTTTTTCCCACCCTCCCGCTTACCAGTTGACCGGACCCCCGCCTCCCTCCCCTTCTTAATGGCGGCTGCTGCGCACTGAGAGGGCAACTCCTCTGACCTCCTGGCCAGCGTCTGTAGCCCTCCTTGGTGCAGCTCCACCTGCTGCTGCTGTTACTGCCTCGAGCAAACTAAGAGCCTGCCTGACTCTCAATTCGAGGCCTACCTCCACCTGCAGGCTCCTGCCTGCGCCTCATCCCTGGTGGCCGAGTGGCCATCTGCATGTAAATATCTTCTGTCTCTCTTTACTCTTGCTTTTACTTCTGCCAAAGGCAAGCCCATCAGTACTCATCTGTGCCTGGACCGTTCCCAGCACCATGGACCCTGCTCCTCACTCCATCCACCGATTCAACTCCAACTCCAACACACTACGCATCCTCAACCCAGGAATATCCTCATCCTGCCACCTAGCTGATATCCGAGGAACACCCATGGACCATTTACATGCCACGCATGCTCCAACACCCTCCAAGGACCACCAAACAATCCCATACCAAGCACAGACGACCACCTCATTTGCATACTCCTCAACACACGCTCCCTCATGCATGCAGTAGGAGTCTGGGACAACTACAAAATCATCCACAAGGACAGAGCCAACCGGCTTGAAGGAGCCATTGCCATATTCTACAAGGATACCCTCCGCCTGACAACAACCAATGAGTCACAGCCTCAGCCAACCCATGAACACCTACACCTCCAGTTTCAGACCAACCCCAAATCCTCCCTCTGTGGCACACTCATCTACAGACCGCTCAGACTCTGACCTCAATTCTGCGAAGACATTGCCAACTTCATCGTCCCCCCATGCCCTTACCTCCTCCGACTACATCCTACTCAGTGACCTCAACCTCCACATTGATATCCAAGATGACCCCAACACCACAAACCTCTTAGTCAACCTTGCAACACTCAGCCTAAAACTTCATCACCATCTCTCACACCTCCGAACAACAGTGGACCGACCACAAATGTGTCCATGTTACCTTCACAAAGAAAACTGCACAGCACTATTCCCCCTAACCCCCTGGCAGATGCTGGGGCAAAGTTACAGAAGTGCAACTCATGAACCTTTTCTGCCACTCCCCCACCGGACGCCGCAGAGGCTAATGAAGCCGCATGCAATGTAGACCGCTAGCTATCGGAATGCGCCAACAGCGTAGCCCCTCTCAGGAAACCAGCTGGAAACCGACATAGCAAAACACCTAAATGGTTCACAACAGACCTATGAGTCCAAACACTAAGTTAGATGACTGGAACAGAAATGGAGGAACAGCAAGTCAACCAAAGACCACATGGCCTACAAGAATGCAGTCACCACGCACCTCCAGAACATCAGAGCCACCAAAAAAGCTGCCATTCAAGAACGCCTGAATACCAGCACTTACAATAGCAAAGAGCTCTTCGCCATCATCAAAGAATTCATGAACCCTGGGACAGACACCTCATCCATCCCTTCCTCCCTCCTAAGACCTCTGCGATGACCTCGCCACATTCTTCCACCGAAAAATCCAGGGCTTTTAAGAAGGCTTCAAGAACCAAAAACCTTCAGAACCGCTCACAAATATCACCACGAAGCCAGCAACACACCAGATCCTGAACTCCTGGACCCCCATCACCAAAGAGGACACGCAAAGACTCATGAGCTCCATTCACTCGGGAGCACCCTCAGATCCATGCCCTCATTACATCTTCAACCTGGCCAGCACCACCATAGCAACTGAGCTCTGCCGAACTATCAACCAATCCTTTGAGACTGTCACCTTCCCATCAGATTGGAAACATGCCGAGATCAACCCGCTACTCAAGAAACCCGCCCCTGGCCCAAGGGAACTGAAGAACTACAGACCCACCTCTCTGCTTGCTTTCCCAGCCAAAGTAACAAAAAAGGATGTCAACCAGCCTTGAGACACACCAAACACTAGAATCTTCTCAATCCGGATTCAGGAGCAACCACTGCACCGAAACAGCACTGCTAGCAGCCACCAACTACATATGCACCATACTAGAGCTTGGATACATGGCCTCACTCATACTCCTCGACCTCTCTGCTGCATTCGACACCGTTTCCCACCCCACCCTTTGCGCCAAATCTTCACAACAAGGGCATCCGAGATAAATCACTGAAATGTGTCAGGTCCTTCCTCACCGGAAGAACACAAAGTGTCAGACTACCGCCGTGCACTTCAGAACCCAGAGATACATGCTGCGGAGTACCCAAAGGATCATCACTCAGCCCAAAGCTTTACAACATCTACATGGCCCCGCGAGCCAAGATCACCAAACAACACAGGCTAAACTTCGTCTCCAACGCCGATGATAACCAACTGATCCTCTCCCTGTCCGATGACCCTGTGAAGGCCAAGAAAAGTTTCCACAATGGGATGAGAGTAGTCGCCGCCTGGATGGAAGCCAGCTGCCTCAAAGTCAACACGGACAAGACAGAGATCCTTGTAATCGGCTCCACCCCTTCTGCCTGAAATGACTCCTGGTGGCCCACTGCACTGTGAAATGCCCTGGCGGACCATGCATGCAATCTAGGCATCATCCTGGACTCCTCACTATCCATGACCCACTGAGTCAATGCCGTCTCTTGTCATTCTTCCACACCTTCTAAATCCTTTGAAAGATCTTCAAGTGGGTCCCCTCCCACCCAAGGAAGACAGTCACCCATGCACTTGTCATTAGCAAACTGGATTACGGCAACCACTCTATGCCGGCATCACCAAGAAACTGCAATAAAGACTACAAAGAATCCAAAATGCTGCACCCAGACTCATCCTGGACATCCCCCGACACAGCCATATCTTCTACCACCTCAGAGCCCTACACTGGCTCCCAGTCAAAAAGCGCATCACAAACAAACTCCTGATCCACACCTACAAGGCACTAAACAACATAGGACCGGCATACCTCAGCCACCACCTAGCATTCGATGTACCCAACAGACAACTCAATTCGTCCCAGCTCGCCCTACTAGCCGTTCCCAAGATCCGGAAAAGCACAGCAGGAGGAAGATCCTTCTCCGATTTCGCAGCCTGGACATGAAACACTCTACCTCTCAAACTCAGGCAGACAGCACCACTCAATCAGTTCAGGAAGGACCTCAAGACCTCGCTCTTCGATTGAGCAGCACGCCCACAAGCATTGCCTTGAGACCCTATGGGTGATTAGTTGCGCTTTAGAAATTATTGATTGTCTGGTAAATAAGTAGACAGATTGCCTTTAACTGCCAGGATACAGCAGAAAAACTAATAGATGAAAACAGCTGTAATCCTATCATATATCTATTTTTTTCTAAGGAGATGTGCAAATGCATTACAAAACAATTTCAATAATTTCTCTATAATAAAGAAAAACATTCTCCTGTTTACGGCTATGCAAATGTCGAAAACGACATTCTATTTATCAATAGGCACCCTAAGGACTTAATGGTATTTAAATGTAACATCCAAATATATCAGGAAGCAGTAGCAAACTTATGGCTACTAGAGATTTAAAAACTTCAGTCAATTATCAATGCAAAATGTGTTGATATTTCCCTTGTTGGGATTTGTAAAATGTGAGCGTATTTCAGATTGATAATTCCAGAAAGAATTTACATTATTTGTAAATTATACTTTTAGGCTCCACAGCCACACATTTCACAGCACAAAACAACTTTGAGCCTCACGCAAAATGTCTCTTATTGGCTCAGAAGTAATCAATGCATCGGGTACTTAGAGTACTCACGCTCTCACATTTAAGCTGATGCTAGAGTGAGTGATTTTCTGAAAAGTGTGCATTTGTAGATGTGAACGCAGCTGAAAAACAGTTATTTAAAACCCATTTCCAATCTGTTCATAGTTCCAAACAGCTTTCTTTTAATGTGCAAGGAGGACTTAGTGCCAAAAAGTGAGTTCTATCTGGAAGCATAAAGCTCCCTAACACACTGAAAGTGAGAAGGCTAGCTTTCTCACACTCGCACTTCAGCATATTGCCGGTTTTGCTCTTGAATTAATTAGACATGGGAGAAATGTTAATTACATTGGAGTAATCTTAAGTAGTTTTGGTAATTTTGTGTTACTCTTTTGGTGGGAAATTTGCTGAAAACTATGCTATTACATCATCTGCGTAATTATGAGTAATTTGGCACAAAAATCCTCCCACAAGAGCACAGGAACAACAAACTTAGTGAGCGCAAGGGTTCCTGCTGTTCGCGTTCTGTTTCATTTAATGCTATTTTTCTAGTGCAAAATGCATCCTTGGGTCCATTTGGTACACAAAGGTGCATTTTGAGCTAAGAAAATAGTGCTAAATGCTGGGTTACCTTCCTCATATAAACCAGTATAATCATGAGTAATTTTGCTGTGATCATGCGTAATTATGATAAAGCACATTATACGAGCTACAACCACCCCTAGTCTTACTATCTGCCTCCGTTTGCCAAAGAGACGTAATTACTTGAGTTGACAAAGGGGATAAACATCTTCAAACAGAGGGGATTTGATCTGCACAGTCCAGCAAACATGCTTTGAGAGAGGCTAACAAAAGGCAGAGGATGAAGAAAAAATTGTTTTCCTGCTAAAGGTGATGCCACAACAAGCTAAAACAAGGCTGCTTTAGTCTGGGATCAGTGGGGAGGAGGCGAACATGGCAGAACTGTGCAGCTCCACCTAGTTCCACAGAGCAATCAGTGGGCTGATGAGAATAAATGCAATTGCTGTTTGCTATACAAACGATGAGGTTGCAGAGACTTTTCATAGCATTATTCAAACAACTGACAATGTAAGACGGCCCCATCACCACCACTAACGAATGCCAGGTTGGAAGGCAAATTACAAAACCAATTCTATAGTCGGTCAGAGATTCTCTCATGCTTTTAACTCATGCAGTATATTTTTCTTCAGAAACTTGGCCTCGTGCATTTCTTTTATTGATTTATTAAATTTACCTTTGACTGGTGACTGACTCCCTTTCACTGGGAGATGGCCGCACCTTAACATCACAATTCACAGTAAGCAACCCACTGCTCATGGCTTCTGACTGAAGTGAAAGTGAACTGTGAACCTCCATGGAGCAATAAAACGTGGCCAATCACCCTGCTGTTTTACAATCAAGGACCAACTTTAAAAGAAATCTATAGGTGAGTGGCCTGTTGCTAACCTCAATCCGCCGGCACTGTCATAAACAGCACACAATTAGTGCTTTACTGCTTGGGTGCTGCTACACATTGTAGATTTTTCACAGCCTGGTGGGCAGAAAATCTAGATTTCATTAAAGGCACAGAGACTAAAATCATGTAGTATCCTCTATTGCTGCACAGACAGTACCTCTCAAGAACATATAACTCTAAACAGCAATCTAGAGCAGTGATGGCTGGTAACCTTTAAAAATGGTGGGCCGTAATCTTTGGCTTGAATTCCAGTGAGCAAGCCTGTCTTCTCAGTGGGGTTGGGGGGCTCACTCAATTCTATTCTGAGTCACCTCACTCTCACTCATTCTCCTTCTCACTCTAACTCTATCAATTGGTCTCACTCATTCTCAGTTAGTCTAACTCAGTCTTACCCAATCTCATTCATTCTCATTCAGCCCTGTTAGAAATGGGGTCTTTGATTGGCAGTCAGGTTACCCCCTGTCCAAGCAAGGACCCTCACTTTAGTCAGGGTAAGTCACACACAATCCAAATTATCCTGTCCCCACCCTCTGATAGCTTGGCACTGAGCAGTCAGGCTTAACTTAGAAGATCATTTGTAAAGTATTTGTGCAATAAATCATACAATAACACAATATAGCACCACAAAAATACACCACACAGTGTTTAGAAAAATATATAATATTTATCTGAATAAATGCCGGTCAAAACGATTAAAGTTGAAATAAGCAAATGTAGGGATATTACTGAAAGTGATATCAAGTGTCTTTAGAGTTCAAAGATTACTGTAAAAGCAATGAAAAGTGTCTCTTAAATTCTCCCAGAAACAACAAGTGTCTCTTGCAGGGCAAAGTGCCTGGTTTGCGTTAAAAAATCCTCGCAAGGGACCGCAGAGGAGGAGATGCATGGAAAACCTTGAGTGTGCATCGGTTTCGCCCCTTCGCACACAGACTTGCGTCATTATTATTTTCCATGCGGGGGAAGACGTGCATCGATTTCTGGCGTGCTGACTTGGTTCCTCTTCTGGTTGCGGGGTTTTCAGACGCCCTGGGGACGATGTGTGGAATCCTTGGCTTGTGGAACGAAGTCACAGCGGCTGCGTCGATTCTGGTAGGTGATGTGTGGAATTTTCTTCCGCACGGCAGGCGCTGCGTCGATTCAGTCAGGCGGCGTCGTTCTGAGTCGGCTTGCGTTGATCCAGGAGGGCTGTGCGTTGAAGTTCTGGTCGCATCACTGGCGCAGCGTCGATCTTCTGTTGCAAAGTCGGGCTGCGTCGTTCCGGACTCGTGTGCTGTTAAATTTTCACCGCGAGTAGGCTGTGCGTCGTTCTTGGCAGACGGTGCATCACATTTTCGCTGCGCGGGGATTTCAGCTGCAGGAGAGAAGTCTTTTTGGTCCTGAGACTTCAGGGAACAGGAGGCAAGCTCTATCCAAGCCCTTGGAGAGCACTTCTGCAGCAAAGCAAGAGAGCAGCAAGACAGCAGGGCAACAGCAGGGCCAAATGTGCCTTTGAAGTGGGGGAGACTTCAAAGAGTGGCTTAGCAGTGCACCAGGTTCCCTTTCAGTCCAATCTTGTCTGCCAGGATCCCAGTAGGGGGTGGGGCAGTCTTTTGTGTGAGAGCAGAAAGCCCAGGAAGACCCATTCAAAATGCAGATGTATGCAAGTGAGGCGGAGTGTCCTGTGTTTGGGGTGTGTCTGAGTGAATGCACAAGGAGCTGTCAACTAAACCCAGCCAGACGTGGATTGTAAGGCACAGAAAGATTTAAGTGCAGAGAAATGCTCACTTTCTAAAAGTGGCATTTCTCAAATAGCAATATTAAATCCAACTTCACCAGTCAGCAGGATTTTGTATTACCATTCTGGCCATACTAAATATGGCCTTCCTACTCCTTTCAGATCAGCAGCTACCACTCAAAACAATGTATGAGGCCAGCCCCAATGTTAGCCTATGAAGTGAGCAGGCCTCACAGTAGTGTGAAAACGAATTTGGAAGTTTTAAACTACCAGGACATGTAAAGTACACATGGAAAACGTCCTGCCTTTTACCCACACAGCACCCTGCCCTAGGGGTTACCTGGGGCACACCTTAGGGGTGAATTATATGTAGAAAAAAGGGGAGTTTTAGGCTTGGCAGTTAACTTTAAATGCCAAGTCGAATTGGCAGTGAAACTGCCCACACAGGCCTTGCAATGGCAGGCCTGAGACAAGGTTAAAGGGCTACTTAAGTGGGTGGCACAACCAGTTTTGCAGGCCCACTAGTAGCATTTAATCTACAGGCCCTGGGCACATATAGTGCACACTACTAGGGACTTATAAGTAAATTAAATAGTCCAATTAGGTAAGATCCAATGTTACCATGTTTAAAGGGAGACAGCATATGCACTTTAGCACTGGTTAGCAGTGGTAAAGTGCACCGAGTCTAAAAACCAGCAAAAACTGAGTCCACAAAGTGGAGGGAGGCAGGCAAAAAGTTAGCGGTGACCACCCTAAGGCTGTCAGGTCTAACAAGCCCCATTCACTCACTCCCACTCAATCAATCAATCTTACTCTGACTCACTCAGACTCACTGCTTCTCTGACTCACTCAGTGTCATTTATGCACAGTCACTCTTACTTTGGCCCTCATTATGAGTTTGGCAATCTGTTGGCAATACCACCACTGTGGTGGCCCCAAATAGACAATATGGTGGACTGGATACCGCCAACACTGGCAGAGTCCACAATGAAGACTGCCAAAAAATAGCCACAAACCCGACACTGCCAGGATAATGGCAGGCGGGAAAGATGTGGTCCCACCACCAGCACCGCCATGCCGACAATTTTCTGCCCACCATATCACGATCCACAAATCATCATAACGGTCGTTTCATGGTGTAAAACCATTTGCGATCCAAATCGCTGAAGTCAGAATACACTCCTGTCAACACCACATTGGACAGTTAAAAGGATTCACACCTGACACACACACACACCAGACACACCCATACACAGCACTATACAACACACCCCCACACAACCCACAAGCCTTTGCGACTAAAACCACAGATCGAGAGACAAGAGCAGCCACAATCCCTTATCTAGCACCTACATACAGAGTCACATTTAGACTTCACACTCATCACACACCACACAACTGCACCCCCAAAACTATACACACATCACAGCTACACACAAACACCACAACCAAACACCCCCACCCCACCTTTCAGCCCACACTGCACCCTACACACAAAAACACTCATCCCCAGCCACAACACAGCCACCATGTCCCGTCAAAAGAACCCACACTTCACTGACAAGGAGTTGCGGGTCATGGTAGATGAAATCATCAGGGTAGAGCCACAACTCTTAGGAGCACAAGTACAGCAAACTTCCATAGCCAAGAAATGGAGTTATGTCAGTTATGGTAGAGAATCGTCGACAGGTCAACTCAGTGGGCAACCATCCACGCACAAGGGTGGATATCAGGAAGAGGTCGAATGACCTTAGGGGGAAGGTGCATTCCATGGCATTGAGGCACCAGTTGGCAGTACTGAAGACGTTTGTGGTCCCCACCTCCTCCCCCAGAGTTCACACCATGGGAGGAGAAGGCCTTGGGCATCCTGCATCCTGAGGGCCTGACTTGAATACCTGGAGGATTGGACTCTGGTGAGTAACTTACACTCTGCTGGCACTAATTCCTTCTGTTCAACATGCTTCCTCACCACCCAAACACTCCCCAGTTCACCCATTAACCCACAACACCTCCCACCCAGTCACCTAAGGCCCCTCTCCTGCATGCCACACCACCACACCCTCCCTGCCAAGTGTACGGATAGCACTGCCAAGTACGACTCCCACAATGTGTTAGCCCATCCACATCAAAACCTGCAATGTGCACGTCACATCACACCTCCTGCATGTATGACTATTGCACTAGATACACTAACTGGATGTTTTGACTGAGGACCACAACATGGCAATGACAGCAATGCAATGGCACAACATAATGCCAAACTAGCCCAAACACAGAAACAGCACTGCCACCAATCCTAAGGGCCACTAATCCATGCCTACTACCCTGAAATGGGCTAATCCTGGCCTTGAGAGTAATAAGGTATACTCCATGCACAACAGGCACAGACAGGACAACCTTGCATACACACATACCCCCTTCCATTTGGACACCATGATGCAATGTACAGCCATTCCCACTGACATATACGAAGCCAAAATGACTACCAGCTAACAGTGCAAACCTGTCATGTGAACCATCACAAAGGAACAGAACCCACACACCTAGCTAAAGTGACAAGCCTGATTCACAACAACCCCAAGGAGCATGGTATACATGTCTCTATACACTATCTACAAACAGTGTTAGCAGTGCTGCATCTGTCAATGCCATTGCTGGAAATCAAGTCAAGCCACTGTATGCATCAGGCTAACAGACAACCATACATATGTCCAACATTTAACTCTCTCTCACTCCATCCACAGGTACCCCTGCCACTGCCACCACGGAGAGATTACCAGAGACTACCAGCCCTCCTCAGGATGAAGACCCCAGTGAGGACAACGCTGCTGGATGTCTGGACTTTGCCGACCTACCTGGCCCTTCTGGGACTCCTGGTCAGTCTACCACTCCTTGCCTCACTGTGCCCACTTCAAACCCCCACCATCCTGTGGCAACAACATCTCGGCCAACCCTTGTGCCCCAAAGACTGTTCAGTCAATTGTGTGCCCCGCAGTACAGGGACCTGAGTCAACCCCTCACATCCAAGACAATGAAGGTGCTGGTGAAACCGGGAGTGGGCACAGGCACATGGGGCCAGGGGACGTGGGAGAGAACCTGTGGGCCAGCCTAGGGATGCCTCTGAACAGGAAACCATCTCCCAAGTCCTGGGAGCATATCAACTATCCCAGGACAGGATGGGCCAGATCAGATCTATGTTGGGGGTAAACCGGAGGCTGAAGAGGGAATACAACCAGGAGGTCATGCAGCAGTGGCAAGCCCACAATGCCACCCTGGTCTCCATTGCAAGGGTGCTCATGGACCTCATCACCCACCAGTAGACCCCTTTCACTAGCCACATCACACCTGACCCGTCAACATCTGCGGTTGCTAATGGAAGTGAGACCCTGCCAGGGGACGCACAGGACCCTGGCACCCCTTCATCTGTAGCTGAAGAACCCACCGCAAATGTGGACATCCACTAATACATCCGGCTGGAGCAGATGCCAAGACCAAACCTACTGCCAGGAAGTGACCCTCTCCTGATTACTTTCCATGGTGTTCCACTGGGACACCCTGTTGTCTGTTCAATGACATTAGTCCATTTTCCTATGTCCCATGGACACTGGACCTATGCTACCTACTGCTGTGCCACCTACTCTGAGGATTCCATCTGCCATGACCCCATTCATTGCCTGTTTGACACTGTATACACAATAAACACTATAGATCACAGCTACTGTTTTGTGCCTTTATTTGTACATATGCAAATGTTTGGTCTGCTAAATGTTATGTGAGTATGGCCCTGTTTGAAAGTGGATTATTGGTAAGGGCGGGTAAGTACCTACACTTAGCAATAGGCCACTAACCTCCACTTAGGTGCAGTTAGGTCTCAATAAATTAAACCCAACTCAACCCGTGGAAGCTTGGCAAGGAGCGACAAGGCTTAACTTAGGAGACAAGTGTGTAAAGCATTTAAAAATCACAAAACAGTGAATAAGTAAAACACAAAATACAGTAAAGATCCAGCACCAATTAAACAAATAGATTTTCTCTTTAAAATGACACCAAAACAATTAAAATCGGATAAGGGGAACCGGAGAAATGAATTTAAAAACAATTAATTCTAGCGCTTAGAAGCAACTAGCGCTCAAAGTGTTAAAAAGGTCACACTGGAAAGGGACAAAGTCCAGAGTTCAGGCCACCCACGAGGTAACACTGTCACAATTATTTTCAGAAGTGTTTCTTGTTTATGGAAAGTGGTCCTCAGCACCAGCCAAGGGTTCAGAGTCTCTGGTTTGCCTCTTGGACTACAACCCCCACAATGCCCTCTTCAACTTACAGAGTTGCTCCAAACGTCTCTAAACTTCTTGATCTTCTTCCAGAGGTCCTTTTTGGGTCATTGAAGTTTCCACAACTTCCAGAAGCTCTGAGTTGCTCCTTGGGAGTTGGGACTACAATTCCCAGAATGCACCTGGTCAGAATCCTCAAATGGCCACTGGACGCTGGTCAGCTGGGCTCTGTTTGAAGGATTTGATGCAGGGGACACTGGGAAGCTGCATTTTACCTGTAACAAACAGGGAGTCCCTTCTTAAATGAGTAGAAGACAGGCAAAGTCATTTTAATGGTGAAGCCCAAGTGTGCAGCTGGTACAGCCCTTCAGAGTGCAGTGTCCAGGGGTAGGTCAGGGGCCCAGCAGACAGTCCTTCTTCTTCTTCTTTGTCTTGTTCCTTCTAGGAATCTGAGGTGTGGGTGCAGCTCTGCCATATTTATCCTTGCTCTTGGGTGGACAGCAGGGGGTACTGGTAATCCAATCGCAGGCAGGTTCCTTGTCCCTTTGATGACCACTTCCTGGGAAGTGTGGCAAAAATCAATCCCACATGGCTAAAATTGATTTTTGGAGGTTATATCTGGCTGAGCCTACCCACTGTTGTGGCTAAAAATCCTAAACACACCCCTCCCATGCCCTCTCCTAATCAAATCAAGAGGCCACCTAATTGCCTCAGGTTACAGGATGTGAGGGAGGTCCTAAGCTGCTCCAAATGTCCTTCCCTGCCTTTGAAGATCAGTTTGGCCGCTCTACCCCCATCCTGCTTCACCATCTGTTGAGGCAGATGTTCTCCCCAGGCACATCCTTTGTGTTCAGCCCAGGCCACTTCACACCTCATCAAGGCAGCCTAGCTAGGCTGCCAGAGGCTGGCCAATCAGAGAAGGGTGCTACAAAGCTGAAGTAGGCAACTTTCAGATAGAGTTTTATAACTCTTTACCTGAACTAGTTATATTTAATCCAACAATTGTAAGTTGTGGTATTTATTATACCAATTAATTTGATACCAAATTCAAGGTATCTGGCACTTAAGGGGTCTTTTTTAATTCAAATAAAGTCTAGCATTTTAGCCTATGGAGGCTATTCACTATAGTGACGGAAAAAATAACTTGGCTATTTTACCTCACCAGGGCTTATAAAACAATTTTTATAAGGTCCCTGCTTATAGTTACATGGCGCCCAGCCCTAGGGGCACATAGGGCACACCCTAGGGGTGCTTATATGTAAAAATAAGATAATTTAAGACTTTGGAAGTACCTTTAATTCCAAAGTCGAATTTGCATATAACTTTAGTTTAAAAGCAGCCAGCAAGGCAGGCCTTTCTTTAAAATGACACAGGGCACTTCAGCAGTGCACCTATGGGTGCACTACCTATGCTGGGGTTCCAAAATGTGCCCTACCATATACGAGGGACTTATAGGTAGGTTGGCAGCCAATTATAATTAGCCTAATTTGCACACTCATTTTACACAGCGCATAGGCCCTGGGGCTGGTTAGCAGTACCCAGGGCACCATCAGAGTTAGAAAAACACCAGCAAAAAGTGAAAAATGGGGGCAAAAAGTTAGGGGGCCTCTGCAATCAGTCCTGTATTCTCACAAAAGCACTCCCCCTGCCCACACTCCCAGAAGACTCAGCCCAACCCTGGGAGAGTCTTCCTGGCTTGTCAGGCAAGGAAGGCAGTGAGGAAAACTGGCTGTCCCTTTCCAGGGCCTACTCTGCCTTTCATCCTCCAGTCATGGTCCTTCACTCTGGGTAGTGAACCTGTCCCAACAGAGAAAGGACCCACTTTAAACTGTAACTTCCCTCTAGGGGGGTCTTCCTCCTCGCTCTGTGCAAACTTGGGTAGTAAGGGGTCCACCTCCCCTATCCCTAACTTTGCCAGGGCAACACCTAGCTTACCCAAAGAGGTCACCCAGCACTTGAGCAACCCCACCATGACCAACAGGGTCAGGGGGCCTCCCAGGCTAATCACAGTGCTGCAATTAAGGCCTGCAACTAGCAGAGGCTACTGACAGCTGTCAGAACCCAGAACCACACACTAAGCTCCCCATTGACAGGTGGGTGAGCTGCTTTAGGGGCAACTGTGGGGTCCTGGCATCCCTCTTCCTGTTTAGAGTGGGAGGCTACCACCCCCTGTGGCAGACCCTCTCCTTCTACTCTCCCTTCTGCCAGTACAGGTGCAATACCATGCAGTTGGACAGCTGCCTGACTACTCAGGATTTCCCTGGGGTCATGTGAGGCCTCACCAGTGACAACTTTGGGCTATCCCCTACTGGGGCAGAAGGACTTTGGCTCCCTGGAACTCTCTTAAGAGTGGCCTATTCTTCTTTTTCTCCTTCCCTTTTCTTGGGGACCCCTGTCTCCTAACTGTAGGGACTAGCTCCCCAGGACTCTGGGTTGGGGGGGCACCCTGGGCGACCTCGCCTTCTGGGACCAGACTCACCTCTGGGTGTTCATTGCCCAGGATACAATCTAGGGGGAGGTCAGCACTAACCATCACCTTAAACCAGTCAAGGATACCCTCCCTCTCTAGGTGCACTATGGCTACAGGTTTGGAGGTGACCTCACCTGTGGCTATCCTAACTTTCCTGGTGTCTCCTGGGACATACATGTCTGGGGTCACCAACTGTTCACTCACTATAGTATGAATGGCACAGGTGTCTCGCAGGTTAGTGGTAGGGATCCCATTTACCTGAATGGGGTGAAAGTGCCTACTCCAACCAACAGGGATCACCAGCTTACCATCTGGTCCTGCCTCCCAGCCCAATGTTATGAGGACCTCATCATCCGAGGAGTCCTCCTTCATGGCTACACTGGACAGCCCAGTGCTAACCACCTTCCTTGGACAGGCTGCATCTCCTCTGAAGTGACTGGTCTGCTGACAGTCAAAGCAGGCCTTACTGTCCAAGAGCTTTGTGAACCCTGGGTTTCCCTGCCTCTGCTTGGCAGAGTGGGAGTGGGATTTATTCCCCTCCTTCTTAGGGTTCTGGGTTACAGATGGAGTCTCTGTGGTGAGCTTACCACCTCCCTCCTTAGGTTTTTGGGGACCAGGCCCACCTTTCTTGGAGTATCCTCCCTGGGAGTTAACAACCACCCTGGTTCTCAACGACTCATCAGCTGTCTCCCCCAGCTCTCTGGGGCTGGTCAGCTTAGAGTCCACTAGATGCTGGCGTAAACCTCTCTTGGATACAATTGGTCAAGATATGCTCCCTCATGATCAAATTGTATAACCCCTCATACGTATTTAGTTTGTTATCATGTATCCAGCCCTCTGGTGCCTTAATCCCTTAGCTGCAGGGCCTTCCAACCCCCTCCCAGTGCTGAGCCCTATTTGGCTATTTGGGGTAGTTTGCGCTTAGGCCTTCATAACTTTTTGTCCACATAAGCTATCCACGCCAAATTTGTGCCCTTTTTTCCAACATCCTAAGGATTCCAAAGGTACCCAGAGTTTGACGGTTCCCCTGGAGGAGACAAAATTGTTTAGTTTTTTTCAGAAAAATTGAAAAAAGTGCTGCAGAAGAAAGCATGTGGTATTTTCCTTGAAAATGGCATCAACAAAAGGTTTGTGGTGCTAAAATCACCATCTTCCCAGCTTTCCGGAACAGGCAGACTTGAATCAGAAAGCCACATTTTTCAACACAATTTTGGCATTGGACTTACCCCATTTTTACTATTTTTTGTGCTTTTAGCTTCCTTCCAGTTAGTGACAGAAATGGGTGTGAACCCAATGCTGGATCCAGGACAGCTAAACATTTCTGAAAAGTAGGCGAAATTCTGAATTCAGTAAGGGGTAAGATGTGTAGATCCTACAAGTTTTTCCTACAGAAAATAACAGCTGAAATAAAAAATATTCAAATTGAGGTGAAAAAAACAGCCATTTTTCTCCACGTTTTACTCTGTAACCTTTTCCTGCGATGTCATATTTTCAAAAGTAATATACCGTTACATCTGCTGGACTCTTTTGTTTGCGGGGATACATAGGGCTTATAGGTTCATCAAGAACCCTAGGTACCCAGAGCCAATAAAGGAACTGCACCTTGCAATGGGTTTTCATTGTATACTGGGTGCACAGCAATTTATTTGCTGAAATATAAAGAGTGAAAAATAGATATCAAGGAAACCTTTGTATTTCCAAAATGGGCACAAGATAGGGTGTTGAGAAGCAGTAGTTATTTGCACATCTCTGAATTCTGGGGTGCACATACTAGCATGTGAATTACATAGCATTTCTCAAATAGAAGTCTTTTTTACACACTGTCTTACATTTGGAAGGAATAAATGTAGAGAAAGACAAGGGGTAATAACACTTGTTCTGCTATTCTGTGTTTCCCCAAGTCTTCTGATAAAAATGGTACCTCACTAGCGTGGGTAGGCCTAATGCCCATGACAGGAAAGAATCATGGACACATCATATTCTTGTGGGGCTCTCACCAGGTTCTGTTATCCAGAATCATTTGTAAATCTCTAAATTTGGCCAAAAAAAACACTTTTCCCTCAGATTTCAGTGCTGCAAAGTTCTGAAACCTGAAAGAAGCCACAAACGTTCTCCACCCAGCATTCCCTCAAGTCTCCCGAGAAAAATGGTACCTCACTTGTATGGGTAAGCCTAGTGCCCGCGACAGGAAATGCCCCAAAACACAAAGTAGCATATCACATTTTTCCAAAGAAAATGGACATGTTTTTTGCAAAGTGCCTAGCTGTGGATTTTGGCCTCTAGCTCAGCTGGAACCTAGGGAAACCTAGCAAACCTATATATTTTTGGAAACTAGACACCTAGGGGAATTCAGTATGGGGTGACTTGTGGGGCTCTCACCAGGTTCTGTTACCCAGAATCCTTTGCAAATCTCAAAATGTGGCAAAAAAACACTTTTCCCCACATTTCGGTGATGGAAAGTTCCGGAATCTGAGAGGAGCCACAAACACTTTTCCACCCAGCATTCCCCCAAGTCTCCTGATAAAAACGGTAACCCATTTGTGTGGATAGGCCTAGAGCTCGCGACTGGAAACGGCCCAAAACACAACATGGACACATCAAACTTTTGCATTGAAAACTGAAGTCTTTTTGGAAAAGTGCCTAGCTGTGGATTTTGGTCTCTAGCTCAGCCTGTACCTAGGGAAACCTACCAAACAAGTGCATTTTTTAAAACTAGATGCCTAAAGGAACCCAGGATGGGGTAACTTGTGATGCCCAGAATCCTTGGCAAACCTCAATATTTGGCAAACAAAAAACACTTTTTCCTCACATTTCGGTGATAGAAAGTTCTGGAATCGGAGAGGGGACACAAATTTCCTTCCACCCAGCATTCCTCCAAGTCTCCCGATAAAAATGGTACCTCACTTGTGTGGGTAGGCCTAGTGCCCACGACAGGAATAGATCAAACAACGGTCAATGTTGGTCCTTACATGAGGGCAACTTTTGACCCTGGGGTGATCCATTCCTGATGCAGGCACTAGGTACAGGCACTCAAGTGGGGTAGCGTTTTTATCAGGACAGGGGGGGAAACACTGGGTGGTAGGAATTTTGTGGATCCCAGCATATTCTTGTAGTTTGTGTGACAGAAATGCAAGAAAAATTTGAGTTTTTATTCAACATTTCACCTTTGCGGGGTATTCTGGGTAAGAAAACTTTGGGGAATCCACACAAGTCACACCTCTGTGGACTCCCCTGGATGTTTAGTTTTCAGAAATGTCTGCGTTTGGTAGGTTTCCCTATAAGGCCGCCGAGCCCAGGACCAAAAACGCAGGTGTCTGCCTTACAAAAACAGGTTGTTTTGTGATAGATAATTTTGATGTTTGCACAATACGATTTGGGCGGTGGACTTTGGGGCTGAACTAAATTGGGGAGCTCCCAAGAGAGCACATTCTCTGCGCTTGCAGCCGCATGCACCTGTTCTCTGGGTTGGGCTAACCTGCTACTGTCCCACTGCACAGACTGGTGCTTGCGAAGGGACGGCAGGACTGTCCTCATCACCTCCCTCATAATCAATGGAAGAGGAGTTATCGAGGGGGACTCCTCCGACTGAAAAATAACTCTGAGAGTATGCGCCACTGTCTGTAGAAGGCTGGCCTGGCTTATAGTGTGTACCAATGGTACTTACACCTTGTGCCAGGTCCAGTTATCCCTTATTAGTAGATTTGTAGTGTTCTAGAAGCTTAGGCTGATATAGGTAGCTATAGCAGAGCAGCCAAGGCTGAATTAGGAGACATGCAAAGCTCCTACTATACCACTTATATCATATAGGTACTATATCATAAGAAAGACAATACTCAGAGTTACTAAAAATAAAGGTACTTTATTTTAGTGACAATGTGCCAAAAATATCTCAGAGGATATACTCCCTTAGGAGGTAAGTAAAATACACAAAATATACACACAAAATAAAATCAGGTAAGTAAAACAGTCAGAAAGTAGTGCAAACACTGTAGAATACAATAGGATGCAATAGGCCTTGGGGCAACACAAACCATATACTAAGAAAGTGGAATGCAAACCACAAATGGACCCCTAGGCTAGTGTACTGTGTAGAGGGTCGCTGGGAGTGTAAGAAAACACTAAGCGTGTCCAAGATACCCCACCCCAAGACCCTGGAAAGTAGGCGTAAAGTACTACTATTTCTCTCAGAAACACACTAAAGTCGTGATGAGGGATTTTGCAAAGTCCACAACAGACTGCAAAGCACTGAAGATGGATTCCTGGACCTGAGGACCTGCAAAGGAAGGGGCCCAAGTCCAAGAGTAATGAAAGTGTCCAGAGGGGGCAGGAGCCCACTAAACCCCGGATGAAGGTGCAAAATGGCAGCCTCTCGATGGAAGAAGCTGAAGATTCTGCAACAACGAAAGGTGCTAGGAACTTCTCCTTCATGCAGAAGATGTCCCACGGCGTGCTGGAGGATGTTTTCTTGGCAAAATACTGCAAACAAGCCTTGCTAGCTGCAAGAGTTGTGGTTAGAAAAAAAGGATACTGCCTGGGCCCAGGAAGGACCAGGATGTCGCCGCTTGGTAGAGGAGACAGGGGGGGGGGGGCTCAGCAATATAGAGAGCCCACGCACAAGCAGGAAGCACCCACAGAATTCCTTGAACATGGGTTCAAGAAGTCTGAACACAGCAGTCATCTCAACACTGCAAAAGGAGGTCCCACGACACCGGAGATCAACTCAGGGAGCTGAGCATTGCACGACAGAGAGCTGGGGACCTAGGCTTGGCTGTGCATGCAGGATGTCTTGGAAATGTGCACAGAAGCCCTTGTAGCTGCAGTTCACATGGTGCACCGGATTACTATCTAGAGAGAGGCGGCAAGGACTTAACTCCTCCAAATTTGGACAGTTGGACCACTGGACAGTCTGAGCCACTTGGGTCTACCACCTGTGTTCCAGGGGCTACGCTCGTCAGGATGAGAGGGGTCCCAGAGTACCGGTGAAGCTGAAGTTTGGTGCCTTCTGAAGCAGGGGGAAGATTCCGTCGACCCACAGGAGATTTCTTCATGGCTTCCAGTGCAGGATGAAGGCAGGCAGCCCCCAATGCAAGCACCACCAGGAAACAGTCAAGAAAGCCGGCAGGATTAGGCGCTACAATGTAGCTGCCAGTCTTCTTGCTACTTTGTTGCAATTATGCAGGCGTCCTGGAGCAGTCAGCGGTCGATCCTTGCCAGAAGTCGAAGAGAGAGGTGAAGAGGAACTCTGGTGAATTCTTGCAAGTCGTTATCTGAGGAAAAGCCCACTGGAGAGACCCTAAATAGCGATCAGAGGAGGATTGGCCACCTAGTCAGGTAAGCACCTATCAGGAGGGTCTCTGACGTCACCTGCTGGCACTGGCCACTTAGAGGCCTCCAGAGTGCCCTCACACCTCTGGAAACAAGATGGCAGAGGTCTGGGACACACTGGAGGAGCTCTGGGCACCACCCCTGGGGTGGTGATGGACAGGGGAGTGGTCACTCCCCTTCTTTCCTTTGTCCAGTTTCGCACCAGAGTAGGGACTGGGGGTTCCCTAAACCGGTGTAGACTGGCTTATGCAAGGAGGGCACCATCTGTGCCCTTCAAAGCATTTCCAGAGGCTGGGAGAGGTTACCCCTCCCCAGCCTTTAACACCTATTTCCAAAGGGAGAGGGTGTAACACCCTCTCTCAGAGGAAATTCTTTGTTCTGCCTTCCTGGGACTGGGCTGCCCAGGCCCCAGGAGGGCAGAACCCTGTCTGTAGGGTGACAGCAGCGGTAGCTGCAGAGAAAAACCCAGAGAGCTGGTTTGGCAGTACCCGGGGTCCATAGTGGAGCCCGGGGGATGCATGGAATTGACTCCCCAATACCAGATTTGGAATGGGGGGACAATTCCATGATTTTAGACATGTCACATGGCCATATTCGGAGTTACCATCGTGAAGCTACACATAGGTATTGACCAATATGTAGTGCACACATGTAATGGTGTCCCTGCACTCACAAAGTGTGGGGAAATGGCCCTGAACGATGCAGGGGCACCTTTGCTAGTGCAAGGGTGCCCTCACACTTAGTAACTTTGCACCTAACCTTCAGCAAGTGAAGGTTAGACATATAGGTGACTTATAAGTTATTTAAGTGCAGTGAAAATGGCTGTGAAATAACGTGTGCGTTATTTCTCTCAGGCTGCAGTGGCAGTCCTGTGTAAAGGTTTGTCTGAGCTCCCTATGGGTGGCAAAAAAAATGCTGCATGTGAATCTCCTGGAACCCCAATACCCTGGGTACCTAGGTACCATATACTAGGGAATTATAAGGGTGTTCTAGTGTGCCAATTGAAATTGGTAAAAGTGGTCACTAGCCTATAGTGACAAATTTAAAGGCAGAGAGAGCATAAGCACTGAGGTTCTGATTAGCAGAGCCTCAGTGACACAGTTAGGCACTACACAGGTATACACATTCAGGCCACAAGCTGTGAGCACTGGGGTCATGGCTAGCAGGATCCCAGTAAGACAAATAAAACACACTGACAAATAGGGTTTTCACTATGTGCACTGGGGTCCTGGCTAGCGGGATCCCAGTGAGACAGTAAAAACACACTGACATATACTCGCAAACAGGCTAAAAGTGGGGGTAACAATGCTAGAAAGAGGCTACCTTCTCACGCTGTCCAATCCCTCAGATGCTGTCTCAGTATCTGCTGTCTCAGTCTCTGACCCTATGTCATAGCTGTCCTCTATAACCAGAGTGAGGGATTGAGCAGCAGTCACCCAACGAGATGCAATGGGTGTTGCTTTTTGACAAGATGAACGAGTTACTTACCTTCGGTAACGACTTTTCTGGTGGATACATTAGCTACCTGTGGATTCCTCACCTCATGAATACTCCCATGGCGCCAGCATTCTACGGAAATCTTCTTACTAGTCTCTGCACGTCGACGAGGACGTCACTGTCTCGCACGCGACGCCGTCTGACGTCATACAGGCAATAAGAGGTCCTCGACGACGTGCGGACGTCAGTACCAATCATTTTTTACGTGCATGAGAACAACCAGGCAATGCAATGAAAGAACAAAGCAACATCCATTATAATGTAAAAATACACCACATTGTATGAATAACTGTAAATCTTTTTATGTACATATATATATATATATATATATAAAACTCTCTCTTTTAAAATATATATACACACACCAAGTATATACATAAAGATATATAGACATATACCTACATATATATAAAAATATTATATATATACATCTATTGCACCCTCAAAGACCAAGAGGAGCACACTCAAGGATTACTTGGCAAGACCATAAAGGCAACGGGGAGGCGGGTGGGACCGTGAGGAATCCACAGGTAGCTAATGTATCCACCAGAAAAGTCGTTACCGAAGGTAAGTAACTCGTTCTTCTGATGGATACAACTACCTGTGGATTCCTCACCTCATGAATAGAGTCCCAAAGCAGTACCACGCCCGGCGGTGGGTGCCTAAATGGTCAAACCAAGAAATCCTGCAGCACTGACCGTGCAAAATGGCCGTCCCTTCTAACCTCAGAATCTAAACAGTAATGTTTTGCAAAAGTGTGAAGGGACGACCAAGTTGCGGCCTTGCAGATGTCGACCACAGGAACACCTCTGGCTAAGGCCGAAGTGGCCGACTTAGCTCTGGTGGAATGAGCTCTAATGCCCTCAGGAGGATCCTTCTTTGCCAAAGAGTAACATATTTTAATGCAAAGAACAACCCACCTGGATAGTGTTCTCTTGTGGACTGCCTTTCCTCTCCTCTTGCCCACGTATCCAATAAACAGCTGATCCTCCAGCCTGAAATCCTTTGTTCTATCGATAAAGAAGCTCAACGCTCTCTTTGGGTCCAGACGGTGCAGTCTTTCTTCCTCTTTGGAAGGATGAGGCGGAGGATAGAACGTGGACAAAGTAATTGCCTGAGCCAAATGGAAGGGTGAAACAACCTTCGGGAGGAAAGCAGCCTTGGTCCTCAACACCACCTTATCCCCATAAAAAGTTGTATAAGGGGGTTTTACTGATAAGGCCTGCAACTCACTCACTCTCCTTGCTGATGTTATAGCTATCAGGAAGACTGTTTTTAAAACCAAATACCTCAAGGGGCAAGAATGCATAGGTTCAAAAGGGGACCCCATAAGGAAAGTCAGGACTAAGGACAAATCCCATTGCGGCATAACGAATGGCTTTGGAGGATATTGATTTAGAAGACCTTTCAAGAATCTGATAACAATAGGGGATTTAAATAAAGATGGTTGGTCTGGAAGACATATGAAGGCTGACAAGGCCGATAAATAACCTTTAATGGTAGCCACTGCACAGCCTTTCTGCGCCAGAGATAGAGCAAAAGACAAAACGTCCGATAGATGAGCATGTAAAGGATCAATCTGCCTCTCTCCACACCACGCAACAAATTTAGACCACCTATTAGCGTAGATAGATTTAGTGGAGTGTCGCCTGGCCGCTAATATAACATCCACTACCTCAGGCGGGAGAGAGAAGGAACTCAGGTTGCCCCGTTCAATCTCCAGGCATGTAGGTGCAGACTCTGGAGGTTGGGGTGTAGAACCTGCCCCTGCGACTGTGAGAGGAGGTCTGCCCTGAAAGGGAGACGGAGCGGCGGGCACGTTGAGAGTTGGAGAAGGTCGGAGTACCACACCCTCCTTGGCCAATCCGGAGCTATTAAGATTACTAGAGCCCGGTCTTGGCGAATCTTCCTCAATACTCGAGGAATCAAGGGTATGGGAGGAAACGCGTAAAGCAACTGGCCGCACCAGGTCATTTGAAACGCGTCCCCCAACGCTTCCTGCATCGGATACTGAAGGCTGCAGAACAACGGACAATGCGCGTTCTCTCGAGTGGCGAACAGATCTACCCGAGGAAACCCCCACTTGTGGAAGATTAAACGGACTTGATCTGGATGGAGACGCCACTCGTGGTCTGCCGAGAAGTGGCGACTGAGACTGTCCGCACGCACGTTCAAGACTCCGGCCAGATGGTTTGCTATCAAGCAAATCCGATGGTCCTTTGCCCAGGACCATAGTCGAAGAGCTTCTCTGCAGAGAAGGTACGACCCCACTCCTCCCTGCTTGTTTATGTACCACATCGTGGTAGTATTGTCCGTTAGGACCTGTACCGACTGACCACGAAGGGAAGGGAGGAAGGCCTTGAGAGCCAGACGTACAGCCCGTAACTCTAACAGATTGATGTGAAAAATCTGTTCCTCTGGAGACCAAAGACCTTTGATCTCCAGATCCCCCAGATGAGCTCCCCACCCTAGAGTGGAAGCATCCGTTATGACTGTGGCCACTGGTGGCGACTGCTGGAACGGCTTTCCTTGTGAAAGATTGTTGCTTGCAATCCACCACTTCAAATCCACAGCAGCATCTCTGGAGATCTTGACAGTACCCTCTAGATCCCCTCTGTGTTGAGACCACTGCCTTCGGAGGCACCACTGAAGAGCCCTCATGTGCCAGCGAGCATGCATGACCAACAGAATGCAGGAGGCAAAAAGACCGAGCAGACGAAGGACCTTGAGGACTGGAACTACCGCTCCATTTCGAAACATTGGAACCAAATCCTGAATATCTTGAATCCGCTGAGGCGGAGGAAAGGCCCGACCCAATGTTGTATCCAGTACTGCCCCTATGAACAGGAGGCGCTGAGAGGGCTCCAGGTGAGATTTGGGCTCGTTCACCGAAAAGCCCAGGTCGAACAACAACTGGGTTGTTGACTGCAGATGACGCAACACAAGCTCCGGGGACTTGGCTTTGATCAACCAATCGTCCAAGTAAGGGAATACTGCTATCCCCTTCCTTCTGAGCTCTGCCGCAACCACCGACATCACCTTCGTGAAGACTCGAGGTGCTGAAGTAAGACCAAACGGAAGGACCGCAAACTGGTAGTGTTGCGATCCCACCACAAACCGGAGATACTTCCTGTGTGACTTGAGTATCGGGATATGAAAGTAAGCATCCTGCAAGTCGACAGACACCATCCAGTCTTCCATGTTCAACGCCAAAAGCACCTGTGCTAGGGTCAGCATCTTGAACTTTTCCTGCTTGAGGAACCAATTCAAGATCCTCAGGTCCAGAATTGGTCTCAAACGACCATCCTTCTTGGGAATCAGGAAATACCTTGAGTAAACTCCTTGACCCCTTTCCTGCTCCGGGACCAACTCCACCGCGCCCTTTAAAAGGAGGACTTCTACCTCCTGTTCTAGCAACAGGAGGTGTTCTTGTGAACAATACGAAGGGCGGGGCGGGATGAGGGGCGGAAACTCCCGAAAGGGAAGGGTGTAGCCTTTTCCCACAACACTGAGAACCCAAGTGTCCGACGTAACAGTCTCCCATTTGGTGAGAAAATGCTGTAATCTTCCCCCTACAGGAGAGGAGTGAGTGGGAAATGGTGGAAGCCTAAGGCTGCTTCCCCTGCTGCACCCCGCCAGAGGATGAGGAAGAGGCAGAGTGCTGCTGAGAGGCTCCCCTGGTGCGGACCCTACCCCTCCCCCTAAAAGATCTATAGGGGTGGGAAGAGGCAGGTTGCTGATATCTTCCCCGAAAGGAAGAGGAGGAAGAGCCACGCCCAAATCCACGAAACCTCCTGAAGAATCTGGAAGAGGCCGTGGAAGAAGGAGCTTGGAGTCCCAACGACTTAGCCGTGGCCCTGCTCTCCTTAAACCGTTCCAAGGCCGAATCAGCCTTAGCCCCAAACAGTTTGTCCCCATCAAACGGGAGATCCAACAATGTGGACTGTACATCTGGCGAAAAGCCCGAGTTACGGAGCCAGGCCTGTCTCCTTTCCACCACAGTTGTGCCCATTGCTCTGGCTACCGAGTCGGTGGTATCCAGTCCCGTCTGGATAATTTGGGTCGCAGCAGCCTGGGCATCAGAGACAAGATCCAAAAGACCCTGGGGAAGCTCTGTAAACGAAGAGGAGATGTCATCCATCAGAGCATGAATATACCTCCCCAGGATACAGGTCGCATTAGTGGCCTTTAACGCCAGACTGCAGGACGAAAAAATCTTCTTGGACTGCGCCTCTAGCTTTTTTGAGTCTCTGTCCCCAGGCACCGTCGGGAAAGAACCAGGCGCTGACTTGGACGAACAGGAGGCCTGCACTACCAAGCTCTCCGGCGTAGGGTGCCTAGATAGGAAACCAGGATCAGTTGGAGCCGTCCGATACCTCCTGGCCACGGCTCTGTGAACTGCTGGGGAAGATGCCGGCCTCTTCCACACCTCTAAAACCGGATCCAGCAGAGCGTCATTAAAAGGTAACAGAGGCTCCGCCGCGGCTGAGGCCGGATGCAACACCTCCGTCAAAAGGTTTTGTTTTGCCTCCACCACCGGCAAAGGCAGGTCCAAAAAACTAGCTGCCTTCCGTACCACTGTATGAAAGGAAGCAGCTTCCTCAGTATATTCCCCCGGGGACGAAAGGTCCCACTCAGGGGAAGTGTCCAGCCCACTGGCCGACTCCAGTCCACGCAGCCCATCACCCGAGTCCTCTAGCTCTCCTTCCTCTAGGGCTCGTTGGTACTCCTGCTCTTCTAGTACCCGGAGAGCACGTCTCCTCGAATGAAGTCGTTGTTCAATACGCGGAGTCGACAATGCCTCCGCCGAAGTCGAAGATCGGCGCCGATCTTCAGAAGCCACCGACGCCGCGTCCGGCGCCACATGTAACTTCGGCGCCGACGAAAGAGCAGCTGAAGCAGATGGACCCACCGGAGTCACAGGCCGAAATCCCGACGTCGACGGGATGGAAATCCCCGGGGCCAATCCTTCTGAAGCCACCGGAGCGGCCACCGGCGCCGACACTGGCGCCGAGCCCACGTTCCCAAACGGGAGAAAGGGCATAAAGGGTGCCGGCCGAAGAGGCGCAGGATCACCCAAAGAAAAGGCCAAAGGCCCAGCCGGAGCACCCCCTGGAGCCATCTGTTGGAAGATGGCATACATCGCATTCAAGAATGCGGAACTATCGGCTCCAGGGGTGGGAAAAGCCGGATACTGGGGTGCCTGTCTCGGAGGCGACCCCGACTCCGGCCTCGGCGTCTGCGCCGGAGAAAACACTTGAGGCTCCAATACCTCAATCACCGACGCCTGTCCAGGCGAAGTTGGTGACGCCGGAGAGGGCAACGGCGTCGAAGGATGCGGCGTCACCGTGGGGCTGACCTCCCATGTCTTTCGGCGCCGATCCGGAGACCTGGAACGAGCCTCCCTTGAATGACGCCGAGATTCTCTACGGCGCCGGGAGTCTCGATGACGCCGATGTTTTGGAGAAGACTTCTTGTGATGCTTCTCCTTTGACTTGGCCATAAACAGCTTCGCCTCACGTTCTTTAAGGGCCTTCGGATTCATGTGCTGACATGAATCACAAGTCGAGACGTCGTGGTCGGAGCTCAAACACCAAAGGCAATCGGAATGAGGATCCGTCACCGACATCTTGCCTCCACACTCACGACAAGGCTTAAATCCAGACTTTCTCTGCGACATTATTTCCACGGAGAAAGAGTACGCAGCAAGATATACACTGTAACCGCAAGAGTAACAGTTGCTCCCTCGAAGATAACCGTTTCGAATGCACGGAAAAAAGGGAACTGACGTCCGCACGTCGTCGAGGACCTCTTATTGCCTGTATGACGTCAGACGGCGTCGCGTGCGAGACAGTGACGTCCTCGTCGACGTGCAGAGACTAGTAAGAAGATTTCCGTAGAATGCTGGCGCCATGGGAGTATTCATGAGGTGAGGAATCCACAGGTAGTTGTATCCATCAGAATGTCATGTTTTTGTAAATCAGAGACGTTGCCAAAATATCACACCACCCCAGGGGTGGCATTGGCATGGCGCAATGAAGTTATATGCCATATTTTCTCCTCATTTTGAACTTGTTCCATGTGTGCTGCATTTAGCAACACACATAGACAGAGCTAATGGCCTTTCAAGAATATTATTGTGCAGGAAAGTGTTTTTTCCTATAAAAAAAACAATCTGTCCCTCAACGCAGCCATCCTTGCACTGTGGTGCAAGGCTTGCTGCAGTGGCCCACGTCAGCTAATTTAGCCCCAGCACAGGGAGTGACACGGGGTGCCCCGTATTCTAATGAATACAGGCCATCAGTGAGTTTTGAAACTGACTGTGCACAACGCTGCGAAATCTGGAGTAGCGTGGCATACCATAATTTCTTATTACATCTGGGCTTTTGTGCTACTTCCTTGCAGGCTCCTTGTCTTTGCCACTGGCACCATGGTGGCATGTAATTAGCCTTCTTTTCACCATGGTGGAGATTGCCACAGTAGTGTAATGTGTGCTGTCACTCTCTTGGTGGAGTGATGCATAGGCACCATGAATGATGGGACTAGTGCAGCATAGCACAGGTAGGTCCATTACATACAATGCTTTTGTTACATTCTCATCTGCCTGTAGCAGGCCCCCCACATGTGAAAATTGGAAAGAACAGTGCAACCATTATTGATTGTCTGCCCTATTAGATTGCCCCTCCCTAAATTTGGAGCATTTTCTTGCACACAAGATATCAGCAACAGGCATGTGCTGGTGTAAAGATGATGAATGTGGATCAATGCATGCAATTTGTGACTTTGTAGATGTGGCACAATGGGAATGTGCAGCTTGGTTCCACATGGGCTAATATTTAAATGATGATACAGTCCACTATGATAAATAGATTATATTTGTATCTTTAAAATGAAACCAAAACAATTAAAATCGGATAAGGGGAACCGGAGATATGAATTTTTAAAGAATTAATGTTTTCTAACGCATAGAAGCAACTAGCGCTCAAAGGGTTAAAAAAAGGTCACACTGGAAAGGGACAGAATGCAGAGTTCAGTCCACCCACGAGGTAACACTGTCACACTTACTTTCAGAAGTGTTTCTTGATTCAGGAAAGTGGTCCACAGGCTTTGGTTTGCCTCTCGGAGTCTGGGACTACAACTCCCACAATGCACCTCTTCAACTTATGGAGTTGCTCAAAACGTCTCAAAACGTCTCAAAACATCTGGCTCTTCTCCCAGAGGTACTTTTTGGGTCATTGTAGTGTCCACAACTTGATCCAAGGTTCCAGAAGCTCGGAGTTGTTCCTTGGGCATTGAGACTACAATTCCCAGAATGCACCTGGCCAGAATCCTCAAATGGCCAGTGGACGCTGGTCATCTGGGCTGTACTTGCAGGATTTGATGCAGGGGACTCTGAGCAGCTCCTTTGTACCTGTGGCAAATAGGGAGTCCCTTCTTGAAGCAGTAGAAGACGGGCAAAGTCCTTTTAGTGGTGAAGCCCAAGTGTGCAGCTGGTGCAGTCCTTCAGAGTGCAGTGTCCAGGTGCAGTTCAGGTTTCCAGCAGGACAGTCTTTCTTCTTCTTTGCTTTGATTCCTGTAGGGATCCGAGGTGTGGGTGCAGCTCTGCCATATTTATCCTTGCTCCTGGGTGGAAAGCAAGGGGGCCCTGGTTATTCAATCACAGGCAGGCTCCTTTCCCCTTTGATGACCACTTCCTGAAAGTGTGGCAAAAATCAATTCCAGGGAGCAACATTCTTCAAAATTCCAACATGGCTGAAAGTGATATTTGGAGGTTAGATCCGGCAGAGCCTAACCACTGGTGTGGCTAAAACTCCTAAACACACCCCTCTCTCCTGCCCTCTCCTAATCTGGAGTTGCAGGATGTGTGGGAGGTCCTGAGCTGCTCCAAACGTCCTTCCTTGTCTTTGAAGGTCAGTTTGGCCGCACTCGCACCATCCTGCTTCACCATCTGCTGAGGCAGATCTCCTCCCCCAGACACCTCCTTTGTGTTCAGCCCAGGCGACATCACACCTCATGAAGGCAGCCTGGCCAGGCTGCCAGAGGCTGGCCAATCAGAGAAGGGCGCTGCAGAGCAAAAGTTGGCAACTTTCAGGTAGAGTTTTAAAACTCTTTACCTGAACTAGGATATTAAATCTAACAATTGCAAGTTGTGGGATTTATTATAACAATTAATTTGACACCAACAAGGTATTTGGCACTCAAGGGGACTTTGTTAATTAAAATAAAGTCTCCCCATTTTAGCCTATAGATGCCATTCACTACAGTGAGGGAAAGTGAATTTGGCTATTTTACCTCACCAGGCTTAAAAAACAATTTTATAAGGTCCCTGCTTATAGTTACATTGCACGCAACCCTAAGGGCACATAGGAAACACCTTAGGGGTGACTTATTTGTAAAAAAAGGTGTTTTAAGACTTTGGAAGTACTTTTAATTCCAAAGTCAAATTTGCATATAACTTTAGTTTAAAAGTAGCCAGAAAGGCAGGCCTGCCGTTAAAATGACACTGGGTACCTCAGCGGTGCACCTATGGGTGCACTACCTATCCTGGGGTCCCTAAACCTACATGGCCTAGCATAAACGAGGGACTTATAGGTAGGTTGGCATAGCCAATTATAATTATCCTAATTTGCATACTCATTTCACACAGAACACAAGCCCTAGGACTGGTTAGTAGTACCCAAGGCACCATCAGAGTCAGGAAAACACCAGCAAAAAGTTAGAGGGGCTCTGCGATCAGCCCTGTTTTCTCACAGGCCGCATAAACCAACAGGAAGAGTGATGGACTGCAGAGGGAGGCACCTTCTGCAGGAGACACAGTACAACAGATATGTCCCAGGATAGATGTAAGGAAGTCACTAGTACAGCCACACAACAGAGTATTTCCACTAATCCAACCTACAAATAGAATATGACAGAGACTACCATCAGGTCAATAGGCATGGTGTCATACAAAACACATATGCAGTTCATAGTTGTAGTGCCCAGTGTAAATAGCCATCTAAACAGGGCACAACAGATATCACATCTACATCACCAGTCTCAGGTAATACATCATAAAACCCTGTAGCTGGCCTCTGTCATGGGCTAAACTCTACTCTGTGAACCGTAACCAAAGGATAATGAACATGAATGGCTCTATCTATTGGTAGGAGAGCCAGAGATTAACAGTACACAGTTACTCGCTGGTATGACATAAGGACAGGAGAATGCAGGGCACACAGCACATTACAGGCCTGTCCATAGGAGATGTGTATCTTGCAAACTGGAGAGAGTACATATGGAGAGTTGATACATTTTCAGTCAGCACCTTACATGCATTCACACAATACACACATAGGGATAGGGACACATTACACCACCACAGACAATCCAAATCAGGAGGACCATTGACAGCAAACAATGTTGAAATAGTACACATGCAAATACACACACAGCATACCTGTATGTTACTGGAAGTACTGATTGATGAACTCAGCCCTAGAGTCAGCTGCACCATCCTCTTCAGCCTCCTCATCACTTGCTACATCTGCATTACCAGCCACTTGTCCAGCTACCTCCTCATCATCAGCTAGTAAGGGTATCTGAATCCTCAGGGCCAGATTGTGGAGCATGCAGCAGGCAACTGTGATCTGCCATACCTTTTGGGAACTGTAGAGGAGGACAAATGTCCTTTACATCACACATCTCGTCCTGCTGTGGGCCTTTTTGAAATTGTGTTCCCCTTCAGTGGCAGGGTACCTCACTGGTGTCAACAGGCAGGGAAGGTTAGGATAGCTAGCGTCACCTGTGTGCACAGAGGTAGAACCTGTTACAATACAGGCACAGACCCAGCGAAGATTGTGATGATAGGTGCTAGAACAGAAACAGACATCTAAATGCATACATACAATAAGCAAAGCCCTCTCTCCCTGTAGTCGTGCCATCATGTGGGGGACACTGCTGTTCCTCAGAATGTAGGAATCATGCACAGATCCGGACATCTTGGCTGTCATTTGGGAGATGTATGGGTCTGTCACACACACCACCTGAGCATTGATGGAGTGGTAGTTTTTCCTGTTCCAATACCATGTTCACTGGCACTGGGAGGGACCAAAGCTATATGGGTGCCATATATGGCCCCTATCACATAAGGGAAGTCTGCCTTCACTTGGGCCAAATCCGCTCATTGGGGGAGCCTGATGTAGCTGACCAGGTGTTTCAAGAAAGCACACAGTACATCCTTCAAGACAATACTGAACAATGTCCTGTGACATCCCTGCTGTCAAGCCCACTGTAATCTGAAAGGAGCATGTGGCAAGAAAGTGTAGCACTGACAGAACTTGAACTGTGGGAGGGATGGCATATGAATTACGTATGGCAGGCAAAAGATCTGGCTCCAATTGGGTACATAGATCCATGACGGTATGACGATTCAGATGATAGGTCTGAATTATATGGCGCTCCTCCAGGGTTGCAAGGCCCACGAGCGGCCGGTACACTGGTGCATGTCTCAATATCCTCATGACAGGGTATCTAGGATGGAGAGGAGAGATTGTACAATTTGATATGCACACCGCATGTTAGCAGAACATATCAAAATTGGACACATCTAAAACTGTAGACAAGCTGCACACTGCTGACACATACTATATTGGGCATGCTGAAGAGGCATGGACTCCACCCTTGATGCAAATTGCTGGCCGTGATCAATAGTTTCTGACATACATCACATGTGTCATGTTCCATATGTGTTCCAACGACTTGTCCTGCACTGAGCATGTATGTAGTCATGCCATATACCTATAAGGTGACAGCGCCAATCAGGTGACATGTATCTGGACATGCTATTCATTAGGCAACCAGCCACATAAGATCACTGTCTCATGTATGTCACATGTGTGTGCCAACCCATCATGGCACAATTTAGGCCTACTCCGCATTCTGCAGAAAAGGTGTATGGCAGACTTATTTTGCTGCATCAAGGCATGTTATGTGCTTAAAATGGCAGCTGCCTGTCCTGCAGCACTGGACAGATTGAAGTCCGCCGGCGTATGTCGTCATGGGGGCAGACGGTGGCAACCACCGTGCGACTTCTCATTGGGTAACATTGCTGCCTATGGGAGACTGGGCCCAATGGCGATCACCACCAGCGGCAAAGGTGCTGTACGCGGCAGCCATGACCATCATTTTCTGCCGCCTTGCTCACTTGACTCCCTGACACTCTAGCAAGCAAGACCTCCATGTGCTAAGCTGCTGTGCTGGGAACCATCATGCCATGTCTTGCAGGTAATGCTTCAGCCAAGAAGAGATGGAGAAGCTGGTAGAAGGGGTCCTATCTGTGTATGGACAGCTGTATGGGGCACCAGAGGAGCAGGTGAGCCTAATGTCATAGTCATGTGTGATAAGGGTGTGTGTGAGGGTGAATGGCATACATGTACCGGTCAGGGAGTACATGCATGCAGGGGGCATGGGGTTTAGGCTTGTGAACCGTGAGGTGGGTATGTGTGGGCATTTGATGGGTCTGCTGTTAATAGTCCACTGCTGTTGGTATGGTGCCAGTGTACATGACTTTCTCCTTCTGTCTGTGTCACCCATGCAGGTCAACGCCCATCAGAAGAAGGGGATCTGCCATGCCATCGCCAAGCAAGTGCGGACCCTGGGGTCCAAAGCTGACAGAGCCCCCATTGTCGCAAGTGGTGGGAGGGCCAGAGGCGCTGGGCCCAGAAGACAACTGAGGTGCAGCAGGGGGTGTCCTCCCAACGAGGGAGGGGTGCCCGTCGGACCCTGACCCCCCTAATAGCCCGCATTTTTGCAGAGGCCTACCCTGAGGTTGACGGACATTTGAGGGCAGCACAGCAGCCACAAAGTGGTGAGTACTGACTGCATCCTGGGAGTTGGCTGGTCTTAATTGGGATTGGGTGCTTCAATACTGGCAAAGTGCCATTGTAGTTAATGCTACATGTGCATCCACATTAGGAAATTCCCAATAGGCACCCTGGCAGAGCACATTTCATGTATGTGTCCCCATGCTTTACTGTCAGTGGATTTACATCTCCCTGTCCCATACCTCTCTAAATCTGTAATGTGGAGATGCACTGATGACATGAGCCTATATGTGACTCCATCCTGGCCATATGATGGATGTGAGTGTCAGTAGAATCCTAAGTATTGTGTATGAGGAGCTCCATCCATCTGCAACAGTGGCTCTGAGGTGTCAGGCCACTCCCAACTATGTAGGCTACCTGTATATGTGACTGTGTGACTCTCCTTTTATGACTGTGACTGTGTGAATCATGTACTGTTTCTGGTATAGACAAATAGTGGGGCTGGCATTACAGTTCCACCACAGACCTTGCCTTCATGGGACAGGAGTATTGGCCTGAGAACTGACTAGGCATACATAGGTGATCTGCTGACTGTAGAGTATGTGTTGGTAGGCAACCTGGAATACTGATACATGTAGAGTTGATGAAGTTTGATTGCACAGAGGTTGCATTCCTAGGGCCAATACTTACGGGGATGTTGCCTTCCAAACTATGGGTTGGTACTGGTGGTGGTAAATGCCCTGGGAGATCCCTGATGTATCACCATGGTGTGTATATGGCACGTATTAAAAAGCCTCTGCTGCATTGCTGACTGACTGCCTACAGCATGTCGACATGGATAGTTGGGGACACTTCAGATGGCCTGTGACACTTAGAGTTTAGCTTGGCTATTAGGTTGTGGCAGATTAGGAGTAGTTTGGGTATTGCATGACACATAGAGTGTTGATGTGACAGAAATGTTGCAATCAGTCTCCTCGGGCTGCTTATGAGGTAGTGGGATCTGTCTTAGGTGTACTGGCAGTGGTGTTTGTCCATGTATGCCTAATGCATGCAAATATTTACCTCCTGAGATGTGTGTCATCTAGGCTAAGTGACAGGTTTAGCCAATTGTTGTATGGTGTGTGTGAGGGTGGAGTTATCATGGTGCTTAGTCCAACTGATGTAACAGCATGTGTATTGGCTTGAGAAGTGGTCCATGATGTGGTATGTCTGTTCCAGTGGCACATCTGTTGTGACACTGCACTCAGTGGATGTGTTTGTATGTTTAACATGTGGTACATGGCCCATTGTAGATGCACTTAGCAGTATGCTGAGTAGTGATATTAAGTGTTTGGTGTTAGCAGCTCTGGCTCTGTGATAGGGTCTGACTACACACATGGCTAAACCACACATTCAGAGAGTACACATCTGATGTAAAGTGTTTGGACATCTGACTGATAGTGGTGAAATCTGAGTTGCCCTCCATAATGGCATCACTAATCTGAGTGGCCAGACATGTTTAAAGGCAGGTAGGTGGTGTGTGCTCAGTGAGTGCAGTTGTCTTCACTGTAATGGACATATTACAGAGAACATGGACTAACCAGGTGTTGTCACTGTAGAGGCCTGCAGTGCTTTGTTGTGTCAGCTGCACATCCAATGGGTGCTAGGTGAATGGAGAGGTAAGATGTGTATTTAGGCACAATATTGATAGTGCATCCAGGGAATGCTGTGCCAGCTTAAGAGGGCATTGGTGGGCATCAAGGGGATGAGTCTAGTAGTGCAGTCCTACTTAGGTATTGCTGTAGGTGTGAGGGATGGCAGACAGGTGTGGGTAGTAGTGACATTTCATGACATTATGCAGGTAATGTGCCTTTGCAAATGAGATTGCCTAGCCATGATATATATAGTGACAGATGTACATGTTTAGCTGTGTGCATGGGAGGCGTATGTTAATCATTTTGCCGCCTATCTCTCTGCCCCTCTCTCTCTCTCTCTCTCTCTCTCTCTCTTTGTGTACATCAGCATCGTCTGGCGAAGGAGAAGGGACACATGCAAGTGGGGAAGCACCAGCCCACGGGACTCAGGAAGGTGGCACCACTGACACAGAAGGACCCAGTGGGATGGAGGGCAAGGGGAGTGCCACGGGGGGAACCAGATCCAACACTTCATCTTTAGATTCCTCCTCCAGTGGACAATCCATGGTGGTGGCGGACCTATCTGGGACTACCCCAGCACCATCATTGTCCATCACCCCCTTCTTAGCACCGCCTTCCCTGTAGCTCCCCACCCTAGCCCATGCCCGTGGGCATCTCCTTCACCGCAGGCCCCTCTGCCCCTGGCCCAAACAGCCCTGCTGCCCACAATGAGGAGGCTATTGACCTCCTGAGGTCCATCTCTATGGGTCATTCGACTATCGTGAATGGCATCCAGGGATTGGCTGCTCGAGTCCAACAGAGCAATGTGTTTCTGGAAGGCATCACTGTGCCCTGGCTGGTCTCCAGAGATCCTTTCAGGCTCTGGCCTCCTCACTGATGGCAGCCAGTGTCCCTTTGTCTACCGTCCCTTCTACACTTACCTCTTCCGAATCACAAACCCCTCTCCCCGCACCCATCCAGAGCACACATTCCCACAGGCATACATCCACCTCAACAGATACGGTGGACACTGACAAACACAAGCACCACAAGACCCTCCAGTGGCATGCACACAGACAACTCCCACCTGCAGATACAACAACATCCACTCCCTGCACAGACTCCCCCACCAGCACCACCTTCTTCACAGACACTACACCTCACACTCCTGCAGCCAGCAAATCATCATTTGCAGATCCAGCCACCAGTCCCATCTTACCCACAGACACCACAAAATCAGACCCTCAGACATCCACCCCAGTCACCACAACCACCAACAGCCCCACATGCAGCACATGTACCATACCTGCAGATACCACCCCAACAGACAGTCACCCATCCAGCATGGCATCTCCCAGCACCTCCTCCCCCTCCTCCCAAGGCACTTAAACACCCGCTCTCATCCACCCAACAGACACCCAGCACACACAAGCATTCCATGCACGCACCTGCACCCAAGACACCAAATACGACACATCTTACCACCACTCCCTCTCCCTCCACTCCCAAACCCTTTTGCCATGACCGCCCTGTGTGCCAAAGAAATGTTTCCTCTATGAGTTTTCCCTGTTCCCTACCCCTCTCCAACTCCGTGAGACCCCAGAGCACTCGGTGTCCCTCCCCAAGTCCAGCCCTTCTACCTCCAAGTCCTCCCCTGCCACCACTGGTTATTCCCATGCACCTCCCACTGCAAAAAGTCAACCCCCATCAAGGGCAAGGACCCCCTCCCAAGCCCAGACCCAAGGACCCCCCTCCCAAGCCCAAACCCAAGGACCCCCCACCCAAAACCAAACCCAAGGACCCCACTCCCAAGCCCAAACCCAAGGACCACCCTCCCAAGCCCAACCCCCCCTCATCACTGAGGTGCCTGCCTGCCCCTCTTGACGCCCCTACCCTGTGGAGGTCATTTTGCAGCCAGGAGTCAAGTTGGGGCACAGTGAGGTGCCAATGTGCCTTTGGCACCTCTGACACAGGACTGGCCTATGGCCTTTTATTGTACATAGTTATTATTTTTTTTTTCACGATTTAATACATATGGGCCAACAAGATGTTGGCCTCCATCAAACAGTACTTGTCCTACCTTTCTTTCTCCATGTCGGATTTGTGTTTGTGGTCCTTAGTTTGTGTGTGTGTGTGTGTGTGTGTGACATGTGTGTGTGTTGGTTGTGCGTTCTGTTGTGCATGGCCTGCATGTGTGTGTGTGTGAGGCCTTGCCATCAGTCCCTCTGTGATGGGTGTGTATTGTGTGGGATATGATTGTGTAGTTACATGCCTCTGTGTAGCTATATTGTGTATTATTCGTGATGTGATGTGTTGTGGTGGTGTTGTGTGCCATTGATCCGTGTGTGTGGTGATGGCTATGTCATATGCGTTGTGTGGGTGTGGTATGACATTTGGTACATTGTATGGGTGTGTGAAAGTGTTGATTGGTTGTGAGTTGTCGTTCCGTGTTGTTGTCAGTATGTGTTGTCATGTGTAGGTGTGAAGTGCAATTGATGTGGTTATGTGACTCAGTGGTGTTGTGGTTTATGTATGTTAGCCAGTGGCGGTGATGTGTGTGTGCAAGGTGGTGTGTGGTTGGCACATGTGTGTTGGCCATTGTGTGTGTATTTTTGGTGTGTGTGTGTGTGATTTTTGTGTGAGTGTGTATATGTAGCTCTGTGTGTGTGTTGGTGCGTGGTTGCGTGTGTGTGTGTGGCCCTCACTGGCCGTCCCGGTTGTGTGTGTTGTTTGTGTGTATTCTAATGGCTTTCCCTCCAGTGTGTGCTAGGTGGGTATACTTACTGTTGTTGCCTTCGTCATCGCCATTGCTGGTTCCGGAGCCGCAGTGCGAGCAGGAGCAGTGGGGTGACTTTGAGTTCTTGTTCCATCACGGCTCAAAATGTGATTGTGTTCCAGAAGGTGAGTGTCTCCTTTTATTGAGTTGGTTTCCGCCAGGGTTTTGGTGGCGGTGTGACAGCGGCAGAAACCTTGGCAGTGTGCAGCCTCATAATGTGTCCGGCAGAAACATGGTCCCCACCGGTGTGAAGGTGCCTACCGCTGTCTGCGGCGGCCTGACTGGTCATAATATGGCGGTTTTCACCGCCGGCCTGTCAGCGATACGACCGCCAACATGACGGTCCAGGTACCACCAAACTCGTAATGAGGGGCTTAGTCCCACTCATTTTCACTTTTTCTCAGTCAGCCTTCCTCAGATTCATTCAGTCTCACTGACTCACCTAGCCTCAATTATTCTCAGCCATTCCTACAAACAAGGAAAGTCTTCCAAAGTTACAGGTTGTTTTTGTTAATTGAATTTTGTTGTGACAGAAAAGTCCTCTACATGGTAATGGATGTCTAACCCTTCCCTGGGTACCCAGCTAAACTGATGGCTGTAACCCTAATGCTAAATTTTGTCATTGTAGGCAAATACGGATCATATGTGTGTGCCATGACATAGGCCTGTCTCACAGATTGCAGTCTTGTTGGACAGCGAGGGGCACCCAGAGAGCTACCCTCATGGCAATAGAAGGCTACTGCCTTCACCAGGTACTAAGTAGCACTAGCGAGGTGTTTGTAGCATAACGTGTAGAGATCAGGAGTGAACAGATCCTTTTAAACTTGTGCCTTTGGAGAGAGGCCTACCAACTCACTCACCTTTTTAAGTTCCTCTGCTGAGTGCTTGACTCCCCCAGCCTACATCAGTTAAATGTGAAGTGCTGCGAAGTGCAGGAGTGGTGACTGTGTGCTGGATGCATGTGTGCCTATGAGGCGTACGGTACAGGGACAAAGCAGTGTTGTGCAGTGCATGCATGGTGAGTGCATGTATTGGGTGTATGTATGCCTGCAAGGAGTAAATCACAAGAGGTGTAGTGCTCTGCTTTGTGTGTGCAGTGAATGCATGTAATGAGTGCATAAGCCTGAGTGAAGTACAATAAATAAAGGGTGAAGTGATGTGCAGCACACACATGGTAACATGCTAGCAGTGTCTGTGCTTGAAAGTAGCATGCCATGGCACAATACTCAAAGGCTACAGTACTAAGCAGGTCATGCAGAGTGAATATGTGTGCCGAATGTATGTGTGCCTGGGGTGGCACAATGCATGGTAGTAACAGTACTGGTTAGTGTGTGTGCTATGTGCATCCACTTAGTGAAAGGGCGCCAGCAATAATACATTCGATGGAAAACACTGGGTTCCATTTTGTCCCAGGCCTGTCTAGCAAAGACATGAGGAGGTGGAGGAATCCCCCACCCCAGACAGATTTGTGTGTTGCTACATTCCTGTGAGCTGGGTGGGACATACTGGAAAAAAAGAGAGGGACTCCCCCACCCCCCACCACCACCCTGTACACTTCAAAGGATGCTCTTTAATTCAGTGAGAGATCACAGGAAAGGGCCTGGACAGGAAGGAGATAGGGCATATAAGGGAACCATAAAGAGTAGGGCTGGGAGTCCAGGATTAACCTTGTGAGACTCATATCAGTGTAGCTGACATCCAGATGTGAACTCTAGTCACTCCCATGGCCAGTGTCAGTGTACTGTCAGCTTCGGACAGACAACCTTTCCAGAGGAAGAGGGAGAGAAGTGTGTGCTTCAAAAGAAGCAGAACCCCAACATGAAACTGTAAAGGCCCAGACCCTAAATCACATTTGGTGTCTCAAAATAGACTATAAGAAGGGAAGGTTAAAACCCCCAAAATGTGTCCTCTGCAAAACAGCCAGGCGGGCAGTGTGAGGAAGAGAAGTTCAGCAAAGGTTCTGCCTGTGACCAGGACTGGGGGCCAAGGATTGCTAGTGTCCCTGATGGGTGAGTGGACATCACCCAAGAAACCAAGAACACCTGCTCTGGAGCCTGGAACACCAGTGTCTGCCTGCTTGCCAAGGCCAGTGTGCCCTGTGAGGAAGAGGAAAGCTCTGAGGAAGCAAGGTCCAGTTGAAAGCCTACCCAAGTAGATTCCTGGTGTGAGGAGACAGCTGCTGCATGGATCGGGCATTTGCCCATATGCAGATTTAAATCAGCACCCCCGTAAGGCAGGAATGGGCTGCAGTTAAGATAGCTGTGAGCATAATGCTGTGTGGGACAAGTGTAAGCTGTATGTCTCCCATTGCAATTAGTTCCTATGCCAGGAGAGGCTGCTGTGGAAGATATTGCTGGATACTGTGGGTCAAAGCCTGGTCAGAACCTAGCTGTGATGTGGTATGCCAGGAGAGGCCACCATGGTACAGACTACTGTCCGGTGAGGGCACACAAACCACCTCTGATTGCTACTGGAGATGGCCAGAGGTGGAAGGCCTGCACACCGCTTTCCCTACTGTTGCACAGACTGGAATGGGAATAGTACATTTTACCCGTATGGAGTCCAGTGCTTTTCCTACTTTTGTACAGACTGGAGTGGGAATAGTAAATGTTATCCCTCTGGAGTTCAACGCTTTCCCTACTGTTGCACAGACTGGAGTGGGAATAGTAAATTTAACCCCTCTGTAGTGCAACGCTGTCCCTACTGTTGCACAGACTGGGGTGGGAATAGTAAATGTTACCCCTCCGGAGTCCAACACTATACCTACTGTTGCACTGACTACTACATTTTACCCCTTTGAAGAATAATGCTATTATTACCAGACTTTATTATACTTAATAATATTGTATAAATGTATATAATATTATAATTAGATTTTTTATTTTTATTTTATATCTATATACATATGTGTAAATATATATATATATATATATATATATATATATATATGCAAAAAACTAAGGAGAACTCTGGGAAGTTCCCAATTTTAGGTGGAGAGCTGCTCTAGTAAGGAGCTGCCTGCAACACCAGCAACACTCTAGATTTGCTCACCTCAAATGTCTGCTTATCTAGCAAAGTCTTTAAGCATAGGATTAGCACAGTGCTATCCTTGCCGAGCTAGATAGTGACAAAGTCTTTTGCCATTTGTACAGCAAAATCTTTAAGCATAGGATTGACATAGTATCATCCTTGCCAAGCTGTAAAATGACAAAAGCCATTTATCACTCCAGGCACAGTATTACAGCTTTGGACTGGTCAAATACCGTCCAAGCCAACCTGGAATGAGTAAAGCAACCCCTGACACGTGTTTCGCTCTCATTAGAGCTCTTCAGAGGGGTATAGCTTTGTCCAGACACAAGAGAGCACCCAGTATAAGTCAAACCAAGGCCCTTTCAGGAATAGAGTGACGCATAAATTATGCAAAAAGCAAAGGAGAACTCTGGGAAGTTCCCAATTTTAGGTGGAGAGCTGCTCTAGTAAGGAGCTGCCTGCAACACCAGCGACACTCTAGATTTGCTCACCTCAAATCTCTGTTTATCTAGCAAAGTCTTTAAGCATAGGATTAGCACAGTGCTATCCTCACCGAGCTAGATAGTGACAAAGTCTTTTGCCATTTGTACAGCAAAATCTTTAAGCATAGGATTGACATAGTGTCATCCTTGCCGAGCTGTAAAATGACAAAAGCCATTTACCACTCCAGGCACAGTATTACAGCTTTAAACTGGTCAAATAGCGTCCAAGCCAGCCTGAAATGAGTAAAGCAACCCCTGACACGTGTTTCGCTCTCATTATAGCTCTTCAGAGGGGTATAGCTTTGTCCAGACACAAGAGAGCACCCAGTATAAGTCAAACCAAGGCCCTTTCAGGAATAGAGTGATGCATAAATTTTGCAAAAAACAAAGGAGAACTCTGGGAAGTTCCCAATTTTAGGTGCAGAGCTGCTCTAGTAAGGAGCTGCCTGCAACACCAGCGACACTCTAGATTTTCTCACCTCAAATCTCTGCTTATCTAGCAAAGTCTTTAAGCACAGGATTAGCACAGTGCTATCCTCGCCGAGCTAGATAGTGACAAAGTCTTTTGCCATTTGTACAGCAAAATCTTTAAGCATAGGATTGACATAGTGTCATCCTTGCCGAGCTGTAAAATGACAAAAGCCATTTACCACTCCAGGCACAGTATTACAGCTTTGGACTGGTCAAATACCGTCCAAGCCAACCTGGAATGAGTAAAGCAACCCCTGATACGTGTTTCGCTCTCATTAGAGCTCTTCAGAGGGGTGTAGCTTTGTCCAGACACAAGGGAGCACCCAGTATAAGTCAAACCAAGGCCCTTTCAGGGATAGAGTGACGCATAAATTATGCAAAAAACAAAGGAGAACTCTGGGAAGTTCCCAATTTTAGGTGGAGAGCTGCTCTAGTAAGGAGAGGCCTGCAACACCAGCGACACTCTAGATTTGCTCACCTCAAATGTCTGCTTATCTAGCAAAGTCTTTAAGCATAGGATTAGCACAGTGCTATCCTCGCCGAACTAGATAGTGACAAAGTATTTTGCCATTTGTACAGCAAAATCTTTAAGCATAGGATTGACATAGTGTCATCCTTGCCGAGCTGTAGAATGACAAAAGCCATTTATATTTTATATTTTTAGTAAATATCGTTTTTTCATTTTAATAATTTTGGTAAGTTATTTAATGTTTTGTATTTCATATTGTCATATTTTTATACGTAATATATTAATAAATAAAAATACATATATATGTTTTATAGTAGTAATGTATTTAGGTTTATATAAGTATATATTTATTTCAATATTAAATGTTACTTACATTTATTTAATATACATTATACTAATATTGTTCGAAATTAGATCTCTAGTTGGCAGCGAGTTTACACCCTGTCCTAGTAGGGACCGTCACTCTTTTCAGGGTAAGGGAGTCACACACCTAAGATAATCCCTGCTCACTCCCTTAGTAGCTTGGCACAAGCAGTCAGGCTTATCTCAGAGGCTATGTGTAAAGTATTTGCACAAACACATTCAATAACACAGTGAAAAGACCACAAAAGAACTCCACACCAGTTTAGAAAAATAGCCAAACAAGACGAACTTGACAAACATACAACATACATAAAAAAAGATATCAATTTTTAAAGTTGAGTCTTAATCCATTGGAATCAATGGATGCGTTGTTTGCACACAAAGTACTTGTATGCATCAAACATAAAGCAGCAGTAGAGTTGATGTGTCATAAGAGCAAGGGATTCGTTGATTCCTTACTCGCAAGTGAGGCAGTGTGTCAATTCTTTCCCCCGCAAGGGAATGATGCATCGATTTCACGATAAGCAGTATCGTGTCCTTACCGCGATGTTGAAGATTTGATGCCCAGGATTGATGCGTGGGAAATTCTGACACCCTGTGGTCTGCATTGAGAACAGATGCTGCATCGAATTTCCAGCCACTGGACAGAAGCTGCGTTGAATTTTCATCCACGGCATAGGCGCTGAGTCGATTCTTCTGATGTGTACGGAGCGGTGAGTGGATTTTCTCCCAGAGGTTACCAGCTTCCACTTCTAAGGGCCCAGGGACTGGATTTGGCACCAGTAAGCAAGTCAGGTCTCTCAGCAGAAGAGCCCAGGCACTGGCAGATGAAGTCTTTGATGTCACTGAGACTTCACAACAGGAGGCAAGCTCAGTTCAAGCATGTGGAGAACCTTGGAAAGCAGGATGAAGAAAGCAAAGTCCAGTCTTTTCACTCACAGGGCAGAAGTAGCAGCAGTAGGCCAGCACAGCAAAGCAACAGGCAGAGTGGCAGGTCCTCCTCAAGCATCCAGCTCTTCTCCCTGGAAGCATGCCCTCAGTCCAGAAGTGTTCTAATATTCTGGGGTTTTGAGTCCACTACTTATACTCATTTCTGCCTTTCAAGTAGGGTTTGTAGTGCACAAGACCCTGCTTCTTCCTTGCCCTGCCCCAGCCACACTCAAAGGGGTTTAGAGATGGTATTGTGTGAGGTCAGGCACAGCCCTTTCAAGTGCAGGTGTCAGCTCCGTTCTCCCACTCTAGGCCAGGATAACTCATCAGGATATGCAGGACACACCTCAGCTCTCTTTGTGTCACTGTCTAGAGTGAATTCACAAACAGCTCAACTGTCAGTCTGACCCAGATATGGATTCAGCAGACAAGCAGAGGCACACAATGGTTAAGCAAGAAAATGCCCACTTTCTGAAAGTGGCATTTTCAAACTTACAATCTAAAAAACAACTTTAATCTGCTCCCACTGGGACATTACACTTAAAAGGTAATTAAAGGCAATCCTCGTGTTAACCTATGGGAGGGATAGGCCTTGCAATAGTGAAAAACAGATTTTTGCAGTATTTCACTATCAGTACATACACAACACACCAGTACATTTCCTACCTTTTAAATATACTGCACTCTGCCCATAGGGCTGCCTTGGGCCTACCTTAGGGCTGAATTACATGTAGTAAATTCACACAAAGACACTGGAGTGGCAGGTCTGAGACATGTTTACAGGGCTACTCGTTTGGATGGCACAATCAGTGCTGCAGGTCCACTAGTAGCATTTGATATACAAGCCCTGGGCACACATAGTGCATGTTACTAGGGACTTACTTGTAAATCAAATATGCCAATTATGGTTAAACCAATTACCAATACAATTTAGACAGAACGTGCTTGCACTTTAGCACTGGCAAGTAGTGGTAATGTGCCCAGAGTCCTAAAGCCAGCAAAGACAGGTCAGAAACAAATAGGAGGAAGAAGGCAAAAGGTTTGGGGGATAACCCTGCAAACAGGGCCATTGTTAACACAACCCCCTCCCAGCCTAAAGCCAGGGTAGGCCAGACAATACCTTGCTAGACTTCCCTGCTTAGGGTGACAGAACCTGGACATGGGCCACTACTGCAGTGGCTCTAGCCAGTTCTACATCTCCCTGAACCCAGGTGGATCCCTCTGTCTACACTCTCAGGGCCCACTGAACTATCAAAGGGGGAACTCTTATCCTCCTCTGAGGACTCCATCTGTGCAGCGCCTAACCTTACATTGCTCACAGATGCATCCCAGTTTGCAGACAGTACCACCATGGCCAACAGTATGATGTGGCCATTCTACCCCTTGGGTTTGACTTCAATCCTCAACCCAGGGAAATCTCTGACCAAAAGAACCACAACCAACAGAGGCAGGCCCCAGACCACCCAAGAGTCTCTAGCCTGTCTGGTTTCCAAAAGTGGAAGGCAGTAGCCCCAGGTGCCTTGCACCCTTGTTTTACTTCACCTCCCACCAGTTCAGGGGTGGTATCCTGAGACTGGTCACTCAACATAGAGTCTGAACCCTCAGGCTGAGCAGGGGACACGGGTGGGCTCTCCCTCCTCCTGTCTTTCTTGCTGGGGTCCTATACCCTCCGCTTTATAGTGGTAGCCCCAGAAAACAGAACTGTTAGAGCGCCTTTGGCGGTCCCCTTCCCGTTCCTCTGAAACCTGGGCAGCTAATTTCCCGGAAGGCAGTCTAAGGGCATCTGGCGACTAACTATGACCCTCCTCTGGGTCACCTCCCCACCCCAATCTAGGGATACCAGGGCCATAAAGCAGAAGAGGTCCTGCCCATGGACTGATGTCACCCTACACACCTGGTTGGCACACTGCCCTTGGGAGACAATCCTTTCTATCATCATGGTATGGCTAGCCCCACTGACCATCAGAGCAGTGACTGGGACCCCATTCATTGTCACCTGGTGGAAATGATCACTCCCACCCTCAGGGATCACCAACTCACCCTCTGAGTCCACCTCCCAAAAAAGGGATATCAGGTCATGGTCTATGACCTGTCCCTGGGGATTATCTCCCTCCTAAGGCAGGGGTCTTCAAACTGGGGGGCAGAACCCCCTATGGGGGCCTCAAGTGATCCAAGGGAGGGGCGCCAGTTGAGGTCAGGCACAGCCCTTTCAAGTGCAGGTTTCAGCTCCACCCTCCCACTGTAGCTCAGGAAGACTCATCAGGATATGCAGGACACACCTCAGCTCCCTTTGTGTCTCTGTCGAGGGTGAATTCACAAACCACCCAACTGTCAGTCTGACAGCCAAGCTGGGGCACAGAATGTTTAAACAAGAAAATATCCACTTTCTAAAAGGGGCATTTTCAAACTTACGATCCAAAAACCAACTTTACCAAAAGATGTCTTTTTAAATTCTGAGTTCAGAGACCCCAAACGCCAGACCTCCATATGCTCTCAATGGGAAATTACACTCAAAAGGTATTTAAAGGCAATCCCAATGTTAACCTATGGGAGGGATAGCATTTGATTTATAGGCCCTGGGCATACTTTACTAGGGAGTTACTGGTAAATCATATATGCCAATCATGGACAAACCAATTACCAGTACAATTTAGACAGAAAGCACTTGCACTACAGCAGTGGTAAGGTGCCCAGTCCTAAAGCCAGCAAAAACAGGTCAGACAAAAATAGGAGGAAGAAGGCAAAACGTTTGGGGATAACCCTGCAAACAGGGCCATTTCTAACAAATATTATGTATTCAAATATTTAACATTTACTATTTTATGTTATTCATGGAAAAACTGTATTCGTCATTTTATCGATATTAGCTTGATCTATATTTTTTTCAGTATTGTTGTACTCATCATTATAACTATAGGAAAACAATATTTGTGTCAACTACATTTTTAACACAATATTTGTAGCCTCGGTATTATGTCATTGATCCCACCCATAGGACTCTGTTGGCCCCCAAACTCCTAGGTGTTCCTAGGATTTGTGCAGTGGAGAAATTGACCTATGTCTTGCTGATTCCACCATCGACATTATACATATACATAGAGTAAATCAGAACGAAGATTTGCAAGAGACCTGCAAGATACTATCACAATAAAGCTAGGTTGGTGGACTTGGCTTTCTACATTGTTTTTAAGCTGCTTTTAAATACTTTTAATTTTTTGTATTGGGGGCATATTGTTGGGTTATCAGTATTTAATCCTATCTTTTTTTTCTAACTTATTTTTTACTCATAGGCGCTATTGCGCCTACCAGCTCACTTGGCCCGTGTTCAGTGGCTAGTCAGCTGTTACTGTGGGAATTTAAATATCTTTTTGAGGCTCTCCCCTCCTCTCTCCTTTTATTTTCTTTTTCCCCTTTTCCACTCACCGATCTGGGTTGTCTTACTTTGGTAGTCCTAAGGCAAGCCCGTCTGTGCCCGTCCTGGCCAATCCGGGCCCAGGGGCCACTCCCCCTGGTCCGGTCAGGACCATGGGCCTAGTCTACTCCTCGGAAGCTCTTTTGAATCTTACAGCACCCATATCTGAATCTTGTCAGGTATGCCCTGATCTGAGGAATAACATGTGGTCATGTTCTGTGTGTCAATGGGTCCCTCATTATAAGGGACCAACTGCTTCTTTGGAGGCTAACCTCCATACGACTCTGTTGCTGACGAATTGTCGATCGCTGTCAGCACATAAACTAGATGTAAATTTCCTGCTAAGCGATGCCGCTCCTGCAGCCCTGTTTCTTACTGAGACATGGCTGCACGAGGGGTAATTGCCTGATATAGCCGTGGCATTACCTCCAGGCTACCGAATGGCAAGAATGGACAGAACCACCTCAAGAGGGGGCGGAGTTGCCATTCTCTATAAAGAAGACCTCAAGCTTACTTTTCGCTCTGTTCAGTTAACGGACTGCGAAAGTATGTCTTTTTCTCTGACCTTTAATCCTCATTTTACTTTCGCAGGAGTTTTGCTTTACTGGCCTACGGGACCCCCAGATAATTTCTTAAACTCTCTCCCCGACCAACTTACCGATTTATTATGCAATAGACCAAATTTGACCATCTTAGGCGATTTTAATATTCAGGTAGACAATGTAGATCAGACACCGGCCAGATACCTTCTGGCGGACATGGAAGCTCTGGGTTTAAGACAGTTGATTAAAGGTCCGACACATGAAAAGGGGCACACCATTGATCTAGTCTTTAGTAATCTAGCTGTTTTATCCTCTAGTCTTCCCCTCCCTCTGGAATGGTCTGACCATTACCTAATTCCACAAAAATTTGCCATTTCTACCGCAACAGTTCTCCCCCAACCCACAGTTCGGTCCTGCAGGCATTGGTATAACCTCAATACAGTAGCCTGAATGGATCAGGATACTGGAAAGCTGGAAAACCTTCTTTTTCAAGGAAAATGAGATAGATACCGATCCTTTCAATGATTGGATTACCGACACCCTTCTCCCACACAGGACAATTACCGGCTCTTGTCGGAAAATTGGGGATCAGTGGTTTACCCCTGATTTGTTATCGCTCAAAAGGGAGTGCAGAGGTCTTGAAAGAAAGTGGAGGAAATTTTTAGACCCGGTGACTAGGGAGGAATATAGGAAGTCAATCATACTTTATCACGCAGAAATAAGATCTGCACAAGGTGCTTACTATTCAAGTAGAATCATACAGGCCTCTGGCTCCCCGTAAGAGGTTTTTCAGGTGCATAAAGAAATCCTTCACCCACTTTTAGAGGGTAATCTAGTTGAAGCCTCAGAAGAACACAGTAACAATCTAGCTAGGTTCTTTCAACAAAACAATTGTGTTAGCCACTTGAATCTCTCAAAGGAGAAGGCTAAGCTGGTAGCCCAGGCTAAACAGTCTGAGAACGGTAAAGCTATCATGTCTCATTTACCCCCTCTTTCTCAGGACCAGACTGCCTCTCTTCTCGCTGCATTGAAGTCAGGTTTCCCTCTTGATCCAGCCCCCCCTTCCGTATTAACCCTTGGGGCCCGGCTATTGTCCCGGTTCTAACGGAATTACTGAACTCCTCACTTGCCAGGGGTATTGTCCCAGAACAGTGGAAACATGCTATAGCTAAGCCTTTGTTGAAGAAATCCAACCTGGACGCCATTGACCTTAAAAACTATAGGCCTATATCATTACTTCCCGTTATGGCTAAATTATTGGACAAATACATCAACTCCCAATTATCCATGTTCTCGGAAAGTAACAATATCCTCCATCCCACACAGATGGGGTTCAAGCCTCTTCACAGTACCGAGTCAGCACTGATAGCCGTTATGGAAGATGCAAGGAAGCGGATGGATCAGGGTCAGATGACAGCTGTGATACTCCTGGACTTGAGAGCGGCGTTCGACACAGTGGATCACCACATGCTTGCCCATAGGATGAGGGATATTGGAATTAAAGGTTTAGCACTTAGTTGGCCCACTTAGTTTCTTGAGGACAGGACTTTCCAGGTGCAGGGCCAATTGTATTTGTCTTATAGGTTCAACCGGAGTTATGGGGTGCCACAGGGATTGTCACTTAGCCCTATGCTATTTAATATATACATGACCCCCCTGGTGGAGCTGGTGGAGTCCTTTGGACTCTCACTGGTCTCCTATGCAGATGACACCCAGCTAGTGGTCTCATTCTCCACGAATGGAGGGTCAATAGGATCCTCTCTGTCTTTATGTCTACGGGCAGTTTCAGGTTGGATGACAAACAGTATGCGCCAACTGAATTGGGACAAAACAGAAATAATGATCCTAGGCCACCACTTGGATCCAGTTGACATTCCTCTACTTCCTTCCCTTTTGGAGGAATTGCCTCCCCCTAAGAAGTACATCAAAAGTCTAGGAAGCTGGTTAGATCCCCTCCTCACCCTAGAACATCACACCAAGAAAATCTCAGGCGCCTGTTTTGGATCACTAAGACTTTTAAGAAAGGTTTTCAGAATACTCCCTCCTCTCGCGAAAAGGCTTACTGTTCAGGCAATTGTCATGTCAAAACTTGACTATGGCAATAGTCTGTTCCTTGGTTCCCCCAAATTCGTGATTAGGAAATTACAGGTAGTCCAGAATGCCGCGGCACGCCTCTTACTAGATATTCCAAGGCATACCTCGGCAAAACCGGCCTTGGTCTCCCTCCTCTGGCTTCCTGTGGAGCAACGTATAAAATTTAAAACCTTATGCTTCATTCATAGATCATTACAAAATAGGGGTCCTCATTTGTTAAAAACCCTGGCTACTTTTTATAAGCCCAAGAGAGTCCTTAGATCCACCACATCAGCTTTGGCCATATTGCCTAAAATTAAAAAAGCCAGATGGGGCAGAGCTACAATGGGATACTTGGGGGCCAAACTGTGGAACTCCCTTCCCCTCAGCATCCGATTAATTAGCCATGAACTTGACTTCCGAAAGGCCATCAAAACCTGGCTTTTTTAGGTATTACTGTCCCCGAACATGGCTTATGTTGTTGTCCTTTTAGCGCTGTAAGGCCTCTGGGTAATTAGGCACTATATAAGTCAATTAACATAACATAACATAACAATTTAATTTAAAACTGTAGTAAATGTTGCAACCTCTTAATAAGATCACACAAGTGCAAGCAGTTCATATTGTATCAATGAAATGAAGGAATGTCATAAGCTGCTCTGCATAATTTAGTTACTAGGCAGGGTACAGTCCAGGCATATCATTGAAGATGGCTCAGCGATTCCAATGACAGGCTGCCGGTGGGCACCTTACTGGAAGGGGTGCCAGTGAATCAGTAGCTCCTCTCCTCTGTTTTTATGCACTCTGACACCCTTTGCTCCAATTCCTAGGAACGGTCTTGCTATCACAGGTTAACTTGCAGTGAAATGTTTTAATTTAATTTTTAATTCCCCAATGCCTCGTTTGACGCATTTTGGCTACCACATTCCCTTGTTTGGAAAACAAATGTCAAATAGGAATAATTTTAAATAACTTTTCTCCTCAGTACATTACTATGGACATAGTAAAATACTCTGAAACACTATACTTTCCAGAAGTCATCTTTCAACACATTTTTTATTATCACTTTGTCAATTCTATCATGTCTATGACCTAATTCAATGAGGTAAATCATTGGCTTTTCGACAACAAATCAATCACATAATTCACTCACATGAATTGTTTTCAAGACAATTGCAACACATTTATGACAATTGACTAAGCTGTTACCCTGTTATCGCATAATACAATACCCCATCGTACCCCTAGGGTCTATTGATATTGTCTCCAAATGCAATTGCTTAAAAAACCTTTCTATCAAATGTCAGTAAGTTCTTTAAAAAGAGTTAAGAACAACAAATACCTATTCTTGGTACTCTTTTGTGTATGTGCAGGCTATAATAACATCAATGTAGATCCAGTTCCTCATTAGTAATAAGCCCTCAAGGTTCCCATCTATCCAAAAGGGGGTTTGGGAGCACACTGCCTCACATCTCAGCACAGTTTGCCCCAATGAATTATGGTAAATGCTGTACATAATTAGTGCATACTTTAAAAATAACAATGTTGGTGAAAATAGTGCTGTATATCTCTAGACACATGCATATATTTCTGGATTTCGTTCATCAGTAGAGAGCAGCAAACTTTCATAGATATATAAATATATTCACCACCAGTTCTCTTGCAGTTGCAGCTTGCGTCTTCAAAGCAATGCACATACTTCAGCTGATGTATTTCAACTGTAGCTTTTAGGCAGCAATAATAAAGTCAAGTAAGTCTTGTGATTATGTTTCTGCTACAAAAGGATCTGACTTTGTCTAGTGGCAGTTTTGATGCTATAAAGTAGCGCAGAAGGTTTATATGCCTGCCGCAAAGATCAAATCTGTATTTTATGTAAATAGCTGAGTAGATTATTACAAATGAAATGTATGTGCGGGGGGGCTATGGAGAGATGAAGGGCACTTTTGCTCTATGGTAGTGAGGGAATCCAAGGAGGAGGTCATGGGAGTGGGAGCACCAATAATGATTGTTGGACTGGGCACTAGAGGCCCTAAAGACTGTGACGATTGGTATGTGACAAGATGAAATAATAGTGTGTCATTTTTTGAGTGTCTTGAAAGAACGTGCTGATTGAGGGAACAAGCGAAGGTAATGTGACCTCTACTGTTGCACGTATCATACACACACACACACCAGCTATTTTGTGACTACCTACGTAGGCTAGTGTTTTAGAGCAATAGTTTAGCCAGTAGCAGAGATGGCATCTCGCTGGATGACTGCTGTTCAAACCATGTCTCGGGTTATAGAGGACAGCTCTGACGCAGGATCAGAGACTAAGACAGCAGATCATGAGACAGCATCTGAGGGATAGGACAATGGCGCAGACTCTGGGTGTGATTTTTCAGTCAGAGGAGTCCCATTCGATAACTCCTCTTCCATTGTTTATGAGGGAGGTGATGAGGCAGTCCTGCTGTGGCAAGCACAGAGGGAGTGCTCTCTTGGGAGCTCCCCAATTTAGTTCAGCCAAAAATTCCACCGCCCAAATCGTATTGTGGAGACGTCAAAATTATCTATCATAAAACAACCTAGTTTTGTAAGGCAGGCACCTGCGTTTTTGGCCCTCGACTCAGCGGCCATATAGGGAAACCTACCAAACCCAGACATTTCTGGAAACTAGACATCGGGGGGAGTCAACAGAGGTGTGACTTGTGTGGATTCCCCAGAGTTTTCCTACCAAGAATACCCTGCAAAGGTGAAATGTTGAATAAAAACTACATTGTTTCTTTCATTTCTGTCACACAAACTACAGAAATATGCTGGGATCCACAAAATTCCTACAGCCCAGTGTTTCCCCACCTGTCCTGATAAAAATGCTACCCCACTTGAGTGTCTGTACCTAGTGCCTGCGTCAGGAATGGATCACCCCAGGGTGAACAGTTGCCTTCACACAAAAATAGGTACACTGTTCCAAACACATAAAAAATTCACATGAGCGAACCAAATTCATCAGGAGCAAGAACCCTCATGCATCACTATGGATGACTAGCATCATCATTGGGAAAGCTCCTCATCCGGCTGGTGCTGCAATGCCTGACGGGCTCCCCAAAAAGGGGTGCTCTTAACCACTTTGCTCAGATAGTAGCTGTGAAAAAAGAATAATTATCACTGAGATACCCAGTTTTAGGTACCCCAGCAAATTTGGAGAGAATGAGATGTTAAAATTGGTTTGCCATCAACAAACAATAAATCATGCTTTTAATCAATAGTAAATGTGATGGTGACCAAGATTAAAAACAAAATAAGGAGTAATGGGTGATTAATAATGCTCACCTACTCTCATTCAAAAAGGGAGGATCTAACCAACTGTGGTACCTCACAATCGCAAGTATACATGTTTCGCGTCTGAGCGGTCCAGCCGGATCCAGCGACGCTTCATCAGGACAAAACTCTTCTCCATAGAGTATAATGATCAATGGTGTATAGAAAGAACAAAATCACTTACTTAGTCCTACTTGTTAATTCAAAAAGGTCGCCCTAAATAAATGTAAGTAGAGGAACCAAAGTCAAATACAGCGTAATAATAATACAATCGCGAATTGGTGCGCCTGTGAAATAGAAGTGATCAAAGTGACACACTCGTGTAAAAAAATGAAATAAAAAGAAATCAAGCTTACCATCCCCACTTTCAGGATAGAGCCCAAAAGGATCGCTGGCCAGAATAAGAAACTAAAATTCTGTGAATTATAAGTCATAAATCACAATAGGTCGAAAAAATTATTAACGACATCACGAGTTTCAAGAGTGATGAACTCACAGTCAAGCTTATCTGGTTATTCTAGTCATAGAAAACAATTAAATAGTAAAAACATGGTACTGCCATACATCCTAGAGACCCATCTAAATCTCAACTTTGTCAACTTCAATCCCATACAAAAATACGAAGGTGTCCGTATAAACCTACTCTTGGAAAAGTAATAGTTGCATAAATTTCGGTGTGAAGAAAAACCTTTTGTGATGGTGTTGAAGTATAAAGAAGCGCGATAAGCAGCCGAGTAGATAGAAAGTCTATTTACTCAGAAAGGAGCAGCCTTTGTTATAAAGTTAACATAATCGCACTCAACCCGAACACTCGAGTGGCAAAGGTGTTATCCTTAAGGGAAACTCGCGGTGACTTACTTCAATTTCCTAGAAGTAGGCGGATTAACCTACCCCACCGGCGCGCGTCCTACAAAGACGTTAGCGCGTTGTAAACCGGGGTTTTTTAACAACCCGATCTCAAGAACCCGGAAGTAACTGCCAGCTCACGTGACCAAAGGTAGTGAAAACAGACTCAGATCTGATAAAAAGAAATACTTCAATAATAGTTTGTATACAGTCACCACCTCGTAGCAAACAGAAACGGAATGTGATCAATTGCAAATTGCAGTGGAACACAATATCTAAGTTGGAAAGAAACTATAAAAAGGAGTGATGGTCGCTAGTAATTGAAGCGATCCAAGTCATGATTAGGAACAACTCATAACCTCACAACAATGAATTATCAGTGGATAAAATCGAATACAGAGTTGTGTTTTTAACAACTCAAAGGATTGTTATGTCAAATAGAAACATCAGTCAAACATATTTGGCCAAAAACGATCTCAAACACCATTAAAAATTACTAAAAAAGTCAAATTCCAGAATATAGTAATCAGAGGTAGTTGACCAAAATAGGTATGATAAAACTCTCAGAGCAGTATGTCTTAAGGTGAGAGGGTGGTCTACGGGATATCATCATTTAGTTCCCGTAGTGATGTACCCAATTTAAAAATCCATTTTTGTTCAATTCTAAATAGTGAAGTAGAACCATTTGGAAGAACTTTTGGGACTTCTAAGACAACCCATTTAAGGTCGTCTGGAGAGTGTGTAGCATCCAAAAAATGGGAACTCAGTTTTGTGGTCACTCTCCGACATCTAATGTTGCTTCTATGCTCATTTATGCGAATCTTAACTGGTCGTGTGGTCATCCCTACATATCGTAAACCACATGGACAGGTGATCATATAGATACAATTCTTAGAATTGCAGTTCGTATGCTTCTTTAAAAACCACCTACCGATGGGGTCTAAGTCTATAAATGTAACTTTGCTGGTTAGTGGGCATACGTTGCAGTTGCCACAAGGAAAATGGCCTACAACAGGTGGGAGATCCCACAGCGTCTGTTGTGTCGGGATGTCCCGACCTCGTGGACGTGTATGGACCACTATGTCCTTGATGTTAGGAGTGCGCTTGAAGGAAAAAATGGGTCTTGGTATAACATCTCCGCCACTCTCCAGAATCGGCCAACATCTATTAATCACCTTTTTAATGGTGTTTGACAAAGGGGTGAAAGTTGTAACGCAGGTTATACATGTTTGGGGAATTTTCTCATTTTTAGCCAAAAGGGAATCCCTATGGTTGTTTTTAGCTCTTTTACGGGCCATATTGATAGTCTTAGTCAGATAATGTCGGTCCTGGAGTTTCATTTGTAAAATATCAGCTTCATTGTCAAATTCATGTATAGAGCTGCAATTACGTCTCAACCGAAGAAATTGACTCACTGGTAAATTGTCTCTAAGGGCTTTAGGATGGTGACTATCGTATAGAAGGAGACTGTTACGGTCAGTAGGTTTGTGATAGGTGGTCGTACTTAAAGAGCCGTTGTTAATAGTGATCATCAGATCCTCAGGTAAGGACCAACATTGACCATTGTGTGGTCTATTCCTGTCGCGGGCACTAGGCCTACCCACACAAGTCAGATACCATTTTTATCAGGAGACTTAGGGGAATGCTGGGTGGAAGGAAATTTGTGGCTCCTCTCAGATTCCAGAACGTTCTATCACCGAAATGTGAGGAAAAAGTTTTTTTTTGCCAAATATTGAGGTTTGCAAAGGATTCTGGGTAACAGAACCTGGTGAGAGCACCCCAAGTTACCCCATCCTGGGTTCCCCTAGGTGTCTAGTTTCCAAAAATATATATTTTTGCTAGGTTTCCCTAGGTGCCGGCTGAACTAGAGGCCAAAATCCACAGCTAGGCACTTTGCAAAAAACACGTCTGTTTTCATTGGAAAAATGTGATGTGTCCACGTTGTGTTTTGGGGCATTTCATGTCACAGGCACTAGGCTTACCCACACAAGTGAGGCACCATTTTTATTGGGAGACTTGGGGAAATGCTGGGTGGAGAAAGTTTGTGGCTCCTCTCAGATTTCAGAACTTTGCAGCACCGAAATCTGAAGGAAAAGTGTTTTTTTTTTGCCAAATTTTGAGATTTGTAAAGGATTCTGGGTAACAGAACCTGTTGCGTTTCCTGTTGCGGACATTAGGCCTATCCACGCAAGTGAGGTACCATTTAAATCAGACGACTTGGGGGAACACAGAATAGCATAACAAGTATAATTATTCCTTGTCTTTCTCTACATTTTGTCCTTCCAAACGTAAGATGCGTAAAAAAGACGTCTATTTGAGAAATGCCCAGTAATTCATATGCTAGTATGGGCTCCCCGAAATTCAGAGATGTGCAAATAACCACTGCTTCTCAACATCTTATCTTGTGCCCATTTTGGAAAATACAAAGATTTCCTTGATTCCTATTTTTCACTCTTTATATTTCACCAAATTAATTTCTGTTCACCAGGTATACAATGAAAACCCATTGCAAGGTGCAGCTCCTTGATTGGCTCTGGGTACCTAGGGTTCTTGATGAACCTACAAGCCCTATATATCCCCGCAACCAGAAGAGTCCAGCAGACGTAACGGTATATTACTTTTGAAAATATGACATCGCTGGAAAAAGTTCCAGAGTAAAACGTGGAGAAAAATGGCTGTTTTTTTCACCTCAATTTCAATATTATTTTATTTCAGATGTTATTTTCTGTAGGAAAACCTTGTAGGATCTACACAAATGACCCCTTGCTGAATTAAGAATTTTGTCTACTTTTCAGAAATATTTAGCTGTCTGGGATCCAGCAGTGGTTTTACACCAATTTCTGTCACTAACTGGAAGGAGGCTAAAAGCAAAAAAAATAGTAAAAATGGGGTATGTCCCAGTATAATGCCCAAATTGTGTTGAGAAATGTGGTTTTCTGATTCAAGTCTGCCTGTTCCTGGAAGCTGGGAAGATGGTGATTTTAGCACTACAAACTCTTTGTTGATGCCATTTTCAGGGGGAAAAAAACATGTTTTTTTTCTGCACCCTTTTCTTCCCACTTTTCAGAAAAAAAACTAAATTTTTGCTGCATTTTGGCTCATTTCTTAGTCTCCTCCAGGGGAACCCACAAACTCTGGGTACCTTTAGAATCCCTAGGATGTTGGAAAAAATAACGCAAATTTGGCGTGGCTAGCTTATGTGGACAAAAAGTTATGAAAGCCTAAGCGCGAACTACCCAAAATAGCCAAAAAAAGGGCTCAGCACTGTGTGTGTGGGGGGGGTGTGGGGGGGGAAGCTTTGTAGTTCTTGCATCTAGTAAAACCAGGTTGAGGTAGCAGCCATTTAATCTGAGGTTGAATACACAAGTCACACCTTATCACGTTATCCCTCATTGACTTTGATTTTTGAATGTTACATTGGGTGTCCTTGTAACCTTGCTACCTATAACAGGGGAATTGATTAGGGGATGCCAAGATTTACTGAAAATGTGTCTAATTTATCCTTGATCCCTTCTGTAGGTGGTAAGTAATCTTCACTTTAAATATCTGCCCTTCTTTCCAAATAAAGGGGGTCATCCAGGGCCGGGGTCGGCGGTAGCACCGACAACAGGCTGGCGGTGCTCCGCCGGGCATTCTGACCGCGGCGGTACAGCCGCGGCCAGAAGCGGAAAGCCGGCGGTGTACCGCCGACTTTCCGCTGCCCATGGGAATCCGCCATGGGGATTCTGGCACCCCATACCGCCATCCAGTTCCTGGCGGTTCACCCGCCAGGAACAGGATGGCGGTATGGGGCGTCGTGGGGCCCCTGCAGTGCCCATGCCAATGGCATGGGCACTGCAGGGGCCCCCGTAAGAGGGCCCCACAAAGAATTTCAGTGTCTGCTTTGCAGACACTGAAATTCGCGACGGGTGCAACTGCACCCGTCGCACCTTCCCACTCCGCCAGCTCCATTCTGAGCCGGCTTCCTCGTGGGAAGGGTGTTTCCCGCTGGGCTGGCGGGCGGCCTTTTGGCGGTCGCCCGCCAGCCCAGTGGGAAACCCAGAATGACCGCTGCGGTCTTTTGACCGCGGTACGGTCTTCTGGCGGTTCCCGCTTGGCGGGCCAAAATGTCTTCTCTCTTTTGTTTGCCCATTTGTTGTACTACTGTTTCTAATACCCTTTCTGAGTAGCCCCTTGAGCTGAAGCACTTAAAATGCTTAATTTTAAATACTATTTGCAAAACCATGGTTGGTCCTTTAAATTTGCACAACTGTGAGGGGTAACTAGCATCACTGTAATTCAATGAATATCGGCTATATTGTTTTCATATAACTTTGATCTTACTGTGTGGAGACATCAATTGTAGTACAAAACAGAAACAACACCTTTAAAAAGGTGAAAAGACATCAGCAGAAAACTGCACTGTAAGAAAAATATAATTTATAGACACTAGCAATCCACGTTATCTTCTAAATTGAGAGGAGGGAAAAAAACTAAATAATATGAAAGATGCACTTTCATATCTACAAAAAGGAATATTCTGCCCATTTGGATCATAAGCTCAAGGAAGTACATACAAAAATAAAAACTGCTTAAAAAGAGGGTGGGGACAAACGGTGCAAAACAATAAACTTCGGGCGGGCTGTTTTTGAATCTAAGAACTGTTAACGCGTCCCTTTATGACTAACATACTCACTTTGGGACTCTTTTTAGGCCAATTAATCTTTTGACCCTGTTTGAAGACACCTTAGGACGAGATAGCTAATCAACATGTCAATCAATACGTCAATAATGTCATCAATATTTATTAAAACAATGCAATTCACCTTAGTCAATGACATTTAATAAGACTCAGAAACCACCATGACCTTTCAGTCGTGAATAACCACACCAGTTTAGTATGAATTTTGTTATATTTATTCCCTATTGATTACAATTATACTAGTAAGTTTATTAGTCTCAAAACCAAGAAACACATTAGCATAGTCACGATATGGCAACTCTGATAAGATTTAATCAAAGCAAGAATCACAAACATTAGAATATAACACGGCATCAGCCTAGGTTGTCTTTAGCAGAGTATCATTATAGGTTATTCAACAAAGCATAGATTCAGTCGTTTGTCTATTTGCGTCAGTTTAGTGAACCCCTCTCGACTAACCTCTAATTAGCATTGGCATGTTGGGCTTCATGCAAAACAATTTAGAAACACCAATTTGGAAAACATCTAATTATGGTCTCTGTCAAAAGAAGCAGTTGGTACCTAGAAAGGAAAAGCAAACAGACAATCACAATTTCATTGTCATATAGTTACCCTCCAGTTTGGGTCAGCACTCAGGTTCGGTCTTCGTCCTCAGGACATCAGTTGATTCGCCATTAAGGATTCAGCTCCGGTAAAAGGGGCACTTCCCTCATAAGGAGGTAAAGTGTAAACGGGCAAGTTAAGGGCAAGGATGGTTCTAAAAATTAGCAAGTCACTAAGCAAAGTGACAAAGTCTCTGGATCACGGCAAACCGCATCAGCATCTCCCCCTCTCCTAGTCTCCTACTCCATAGTTCTCTAGTCTAATTTACTTCCTGGTGTCAAGGGTTTTTATCCCCTTTTCGTTGTACATTCCCCTAAAATCTGATTGGACAAGCGGTTGCACCCCACTATCTTTAACCAATTAACTTTACATTAGGTCATCGAATTTGTCACCCCATAACAGTTCTCACGTATTTTATTGGTTCTTATGATTGGTGTCTTTAGCGGGAGGAATGTCCGGTATGATTTCATAGTCTTGTGGTCCTTTGCGCATCTTCGGTCAGTGGCTCCATTGTCTGTACCGGTTCAGGCGACCTTGTACCTACGACTGGTCTACAGTGTTGCATTCAGCTAAAATGTTTCTATAAGCAAGACGAATTTCATGAGAACGGATCTACCACAGTTACATTCAGTTTCTAGTTTGGAGAAAAAAACAAGAGTTCATGTCCTTCAGCAAATCAGCACACTGCACGTTAAAAAAATACATTTAATATGAGAGTCAGGCAGCTAGGCCTCGACTCATGCTAACTAAGGCCTAATGATTTATTAGCAAAAACCTTCACCTAAGTCTATTATTATTAGTGTAAAATCATATCATTATATGTAATTTCAACATTATTAGTCAGTTTCATTAGTCCCCGTATATATTGGCGGCCACTCCCCGTGGGCACATTTCAAGCGCATGTTTTAGCAAGATATATTAATACAGTTTCTAGGCAGCATTATTATACATTAGTTCATAAACATTTCATGTTAATATAGATTATATAAGCTACACTCTCTCAGTCCCTCCTCTGATGACACTTGTCATCACCCGAACCTTTCCCTTAACCTTTCACTTTGCGCATAATGCGCATTTCAACATCCTGTCCTTTGTGTGAGCTTTCCCAAATTTCATTAAACATTTTCTCTCTTTCATTTTCCTCGTTTCTTTTATTTAGTTTTGTCAAATTTTGTTTAATTCCTTCATTAATTTTGCATGATCCCCATAATCCCAATAGACAAATCAATAAACCCCCTAATATTTTTGCAAGAACCCCGTTCCAAATATTACTAAACCAATTCTACTACTCTGGTAATTCCTTTCCCCACCTTCTCCCAAACTCCAGGTTCCTTCAGCTCCTTCAAATCTGCACTATCTCTTGTTAGGTTAGTAAGCATACTTCTAATCTTTTTGCTATTGTCAGGAATGAACGTACAGCAGTGGCGCTCGTTAAGCATCTTACAGACTCCGCTGCTCGCTAAAAGAATATCTAAAGCAAGCCGGTTTTGAAGAGTCATAGCCCTCTCTGCAGCAAGTTCAGTATCCATCAGGAGTATAGCCCCTGTGAAGTTTGTCAGCATGTTATCCACAATAGTAGACAACTTTCACATTTTTATGGAGTTTAAGATAACCCCTACTGAAGGAATTATGGCTCCAAATATGTCCCCAAACGACAGCAGCCGCTGTCTCCCACTTTTGTCTAGCATGTTGTAATTCAGACATTTTAGGAATTTGTTTTAAGTCATCAATCTGGTAGATCTTTGGGAAAACTATTCCCAAATAACATGTTGCATACCATCCCTTTGGAAGACGGTAATAAGCATTAAGTCCACATATATAATAGATCCCAGGGATCGCTGGATCCTGTCCATTTAACATGAATGTCCATTTACTCTGAAACAAAAACACATGCCTGCACTCACTCGTTCCCACAAATAAAGTGTCATGCTCAGATTTTGGCCTATATATATAAAGCCTACCTACATGTAATGCATCTATAGCTAACTTGCCCTGTGTCTTTATTGCAGTGTAAGCATAATCATTTACATGCGTGCATTTTTCTAATCCCTTTTCTAACCTTTCCTTTAATGCTTTACGTCTATCATCAGTGTGATCTAAGAAGCTCTTCTCTACAGGCGTTAGTAAGCAGGTTAAATTATTGCGGTGCGCATAAGCTGTCCCAAATGTTAGTGTTGGCTCAAAGAAACCCCTAACTAATTTTATGCTGTGTTCTTTAGCTAATTTGTTTAGAAATTCAATCACAGGTACAAAATAAAACACTACATCCAAGTTAGAACAGAAATATTGCACATGCTCTTGAACATAGATATTGTTAGTAGCAAGCCACAGTTTATCCCGTAAGTTAGCGGCAAGCTATGGTAAGTAACCCCTTCCTGCACTGACAATTCTTTGCATCCATTGTGTCAACATACTCATTCAACAAGCGATAGAAGACATTAGTAGATAGCTCCCCTTTTGAATTAGTTCCCTCATGCAAGTATTTTGCATCCTGCTCAAACTTCTCACACAGTGTTAGTGTAGCAGTCTCAGGTTTTGAAGCATTGTTAGTCACTTTCTTATCTATCCAAGGCATTCCCACAATCACACCTATAATTATTATTGCACACACAATACCTAGATTAACACTCAACCAACCACACATCCTACCCTTTTTACTCTTACTCTTAGTGTAACTCATGATCTGTAAAGAATCAGATAGCAGAATAATATAAAGCAAACAATCAACTTGAGGACGATATCAAAGCTCTTTTTTTTTTTCTTCTTCTTCTTCTGCAGAAGTCTCTCCCTCTCTGCGTGTATTTACAGCGTTTCACTCACTCCAGGACCCTTTGTCAAATCAGGTTTAGCAGCTTGTCATAATTGGTTTTCAAAGTCAATTCAGTTTATCAGTGACACATCCGGTAATTTATCAGTCTCTTTTCTCAGCTTTTCCGCTTTCAATTTTAATTTCAATATTTTAACACAGTCTCTTTCTAGAGTTGAATTCAGGTGCCATAGTATTGACCTGGTACCTCTTGATCAAAACAGAACGCCAAGAATTCTTGTTGCCATTCAGCTGTTGCATATGCCCATTCAGGACCTGCGTACCTTCAGTTTGCGACTCTTTTTCTTTTCAGTCTGCGTTCACTCTGTAGCTCTCCTTCACTAAGATCCTCTTTTCTGGTTGTGTCAACTTCTTCCTCCATTTTGTCTCCAGGGATCACTTTCTCTATTACAGCTTGTGGTTTCGGCCAATTAACTCCTTCATGCGTTTTCTTCTTGCTTGGCTCTTCAGAACGTTGAACAGCCGCCTCCTCTTGTGCTATGGTGTTTTCTCTTGATGGACCTGCAATCGGCTCAGGAGGAGTCAGTTCACTTTGACCTCCCGCTGCTTTTTCCCCCTCGCCTTCAGGGTCTGTCACGGGCTCAACTTCAAACCCAAATCCATCTGCTTCTGGGAGAACCTCTCTTTGCTTCGGTTCCCCCGTTACCTCAGCTGAGATAGGCTTACTGACACCCCTCTGGAAATCACTTTGAGTGACTGAGCCGTCCTCAGTGGGCTCTCCTTCAGTCTCAGTTCCCCTTTGAATACTCTCTGGCCCTGAGACTTCCTTTTCTGCAGCTGTTGTTTTAGATACTTCAAGTTCCTCATCAGTTGGACACGTCACCCTCTTTGTGTGACTGGCATGTATCCAATTTGAAACACCTGCACATTTCACAGCAGTAGTGGTTGTCAGTATTACTTGATATGGCCCCTCCCAGCGCGGCTCCAAACACGACTTCCTCACGTGTTTCTTGACAACAACCCGGTCACCGGGTTTCAGGGTGTGAGCTGGATCACTGATCGGTGGCAGTGTGTTAGCCTCCACCTCGTGAGAGAAAGAGCGGACCACATCAGCCAAACCCTTGCAGTAGTCCAATACCATATCATCCATGATATTTACAAGAGCATTCAAAGGTACTGCGGGCAATCGCATAGCTCGACCCATCAGAATTTCATGGGGGGATAGTCCTGTTTCATTGTCAGGTGTGTTTCTCCTTGACATCAGTACTAAGGGCAATGCATCTGGCCACTTCAGATTGGTAGCTGCGCACATTTTTGCCATTCTCAACTTCAAGGTACCATTCATCTGCTTCACTAGTCCTGATGCTTCAAGGCGGTAGCTACAATGAAGCTTCTGCTCAATGTTTAATACAGCACACAAGAGCTTAATCACCTCATTTTTGAAGTGTCTGCCCCTATCTGATTCTAAAGAGATCGGGAATCCAAAACGTAGTATTAACTCTCTAAGCAACAGCTTTGCTACTGTGAGACTGTCATTCCTATGTGTAGGGTAAGCTTCAATCCATTCACTGAAAACACACACAATCACCAACACATATCTCAGTCCTCCACACATAGGCATCTCAATGAAGTCCATATGCATTCTGCTAAATGGACCGCCAGCTCTCCCAACGTGGCTCATATTTACCACCGTCCCTTTTCCTGCATTCATCTGCTGACAGATGATGCACCTGTGACAGATAACCTCTGCAGCTTGTCTGAACTTTGGATTGAACCAATCGATTTTGAACAACCTGATCATTGCGTCTCTCCCTATATGGGCTTGGCCATGATAGAACCTTGCAAACTGTGACAGAAGGCTGTTTGGCAAAACCATTTCCCCCTCCTCTGAGACCCATAAGTCATCAGCTCTTTGTACACAGTGCATTCTCTGCCAGGAGCGTTTTTCTTCTTTGCCAGCACGTCCCTGCAGTGATTTTAGCTCATCTAATGTGTCAACAACCCTCAATGCAAAATTCAAACATGTTTCATTTTCAGTTTCAGGTAACAATTCCCACTGATCTCGGAACGATATACAGTTCAATGTGCAAAACCTTGCGACTTGATGTGCATAGCTGTTTCCCATTGACACAAAGTCTTGTGACTTAACATGAGCGTTGCATTTCACCACGGCAATTTCAAGAGGTAACTGAATCACATGCAACAAATCCTTAATCTTTTCGCAATTTTTCACTGCTGAACCAGAAGAGGTCATGAAACCGCACAGTGACCATAGCTGGCCAAAGTCATGTACAATTCCGAATCCGTATCTGGTGTCAGTATAGATAGTGACTTTCAGGTGTTCAGCTGCATTGCATGCCTTAGTAAGGGCAATTAATTCAGCCACTTGTACAGAGTACACTCTTTTGAGCCAGGAAGATTCTAAAATACCGGTGATTGTACACACGGCATACCCTGCTCTCAGTACTCCCACTGAGTCTCTTAAGCATGAACCATCAAACAAGCATAGGCCCTCATTACAACATTGGCGGTAAAAGCCGCATACCGCCGCGCAGAAGACCGCCAACACACCGCCGCAGCCGCAGATCCCGCCACAGCTATTTTGAAACACAGCACGGAATCCGCCAACATTCAGACACCCACACAAGTCCGCCACACCAAAGGTCAGTGATAAACTGGCGAAAACAAACCCTCCACTGGCACGCCAACAGAAATACGCCCACACTATCACGACACACGAATCCACGCGGCAGTCTTTCAACTGCGGTATTCCATTGGCGGTATACACCGCCGCGCTCAAAATACAAACACTCTTACAAAACACTGCCACATTGGACAATTTGAAACACACACACCTGATACACATACACACACCACTCCCACACACCCAATACAATATAAAACACACACCCACATCACCCACAAACCCCTACGACCAAAATTGAGAAAGAAGCACAGAGAGAAACACTACAAACTACTACCAAGCATCCACAGGCACACAATACCATCACCCACATAACTTTCACGCACCTCACACAACACACCACTACATATCAGCACACTTATCACCACACACCCCACCCCACACATCACCCACACCACCCCATGGCACAGCAAAGACACCCCAGGTTTTCGGAGGAGGAGCTCAGGGTCATGGTGGAGGAAATCGTCCGGGTAGAGCCACAGCTATTCGGATCACAGGTGCAGCACACTTCCATTGCTAGGAAGATGGAGCTATGGCGAAGAATAGTGGACAGGTCAACGCAGTGGGACAGCACCCAAGAAATTGGGATGGCATCAGGAAGAGGTGGAACGACCTACGGGGGAAGGTGCGTTCCGTGGTCTCAAGACACCACCTTGCAGTTCAGCAGACTGGCGGCAGACCCCCACCTCCTCCCCCACAACTAACAACATGGGAGGAGCAGGTCTTGGCGATTCTGCATCCTGAGGGCGTAGATGGCGGAATGGACTCTGGTAAGTCAAATCTTAACTATTACATCCCCCACCCTACCTGCATGCCATCACATACCCTCACCACCATCACTCCAACTCCTCACAAATGTCCCAACATCACAAACCACACATCCCAACACCAAGCCCTGCATGCAACACCAAAGCATGGACACCCATCACCAAAGCATACCCACTACACATACCCATACACCCCCCTAAATCATCATCATCACACAAGGTCCCACACAGGAATGCAAGCACTGGGGTACATGGTCACCCACCCATTGCACACCATGGCACATACAGATGTAATAAACATCCTTTTATACCCCTGCAGGACCCCTACCCAACGTCACCGGACAGGAGGGTCCACACCACCAACAGAAGAGGCCCACAGTGATGACAGCAGCTCTGTTCAACTGGATCTAGATGACCAGCCCGGCCCATCGGGGACCTCGGGACAGTCGGTTCCCATCACACAGTCACAGGCCACTACAGAGCTTCCCCCCTCTGGAAACACCAGCACAGCACCCACTCAGCGGGCCCATACCTCTGTCCCCAGGACACGTCAATCAGCAGTGTGTCCACCACTACAGGGAACCCAGGCTAACCCACCACCCCAACAACAACAGGGACCTGGGGGCAGTGGTAGTGGGCACACGGTCCAGGGGACGGAGGCCCAGGAACACAGGGGAACTGGGAGGGCTGCTGTGCGACAGGGGTAGGACAGGCCAAGGGAACCCACTCTCCACGAGGCCCTCTCCTCCATCATGAGAGCCTACCACCACTCCCAGGAGACGATGGCAACGGTACTGGCCAAGTTTCAGGAGACCCAGCGCCTGCAGGAGGAACAGTATTTGGGCTTCAGGGAGGAACTCAGATCCACCAATTCCACCCTGGGCACCATCGTAGGGGTGCCGAAGGAAGTGCTCAACACCAGGATGGACACTGTGGCACAACAAGGGGCCCCTGACACTAGCACGGACGATGAACTGCCCACCACCTCCGCCGGCGCTAGTGGACAGGAGGCACCACCACAGGACCACCACACCAGCACCCCACCCCCTGCAGAGGGAAAACCACCCCGCAAACGGTCCCTGAGATCCAGGACAAAGACAGAGAACGATGCCAAGACCCCTGGCAAGAAATGAGACCACCCGGATTGTCATCGTACTGTCCCACTTTGTCACCCTGTCCATCCTCAAACTGCCCCAGCTCCACTTCCTATGCCCATTTGGGCAATGCACCTGTGAGACTAATAAACTGGACTCTGCCATGGACATTCCTCCACCATCACCCCTCACCATTTTACAACCCCCTCCAATATTGAGCACTTAAATAAACACCTTTAAGCACAAAACACTCTGGAGTCAGTCTGTGATTTTGACATTGTGTATTAGCAATTACAGTGACAAAATGCTCTTTCAATTGTAATGTCAACATAACTATGTCACACAGCTCTAGTCCATGCGGAAACAAAGCAGATGTCAGACAGTGGGACCCACATCTCTGAAATCGTAAGGGAAAGTGACAACTCAGTGACCATACGCTGGGTGAAAAGGACAGACAGTAGAGAGGTAGTAGTGTTAAAGTACATGTAGTAGGCAGGTCTGTACCCTTATCTGTGTCTCACTGGAAATATTGCAGGATCACCGAGTTCCTGTTGTCCATGTCCTCTTCTTCAGCTTCCTCGTCTTCACTGTCCACAGGCTCCACAGCTGCAACAACACCGCCATCTGGACCACCCTGCTGCAGAAAAGGCACCTGTTGTCGCAAAGCTAAGTTGTAAAGCATACAGCAGGCCATGATGATCTGGCACACCTTCTTTGGTGAGTAGAATAGGGATCCACCTGTCACATGGAGGCTCCTGAACCTGGCCTTCAGGAGGCCGAAGGTCCGTTCGATAATCTGCCGAGTTCGCCCATGGGCCTCATTGTAGCGTTCCTCTGCCCTTGTCCTGGGATTCCTCACTGGGGTCAGTAGCCATGACAGGTTGGGGTAACCAGAGTCACCTGCAAATGGCAAGGGACAACTGTTAGACACACACTAACCTGTAGGGATAACCCCAGACCCAGACAACTATTCCCACTGTCTTGCTTCCAGGTGCTCACCTAATAGCCAAACAGGGTGCCTCTGGAGTTGACCCATTACATAAGGGATGCTGCTATTCCACAGGATGTAGGCGTCATGCACTGAGCCATGGAACTTGGCATTCACATGGGAGATGTACTGGTCTGCCAAACACACCATCTGCACATTCATGGAATGATAACTCTTCCTGTTTCTGTACACCTGTTCACTCCTGCGGGGGGGGGACCATAGCCACATGGGTCCCATCAATGGCACCTATGATGTTGGGGATATGTCCCAGGGCATAGAAATCACCTTTCGTTGTAGGCAAATCCTCCACCTGAGGGAAAACGATGTAGCTCTGCATGTGTTTCAGCAGGGCAGACAACACTCTGGACAACACGTTGGAAAACATAGGCTGGGACATCCCTGATGCTATGGCCACTGTTGTTTGAAATGACCCACTTGCAAGGAAATGGAGCACTGACAGCACTTGCACTTGAGGGGGGATTCCTGTGGGATGGCAGATAGCTGACATCAGGTCTGGCTCCAGCTGGGTACACTAGTTCATGGATTGTGGCACGGTCAAGCCTGTATGTGATGATCACATGTCTTTCCTCCATTGTCGACAGGTCCACCAGCGGTCTGTACACCAGAGGATGCCGCCATCTCCTCACATGTCCCAGCGGAGGGTGCCTATGAAGGACAAAAGCGAGCACAGAGTCAACCAACTCAGAGGTACGTACACACAACTTACACAGAACACGAATCCTAATCCGAAAAGTGGCCTGTATGTGTGTTGAGTTTAGGCCTCGGTATGTGTGACGCAGTTAAAAATTAAGCCACGTGGGCCCCTGAAATGGTGGCTGCCTGACCTCTAAAGTGGGACAATGGGATGTGAGGTAACTGCGCTGGCGTTGTACACCGTCGCGGTAGGCGGTCGAAGACCGCGGCGCAATGCTGCATTGGTTAACATTGGGCACTATGGGTCCCAAGAGCCAATGACGATGTACACCGGTGGTGACGGTACGCACTGCCGCGGACGTGACCGCCATTTTCTATCTGTTCAATCACTCGATACCTGATCTTCGACAGGAGAGGACCTACACTGCAAGTGCTGCTGTGACCTCTGGAAGAGACAATGGATCGAGTGTCTGGGGAAAGGGCCCCTGCCTTCACATCGGAGGAGTTGCAGAAACTCGTGGACAGGGTCCTCCCTCAGTACACGCTACTCTACGGTCCTCCAGACAAACAGGTAAGTACACTGGGAGCATACTGTATGGGCTATGCCTGTGTGGAGTGGGGTGGATGTAAGATGCGGGGGGAGATTGAGGCGTGCATGAAACGACGGTGAGTGCATGTGCCACATGGCAAGGGTAGGGATGGGGGCCAATGACTGTGACGGTGCAGTTGGTAATAAGTTTCTCTTCCCCCTGTACAATTCATGTAGGTCAGCGCCCACCAGAAAAAAGATATTTGGCGTGCCATCGCCAAGGACGTCAGGACCCTGGGGGTCTACCACAGACGGAGCACCCACTGCCGGAAAAGATGGGAGGACATTCGCCGCTGGAGCAAGAAGATGGCAGAGGCTCAGCTGGGGATGGCCTCCCAACGTGGGAGGGATGCCCGTCGCACAATGACCCCCCTGATGTTCAGGATCCTGGTGGTGGCGTACCCGGAGTTGGATGGGCGCTTGAGGGCATCACAGCAGCCACAAGGGGGTGAGTACACTCTCATTCAGCTGATTTTGCGTGCAGTGGAGGTGTCTGGGTGGGGGAGGTGGGCTGTGGGTTTCCTTAGGCCAGGGCGGTAGCGGTAATGCATGCACTCAACATGTCTTTCTTCTGTCGTCCCCCCTCTTTTTGTGGTCTCCCTGTTCCTGTGTGCATTAGCATCATCAGGCAGGGGAGCATTGGCACCGGAGCAGGAGGGAGCTGCATCCCACACGGCCATGGAGGGCGAGACTATGGACTCGGAGTTCACCAGTGGAACAGAGGGCGAGGGGAGCTCCATGGCGGGGACAGGAGCTGACACTAGCGACACGCACTCGTCCTCTGATGGGAGCTCCCTTGTGGTGGCGGCAATATCTGTGCCCCCCGCATCTACAGGTACGGCCGTCACCCCCCCTACCAGCACCGCAGTCCCAGCAGCCCCTCAGCCTTTGCCCCGTGCCCGCTCACACAGGAGGGTGGGCATCACCTTCCCCCCAGGCACCTCAGGCCCTGCCCCAGTCACCCCGGCTGCCCTCAGTGAGGAGGCCATTGACCTCCTCAGGTCCCTCACTGTTGGGCAGTCTACCATTTTGAATGCCATCCAGGGTGTAGAAAGGCAGTTGCAACAAACAAATCCATTCCAGGAGGGCATTCATTTTGGTCAGGCGGCCCTTCATCAAGCTTTTCAGACTCTGGCCTCAGCACTGATGGCAGCCTTTGTCCCCGTCTCAAGCCTCCCCCCTCCAACTTCCTCCACCCGGACCCAATCCCCTGTACCCCAGCCTATCCCCAGCACACCTTCAGACCAGCATGCACACACATCAACACACAAGGGAAGCTCAGGCAAACATAAGCACCACACATTCCACAGGCACTCACGCAAGCATCACACACATGCAGACACACCAACATCCACTGCCTCCACTGTGTCTCCCCCTTCCTCATCTCCCTCCTCCCTCCCAGTCTCGTCTCCACTCACACCTGCATGCACTACATCTACAGCCACTACTGCCATCACCAGCACACACACCACCACACCCCGCTCACGTGCAATCACCACCCACACTACCATTCACACGTCCCCTGTGTCCTCTCCCAGTGTGTCTGTGACGCCACCTCCCAAGATACACAAACGAAGGCACAAACCCACCCAACAGCCATCCACCTCACATCAGCCTCCAGCGCATGCACCTTCACCCAAAGTCACCAAACGAACACCTCCTACAACCACAACCTCTTCCTCCACTCCCAAACCCCCTCCAGCTACCCGTCCCAGTGTCTCCAAAAAACTTTTCCTGTCCAACCATGACCTCTTTCCCACACCTCCCCCACCCCGTCCATCTCCTAGGGCCCGACTCTCCTGGTCCCGACCTAGCACCTCAGCCACAACATCTCCGGGACCAGTGGTGCCTGTAGTCACCGGAATCTGGAGTGCACCGGCCACCAAGGCAGCCAGTGTGGCACGGAGCCACACCACGGACAGTCCCCCACCTGTCAAGCATCAAAAGTTGGCCAGTGCCCCGCGGGAGAGGGGGAAGACTCCAGCCACCAAAGCCGCTCCCAGGGGTCCGGTGGGAGTGTGGAGTAAGCTGCGACACCTTCCAAGGTGGGGAAGGGCCACAAGAAACCTGGCAAGTCTGGGAAGAGCAGCAGGGCAGAGGAGACCGCCATCATCCCCGCTGCCCAGGAGGCCACCGCCATCATCCCCGCTGCCCAGGAGGCCAGCACCTGCCCTGCTACCCAGGAGGCCACTGCCAGCACCTACCCTGCTGCCCAAGAGGCCACCGCCAGCACAAACCCCGCTGGGCTAGAGAGGACCGCCAGCACAAGCCCCGCTGGGTTAGAGAGGACCGCCAGCGCAAGCCCCGCTGGGACAGAGAGGACCGCCAGCACAAGCCCCGGTGGGACAGAGAGATGACCGCCAGCACAAGCCCCGCTGGGACAGAGAGGACCGTCAGCAGCTGAGTCACTGCAAAGGAGCCCGCCACCTCAAGCACCGCTGAACAGGGCACCGCCGCTACAAGCACCACTGAACAGGGCACCGCCGCCTCAAGCACCGCCGAACAGGGCAACGCCGCCACAAGTACCGCTGAACAGGGCACCGCCGCCACAAGCACCGCTGTACAGGGCACCGCCGCCTCAAGCACCGCTGAACAGGGCACCGCCGCCACAAGCACCGGTGGCCCATGAGTGCCAAGGGCACTGACGCTACTGAGTCCGTCACGAGCAGGATGAAGCACTCTGGGCACAGAGCCCCCTCCAGAACCAGTGGAGAGATACATCCACTACCTCTGTCCTTAGCAGCATGAAGCACTCTAGTCACCATGCCCCCTCTAGAACCAGTGGAGACTGTCATCCACTACCTCTGTCCTTAGCAGGATGAAGCACTCTGGGCACCATGCCTCCTCCAGAACCAGTGGAGACTGTCATCCACTACCTCTGTCCTTAGGAGGATGAAGCACTCTGGGCACCATGCCCCCTCCGGAACCAGTGGAGACTGTCATCCACTACCTCTGTCCTTAGCAGGATGAAGTACTCTGGGCACCATGCCCCATCCGGAACCAGTGGAGACTGTCATCCACTACCTCTGTCCTTAGCAGGATGAAGCACTCTAGGCACCATGCCCCCTCCAGAACCAGTGGAGAGATACATCCACTACCTCTGCCTTTAGCAGGATGAAGCACTCTAGGCACCATGCCCCCTCCAGAACCAGTGTAGCCTGTCATCCACTTGTGAGACTGTGGCTTTGCACTCCCCAGGATGGAACAGTGGGCAATCCACCCACTGTAGAGACTTGTGAGACTGTGGCTTTGCACTCCCCAGGATGGAACAGTGGGCAATCCACCCACTGTAGATACTTGAGAGACTGTGGCTTTGCACTCCCCAGGATTGAACAGTGGGCAACCCACCCACTGTAGAGACTTAAGAGACTGTGGCTTTGCACTCCCCAGGATTGAATAGTGGGCATGTGGCCCTCTCGTGGATTTGGCGTCGTGCACTCAACCGGCTGAGGTGCCCTCCCTTTCCCTCCCCCTGAGGTGCCTGTTTTCTTGCTCTATGATGCCCCTGCAGTGTTCTCTCCGTCATGGTCGGTGATCTTGTGTGGGCCTCGCCCATACCGTGTGGGCCCAGTGTTCCACGGACTTCATTGGAGCACTACCTGGACTACTAAGCTTGGTGTATATTTTGTTTATTGTGTGTATATATATTTTTGCGTACTTGATTTTAATATATTACAGTGGTTACACTCATTTCCTTTTGTCTTTGCATTCTTCCGGGGAGGTTGGGGGGTGTAACTATAATGTATAAATATGTATTAGTGTGTGTGTTGCCGTGGGTGGGGTTGTTGCGTGTTGCATGTGTGTGTCCCAGTTTTTTTCCTCCCCTGTGTCGTAGGTGCAGTACTCACCGTTGTCTTCGCCGCCGGCGTTCGTGCTCCTGGTAGAAGAGCAAGAAGATGAGGGCTGGCAGGATGTGCACCTCTGGTTCCATGACGTATGGATTCCTCGTGGGGTGTGTAGAGGTGAGCGTTTTCCCTTTGAGATCCTGTTTCCACCGTGTTTTTGTCCGCGGTGAATCCGCCCCGGAAAAGGTGGCGGATTGGTAGGTTGTGATACTGTGGGCGGTACTTTGTTTTCCACCTGTCTGTTGGTGGTGACCGCCAAGCTGTTTGTCTGTACCGCCGTGGCGGTCGGAGTGTTAAAGTGGCTGTCTTTGTTGGCGGTTTCCGCCACGGTTGTAATTCCATTTTTTTTACCGCCGGCCTGTTGGCGGTCTTACAGCCGCTTTAACACCGTCCTCCATGGTTGTAATGACCACCATAATGTAATAATTTTCTTCTAACTGAGTATCTTTGATGTCAGGTCTTGGTTTGGTGCATAGTTCTGTTACCTCAAGACAATCATGTTCTACTTCCTCAGCATCACTAATGTCTGCATTTTCAATAGGAAGTAAAGTTGCTGGGTTCAATACAGTACATCTCTTGAGGGAAACATTCGGAGACCCGGGTATAACGGTTTCATATCTAGTCAGCCTAGCATTTGTCATATACTGTGTCTTGGTACGGGTTAACAGAATTTCAACTGAATGAGGAACCATTACTGTTAAGGGATGTCCCATCACTATGCCTTGACACTGTGTGAGGCTTTGACCAACTGCTGCAACTGCACGCAAACAACCTGGCAAGGCTGCTGTGACTGGGTCCAAAGTAGCTGAAAAATTTGCTACTGGGCGGTTTGCACCTCCATGGACCTGTGTTAAAACAGACAAAGAACATGCATCACGCTCATGACAAAACAGTAGAAAAGGCTTTGTGTAATCAGGCATACCGAAAGCTGGTGCCCTGCACATGCACTCTCTCAACTCCATGAATGTCTTCATCTCTTTCTCTGACAAGATTATGTCACCCAGGTCATCCTGAACTTCCTTCACTGTCAGTTTTATCAATGGTTTAGAGATAATCGAGAAGTTGGGAATCCACTGACGACAGTAACCCACCATTCCCAAAAACATTCTGACATCTCTCTTGGTTGTCGGGGATTCATCTGCAGTATGGCTGTCACTCTTTCCTTAGATATTTTCCTCTACCCTTTCTCAATCAGGTGACCTAGGTACTTCACTTCTCTCTGACAGTATTGCAGCTTCTTTGGGGACACTTTATGTCCATTCTTTCCCAAATGGTTCAGTAAGGCAATTGTGTCATACCTGCAGTCGTCTTTTGTCCTGGACGCAATTAACAAATCATCAATATACTGTACCAGAGTCGAACTGAAAGGCAGTTCCAACGACTCCAAATCGTTCTTCAATATCTGATTAAAGATGGAAGGTGACTCAGAAAACCCTTGAGGAATTCCACACCAACCGTACACCTTATCCATGAATTTGAAACTGAAGAGAAATTGGCTGTCCTCATGAAGAGGCACCAAAAAGAATGCTTGAGACAGGTCCACAACTGTGAAGCACTCTGCATCACATGGAACCTGAAACATAATCACTGCTGGATTTGGCACTATGGGGCAGCAGTTTACCACAATCTCGTTTATTTTCGTCAAGTCTTGCACAATTCGAACCTTCCCACAAGGCTTTTTCAGACCCATTATTGGTGAATTACACAGGCTGCTCATCACCTATTTCAGAACCCCTTGCTTCACAAAGTCCGCAATTATCTGTGCTACCTGAATGAGGACATCTTGCGTCATGTGGTACTGAGGTACCTGCGTAAACACTGCATTCGGCTTAACCTGTACTTTGACCGGTTCTACTCCTTTTATCAGTCCCACTTCTTTTCCTGTCAGGTCCCACACTTTCTCTGTCACTGTTCCCTGCAACTCGGGTGGCAAGTCAAGTAATGTAAGCATTGGGAATAATGTTATCAGAGGGTAATCTTCATTTGCAGTCTCTGTCTCTGAAAACTGCCCATCATCCCCTTCATCATCACTGTTTGTCTGCACCTCAATTCCTTCATTGGAACAGGTAATTGAACACCTCGTTTTGCACAGCAAGTCCCTTCCCAGTAGGGATACTGGACTAGAATCACAGACTACAAATTTGTGCAGCTCCTGAAAGTTGCCAATTTCAACTTGGACCGGGTCACTAATCGGATTTGTCAGAAACTGATTTGCTACTCCTATCACTCTTATGCTACGCCCCAAAAGTGGTAATTTCAGAACCTCTGCACTTCTGACTGTAGAGTGTGTAGCTCCTGTATCAACTAGGAATGAAACCTTATGACCCATCACCTTCCCCTCTACATAGGGACCCCTCTGATCTACCTCTAGGGATGCTGCAAGCCTGCACTCCTCACTGTCAGAACAATCATCTGACCATTCATCGTTTATTCCATCCTCTCCACGCAATGGGAACTGTTGTACTGTGTTATTTTGACTCATCGTTTGGCCTGTGACCTGTTGAGGAAGCATCACCTGCTGCTGTCCCATTGGAACTAATGGTAATTGCATTTGCTATCTAGGTACCATGGGAACCTGCTGTTGTACTTGCTGCATCTGTGCTGGTTGAACACTCGGCATTTGCATTTGCTGCATGGGCTGTAACCCCTGCATCTGTACCATGTTATTTTGGAAGTTCTGATTTTGACCCCTCATTTTTGGACCCCTCACATTTTGAAAGGTACCGACGTCATTGCTTTGTTGAACAACACCATCCTGCACCAACATTGGGCATTTCCGCTTCCAATGCCCCACACCCCCGCACATGTGACATAGTGACACCTTTTTCATTCCCTGCACATCATTTTGAACCACAACAGTATTCAAGTCTGGACCGCGGTTCACAAAACCTCGACCTCTCGGTTGTGCCTGAAACATGCCATTCCCTTGCGGTTGTTGCTGTATCACCTGCTGTACCCCATTTCCCTGCATCCCTGCTTGCACTGTCTTAATCTGCATTACCATCACCTTCTCTTTCAACTTTCTGTGCTTCAACTCAATCTCGTCACTACAGTATTTCGCATACTGCAACACCTCATCAATCGGCTTTGCTTGCCAACAGATCAAATGATTCTTAATCATCTGGCTAATCTCTGGTCTCAGCCCTTCAACAAACCTGAACACAAGATGATTCATGTCCTTCGGCTCAATAGTCTCAGTGCCACTGTGATGTTTGAATGCCTTCAACAATCTCTCATAGTAAGTATGAATCGACTCTTTGTGAGGTTTGATCGATTTTCTGCCAATCTGTCACTTTCGGCGACACTTTCTGCTTCAAAAATTCAATCACTTTATGATAATACTTCATCACCTCCTCAGATGGTGCTCCAGTAACCTTATCCCTTGCCGGTTCCTGTGTCGGCCAATCCACACCTCTCTTACACTCAAGCCATAAGTCAGGTGGAACTATAATTTCAAACAGGGTATTCAAGTCTTCCCAGAGACATTTCGCAAGTTTCACAAACCTGTCTGTCTGTTGGTACCATTCTATTGGTTTCTCTCTCAACCTGGGATAGTCATTTGTGAATGATAGGATGCCTCCCCTAGACCACGGTACATGGACTAGAACCCCTTCGGCTGTTTCTCTCATGGGTAACATTTTTATTGTCCCCGTGTCAGGTGCAGCTTTAGCCTGCTTTGGTTACGGATCATCGCTTTTCTCTATCTCTTTATTTTGCCCATCTGCCTTCCCATTTCTGTAAGGCACCCCAGATCTGCGCACTTTGCAGTATTTCTTTAAGATGCGCTTTCATTCCAGCAGACCTCATGTGATCAAAATCTTTAGAATCGAAGTCTAATCTGTAGCTTCTTTTCAAATGTTTAGTATTCTCAATATCAATGTTGTATTTATCAGCCAGGTTTGCCAACCTCTGATGCACCTTACTCACTTCTTTAGTGATTTTGGGGCACAGATACCTCAATTCTGCTTCTGTGTATGACTCTAATCTGTTCACCCCCATTGTTCCTTCTAACAGTTCTGCAGCTTCTACACCCAGTATCACAAAATTCAGGTATTCATCTCTTTCTGACTTCTCTGCAGTTACTGCAGTAGTTTGTGAAGCGTTGGTCTTTTCTAACCACTCATTCAACTGTTGCACGGAAAAGCCTTGCAATTAAATATTCCCTGACTGCATCAATGGTGACTGTGATGTATTTGTACTCAGTGTCTGGGAGGATAGCACACTTAGCCCTGCTTGTCTCATTGCCTCTAAAGGAGCCCCAGGCGGACTGAGGTCTAATAAAGACCTGAGTCCTTCTGCTGCTTGTTCCCTTGATGTCATTGGCTGGGGAGTTCCTGTGAACCCTCCTCTTATTACCTCTAGGGCTCTCACTCCCTGATCACACACATCAGGCTTACCCTGTGCATACAGCGGTACTGGCAGACCAACAGTAATTGGTAATGATATGCCAGCTGGTGTCTGACCAGGTCCCAAACCCCATGGAGCAGTAACTCCCAAAGCTTGACTCACTGTGGTTGGTGCAGGTACTGACTGAGGTCCTGCCATTGGATTGTAACCCGGAATCAGTTGTTGCTGCAGCTGGGGCAGCAATTGCAGAGTTGGCTCAATCTGCACTAGCTTTGATCTCGTATATATCGGGTCAGGCGGCACCATTAGACTCGTATTTGTCTCTAGTACTGGGACATCTGGATAAATCCTCTGTATCTGTGGTGGAGGTTGCAACTGTGTCTGCATGTCTGGTACAGTGGGTACACTGACACCATTCTGTATCAAAACTGTATCGCTTGTCTGCACTGTACTTGTAATTCCCTTACTTTGTGTCGAACCCTCAGGACCCGCACTAGTGCTCGGAGCATTGTCATTTATAGCATAAGGAGGCGGGCGATCATGTAACAACTGATTAAGAAACTCCTCATCATCTGAATCATCTTCATCCACCCAAGACCTCTGAGTTTCTTTTGTCTTGCTAGAGCCCTCGTCTGTCTTACAGGTGGCTTTCTTTCCCTGCGTCTCATCTTCCTGAGTTATTGTCGGAAACAATTTAAGTCCGTCAACTATTCCCCTTCTCCACATTCGACTCTTATTGTCCCATCTAGCCTCAGCTAAAGTTTTCTCTGGCCTTTTCATTCTCCTTTCAAATTTTTGCTGTCTTTGTTGTATGGCCATTAAATCCCAGACTGCTAATGCCTCATACTGAGCTGGTCTCGGAGGTGGTTTTTGCACATTTAACATCCACCTCAACTTCTCTAAGATTCTTGTATTGAACGTTCCGTGCTCCGGAAACGCTAAATATCCCTCCTTCTCTGTTAATTTTCGCCACTGCTTCATCCAAAGACTCCCTTTTCCTCCATTACTATATAAGCTGGGGTACCCTCAGGCGGTGTAGGCTCACCTTCACTCGCCCTAATATATGTATCTCCTTTCCAGGCACTCTTTAAAGCCTTGAAAAACATCATTTTTGCGTCTTTTATTTTGTTTGAATCTAATCAGAAAGTGACTTTAATTCCCAGAACACTCTTCACCCACCTTTCTCAACCTATTGCCTCTCACGGACGGCTGCCAATCCGTGCGCGACCCCTCTCGGCAACTGACCTATCCCAGTGCGGCACCACTGACGTCACACTCACACACTGCAGCTGACAAAGTCTTGCGGCTTGTCCTCCTCACACTGGACTCACACCAAACTAATGCAAAATTATTGCGAGCACCTTTAACAACAAAAACTCAAATTTGCTGGTTTCCGACAGGAAGGGTACACAATCGCTTCAGAACTTTACAGAGATTTCACTTGAAGCCTCGCCCGCTACTCTCTCCTTCTCAGCTCCCGCACTCGCAAGCAGAATTCGACCCGCAAATCCTACTCTCGACTTGTCAATGGTTTGTTCTAGTGCACTTTAGAACTTGCCAAATCTCCATCGAAGGTTTCACTCACACAATTGACTCAAACTCGACTTGTCAACCACGCCCGATTGACCTAATAACCCGCACAAATTACAACATAAACCCAAGTGTCTCCTACACTTGTCAATGTACTCCGGAGCCTTAGACCACGACGGGTCCGTACATCACCAACAACAACCACATGGATAATTTTGAGCACAAAGCGCCACACTCACATGAAGTTCGCTGAATTCCCTACTCTCATACTGCGGAATACACCCACGCCTACTAAAACAACATTACCTGACCTAAATCCCCACAAACTTCACAAAACACCTGCAATATGCATAAGCTGAGCAAGCGCAAATTTGACACCACACATACTAGAAACGCCGAGAACATACCCAACTCACTTAGGCAGGCTCTGAGATTCCGGGAAAGTCATGGGGAATTTAGAAACACATCATACCTCCAATTTGCATTATTTCGAGAAAAAATGTAAAACAATAATCCTCCGTCCTAGGGCCCCAAAGGGCCTAAACCGTCCTCTGCTACCAGAACTGTTAACGCGTCCCTTTATGACTAATATACTCACTTTGGGACTCGTTTTAGGCCAATGAATCTTTTGACCCTGTTTGAAGACACCTTAGGACAAGATAGCTAACCAACATGTCAATCAATACGTCAATAATGTCATCAATATTTATTAAACAATGCAATTCACCTTAGTCAATGACATTTAATAAGACTCAGAAACCACCATGACCTTTCAGTCATGAATAACCACACCAGTTTAGTATGAATTTTGTGATATTTATTCCCTATTGATTACAATTCTACTAGTAAGTTTATTAGTCTCAAAACCAAGAAACACATTAGCATAGTCACAATATGGCAACTCTGATAAGATTTCATCAAAGCAAGAATCACAAATATTAGAATATAACACGGCGTCAGCATAGGTTGTCTTTAGCAGAGTATCATCATAGGTTATTCAACAAAGCATAGATTCAGTCGTTTGTCTATTTGCGTCAGTTTAGTGAACCCCTCTCGACTAACCTCTAATTAGCATTGGCATGTTGGGCTTCATGCAAAACAATTTAGAAACACCAATTTGGAAAACATCTAACTATGGTCTCTGTCAAAAGAAGCAGTTGGTACCTAGAAAGGAAAAGCAAGCAGACAATCACAATTTCATTGTCATATAGTTACCCTCCAGTTTGGGTCAGCACTCAGGTTCGGTCTTCGTCCTCAGGAAATTAGTTGATTCGCCATTAAGGATTCAGCTCCGGTAAAAGGGGCACTTCCCTCATAAGGAGGTAAAGTGTAAACGGGCAATCTAAGGGCAAGGATGGTTCTAAAAATTAGCAAGTCACTAAGCAAGGTGACAAAGTCTCTGGATCAAGGCAAATCGCATCAGCATCTCCCCCTCTCCTACTCCCTAGTTCTCTAGTCTCTAGTCTAATTTACTTCCTGGTGTCAAGGGTTTTTATCCCCTTTTCATTGTACATTCCCCTAAAATCTGGTTGGACAAGGGGTTGCACCCCACTATCTTTAACCAAATAACTTTACATTAGGTCATCGAATTTATCACCCCATAACAGTTCTCACGTATTTTATTGGTTCTTATGATTGACGTCTTTAGCGGGTGGAATGTCCGGTATGATTTCATAGTCTTGTGGTCCTTTGCGCATCTGCGGTCAGTGGCGCGATTGTCTGTACCGGTTCAGGACCTTGTACCTACGACTGGTCTACAGTGTTGCATTCAGCTAAAATGTTTCTATAAGCAAGACAAATTTCATGAGAATGGATCTACTACAGTTACATTCAGCTTCTAGTTTGGAGAAAAAAACAAGAGTTCATGTCCTTCAGCAAGTCAACACACTGCACGTTAGAAAAATACATTTAATATGAGAGTCAGGCAGCTAGGCCTCGACTCATGCTAACTAAGGCCTGATGATTTATTAGCAAAAACCTTTACATAAGTCTATTATTATTAGTGTAAAATCATATCATTATATTTCATTTCAACATTACTGTATTAGTCAGTTTCATTAGTCCCCATATATATTGACGGCCACTCCCCGTGGGCAGATTTCAAGCGCATGTTTTAGCAAGATATATTAATATAGTTACTAGGCAGCATTATTATTATACATTATTTCATAAACATTTCATGTTAATATAGATTATATAAGCTACACTCTCTCAAAACCAAGCCCTGCTTAAAAGATCCCATATGGAGCCTTTATTGCGTCCACTATAATAATCAGGAGGCCAGTACGTATAGAGGTCCTACACCATCAAAGGTGACCAAACAGCAGTCAACGCTGATGTTCTGTACAGTGATGAATCTCCTTCAAACAGAAATCGGTGTCCACTTCCAGCTCATCTCTCTGGTTGCTGATGAGCCTGCTAGTGGTTTTCTTGACAATTGTAATGACAAATGATGTCACTGAAGACAGTGCCTGCAGAAGCATCTACATAGAACATAGATTCAGCTGGGGTTTTCTGACAGATGTAGTGGGGAAGGTGATGTAAAGAGTATTTCCATGATCAGTTTAGTACAGTGGTTTAATTTTAATGAGTGATGTTTTCAATTAGTGGGCTATGTAAGGCGAAGGATTTCTCGAGAGCCATATTTGTTGTATTGTAGTAGAATGTGGCAACTAGCTGTTGCCTAGTGATGTGATGAAGGAGTCAGAATGTTGGGAGCGGTTGGCAGGCAGTTGGTGGAAGAGCCTGCCAGGGTTGGATGTATTACTTGAACTTGGAAATAAAAGCATATCTTGTTAAAATGAGCAACGACACTGGAGTGTCTTTTCAGTGGCGACGAGGATGGCTCAATTAACCAACCCTGGTGGTGCTGATGAGCTTGCCGCAGAAGCGTTGTTGTGAATGTGGTATACGCGATCCTCTGAAGGTTCGGTGAAGAAAATGTGGTTCATTTATGAAGGAGGTCGGAGCGGTTGAAGGAGGGCGGAGCAGTTTGGAATAACAGAGAAGTGCCTAATCGAGACGTGCAAGCAGGAAAAAAAGGAAGGAAAGAGAGTATATTTTTCTACCTTTTGTTTGACCGTTGGCTGGGTCGCGCGGTCGTGTGGTAGCGCGGTTACGCAGTGCTGGTTGCTATCCCTGCGAGAGTGCACGCGGTGACGTAGGCACGTAAGCGCTCTCATCCAGCGTCTTCACAGCGTATCGCGTCCAGCGTCTCCAGGGCAACAAGGATACAAGACAGAAAAAAGCACTTGCGTAGCAACACGCAAGCGGATTACGAGTCGTGGGAAAAGAAGGAAGTCGAGAAGGCACATCAAGTTTACCAGTAAACTGTATATGGACAATCCGACGGGTTGGTAGAAATGTAAACCCATGTACTGTTGAGCTAAAATAACCTGAAGTGAGTGACTTTTTTTTAAACGCGGCAGAAGACAGAAGGATTGGTATATAACCATATACCATGCTATATATCGTTATATTTTAGAGACACTGAACAGTATATAACTTTATTTATTATTATTTTTGTTTTCCATGGTAGACAAGGACTCAGTTTGAACGTGTTACAATAAGAGAAACTGAGCAGTGTGGAGAGAAACATGCAGTCAATAATGCCACCTCCAAATTTTTGAGTATGCAGGGTGAACCAAGTATGCCTTGGGAGGATTGGCGTGAAGCATTCGAAACGTACTTGGAAGCACTGGGTGGGGCCATTTTTACTGCTAAAAGAAAATTAGCTTTACTTAAACATAATTTAGGTGTTGAAGGGAGGAAGGTATTGAAAACACTACCCAGTAACGAGGTGTTGGAGGTAAATGGTGATGGCTCGGATGAAGAGGATGAGAATAATGACATATATGTAAGAACTATGACGGCATTAGAAGAACATTATTGCAGAAAATTGAGTATAGTTGTAGAACGGCATAGATTTTTCTCGAGAACTCAATCGCCAAGTGAAACGGTTGATCAGTATATGTATGTGCACTACGATCACTGGCCAACACGTGTAGATTTAAGGATTTACACGAAGAGATAATACGTGATCAGTTAATAAGCCATACTAAGGATAGGAAAATACAGGAAAAGTTATTATCTCTAAGGGATCCATCATTAGATGAGGCATTGTCTGCAGCAAGACATATAGAAGCAACGTCTAAATACATCAGGGAATTCTAGAAAAGAAATAGTGTGGATGAAACCGGCATAACTGTCCAAGAAGTAGACAAAATTAAGTGTGAAAGCAATAGTACGAAAGCTGGGAAAAAAAAGTGTTATAGATGTGGTAGCATAAAACATTTGGCATTTGCGACGAATTGTCCAGCTAGAAACCGCAAATGTTTCAGATGTAACAAAATAGGACACTTTTCCAAAGTATGTAATCAAAAGAAAGAAGGAGACAAGAAGACTGTGAGTTGTTTGTGTGAGGGAACTTCGTTGGAGGGATGCGAAACAGATGAACGGGTGGAAGTGCTGATGCTGCAAGGTGTAACCTTAGATGGTACAGCTGAAGATGGTGATGTGTTGATGCTAGGGAATAATGACTACAGACCACCTAAATGTGTGGTGGAATTGAATGGAATACCGGTGAGTATGTGGGCGGATTCATGCTCCCTGCATACGTTAATTGATAAAGTGACTTGGGCAAGAATAGGTGAAGTGAAATTGTTTGAAGCTAAAGTGAATCTGATGGGTTATGTTAGGAAACAAAATACCTGTAATTGGTTACTTCCGAGGAGGGATAGAATTCAAACGGAAAAAAAATCTCAAGTGATATTTATGTGGTTGAAAGTGGAAAGTCTTTATTAGGTTGGGGTGAACAGAAAACTTTGGGTGTTATATTAAATCCGAATGCCGAAGAGCAAGTGTTAACTGTGGAGAGTGAAGATGAGAAGTCGAACAAGTGGAAGCTGGAATTCCCTATGTTGTTTGGTGAGAAATTAGGATACTTGCAAAGATTCCAACATAAAATCGTATTGAAGGAAGGAGCTGTACCCAAGGTGCATAAACTAAGAGCTGTTCCTGTGGTGTTAAAGGAAGCGTTGAGGAGTGAGTTGAAAAGATTGCTGGGAATGAGAGTAATAGAAGAAGTAAAGTCTTCAGAATGGCGGAGTCCAGTGGTTTTGGCGTGCAAACCGAATGGCAAAATTCGTATGTGTGTGGATTTAAGGGATCTTAATGAAAACATTTGGATAGATAGGCACCCGATACCAAACATTAAAGAATTGCTTGCTAGTATCCAGGGTGGCGAGATTTTTTTCCACCCTTGATTTATCAAATGCTTACCACCAGATCATGTTACATCCAGATTCAAGACATCTAACATCTTTCATAACTCCGGAAGGGGCGTTCAGATTTATACGCATGCCATTTGGATTGGCATCGGCTTCAGCGGTGTTCCAGAGAATCATGCAAAATTTATTAGGAGATATTGGTGATGTAAAATTCTTCCAAGATGATGTATTGGTGTGGGCAGAAAACATGGAGGAACATAATGTGGTAATGAGGAAAGTGTGTTCCGTATTTGAGGAGGCAGGTTTAACAGTAGAAATGAAGAAGTGTAAATTTGAATGTAGAAGTGTTGAGTATTTAGGTCATACAGTATCGGGGGGTGGTATAAAACCAAAAATGAACTTACTGGAAGCAATCGAAAAAGCACCAAACCCATCGAACAAAGACCAGCTAAGATCCTTTCTAGGTTTAGCGGAATATTATGCAAAATTTGTGAAAAACTTTGCAGATGTTGCTCAACCATTGCATCATATGATGAAAAAAAATGTAAAATTTGAATGGTCTAGGGAGTGTCAACAAGCGTATTCTGCTTGAAAGCAGTGTATCATCAATGCAGTAGAATTGAAACCTTTTGTAGCAGGTGAACATACTATTGTATCTACTGATGCGAGTATGCACGGTCTGGGAGCAGTGCTGATACAGTCACACAAAGGAAAAGAACGTGTAGTCGCATTTGCTTCAAGGACACTGAAGGGAGCCGAAGCGACATACTCTGCTATTGAAAAAGAAGCCCTTGCCTCTTGGTGGGGTATTAGGTACTTTAGGAACTATGTATGGGGAAGGAAATTTGAACTGAGAACAGACCATAAACCGTTGATCGACGTGTTTACAACGAAAGGTGCATGTCGAGCATCTTCCAGAATAGCGAGATGGGTATACAGTCTGCAGGAGTATGATTTTACGATGTGTTATGTGCCGGGGGTGAAGAACGTGAACGCAGATTGCTTATCCAGATTACCAATTGAGAGTCATGTGGACGAAAATGAAGAAGAATGGTTGATTGCAAGCATCCAAGATGTAGGGACTGGTGCGATTAATGAGGAACTATGGCGAAAGTCAATTGATGAGGATATGGAGTTGCAAGCGTTGAAGGAAAATTTGGGAATGTATTGGTCCGAGTTGGAAGGTCATACTAATCAAATAGCGAACTTCAAGTGTGTGTGGTCAGAATTGTCTAACCTTGATGGCTTGTTGAGGCGTGGTAACAGATTGATTGTTCCGCACAAGTTGAGAGGAAGATTACTGGCAATATTGCATGAGGGTCACGGTGGCATGTCGGGGATGAAGAGAAAGGTGAGGGAAGATTTTTGGTGGCCGGGGATGGACCGAGATGTAGAGAGATTTGTCAGGAACTGTGTGGAATGTGCATGCAGTGATAAATCCCATGTGGGGGAAAAGACACCAGTGGTTCCATTTCCATTCCCGGACAAACCGTGGCAGAAGGTGGGGATGGACATATGTGGTCCTTTTTTGTTAGGCACGAAAGGCAAGGTTTTTGTCGTAGTAATGGTAGATTATCATTCCAAGTGGCCTAAGGTAAGTGTGGTGAAGGACATAAGGTCAAGTGTGATAATAGAGTTTTGCGAAGAGGTGTGGAGAAGAGAAGGTTATCCAGAGGTGGTTGTGACGGACAATGGTCCACAGTTTACATCTAGTGAGTTTGGTGATTATGTGGAAAGGTGTGGGGTAAGACACATTAGAACAGCTGTAGCACATCCCAGGGAGAATGGATTGGTTGAAAGATTCAATAGGGTGCTGAGCGAGAATATACAACTGTCTGTGCAAAATTGTCTGAACTGGAGGAAGGAAATAAAGAATCTTTTGTGGAATTATCGCACTACCCCGCATTCCCTCACATTGAAGACCCCATTTATTTTGTTAAAAGGTAGGAAGCCGTGTACCAAAGCTGTGCCTGGGTGGATGGGCAAAGCGGGAAGAGGTAAAGTGGATGAGGAAGAAGTGTTGAGGCGAGTGAGGGAAAAGCAGGAAGCGTACGATGAGAGGAACAAGGAAGGTTGGAGGAGAGGAAAGTTGGAGATCGGGAATTGGGTGAGGACGAGGGTGTGGGACAAAACAAAAAAGGGTTTGTCCAAATGGTCGACACCTAAGCGTGTGTTGAAGGTGAATGATTATAGTGTGGAGTTGGAGGACGGAAGAAGATGGAATGCAAGTAAGATAACGAAGTGTAATGAAGCAGAGTTGCGGAAGTGGTGTGTGTTGAGGAATGGTGCTACGTGTGGAGAAGTGAATAAAGAGGAAGGTAGGAAAAGAAGATTGGTGAGAAGACCTGTGCGTTTGAATGACTATGTAACATGAGTAGTCTTATACTATATAAAGATAAAGGGGTATATGAATTAGAGGATACATGTGGAGGATGATACATATTTATAATTAAGTAGGTTTAGTTTATTTATTTGTAGGTTATCAGTCTGATAAATTGTATATTTTGTTTTATAGTGCATTGTAATGTAGTTCATTTAGGCTATATGTTATTTTGTTTATGGGAAAAGGGGGGGATGTGTTGTATTGTAGTAGAATGTGGCAACTAGCTGTTGCCTGGTGATGTGATGAAGGAGTCAGAATGTTGGGAGCGGTTGGCAGGCAGTTGGTGGAAGAGCCTTCCAGAGTTGGATGTATTACTTGAACTTGGAAATAAAAGCATATCTTGTTAAAATGAGCAACGACACCGGAGTGTCTTTTCAATATTTTATTTATTTATTTATACATTTATGGTTTTACCAATAGAGATATTTAATGTTCAAAAGAGACTTATTTGGTAACAACTGGCCCTGAGATCATCTACTGTATAATTGGAGTGGGTTGAAAACCTCTGAAGAAGAGCTATATGCACGGATATACGGGTGTGGGATGTAAAAAATATCTCACAATACTTTTCCTCTCTGACCTACTCAGGGACCACCAGTCCTTCTTCAGGCAGACCTGAATGGAAGCCAAGTACAGATACACTGAAAATGTGTACATTTTGAAATCATATAGTTATGTGACGGTTCCTAATCACTTGTTGAGCAGTGGCCATTAGCATACATCTGGACAAGTGCTTCAAAACGAATGTGGATGTTAAACAACAAGAAGAGTGAGCAAGAGAAACTCTGGTATACTCCCGATCCAAGGTAGTGGACGTTATGTTAGAGAACGAGTAGTAGCCAGAAAAGGGACAGTTGGAATTAACGACTCATGCTTCTGTGTGTTGGAGAAACAGCTAAAGATTGTTGTTTTTAAAACGGACTGAAAGATTCATCAAGATAGGTTTAGCCTGTATATTTAATACATTCTCAGGAGTCTCAATACACATAAAAAGTACTTTCTAAACGCTCTTTCCTATAACAAACTGAAATAGACCTGTCACGGATGTCCTGTGTCAGAGTGTCAGGATTATGTCTGATGTACTCTCTCAGATGTTTTTACCAACAATCCTTTTAAAGTGTTAACACCAATGTTAACACAGCAAATTTGATGGCCCGCTGTAGGTGATATACATACATGCTTTATATTAAAATGCTTGCACGAACCACCCCCTGGCTAAAACTGCTGTCTCCTCACATTCCAGAACTTATTTACATTATGAACAGATGCTACCTGGTAACCATCTCCATGTGACATCACATAGTTCTATTATTTGCAACAATGGCACATCAGAGAGAGAGTTCAAAAATATGGATCACCTCTTGATTGCTCAGAATTTGCAAGAGGAGGTGTTGTCAGCCTTTAAAATGTATATGGATATATTTTAGTATAAGGATTTACAAGGTAACTGTGATGATAAATTTACCTGAGTACAACGGGCGTTCGAAGAAAAACACAGAGATGTTTTTTTCATGCACTGCAAAGATCCAAGGTTCAAATGTTCTTTCAAGTAGTGAGATTGTGCGTCTCTCAAGCAAGATTCTCTTAAGATAATACAAAACAGTGGTTTAGTCATCAGCAGATATGGAGATTCAGTTGAAAGATTCCTTTACCATAATTTAAAAAATCAATTAGAGAAACGACAGGCAAAACATGACACAAATAGAAACAATCAAGAAGATGGACCTAGCCGAAACTATGAAGTCTCGATAAGAATTCCGTGAAGGCAGAACATCCACATTGTCTTGGACAGCTCAAAGAAACAAATGTCTTTGTTTGGGAGTCAAATTCCAGATAGACTATTGGCAGAGGGCAATCAGGTGCAAAAGTACATATTTCCAAAAGTTAATGGGAAAAAATATGCTGTAACAGTTTCTTCATACTGCAGCCAGATTGACCAGATGTTTCTTACTAAAAATGGCCTCCTTTTGCTGATGGCAACAAAGACGTCCTTAGCTCACTGAAAATGATAGCACATATTTCTGTATGTCTGTTCTGAGGACCAGGGTTATGTAGTGCTTAAACTCTAACGCCAAAGATAAACAGCCTCAGCCGCATCTTGCATCAACACCCTTTGTACCAAACCACAATACCCATTAAGCTCTCTCTGGTAATGTTTCAAGACCTATCACTGTGCTACCTGGCATCACCCTCCCAGTTCGGGGCAACCCGTTTGTTAGGATATTGTCTGTGAAAGTGTGGGATCAATTCAGGGGCATGGACTTGTGTTAATGCATCTGACCTTAATAAGTAAACTTACAAGGGGACGCCAATAAGTCGATGAACCTTTTGACTCGCAATTAAGGTGTTCTTACCATAGCTCCAGTACATGCAATTCAGTACTCAGTAACTAATACACAATATCAATAATCAATAAAAAAATCAGTAACACTAATAATCAATATAGTCAGTAATTGTCACACACCATGACCTTTCAGTCATGAATAACCACAGCTTTTAGTAAAAGTTAGAATATTTATTTCCCCATATTAACAATGTTAAGGTCATGTAGATTAATCCCAAAATCAAATGGAACATAGAGAAACAATACTGGCTGTCCAAAGCGGCGGAAGAAATGTAATCTAAACAAAGCTTGAACTACAACACATTCTAAGGTGACGGTACAAATTAATAACAAAGTCAAATGTGTCAAAGTGATTACATACATTCGAGTAGTTCAACAGAGAAATTCATCAAGCATTATTCCCTATTAGCACACTTTCATTTGTGAGGATCCTTAACTACTATCTGATTAGCATCAGCATGTTGGCCTTCATGTAAAACAATTTTAGCAACACCAATTTGGAAAAACATCTAACTATGGCTGTATGAAAATGGTGCAGTTGGTACTTAGAAAGGAAAAGCAAATATCTATAATAATCAACAGTCCAATTCATAATTCCTATCCTCAACGTAGATCAGCAAGCAGAGTCCGTCTTCATCTTCAGGACATCAGTCGATCAGCAAGGCAATCAAGATTCAGGATCAAAACGCTAAGTATTTAAGCATTAAAGTTAAGCACGTCTCTTGTCAGGACGCAAAATGGGCAAGAATGAGTTCTGTTAAATTAAAACTATTAAAACTATATCTCAAATCCCTATTGGTCAGTTAATTGCATGTTCAAACTTTGTCCAATAAAACTAAAACTTCAAATCTATGACTTCTACCATTACTCCGTTCACATGTTGTTGATTGGTTGTCCTGCAATGTCCTCATCATCCGGCTGGTCAGGTAACAATATTGTTGCCGCTTTCACTCCAGACAGTATCTCCATTGTTCTCCTCCTGAGAAAGTCAGTCTCACGCATTACACACAAAATGGTACATTAACAAGAACAGCATCTTCTAGCAGTCGGTTTCATGAGAACCTTTAGTTATGAGCACATTTAACCAATGCAAAATAGAAAATCACAGTTTAACTCTAGGACAGGCATTTATTAAATGTTAAAAAATACAGCTTTGACATGAGGCCTGGCAAGTAGGCCAAGACCTTCGCTGAGGCCTACACTTAATAAAGCTAGGACATAACGCATAACCTTTAATATGACAAATTACTACGTTAGTCAAACATATATTCAACTTTTCACAATATTAAACTACTAGTAAGTACACTTTGAGAACATTGGCGGCCACTCTTCGTACTCACATTTTCAAATGTGTGCATTATTTTTCTACATTATTATATTTTCTACACAAACCCCTTATTCAGAATACATGAACGGTCATTAATAATTTTTTGTTAATACACCTGCGCTAGCACTTGCGAAGCAGAATCCCAGGTGCAATGGTGAGGTCCATATATTTTCCCAATCCAAAAGGAACTAGAGCAGAGGAGGAGCCGCAGGTGTATATAGTGCGCGTGAAATGTACTGTACAATAAATGTTTTTGGTAGTGTTTCACAACCTAGGTTAAGTTCACCCACAGCCTCTGCTGTTATTTTGCGGTCCATGCGCAAAGCATTCTTATAAAGGCCCTCCTCGTGGCTTTATATAAACAGCTTGTACTGGCAGACATGGGCAGAAAATGTACTACGGTAAAGTGTAAATGGCTTTTTTCAAACGGCTGCCACAAGATAAAAGTGATGTTAACGGGGTGCAATGATGAAGCCGGTGGTGGCCTTATAGCCCTGGGACTTACCTGTGACTGGGCTTTAGACCGGTCAAGGCCTTTCCGACCTGACTCCATCACCTCGAGACTCCTGCCTCGCTTCTTCCATCAATCTGTCATTTTCACTGCTTCTTCTCATTTTCTGCCTTCCTCATCATTTCCTATTGCCTTTCATCATCAGTGCTCTCATTCTTTTGCCCTTGCGTTTTGCCTTCTCTACTTTTTGTCTTGGCCTCATTGCCCTCACTAGTCTTTCAATGATCTTGCCCATTTTTGTGCTTTTTTTTACCTTTCTCTTTCTGCCGTAGCTTTCCATGTTTTTTGCCTTTCTGCCATAGTTTTCCATTGTTTACAATCGTTTTCCTTGATTATTTGCTTCATTTCTGTGCCCTTGTTTTTCTGCCTTCTCTCGTTTTGACAGTTTTTTCTTCTTTACACTTTTTCTTTACCTTTCTACCTTATTTTTCTGCTATGTTTTCTCTGGTTTTTCTTTGTTGTCTCTCCCTCTTCAATGCGTCATACCTGCTCCTCAATGCATGCTTTTTCTTAGACTCTCCTGTGTCCCTCCGATCACCCTTTGCGCCTCCTCCTCCCTACTCCCAGATCCTACTTAATGAGGGTTGCAGTGTTCAAGCCTGTCTGCACCGGTCTGTACCTGGAAAGCACCCACCACCCAAAACCCTAGTCCTCCACAGACCTACTGCTACCCCTCTGTGCGCCTCAACACCCTGAATCCCAGCCATAGTTACTGATGCTGCTGCCGCACCTCACCACACAATACAGACAGAGCTTTCACTTGCACCTTCTGCTGCTTCAAATGCATCACCACACCCACTGCTCCCACACCACACCAATAGCACCCAACACTGCACATACACAACCAACCCATCAACCAACACCCAAGGCACTCCAAACCTTGATATCATGTATCCTCATCAACACCCACTCGCTCAGCAAACACGTCATGGAGATCTGGGACCTGGTGGACGATGCTGCCCCAGACCTCTTCTTTCTCATCAAAAACAGCCTAACTGCAGCATAAATACTAGAGATCACCACCCCTGCCAATTACAAAATTGACAAGCAACACACCAACAAAGACTCGGGGGAAGAATTGCTATCCTTTTCAAGAACTCTATCAGTTGCACCTTCAACACGGCAACCGGAATCAACTACATGGAACACCTCGAGTTCAAACTGCAAAGCACAGTCAACTTCATCCTGAGCTGAACCCTTGTCTACCAACCCAGGACCCAAAACCAGCTACACTATCAATCTCCCATTCTTCGTCACCCCACTAATCACCAACACCAGCACCTACATCCCCCCAGGAGACCTAAACTTTCACCTAGAAAACCGAACTGACCCCAACTCAACATTCCTGGAAACTCAGGAACCTTGGAATCACCAAACATATCTCTGCCCTTACCCATGCCACCGGACACATGCTGTATCCTGTCATTACCTCATTCAGCAGTATCGCGATCAACTAACTCACTTCTGTCATGAACACTGACCACACCATCAACAGCTTGTCAATCAAGATTCCCCACCACAGAAGAACCATCACAACAGTGGTTGACTGCAGACACTGTAACACCATATCTGTGGTGGATTGGGCTTCCACCCCCCCCCCATAAAAGCCAACCAAAGCACATAGGCCACCTATCAGTGACATCAAGAACGCAAATGCAGGCTCTCTGGTACACAGAAGAACTCAGAATGACCAAAGGGCACTGCAAGCAACTGGAATGGAGATGGAAAGCGAACCAAGGAGAATCAGACATGGAAGCATTCAAATCCGCTCAGAGATGCAGCCCACAAGCAAACACGAGAAACCAAAAGGAAGACCCTATTTGAGTGTAATGGCATCACTACCAAGAGTTGCAAGGAAATGTTCACTATCATCAAGGACTTCACTACACCAGCAGCAACCACAAACAACATCACCTCTACCCAATAAGTCTGCAATGACCTCTCAGACTTCTTCTGAAAAAAGGAAATCACAGCCATCTAAACCAGTTTTGACCCTCAACCAGACCCCATCCACCTTGCAATGAGCCTGCGGATATCAAAAAAAGGCAATACCATGACAACATGGAACCGTATCACTACAGAGAAAACCACAGCAATCATGAAGACCATCCACCCCAGAACCCTGTCAACCTCCACCACTTCTTCAACAGAGGTTGAACATTACTCAGCAAAGCCCTTACCACCCCATCTTCATTGACCAAACAACTTTCCTGGAAGCTTGGAAACACACAACCACCAATGTCCTACTGAAGAAGTCCTCAGCAGACCCAGCCAAACTAGTAAACTACCGACTGATCTCCCTCCTACCATACCTGGCACATATCCTAGAAAAAGCCATTAATAGATGCCTCATGGACCACCTCACCAACTACCATGTCTTAGACACCACATATCAGTATTTAGGCCAAACCACAGTACAGAGACAGCCCTCATCACAGCAACAGATGACATTTGGATGATCCTCGACAGAAGAGAAACCACAGCCCTCATCCTTCTCGACCTCTCTGCAGTATTCTACACAGTCTCACATCCCATCCTGATCAGACAACTTCACAAGGCTGTCATCCAAGGAAATGCTCTCAAATGGATCAGCACCTTTTTACCAGATGAGTGTAGACAGGCAACTATACTTCTCAGAAGCCCTGAAACTCATTTACGGAATTCCGCACAATTTCTCACTCAGCCTGACCCTCTTCAAAATCTACATGACACTGCTGGCAGACGTCATCAATGCACTCAACATAGACAAAATCATTTACACTGACAACACACAACTGATAGTCTCCCTCTCAGACAGAACAGCCAACACCAGGAACAACTTCAACTCGTGCATGACTAAAGTGGCCACATGGATGAAGTCCAACTGCCTCAAACGTAACAAAGAAAACAAAAAAAATGATGATCTTCTTAAAAGATGCTTACTCACACATACAATACCAACAGTCTGAGGAGTATTCTGAATTTATGAATCAAAGCTTATGAAATAAGAGTATACCACAGTTAACCATCACAGAACCATTACCCATCAGTGGTGGCATACATCATCACTACCTCAAACAGTGTGTCGCGTGGGCTCTCATTATCCTAAATGAGACTACTGGATTTCTAGGCAGCAGGATCGATAATAGAAATAATATTAAAGGGTGTAATTTGAGGAAATATGGCGCTCAAGGTACCAATCTACCCTATGTCAACAATGGGGAACCTCACAAGGGAAACACCCAACCCTCCGAGGTAAAACAACCTCTACACTAAGAAAAATTGCACAATGAGGGTCCCCTCTTGTAAATAAGATGAAAGAATTTAAATAAACAATTCACATGAAAAAATTAATTCGAAATATCAGTCCATATCACACCAAACTGGTCCTGGAGAAAATCAATAGAATCAATCGATGAGTCCAAAGTTTATTCAAAATCTGATTAACATTCAACAGTCTGAAATCCACAGGAATTTATGCTTCCAGCCAACACGTGTTTCATCTTGGGAAATAATTATATCCCTTACGACTTCTTCAGGGCTAGAAATCATGAAATTAAATAAAAAATATAAATACAAAATAATTGAGTTAAGACCAATATGCTCAATCATCAAAAAATAAGTGTATATTAAAGCCCAAGGGAGGTGAAAAGCTAATGAAAAATCCACCTGAAAAAAAGTGAGAGGAAAGTAAATTAAGGCCCACAATTATCACTAGTGCAAGATTTGGGATGGGATTGTGTGAAATCTTCTCATAACAAGACAAACCATTAAGTTGTGACATAATCTCATTGTCATAGTCCACCTTATCCATGATAACCACATTACCACCCTTATCAGCTTGTCTGATAATAATGTCTTTATTGAGTTTAAGTTCTTGTAATGCAGCTACTTCCTCTGTATTCAAATTAACTGAAGAATAACAACATTTGTTCTTGGCTAAATGATTATCAAAATCTTTACACACCAAATCAAAAAACTTGTCTAAAGAGTTGGAGCCAAAAGATTTCGGAGTCCAACTCGATTTCCTTTTTAAACCAATAGATACACTTCTGTTAGAGATTATAACTAGATCATTTAGAATTTTGGCAGTGATGTCAGAATCTACATCTCTATCAGCTAGAGGTAATAAAATTGCTGTGTCATGAACATCCTCAATAGACAATGTACGCAAGACAGAACCAGTTGCCTCAGAATTTGTACCAACAAAGGAATTATGTTGAAAATAGTTTTTAAGTTTGAGTTTACGTACAAACTTAAACAAATCAATTTTAGATCTGCAGGGATCACCAAACTGGCTGGGACAAAAACTAAGACCTTTGGATAAAAGACTTTTGATCCCTGACGTTAAAACCAAACTTGACAAATTAACTATAATAATAGATGGCACATCCACAGAGTTCACACTTTCCTGTCTCGTGATCTCGTTTTGACACCCTCCACTTCTCTCGTTGTATTTACCCGTTCCTCTCCTGCCCCTCCTAGTTTTTTTGAAGAAGCCATCCCTCTGTTTTGGGCACTTCTGCCCCGTCTCATCTTCATTAGTTCTAATAAAAAATTATTGCCACTAGAAGTCTCTTGAGCAGAAGTGCTAGCTCCCTCTTCCACCTCACTGTCACTTGTTAATGAGGTACTAACAGATGTTGAGTCTGAGAATTTTGACAAATTAGAACCACCAGGGGGGACACCAGTATGAAAAAGGTGATCATACTTATTGGCAAAAGTAAAGATTCTACCAGTCATATAATCTTTCTCCTCCCGCTTGAGTTTGCGTGCTTTCCTCTGCATGATATCCTCTTGATATTTCAATAATACTTCCTCCAAGATTTTATAATTTTTCTCAGTGGCTTCTCTCAGATTTAAACCTTCAATTTCCTTTTCTAGACAACTAATATCAGTTTGAAATTGACTAACTTTTCTCTCAGAATTAATGATCAAAATGTCCATAAGTTTCATAGAACTAGCAGTTAGCTCTTTGCCCCATAGTGCTAGTAGATCCTCATCCAAGTCATCGTAAGTAGGAAAGATCTGGGAATCTCAAGCTAGGATCGATAATGGTGTGGGGGACTGAGTCTGACCCACGTGTAAAGAACTCTGTCACCCTAAATCCGGTTTTTGCTCCGGCTAACTAGCAGTGCCTCATTTCTTCCATGGGGAAGAAATGATTGGGCAGCCGAGCGCATGACATCTTTGGAACTTCTCAGGGAAGTCGTGGTCACTCAGATCCAAACCAACTCTCTCATTTACAATATGATCTCATATACAAATGACAAAGACAGTATAAGTTTTATATAATGTTTTAATAAAACGACTGTATTTTAGATAATAAGGCGTGAGCCGCAATAACCAGAACAATACAACACAGTAGGATTGAAATAGTCACCAGGAGAGTAAAACATAAGAACAAAGCTATCATAGTGCCTAACAGTTTCTACTCTCCCTCTGCTTGTTCTATTTAGAGCACAGCATGTTAAGCTTCTAGCTTGCCTTTCCGAATCACTGGGGAGACATCAGCCCTCATACCTGAGCAAAGGCCTGTGATCTGGTTCAGCATCTGCAACGAGGCAGTCAGCGTCTAGTTGTGGTTCCCTGGTCCGAATCTCCCTCTTGCGTGTATTGGGACAAGGAAGTGATTTTATAACGAACATGTCATCGTGATCACAAAATGTCCCTACGCAGGAATGCCAAATCTAAACTCCTACCACGTCTATCGGCAATGTACCAGACTGTATCCTTGACTGAAGCACAGAGTGAATATGTTATGGAGAACTCCAGTGCTGAAGTAGGCAAAACAGTATGATATGAATAAAAAACAACACCGTAGAACTGGCTATTTGAAAAATAACAGTACGAAGCCTAATAAAAAGCATTTAGAGCAAAGTGCACAGAGGCGCTAAGCTGTCAGCAAATGAATAAAATACATTCAGGGCAAAGTGCACAAAGGCCTAAAGCCTGAAGCTAATGCGCAAAGGATACGTAAAACTAACTACACTACACCCTCCCCTTGTCGGTAGCAAGTGGTTCCAATAATATAAAAGTATGCCCCAAATATAAACAATATATAAAACCATATATTTCGACAAGGTCAGAAGACAACAAAGTCATAAATTTAGGAAACATGTGACGATAAAGCCAAATTCAATATAGTGTCAATTTTGCAGGAGAGAGAAAAAAATCCAATCGTCAGACAGAAGCAATAGAACGTAGGAGCTCCTCCACTTCGATATATGTTAATATCGGAAGATCCACGCCACAAAGTACCATGGAGCAGGTGTGTTCCAAAGCCCCAAAACCATTCAGGGCGGCACCCCGTGCAGGGCCTATGAAAGAGACAATACCATCTTCCTCCAGGAAGGGAATCTCATAAACCGCCTCACGAAGCAAACGCAACCGTAGTGCACAAGTCTGGGAATGAGCCCTAATCGGGAACATCAACAGATCAGGATCGACCACTGGAGGGCGCTGCAGTGAGAGACAGAAAGCCAGTGCATGTTCAAACGAGCACCAAAGGCACCGAAACACGGGTTGCACACAATCCAAAACTGGTCTGAATGACAGAGACCAGTCACACTCCAAATGGCCCAGGAGTGTAGCTCCAAAATGCTGCATCATGTGTTCACGACACAGCTGCGCTGACGGGAGCAGCAATATAAGATCTCGTTGTGGCGGGACAGCCATTGTGAAAAAATAGCAACAATAGCATGACTCCAGCCAACAAAGCCAAAGTAATCGGGAAACCCCCCAAAATGCTTCAGAGTGTATAGCCGAAGGTATCAAACCGAATATGGAAGAGAAGGTGTGAGCAAAACCAACACCAACGGCTTTGAAAAAATGAGCAATACCAGCAGTGCTGGATCCATTAAATATACGTTCCACAAGTTCACTGAAGTGACTTGGAAAGTTAGTATTCAAAAGGGACTGTATCTCCGCCGATGACCTTGCCACCTGAAGTGCGTAGGTCACGCTAGCAGATGTAAGGGCCACATGCTTTTGAAACAATAAAGCTTTCAGCCGACTCAACTTGTCGAAATTAACCTTGGAAGTAGCAATATGAGGCCAGATGTCCGCTACCTCCCTAATTTGAGTGGGGGAAAACAACACATTCCCGCAGCACGTAACGGCCTTGTTGACAACGACAACGTAAACTATTCCGGCACGCATGCCACAGCAGCGTTCGCAGTTAAGAACAATGTAACTGCCGTTAGAAAGCACCTGGAAAGTGTTTTTAATAACCGGGACTGGAACTCCCTTAAGATAACAAGCTAAGTTAGCAATCGAAGCGTTACACGCTCCGTGCAAGGACAGCTGTTTACAAACCATGGAATGGCTGACAGAAGCTTCGCATTCGCTACCGCTAAGAAAAACCTCCCTCAAACCATTAACACATCTGTATTGAAAGGGAAGCTCCCACACCTCGTGTATGTAACTGTCTCCCAATAGTTCATATCTACCCACCGGAATGTGCTTCAAACAAGAAGTAAATTGCAGAGTGGAGATAGGCAAATTAATAACCCCATGAATCAACCACTCAGCTGACGGAATCTCAGCCACCGTGAAAGGCAGTTTCTCCAATTTCTCAATATTCAACATAACATATGTCGCTTCCTTTTTAGCCATCAGCTCTTGTTGATGAGTCAAATTAAAGGAGATAAAGATCTCTCTGGCACAAATGTGCTGCCATGGAACGCGACCCGCCTTCAAGGTCTGAAGAGTCCAACCCAGCTGCATGATGGACCGCGTCTGACTCTGCCCATGATATAAAGAAGACATGTCTGATTTAAGAATGTCAATAGCAGAGGAAACAATGCTGTCAATCGTGTAAACACGGTCAGAAAGGGTATGCATGCCATTATCAACAACAGACAAAGTCTTCAGCAGATTTTCCTGATCAATCTGCCTCAACCGGGCTGCAGCCTCCTGTTGTGAAAGCTTCCAAATCTCATTATAAACCTCGTATAAAAATCTTTTCTTCCGTGGTACCTTGGGACCTGACAAAAAATCTTGTAAATCAGTATCATTAGACAGTAACGTGAGATGTGACTTAACTGCATCCAGCGTGGATGACTTCAACCATTGCTGACAAAGCTTCCCCACGCTGTATGTAGTTATAATATCAGCATGTTCTGGCGAAATGTAACGAGGGCCAGCCCTACTAGTCCTGAACCCCCCTGAAGAGGTGACAAAACGTTGATGACACTTATTAGTGTCTACAGGCCATAACAACCACCCGCCCGGATGTAACGATGAAGTGTTAAGCGTACCATTCTGGACCCAATGTGTAAATTCACTAAAAGTAGCATTCACATAGTGCTGCCAGTTGTTTAATTTGGAAGGGACAGGTATACTAGGCAAATTCAACTCTCTAATTGTCGCCAAGCCCAAACAGCTAGTCTGTTGTACTGTGTCATTGAGGAAAAGCATCTTCACAGGGATAATACATGCTCTAAATAATGTATCCCTGCCTTGCATCTGCCAATTTTTCGTACCCCAAACACTTTTCAAGTCAACAGTCTTAAACCAGTATTCATACCCCTCGACCGAAAGTTTAGATACAAACAAATTGGAATACAGCAATTTAGTATCGGTCAATAACATTTGCTTATTAGAATACGGAGTAACCTTAAAATAGTAAGACCTAGCATTTCGTTGATTATGCCCAGAAAAATATGCAAATTTATCATAATACGTTTTCGAACTCCCTTGTGGAGGAGTCGAGCAATGTTCCCATTGCACATAATTAAATATGGACTTAGGGCTAATAGCTTTATGAATGAAGTGGTGTCCATAATAGTTGTAGCAAAACATGTCACCATGATTATCTCTAAATTGGTAAGCATCTTCATCGTCATAGACAGTATAATATTGCAAATCTGTTAGCATAGAATCTACTGTCTTCACATCCCAATCATCAGAAACAACGCCTGGTATAACAATATCATTCATTGATAACTTAAGGACATACAGTATTTGAATCAATTCAGTGGGACCATATATATCAAACATTACTTTATCCCACACAATCCCATCCGGAATCGGTATTGCAGAAATGTTTACATTGGACAAGTCTCTTCGAACCATGTGAGACGAAAAATGCGGTTTCAACACCATCTCCACGTGCTCAATGTCAGATCGATCAGGAAGAAAATGACCATGTATTACCAGAAAAAAAGTAACCACAAATCCCAACCACAAAAAAAGAGTCATTACAGCCATTAAAAGCCACAAATAGTTCCCAGGAAAAACAAAATACGTGCGTTTAAGCCAACACAGCAGCTTACGTGGACCTCAGACAGAAGACATCAGGACGAGGAGTTGGACACTGCATCATTAGTGTCGTTGAAGCAGCCAGAGGCAGTTCTTGCAAAAGGTGCAACTGTGAACAAGGAAGCAGATGGAGGCTCTCGCCTTGGCACACTATAAACAACATGTTCAGAAACCTCAGTAGAACGTACAGCAACTTGATCAAAAGATTCCAAATTAATCGTCGTCTGTGGAACAATCGCAAGATCATCATCCACCCTCCCCAAGCTCGGAGAGGAAACAGCGTTGGTGTAAATCACCTGCAGCGGGACTTCTTCCCCAGTAGCGAGAGGGATTCCGGAACTACTGGGTGTCCCTCTTGGTCTGCTGTGCAGAATCGGCCACATGTTGTAACTTGACATTATCAATGGAAACAAAGTGATTTCCTTTGGCCCCTTGCAGCGGCGGTAAAATCACAGTTCTCGTGCCGCTTACCCCTAACACAGGGACAGGTGCTCGATAAGAAGGACCAAATTATTTCTTTACTGCGACATTTTCACGCACTAGATCCTCAATCCTGGGTATCCAACCAGTAGGTGTTACTGGCTCATCCTTAATTCCTGAGGAGGCAGCACTTGCAGAAGAGTTATCTTCACGGAATTGTTGTAAATCCTGCAAAACAGTGACACGATCATTTATGTCAAAGGGCGTAACTGCCGCCTCTACACCAGGACCATCTAGATCAGGAACATACATTTGTGTTCCAAACAGGCACTCATATGAAGTACGACCCCCCAGTGACCTTCTAGGCAAGTTATTAAGTGCTCTCTGTACTCCATACAGGTGGGCTAGCCAACTACGACCCGTACCTATAACTCTGGCCGTCAAGGATTGCTTTAAATCACGATTTAAACGCTCCACAACAGAATTTCCCTCGGGATGAAATGGAGACGAGAATCGGAGTTGGACCCCCAACGAAGCCATGGTGTCCCTGAATGCCTTAGAGGCAAAAGCAGGGCCCTGGCCCGAATGAAAAGCCGCAACTGCAAATGTATCGACAAAGATGCGCAAATCTTTAATAACAGTTCGAGCGTCAGCCGAGCGTTGTGGCCATACCCACACAAATCTGGAGCACGAATCTACAGCAACCAATATATATTTGTATGCACTATCTGGTGTCAGCGGACCACAATGATCCAAGTACACACACTGTAAAGGTTTATTTGAAATCAGAAGGGGCGTCTGCTGCGGGCGTCTAGCCAACGAAGCTTTAATCTGTTGACAAACGTCACAACAAAGGACATATTGCTTTGTCTCTTTATAGAGACCAGGCCACCAGTAACGAGCCTGTAAAAGTGAAATCGTGGCAGCCACACCAGCATGTGCAGACGCCACCCCCTCATGTGCTGCAGAAATTAATCGAGGTCTCTCAATTTTATTGGGTAGTTCACGTATACCAATGCCTGGAATAGTAACAACAGCATTCAGCGCACTACTCAAGCAGTAACTATATTTAGAAGGAAATCCTTTAGGAAATGGCGTGCCATCAGCCGTAGCCTTTATGGCAGCCGAAATCTCTGTGTCTGGTTTGGAACTCGAACGAGTCACTGCGGCCACAGTGGCGACAGCCACTGCCGACTTTGCGGCTTCATCAGCCAAAGTATTCCCAGCAACATGTATTCCAACGCGCTGGTGTCCAAGTGTATGCACAACATGGACCTTAGGAAGCGTTTCTTTCAGACCCGCAACCTTACCCCACAACAATTTATGTTTAATGGTGTTGCCTTTAGAATCTCTGAACCCATTCAACTTCCAATAGTGCAGATATTCATTGAAAGACTGAACACAGTAGTAGGAGTCACAGACCAGCAAGGTCAAAGTCGCCGGATCCGCGTGTTCCAACGCTAACAATAGAGCTTTGAGCTCAGCCAGCTGTGCCGTGCAATCTCCCAAGGTTTTAGTATAAGTATGTCGGGGCAGAACACTTCCCCCTCCATAGTGCCGCTCACTACCGCACATGCAGCAGAATACTGTTGTTTAGTCCAAACCGCTGGTTGCGCAGAGCCATCAGTATACATGACCACCTGATATTGGTCAATAGGCAATGTGCCAGCAGGGACTGGGTACTCCATTTCATATTGAAGAAATTCTTGAGTCTGCAGTTTAGGGTCAAATATGTAATCTACATCAGTGGCTGTCAAAGACGTAGCCCATTGTATCCATCGCGGGTGTAAAGCTTTCGAATTAGGAACACTCGCTTTTGTAACAGCCTCTAAGGCCGGAATCGGGGAAACAACAATGATGTGTTGGCCCTGGGCAAGCGGTCTTTCTTTAATCACAGCCATCTGTACTGCAGTGAGTATTTTCTCAGTCTGTGCAAATCGTTGTTCTGCAGCAGAATACAAGTGGGACTTGTATGCAATCGGGACTGTATAACCCTCATTAACGGTGACATACGTAAACCCAACAGCCCCAGGTATCACCCTGATGACTAAATGTGTCTTATTGTCCTGTGTGTGTAAGTGTTTAACTGCTAAGAGATCAGTCTATAACTCTCGCAGTATGTGTGTATGATCAATCATCCAAAATCTACTCGAAAAATTCGGGCGAATCAATTCGTATAAGGGTTTTATACGCGTAGCATAATCAGGAATGTAAGTTCTGCCAAAATTCAGAAACCCCAACAATGACTGGAGCTTCCGAACCGTATTAGGAGGCTGCAATAAAGCACATTTCTCCAAAAAATGTGGCGCTAAGCTCTTGCCCTCACTCGACAACTCATATCCCAGGAAAATGACGCTGAGGAAGGCAATCTTTGATTTCTTAAAATTAAACTTATAGCCAATATCAGCAAACCCCACAACAATGCGCGATACACGCCTTAGATGTTGCAGAATCTCATCGTCTGTCAGATATAGGTCATCAAAATATGATAACGCTTCAGGGTCCAACTTGTGTAGCATTTCAGTCACACGAGCCGAAAACAGTCCTGGGCTATTCTTATACCCCTGAGGCAAACGACAAAACTTTTTCTGAGAGCCAAACTCACTGAAACTGGTATAGTCCCGACTTTCGGGTGCTATATTTTGGCAGAAAAATCCATTCGAGATATCTAACGTTGTTTTGAATTTCTTACGTATTATATTATTCATAAGCGCTGCGCTATGTGAATTCTGTATTGCATATGTGCGTGTATGACTATTCAAATGTCTGTAATGCACCACTATCCTATATGAATGGTCCGGTTTAGCAACCGGAAACAAGGGATTATTCATCGGCGAGACACAGGGCTCAATTACCCCCTGGTACTCCAATTGTGTAAGAATTATCCTAACCGATGCCCTTGCCTCAAATTTGATAGGATACTGCGGCTGTGGCTGAGGTTCACCCTTTATTGGAATTACATGATAAGGTGATTGTCTATCCCACCCCACGTTATTTCTATATAGGGCGGGAGCCTGTGCTAGAGCCCATGTTTTACTATAGGACTCCTCTAGTTCTCTCGGAACAAGTGGTGAGAAGGAAGGTGCAATAACCTCCTCCCCAACCGGACAGTTGCGAACAAAGTCAGGTGGCCAATCCTGTTCGGCCAGCAAAACATCATATGATTTTACCACATGGTCCCAAAAGATGGCGTGTACAATGCGGTCAATGTCCCCTTCTAATCGCAGAGTCACTTGATATACTCTATCAGGATCAGAGACTCGCATATCCGCCGTTTCGACTTGTATGAAGTCATCAGTTGCTTTCACCTCCAGATGCTCTAGAAGACTCCGGCGAACTATTGTGACCTTTGCCGCGCTGTCTAACAGTGCTAACGCCCATGTCTTGTTCGTCAAGAGAACTCTCTTCTTGAGCGGCATGTCTAACTGAGACTGCTGCCACTTTCTTCTTTTTAAATTGCTGTTTTTGTTGCAGCGGTTTCTCTTCTTGTTTAACAGAAACCTCCGCCGAGCGCTGTGAATCCTGTCTTGGTTTCACGTACTCCGTCCTCCGCTCTGACCGCCCACCTCTCTCACTTCTCTTCTCTGAGGAGTCCTGAAAGGAACGAGATTGGCGTGTATCAGTATATTGATATCTATCAGGCGTCTTCAAATTATCCCTATTCCTGAGATTATACCTATTCTGCGGGGTCTCCGGTTGCGGAGACTGTCCCCCATCCTTTTTAGGTGTTTGCTGTTTCTTTTCCCAGCGCTTTTTTGTACCCTCAGGTTGCTGTTGTTTAGCATTATCTTTATTATTTTTACCCTGTAATTGGGGTTTTTGCGTTCTAGCCCCTAGGCTATCGCGACCAATACTGGAATATGTCTCTGCTATTATTCTCGGAAGTTCCCGCTCCTGATTAATCTGAGGAACGTCCCGAAGACCATTCGCACTGCTAGTGCTACTGCCTCTCCTTTGAGATTACTCAAAATAATAGAAGAAACTGCGGCAAAACTGCCCATTAACTGCATGCCCAAATCTAAGGCAGGGGCAGCCCCATATTCATCTTGAATTTGTTTAAGCACTTCTGGTAAATTAGCTAATGTCAGTGTACCGTGTGCTGTAGTGTAGAGCGCGGCAAACACCGTGCCCCAGGTATTACAAAGGTCCACTGGAGGAACCATCCCATACGGCAAACACATCGTCAATATTCTATGTTTATCCTGAGGTCCCGTATGGGGAAATACTGCTTCCAGCGTATTAATTTTCTGCGCCAGCCAAAATGGAGTCTCCTCACGTTTAGCCGGTACCTTACCCATAACTGAGTGTACAGTGGCTGGATTGATACCCGGAACCACTGCTTGTGGGTGAGCCGGAGCAGCACGCGCTGCATTAGTATTTAACGCCTGCATTACAAACTGAACCAGTCTTCTGTATGTAGTTGCTAAGTCTATATATAAACGACGCACGTCAGCCACTGCCAAATTTGCAACCGCAGGATATGGTGTGTAAGTAGCCAATAAAGGCCAGGTCGGACCATCATTACTCAGTGGACCTAACCTCACTTGTGCTACTGTGTGTGGGAGGGTGCCATCAAGCCAATTATGGTGTTCTTGATAAGATAAAGGTATCTCTAAGTATGGTAAGCCCTGTATTGTCCAGGGGCATTCGCAACAGTGATTTGTGAAAAGTATTTGTTCCCCCATCAACTGCTGGAAATACGACCCAAGAATAAAAAAGTTCTGTCCTATAGGCTGCATGGGCGTCCACCACAAAAGTGACCGGACGCATATTGATTGCTATATTCACTACATTAGGATTCGCCATTTGTTAAAAAAAAAAAATTGCTCTAGGTCAGAGAAGGCACACCAATATCGGGGTTTTTCCTTTCAAAGTTCAAGCTTGAACAACCAACCACTAAGCAATAGGATGTACCTATCCCGTGGTGGCGGAAACCCTCAGCCCCACGGACGTCTCCACTTACGGAACCGAGGAGTCAAAATATATATGAGACCGAGAGAGTCAGTCGGACCTAAATATTAGAGCCAGACCAAACGTTGGCGGCGCCATGTCGCGTGGGCTCTCATTATCCTAAATGAGACTACTGGATTTCTAGGCAGCAGGATCGATAATGGTGTGGGGGACTGAGTCTGACCCACGTGTAAAGAACTCTGTCACCCTAAATTCGTTTTTTGCTCCGGCTAACTAGCAGTGCCTCATTTCTCCCACGGGAAGAAATGATTGGGCAGCCGAGCGCATGACATCTTTGGAACTTCTCAGGGAAGTCGTGGTCACTCAGATCCAAACCAACTCTCTCATTTACAATATGATCTCATATACAAATGACAAAGACAGTATAAGTTTTATATAATGTTTTAATAAAACAACTGTATTTAAGATAATAAGGCGTGAGCCACAACAACCAGAACAATACAACACAGTAGGATTGAAATAGTCACCAGGAGAGTAAAACATAAGAACAAAGCTATCATAGTGCCTAACAGTTTCTACTCTCCCTCTGCTCGTTATATTTAGAGCACAGCATGTTAAGCTTCTAGCTTGCCTTTCCAAATCACTGGGGAGACATCAGCCCTCATACCTGAGCAAAGGCCTGTGATCTGGTTCAGCATCTGCAACGAGCCAGTCAGCGTCTAGTTGTGGTTCCCTGGTCGGAATCTCCCTCTTGCGTGTATTGGGACAAGGAAGTGATTTTATAACGAACATGTCATTGTGATCACAAAATGTCCCTACGCAGGAATGCCAAATCTAAACTCCTACCACGTCTATCAGCAATGTACCAGACTGTATACTTGACTGAAGCACAGAGTGAATATGTTATGGAGAACTCCAGTGCTGAAGTAGGCAAAACAGTGTGATATGAATAAAAAACAACACCGTAGAACTGGCTATTTGAAAAATAACAGTACGAAGCCTAACAAAAAGCATTTAGAGCAAAGTGCACAGAGGCTCTAAGCTGTCAGCAAATTAATAAAATACATTCAGGGCAAAGTGCACAAAGGCCTAAAGCCTGAAGCTAATGCGCAAAGGATATGTAAAACTAACCACACTACAAGTGGACTACCCTTGGAAAAGTGGACTGGCAGCCCATATTTTGCAATAGTAAAGGAAGATTTTAAGTGTGATATGAGTGGCAATTAGTACCTCATTTTGAAAAATAATATACATTCCTTTGAGGTTTTGTATACATATTTGTTGTGTATTGTGTTAATGTAAATTGTTAAATGGTATTTATGTCATGTTTTTTAAGCTTTATGTTTTTCAAAAGAAGGAGCTGGATGAAGTGTGACAGAATTACATTTATTTATAAAAAAAGTATTGGTGCTATAAATTATACAAATATTTTCCAGTGATTAATTACGGTTTTCACTGTGTTGTATAATGTATGTGCATTTTTCCCTACTATGTACCACTATTGTATTATAGTACCTGCACATACAAAGCGCTACACAAGGCAGGTCCTGTCTACTTGAACAGTCACATGTAGTTCCGCCAAGCAAACGGCTAGCTCAGCTCTGCTGGACTCTCACTTGCACATGTACTGCACATACGGAAAGGAAGAATAGGAGGTTTTTCCTTCACATACATCGCTCCTAAACCATGAAACAATCTTTCACACCATATTAGAGCCTCATCACTTATCGAATTCTGCAGGAACTGGAAGACCAGACTCTTTCATTAAGACCCCTTGAGGCTGGCACTCTACACCTGCTAAGCACCAGAATGCGCTCATAGATAATTAGGTGCTATAAAAATCTCCATAGCATATCATCTCTCCTTATTTGAGAATCAAGATCATCATGGATTTCTTCTGAGGACAGTGGATCAGGGCTTAGGGCTGCTGTCACTTTGATTAGTTCTCTGACCTAAACAGAAGTACCAGAACCAGTTTCTCAGGCAGACAACTATGCTCCACCAAAGCCCATTAATATTGTTGCTGCTGCTCACATAGAGGAGGCAGAAAGGATGTTTTTTCCCCCAAACAGCCCTTGCCCCAGAGAGGTGTGAGGGTATTATGCTCACTAGGAAATAAAAATAATGGAATGGAGTGAGGGGTCAGCCTAACTACCATTGGGCCTCCCCACACCCACAGTGTACAGACACTCTTTGTGCCCACCTGGAGAGGAAGAGTGGGATTTTGCCTAATCTGCTCACCCCTGAAGGAAAGCTGATAAATATTGCTAGACACTAAAGAAATTAATTTCGTAAAAAGAAAAAGGAATGGGTTTGGAGGCAGTATACCTGGCATCAAGCTGCCACACATCACCAGGTCTCAAACAGGCAATTTTTCCAAACTGCTATCGTCACAAAAGGAGCAGAAAGCTCACTAGGAACGAAGAAAGATATTTAAAAAAAGAAGAATAGGGAGAGGGACAGCCAATATGGCATTGGTCTGTCTCCAAGCCCACCTGGGCCAGACCCTCTGAGAGGTAGGTTGGAAATTTATCTACAGCGTGCCGCACTAGGGACCATGGATAAAGTTGGGTGGGCTGTATTGGTATTGATCAATTCCCCAGGGAGCAGATATTTTTCCTGTTCCCAGGAGGCATATTGGGGTGGGGGGTGGGGAGGCATTATCCAAACTCTGCCCACTGAGGATGGAGTGGGTACCACTAGGAATAAATGATTACTTTTTTTTGTTATGTATGGAGTAAAGAGTGTCCTGTGAGGTCACTGGGCCACACTCCTCCACCCCAGAGCCCACAGTAATTTTGCCCCAACTGGGATGCAGATTGTGGCTTTTATCCACAATGTGCCCCTCCGGGGGCATAAAGCACTACTAGGCATCATGTATCTGTTTATTATATATAGGGCGTGGGGCCATCCAAACTACTCCTCGACCTAAAACAGTTTCTGCTTCCCTGGTGTGGGCAGATAGGTTTAGACCCACCCCACCAATCTGCCACCGTGAGGGGGAATAAAGCCCACAAGACCATCAGCAATATAAATGTTTATACTGTATGGCAGTGGTTCCCAACCTGTGGGCCGGGGACCCCTGGGGGTCCGTGAAGCCTCCTCAGGGGGTCCGCGGCTGCTTAAAAAATTTAATAATATTAAGTCCCAGCTATCAGTAAAGACTCCTTGGGGGTCCCCGTGTTCCAATAATGATTCAGTGGGGGTCTTCGGGCTCCAGTATTGATAAAATGGGGGTCCACAGAAGTCAAAAGGTTGGGAACCACTGCTGTATGGGGTTATTCAGGCCTAACAAAGTTTTTCTGCAACCCAACCCCTCCCCCACACCACCAGGGGGACGAATGGGAGAGCAGGGTGTTCATCACATTCTGCAACCGTTAGTGAAAGCTACACCCAAAGAAATCCCAGTGTCCTGGGGGTGGATGCCGTGTTCTGCCTCTAGGTTGGATGCTACTCAAGTCTACCAACTTGGGCAACTTTGAAACCTAGAAACCCAGAGGAGTCCAGGGTGGAGCGGCTTGTATACTTCTGGTAGGTTATGTAACCCAGAATGCCCAGTGAGAATTGGAACTAGGTTTAAAAACACCCATTTAATTCTCACTTTCCATATGGGATTGCCAGAGTATGGAGGCACAAAGTCAAGCTGCGCCCATGGAACCCTACCAGTCTTGGGCATCTTTAAAACCTAGAGACCAGGAGAATCCATGGTTGTGGAGCTTGAAAAGATCCCACCATGTTGCCTTACCCCGTATGCCTGTCCAAATGTCAGAACTGTCCCTTAAATCACTTAATCCCCTCTCTTTAATTGGCAGATTGCTGCGACATTTAGGTTGAGGTCAGAGGCAGCCCAAAAAACCTCTGCCAGCCTTGGGCATTTCTGAAAACTTGAAACCCAGGAGAGTCAACAGAGGTGTGCTCACCCACACTTTAACATTTATATGGCATTATGGATAAGAGAAGGTGGTGGGATCAACACATGCCACACAAGTCTGAACTGACCCAGGTGTATAGTTTTCAAAAATGTAATGGGGGTGGTAGATTTCCTTGAGTGCCAGTCAATGCCAGGCCCAGTACTGCTGTTATCCTCAATGGGGAGTGTGAGAAAATGGTATGTTTTTAGACTTGTTATGACATTTCCAAGGCATTTAAATTCAGAAAATGTACTGTGTTCTACCAAAGCCACTGTACTTTTCCATCCCCTGGGTCTCTAGATCTCAGAAAAGCCTAGGGTTGGGAGGGTTCCCTAGGTGCTAGCCGATCTCAGGCTAAAGCACTGAAGCAATCCCACACGGACAATGAGACAAATTAGGGAGCTCCTAGGCATAATTTAGATATCTGCATGTTATTCTGGGTAGGAAACAGAAGTGGGATCGGTGCAAGCCACATGATCGGGGACTCACCTCAGTATCTAGTTGTCAAAAATGTTTGGGGTTGGTAGGTTACCCTGAGTGTCTGCCCACATCAGGCCCAATTATCACAGCTAATCACATCACCAGAATGACTGAAATTCAAAGGAAATATTTTGATGCTTCCACTTTGCATTTTGGGACCATTCCTTCACCAGGTGACAGGCTCACTCACATAAAATGGGGTATTACTTTGATCAGGAAATGTGTGGTGAAGATGGTTGGTAAAACTTTCTGGATCCCAGTGGATTCTGAAATATCACACGCAAAAATGTGCAGAACTTCGGTGATCTCAGTCAAGGTTTGATATTTGTAGGGTATTATGAGTGAGAAAAATAGTGGGAAGCATGCAAACCACACATCCTGGGAGTCACCAGAATATCAAGTTTTCAAAAATATCTGGCGTTGGTAGGTTACCCTGGATGCCTCCCATGCACAAGCATTAATACTGCAGCTACCCAAACCATAATGATTGAAATCCAAAGAAAAAATCTTAACGTTTCCATCTTACATTTTAGGGGGGTTTCCTGTACTGAGCAATAACACCCCCTACCACTCCCCACCAACACACACACAAACAAATGTGCAGAAATTCAGGTATTTACTCCACAGTTTGAAGTTCTCAGGCCATTCTGGTAAATAGACAAATAGCGAAGCGCTGAGTGAGGAGAGGAGGGGCAGGAGCCCTTTAAACATTTTGCCGCGCTCCCGCCGTCGCGGGAAGCGCTGTGTGTCCGGAGGAGGGGCAGGAGTCCTTTAAAAACTTTATCGCGCTCCCGCCGTCGAGGGAAGCGCTGAGTGAGGAGAGGAGGGGCAGGAGCCCTTTAAACATTTTGCCGCGCTACCGCCGTCGCGGGAAGCGCTGTGTGTCCGGAGGAGGGGCAGGAGCCCTTTAAAAACTTTATCGCGCTCCCGCCGTCGCGGGAAGTGCTGAGTGAGGAGAGGAGGGGCAGGAGCCCTTTAAACATTTTGCCGCGCTCCCGCCGTCACGGGAAGCGATGTGTGTCCGGAGGAGGGGCAGGAGCCCTTTAAAAACTTTATCGCGCTCCCGCCGTCGCGGGAAGCGCTGAGTGAGGAGAGGAGGGGCAGGAGCCCTTTAAACATTTTGCCGCGCTCCCGCCGTCGCGGGAAGCGCTCTGTGTCCGGAGGAGGGGCAGGAGCCCTTTAAAAACTTTATCGCGCTCCCACCGTCGCCGGAAGCGCTGAGTGAGGAGAGGAGGGGCAGGAGCCCTTTAAACATTTTGCCGCGTTCCCGCCGTCGCGAGAAGCGCTGTGTGTCCGGAGGAGGGGCAGGAGCCCTTTAAAAACTTTATCGCGCGGGACGCGCCCGGGCGAAGCCCGGGCCAAGGGCGGGCCCGTCCTTGCCCGTCATTGCCAGGAAGAGGCAGGGCAGGGCCACCCCCCTAACATTCACCCAAAAGAAGTCTGGATCAGCTAGCCCAATTGGACAGGGCCGCCTAAAGGTTCTGTGCCGGTGATTACTCTCTAAAAACAAAAGAGGGTCCTCGGGGAGTGCGCCTTTGGCACCGCGGTGGAAAAGCACTAATTACTAGCTGAAGGTCTCACCCCCCTCACGCAAGGATTGACCTAGGCAGTTCACGCACAAGGTACAAGTCAGGCCTATAACTCTATAACTGCAGTAGTTTCTGGTGCGATTAAAGGCTGTGACTGGACATTTGAACCAACTAGGGTCTGACTATAATCTGGTTCTATCTTCCTTCCCCCAAACAGGGGATTTGAGAGTGATATATCTGTTAAAGTAATTTACAGTGCCCCATCTTGGACATAGGGACTAGCCTGCCAAAATGGGAAAACGCAAGGGAGATAATGGGGGAAGGGAAACCACCCAGGAGGCCCCCCCACCCAGGCTAATAACAAGCTACCTAACGTCTGTAATGGGTGCCATTGAGACAGAGATAGGGAGGGTAGAAGCTACCCTAGAGTCGTCTCTTGAGAAAGCAGGAAAGGCTGGGGAGTGGGGATGAATCCCGTCGGGTACACTGCAGCCGAGTAAGATTAAGGAAAGAAACCCCTGTGTAATAACTGAAATTGATTTAATCGATCTAATTACTCCTACAACCCCAGAGAGTCCACCCTCAAAAAAAAGCAGGCAAATAATCCCCCCCCAAACGGCACCGACCCCCATACACCAAGCGGGACTTCCTGTAGATAGGGAAGGCTTTGGAGAGTCCTCTTCAGGAACTAAGAAGATCAAGAGCAAATGTCCCTCTAAAACCCAAAAAATAAAACAAACTATAGGGAAACAACCAAAAGACAGTAAAAATCTGGATTCAACTAAAACTTATTTTTTGCAAATTGAAGACCAACTCAGAGACATTAAAAAGCTATGCTCATTAGTTCTGGAGAAAGTGGCCGTCCTCGAACAGAAGGTTGAATCTATATCAAATATAAAACTCGAACCACCGAAGGCAGAATCTCAGAATATTAATTTCATTCCTGAATATTTACCAGCTCCACCTACTCACCAACCTCAGAACTTTAGAATATCCCCTACCCAGAACCCAATCCAAAAACCCTTGAGTACAGAGGCCCCATATCATTCTACAAACCCACAATATCAGCGGAACATAAATAAACGGGAAGGCGGTCGGGGCCAGGAAACTATAAGTACTCAGGCAGCCCGCCCAAGGATACCTTTGGCATGTACCCCCTATGTTTTAATCTTGGAAAATGCCCCCATACTGGAAAGCACCCACCCTGAATCCCATATGTCTCTATTGAATAAAGTGACGCATTGGGTAGGAAAAAACACACGGGAGGGCGGGTTGACTTCCATAGGGACATTTTAACTGTAAGAAGGGTACCTTGGGTTGGCTCATCCACTAAAACATCACCTGGGGACTGTATTATAATAAATTTTAGGACCCCCCGGACTGTTAATGTTCTGTATCACCACCTCTCATCTATGAGATCACCTGTAGGGCCTATAAGAGCCCAACTCCTGACTAAGTTTATCCATCCGTTACCAAACCCATGTCATTCTGATTCAACCTACTCCGGATTTCAGAATCCCAGTAACCTTGGTCTCTCTAACCCCTCTGATACTGCCCTGACACTATCTAATAGATATGAGACCCTGACCTCACTAGAGCAGTTAGATTGACAATCACTAACTGACCCATCCCTGCAAGATCCACCGGAGACAAACGTACTCTCACAGCCCCCCCTAGAATTTAAAGGAGTCCCTAACATACGTGATATACAGGGTACGACACCCCTAGGGATTATTTCATGGAATGTCGCAGGTCTAAAATCAAAAATTGGAAACCCTGACTGGATAAATCTAGTGATGGGAAATCTTATTATTTGCTGCCAGGAGACCTGGCTCACAGAATCCCCACATATTAATGGCTATGCCACATACTACGTCCCTGCAACCAAGGCCCAGGCAGGCAGAGCTAAGGGCGGTCTGGCTACCTTTTTATCTGTGGAGGCTGGAGGGACGGAAGCACGTGTTGCAGGTAAATCGCCTTTTTTTCTGGCCTTATCTCTGAAACTAGAAGAATCATACGATATATTACTGATCAACTATTATAACAACACTTTTGACAACTCAGACACTAACGTGGTCAGTAGCTTGGAGACTCTAATACATAAGGTAACAGTATCTAGTAAAAAGGACATAAGAATAGTCTGGGTTGGTGATTTTAATGCCCATCTCTGCGAGCCAGAACTCCTTGACTGTTGTGGACTCCTGGACGAGAACGACATTCCCATTCAACACTTCAAACACTCCCCGTACGGGAACGCCCTCAACTCTCTGATAACAGTAAACTCCCTTTCCTTTCCCACACCTGCTACCCAAGGAATACCAACATTTGTAAGGGGGGACACTCACATCACTATTGATTATATTATCTATTCTAGAGAATTGTCCCCTATTACAGGTCAATTCAGGGTTACCCCGACCTGTTTTAGTGATCATAACCCCTTATCCATTATGATTAACTTAGATCTGACAAATGATCCAAGCAGAGGGAAGCGACACCCTCCCATGAAGCTCTCATCCCAAAAAGGGCTCACAATCAAATGGGGAAAGATAAACAACAACAAAAAATGTTAGTGATGTATTCTTGAACGAATGGCCAGATGTTATGACATCCCTGGACGACAATAAGGCCCCACACGAAATTATTCGGGCATTCTCCTCCCTGACAAATTACATGGCAGAGAAACTACAGCCTCAACGAGCCAATAAAGCCCGTGGCCCAAGATGGTTTAACCACGCATGTACCTCATCTTTAAGCAAGCTAAAAAAAACAATCAATGCATCTCCCAAAGATCTACAATCAATTAAGATTGCCCGGAAAAACTACAAAGAAGTTCTTGACAAAAGGAAAGTTGATCTAAGTGAATCTGCGTGGGAGGAACTGATGACTGCAAGCAAACTCAAAAATACAACTGCATTCTGGCGTGTGGTTAACTCCTCATTATTCAGAGATAACTATGAGACGCCCATGGACACTGTCATTCCAGCCAAGACCTGGGTGAACTATTTTTAAAAAACCTTCGCCACAGAGACAAACACCCAATCAGAAATGCTAAACTGTTTCAAACCTGCAGGAAACGATCAGCTAAGTTTGGCTTTTAGTAACACTATAAGTGTAGACGATGTTAAACAGGCAATCCAAGATAGTCCATCTGAGAAAGCCCCGGGTCCAGACAGAATTCCCGCTGACATATATAAAGCACTTCCAGACTTCTGGGGCCCATTGCTAACCAACGTCTTAAGGTCGGCTGTGGTAGGTCCTTTAGTAGACTCTTGGAAAGAAGCAATCATCGTCCAGATCTTTAAGAAGGGAGATAGGACAGACCCTCTGTGCTATCGCCCAATCTCCTTGCTGGATAGCTCAGTCAAAATTTTGGGCCGGGTAATTCTAAATAAGCTAGAAGAATGGGCGACCGATACTCACTCCCTCTCAGAGGTACAATTTGGCTTTCACCCAGGGGTGGGCACAGTCGAACAAACCCTTAATTTGACACTCATACCCCAGAAATATACTAAAGCCAAAAGGGGCTGTATACACTTAGCATTTATGGACCTCTCCTGCGCCTTTGATACAGTCAGCAGGGAGAAATTGTGGAAGGAAATGCTGGATATGGGCGTGGATGAACACATAGTTATATTACTCAGTAAACTTCACGCCTGCACAGAGGCTGGGGTCCGTTACTCTCGGGAGGGAGGTCTGACAGAGAAATTCCCCTCACAAAAAGGGGTCAGACAGGGTTGTGTTCTTGCCCCTTTCCTCTTTCTCTTATATATAAATGGGCTGGAGAAATTTCTCTGCGATCTAGGAAAAGACTCTGCAGTTATTAATAACTCCCCAATCCCTGTACTTTTATAAGCAGATGATGCAGTTTTAATTTCAAGGACAGCAAATGGCCTCCAGATTTTATTGAATGCTTTTAATACCTTTATGAGGAACCTTGGGCTCAAAGTTAATAGAACCAAGTCATTTGTCATGAAGTGTGGTCCTAAGTTAGCAAAAACGAAAATATTTATTTTAAATGGGCATGAGATACTTAAGGTCCCACATTTCACGTATCTGGGGGTCCCTCCTACTGATGTACATTTTAACTGGAAGTTTTTAGTTAATACACGCTCAATACAATTCCAAAAAACCATTGAAGCTGTTTTTAGATTTGCAAGAAGACTACGACATAAACCTGTTAAGGAAATGATGACTGTCTACACTTCTAAATGCCTCTCCGTCGCAACATTTGGAGCTGGGGTCTGGGGGCATGCAGACTGCACAGGGCTCCAGATTATAGAAAACAAATTTTTAAGAAGGCTACTATCAGTCCCCCAATCTACACCAATAAAGTTCTGTCACAAAGAAGTAGGTCTAAGATACATATCCAGCTATATAAAACTTCAACCTCTCATATTGTGGATAAAAGTCTGGACTAAGCCTGAAACGCTTCTATGTAGAAAGGTGATACAGGACTCCCTTCATCTGTCACGATTTCTAGATATACCCTGGCTTAGATATGTTTAACTTTCTCTCCTATCATTAGGACTAGGAGATTTTTTCCTTAAACCACATACCTTAACAAGACAGGACATTAAGAAGGTCAAAGACATATTCTGGCAGAAAAATCAGGATATGGACCCGGTCTCTTGCTTAATGAGCCAACGGACAAGATTAGAGACACAACAACTTCAACCGAAGCTGTACTTGACCATCATTAATCATGAGCGACAAAGGTTTTTACTCACAAGACTACGCCTAAATACCCTACATTATCTGGTAGCCTTCCCAGTTGTTGGAACCTGGTTTAAGATCCTCCCTCCCTGTTGCTGCGATGGAAAGACAACTCAAAGTACATTACATTTTATGCTTTTTTTGCACTTTATACACTATTCCAAGGAAAAGGTTTTTACGTCCGCTATTTCAGTCTAACAGTATTAGAACGAGCCAACTTGCTTACTCCCACTTACATGATTTGGGAACTATGGACATAATCCAAGCTGTGCTAAATTTTATACATGCTGATTTTGGTGCTCGGAAAATGTATTAACAGTGTTTTTAGAAATTTTTATGACTGGAAATTCTGTATGTTATTTATTTATCCTATGTCTTTTATGGTCTTTTTGCACCGAATAAAGTAAATTAAAGAAAAAAAAAGAAAACAAATAGCGAGATACACACAAGCCACATCACCTGGGCGTCCCATAGGTGTCCAGTTTGGAAAAATGTCTGGGGATGGTGGGTTAACCTTGGTGCATACCAACCCCAGAAAAAAAACTCGGAAACACCCCCCATCCCAAGAATCAATGTCTTCCAAATAAAACATCTTGATATTGCCATGATATGTTTTAGGACCTTTCCAGTCCGGTGTGAAAGGCACACTCACATGAGGAGTACTTATTTCATCTTGAAAAGCATGGGAACACAGAATACTACAACTCTCGTTATTATTATTTGCATTTTCTACATGCTTTGCCTTCAAATGTCAGTGTGCAAAAAATAACCAATCTTGTCAATTGCCCTCTGAATCACGATATCGTACGCAACCCCAAATGCACAGTAGTATAAATAACCCCTATTAAAAAACGAATTATTGGGGACATTAAAAAATGTCTACCTTTGCTTTCTACCTTTTTCATGTGTGAAATTTTACGTTACAAATTGATTTAATGTCGTAACGCAATGACAAATTATTATAAAATGAAGCTCATTTGATGGCCCTGTGCATGAGTTGGACACCTGAGAAACATAATATACCTCTGCGACCGGAAAAGTCTGACAAAAGAAATGGTATATTACATTTGTATGTCGGCTAACATGGCAAAAACATGAAAATGTCACCTATAATCTATTTTTTTCTACTTACATACTTTTTTTAATGTAATCATTTACTTTATTTAGGAAGGCCATGAGAGAGCTACAGAAATGACCACATGTATTTATAATTTTAGTTACCTTCTAGAACGATATTGTTTTTGTGTTCACCCACGGGTTTCATTTCTTGGCCCCCTGCAAGTAGGTAGAAATTGCAAAAATAGGAAATATTCACCACCACTTATAAAACAGCAAAAATTGTGATGAAACATGTTTTTCTTTACAGCTCTCCCTGTTTCAGAAAGCTGAGAAGACTGAACCCTGAACAGCAAAACGTATGTTAATACCATTTTAAGAAAAACAGAAAACACACCTTAACTTTCCTCCCTAATTTACATATTTAAAAAATCGTCAGATTTTGGCTGTTTTTTCAATTCCTTCTAGGGGAACCACAATCCACCTTTATAATCCGCAATATATGAAGAAAACAGTATACACTTTTGGCCTGGATATAGTTTGTCAAAAAAGGTATGAAGGCTTAAGCAAGATCTGCATCATCCACATTCTGGTTGGCAGATGGCGTCAGCTGAGCGTGTTTTCCTGGACACGAGGCAAGTGCCCCAAAATAAACCACTGTGGAAACGGAGAAGGAAAAAAAAACAGGAAACTAAAAAACCAAGCTGAGGCAAAAGAAAAAGTAGTGTGCCAACGCTAATTTATATGGGCCACCGTGCAATAATCCATGTAAATGGCTCAGTCTCCAGGGCAGGAACAAAACAGCCCAAAGGCTGGATAAAAGTATAGCATTTATCTAAGAAACCAAAGGAATTTTGAAAGGCAGGCCAAGTAACAAATGAAAGGGATGGGCGTTTGATGGGCGTGGTGAAAACCCACACACGTAGATTACAGCATGACGAGAGACAGAGCATGAGCACTGCCTAGGCCCGACCTTAAAAATAGGCTCAGCACCAGAAAGGAAACTACTGGCAGTCAACTGGTAAGCTGGTAGGGCCCCAGGGAGATTCCTTCTTGCTTCTTGGGTCCAGGCAAAGTCCTTGTGACACTAGCGGATGCACAGCCACAGTTGTTGCAGAAAGTTTGCAGTAACTGGAGAAACAATGTTGCAGTGGGATCCCTCCCAACTGGATATAGTCTTTTTTCAGTTCCAAAAGCAGACCAGCAACGGTTCCAGAGGCCAGGAGCAGAAGATGTCTTGGAGAGAGTTCCTAGAAGAGTCTTGCTCGACGAACCCCAGGATCCACGCTCGGGGAGCCCTTAAGTAACCTTAAAAGGGGATTGGTCACTCTCTGTAGTGACCCACCTATCAGATGGGGTCAGAGACATCATCTACCTGGCCTAACCAGTCAGATGCTCCCAGGGGCCTCTGCCCACCTCATTTGGATGGCAGAATCAACCGGCCACCTGGCAGAGCCCTGTGCACTTCCCTAGGGAAGGAGCAGGACAAGGAGGGGGTGGTCACTCCCATGTCCTTGGTCTGGTTTTGCGTCAGAGCAGAGTCTAGGGGCTCCTGAACTGGTGCAAACCAGATTATGCAAGGAAGGCACCAAATGTGTCCTTCAAAGCAGTCTGGTGGCGCTCAGAGGCCACCTCACCCCAGCCCAGAGAAACCTATTTCAAAGGGAGAGGTGTTCACATCTCTCCCTTGCAGAAAATCCTTTGTTCTGCCTGTCCCTGCTTGAGTTAGGCTCAGCAGCAGAAGGGTAGAACAGTGTCTGGGTCAGCAGCAACGTAGGCTGGCAGCCAGACCCCGTAAGACTGCACAGGCAGAACTGGAAAATCCTCTAAGGAACCCCAGAGTACATGGGATCATGCAACTAGCACTGGGATCGGTGTAGTTGCATGATTCCAACATGTTTAGTATCAAACATGCCCAGGTTCGGGGAAGCCATTATGTAGTTGGACCACTGGTGTTGACCAGTGTCCACTACATACTTTAGCATGGATTCCCCACACTTAGAAAGGCCAGGGAATAGGGTCTGGGATTTATAGGGGTATCCTGCTCATATAGAGGTACCCTCACACTTAGGGACATGCACCTGACCTTGGGCTTAAGGGCCTACCAAAGGGGTGACTTACAGTGTCTAAGTGCAGTGACCATTATATAAGGCAAGCCTTATATCGTAGGTGATTAGTGCATGCACCATTTCACCCAGTCTGCAATCGCAGGCCTGAAGACATAGTTTGCATGGGCTCCCATGGGTGGGACAATACATGCTGCAGCCCATGGAAGTACCCTGGTGTACCAATGCCCTGTGTACCCTAGTACCATATACTAGGGACTTACATGTGTGCACCAGTATGCCAATTGTGGGGGGTAAAAGTTTACCAGCAAACACATTTAGAGGAGAGCGCACAGGCACTAGGTTCCTGATTAGCAGGATCCTAGTGCACTACAGTCTAAACACACAGACACCTGGCAAAGAGTGGGGGCAACTATGTCAGAAAGATGCTACTTTCCTTCAGATACCTTGCGCCACCTCCAGATGAAGACCCCAATCATGATCCGCTAGGCGTATGTGGCTGAGTTCATCCACCCTGGGGTTTAGAGAACCTGCCAGGTGTTAAACTACCAGGGAAATGCCATGATGTTTCAGCCATGGGCAGAAATGCATGGCCTCTTGACATAGGGTCCACAACCTCACACCACCCCGTTTGTTGCAGTACCACATGGCAATGATGTAGTCCGTGAACACCTGCACCAGTCTCCCCTTGATGGAACGTAAGAAGGCTGTGAATGCAAGTTGGATCGCCTGTAGTTACAACAGATTGGTGTAGAGTCTCGATTCTGCCGGAGGCCAGAGTCTTCTGATCTCCACCACTCCCAAATGGCCGCCCCATCCCAGGAGTGACGCATTTGTCACTACTGTGAGATCTGGGTGGGGAAGGGATAGAGGTCTGTCGCTGACCCAATCACGTTTGGTCAGCCACCACTGCAGATCTTCCGCAGTTCCCTTCTAGATTTGGCCTATGTTAGAGGTATTCCCCTGATGCTGTGCCCATTGAAACTTCAAGTCCCACTGCAGAGCCCGCATATGCCAACGTGCATTTGTCACCTGCAGAATGTAGGAGGCCCTAAGTCCCAGCTGCCCCAGAGTCTATCTCACCAAAACCCAGGATAGAGGCTGGAACATCAGTATCATAGCTGGAATATCCTGAACTAGCCGCTTGGGAGGATAAGCCCAAAAATGCACCGGGCCCAGAACAGCTCAGATGAAAGGGAGCATCTGGGAGGGAGTCAGGTGTGACTTTGGCATGTTTCCAGTGAACCCCAGCAAATGCAGGAGGTTCGCTGTAGGCTGCAGATGGGAGACAACAGCCTGGGATGAGCCCGCCTTCAACAGCATGTTGTCGAGATAGGGGAAGACTGATACCCCTGATCTGCAACCACCGCCATCACCTTGGTGAACACCTGAGGGGCACTGGTCAGGCCAAAAGGTAATACAGCAAACTGAAAAGGCTTGTGGCCAACTGTGAACCGCACAAAGGCAGGATGGAAATACGACAATCTGCGTCCTGCAAGTCCTACACTAACACCCAGTCTCCTGGGTACAGGGCAGACAGAACCTGAGCCAAGGTGATAATTTTGAATTTCTCCTTATTGAGGAAGTAGTTGAAGGGCAGCAGGTCTAGGATAGGATAAAGGACTCCGTCGTCTTTTGGCACCAGAAAGTAGCGGGAATAGCAACCATGACAAACTTGTGGCATCGGAAACCTCTCTATGGCTCCTTTGGCCATGAGAGCTGTAACCTCCCTGCAGAGAAGAGAAAGATGCTCCTCTGTCAGCCTGTCTTGAGATGGTGGCATGGGTGGAGGGAGTAGTCTGGAAGGTGAAGGAGTAGCCCTTTCAGACTAACTTCAAAACAAACCTGTCTGATGTTTTGACTGCCAGTGGGGCAGGTGATGATGCATCCTGCCCTCCATTGGGTGCCATTGATAGTACCAGGGCAGATTAGGAGGTTTTGGAGGTTGCACTTGCGGGGTGTGGGTGGTGGACTGACACTGCTTGTGGATACTGCACTCATTGCCACGCAGGGGCTGAGGAACATGCACAGCATGGTGGCTGGACAGGAACTGGTGCAGTTGGTAGCCCCTTCTGCAACCATGAAAGGGGGGCAAAGCAGACTGGTGATGGCATGGGGTGGAAGATAAGCCCAAGGACCAGGCCGTAACCCGACTGTCCTTAAATTTCTAGACTCCTGAGTCTTCTCTGCCTCCAAAGAGAAGAGATCAATTGATGGGTATGTCCATCAAAGAAGACGTGACATCCACCAAAACATCAGTAGTCCTTAGCCAGGCCTGGTGCCTAAGGGACACATCGAATTGTGAACTTTGTGGCATCTCTCCCGTCTGCTTGGGACCGTAAGCAGCACTCGGGCAAATGTATCCCACAGTACCTGAGTGTAGCGGCCCAAAATGTTCAGAGACTGCAATGCTGGGAAGGTGGAAGAAAACATCTTCTTCCCAAGTGTCTCCAGTCTCTTGGATTCCCTATGCAGAGGAGCGGTAGAGAAATCGCCAGGGTTGACATGGAGGGTAGAAGCCTAGATCACCAAACTCTCAGGGGTGGTGTGTTGCATGAGGAAACTTGGATTTCCTGGGGCGGGGAGGTGGTGACAGGCAACTGTCCTGTTCACAGGAACCCCTGTGTTGGGTTTGGACCAGGTAACCAAAAGGACATCTGTGAGGGCCTTGTTGAATGGAAGGAGTGGTTCAGATGGAGAGGCTCCTGGGTGGAGAACCTCTTTATTAGTCTTGACCTCCCACTAAGGGCAACTGAAGGTCGAGGACCTCCGCAGCCCTCTGCATCACCATCTTAAAAGATGTTCCCTTTTTCTGTAGTCACAGAATGGGAAGAAAGCATGCCAGAATCTGAAGAAGTACCCAATCCACAATCAAACAGTTCTTCACACCAGTCCAGGTCACGTTCATAAGGCTGGACTTCAAGGTCCAGTGATCCCTCCCGTTCCCCCTTGAGGCCAAGCCCATAGGAATAGGGTTCAGGATCCAATTGGGGAGGCAAGGCTTCCAATGAGCCAAATACAGTGTTCAGCGGCACTCCTCCGGCTCTGTATTGGAGTCAAAGATCAAATGTGGATGGTGGTGCCAGGATCACTGGCATCAGGCCTGGCGCTAAGGAAGGTCAAGATGGCACAACCGGCATCAGTTTAGAACAAGAAGTGGATCCTTGAGGCCCCAAGGGTACAAGGTTGGAGCTGCCAGTGCGGAACCAGCAGGGGGTCACTGCTGAACTTGTGGGGCCTAAGGGTTCAGCCCACCAAAATATGGCACACATGGCGTCATAAAGCTCCTTGAGTTGGGTTGGGGTTGCCGTGGCTCCCAGAAACTCGACCGGCACAGAGTCACATGATGGCAGCCATGAGTTTGAGGGAGCACTCCCTCAAAGCCTTAGGGTTCATCCCGTAGCAGTCAGAGCATGACTTTGGGTCGTGGTTGTGCTTGATGAATCACAGGCAATCAAGATGCAGGTCAGTCCATGACATTGGCTGGTGACAAGCACTGCAGGGCTTGAAGCCGGCCTTCCTATATGATATCCTTCCACACCAGGAGGAAAGCCTAAAAAAAAAAAAAAAAAAAAAAAAAAAAAGAAATTTGACAAAACCACGAAAAAAGGTCAGTCAAAAAGTGACTGAATGGGAGCTCTACCCAGATCTGCACGGGCTGTTGCAGAAAGAAAAGTACTTATGTCAGTGCGCCTCGGTGGCAGACAATGCAGACTATGCATGCAGAGCCAAACAATGCCACCTACCAGCGTGCAGGTGTACTGCTCACGAAAAATCTTCCTGATCCAGTCTGACGCCTGGGATAATTCTAAGTTAAGGAATCTGCAGATGGAAGTCTCTATCAGATAAGGTGTCTCTAAATAATTTTACATATTTCTCATAATTGTATTACCCATTTTATAATGTGATAAGATCTGAGTTGGTCTGCAGTCATCATATAATATTTACGTTAGGTATGTTATCACAGTTGGGCCTGGCATAATGAGCTAAAATACCTTCTTCAGGATCTATCTTGGCCAGGTCATAGCAGATCTTGAGACACAATGTCAAAAGGTATGTTTGCCTTTTTCAGCTCCATTGAAACCGACAGAGCTGGTTATGATCTAAGTCCTGTCATACGCAGTTGATGTTGCATGAGACTGCAAACTTGGGTCAAGCAAATACAGACCAACTCAGTGGCTGGACCAGGAAATAAAGACTGAAGCGTAATAGAGTGGACCACATGAAGTACAGACACTACATTGGGTGAAAAGGATTTACAGTTAAGAAGGAATAAGTTAACAAGGTTGAAAGCTAGCAGGGCAGACAAACCAAAAGACACTAAAGAACAAGTTACTTACCTTTGGTAATGCTCCATCTGGAGGCTATTCTATCTAATTGAAGATTCCTCACCTTGTGAATATTCTCCAGGTGTCAAACTGGATCTGTAAACTACAAAGTAGTACGCCTGGGCCGCGGGTCCCCACCCATGTCGTTCTGCTTTAGAATGGATAAGCAGAGCCACATATGAATGCCAACCATGTGTGCTGACATCAGTTGCTTTCTTAGGCTCTCTGCACTTTCAGATATAGAGTTCAGTGGCAAATTGGCATGGCCACTGCACAGATCTCTAGAATGGGACCTTTTTAGATGGTAAAGAGTCCTGATCACAGAACAGGGAGATTAGAGAATCTGTGAGAAATCCGAGGTTAGACTATCCACAAGAAAGAGTGTTACCAAAGGTATGTAATATGTTTTTCTGATGGCTATTTCTTGCCATACATTCCTCCCCTTGTGAACATACACCAGAGCAGCACATCCCCAGGTAGTGGGTCTATGAACTAGTTCAAACCAAAAAGGCCTGCAGAACCAAGTGGGCAAAATGCTTATCTTGATGGACTCAACTTTCGAGACAGTAGTGCTCTGTGAACGTGTCTACTGAGGCCCACATAGCCGCTTGACAAATATCCAGAGGCAAAAACAACAGAAAATGGACGGAATGCAGAGCAAATCAGTCATTCACCCCCAGTCACAGATCTGGGTTTAATCCATCAGTTTTTTTGCTTGCCATGCCATTCCAGTTTGGACCCAGCCACATGCAAATCAGTCTTGACCCTGTTCCCCATATAAACAGTCCAGCCCGAACTGCCAGGCCAGGTCCTCCCTGGACCAGTATCACCTTTCATCAGCCAGGCTAGCTTAAATATGGCGGCATAGCAAGCACGGGACCCACGTCTGGGCATACCCTTCCCACTTGGGGCGACAAAAGCAAAAACAACAGATGATGGACGGAATGCAGAGCAAATCAAACATTCACCCCCAGTCATAGATCTGGGTTTAATCCATCAGTTTTTTTGCTTGCCATGCCATTCCAGTTTGGACCCAGCCACATGCAAATCAGTCTTGACCCTGTTCCCCACATAAACAGTCCAGCCCGAACTGCCAGGCCAGGTCCTCCCTGGACCAGTATCACCTTTCATCAGCCAGGCTAGCTTAAATCTGGTGGCATAGCAAGCACGGGACCCACGTCTGGGCATACCCTTCCCACTTGGGGCGACAAAAGCAAAAACAACAGATGATGGACGGAATGCAGAGCAAATCAAACATTCACCCCCAGTCACAGATCTGGGTTTAATCCATCAGTTTTTTTGCTTGCCATGCCATTCCAGTTTGGACCCAGCCATATGCAAATCAGTCTTGACCCTGTTCCCCATGGGAACAGTCCAGCCCGAACTGCCAGGCCAGATTCTCCCTGGACCAGAACAAAGCATCCTGGGACCGGTTTCAGGGTATCACCCTTCATCAGCCAGGCTAGCTTAAATCTGGTGGCATAGCAAGCACAGGACCCACGTCTGGGTATACCCTTCCCACTTGGGGTGACAAAAGCAAAAACAACAGATGATGGACGGAATGCAGAGCAAATCAAACATTCACCCCCAGTCACAGATCTGGGTTTAATCCATCATTTTATTTGCTTGCCGTGCCATTCCAGTTTGGACCCAGCCATATGCAAATCAGTCTTGACCCTGTTCCCCATGAGAACAGTCCAGCCCGAACTGCCAGGCCAGGTCCCAGGATGCTTTTTTCTGGTCCAGGGAGGACCTGGCCTCGACAAATATCCAGAACAGACATTCTGCATGCAAATGAAGTGGTAGATGCTTTGGCTCTGTTGGAATAAGCCCACAGTCCTTCCAGAGGTTGCTTCATGGCCAGTGCATAACAAATCTTGGTGCAGAACAAAATCCATCAAAGGATGGTCTGCTTCTGCACCTCCTTGCCCTTCTTTGTACCAACAAACCCCACAAAGCTGATTGTACACCTGATGGTCTTTACAACCAATGTATAAACTGGTTGATCATTTGGTGTCCAAACAATGAAATCTCTCTTCCTCTTTTGAAGGATGAGGCAGAACAAAGAATGCCAGAAGCATGATAGCCTGTCCAATGTGGAACAGTGGTACTACTTTACGTAAAAAAGAAACTTGGATGCTCAGTGCCAGCAAAGCATGCAAGACTGTGGTATAAGGTGGTTGGACAAGAAAGAGCATGAAGATTGTTCATATGCCAAGCATACGTTATGGCAATGAGGAATTCTGTTTTGAGGTGGAAAAAACATAATGGACAACTGTGCAATGGCTTGAAGGTCGTACATATTTTAAAAAATAAGCCTAAATCCCACTGTGGCATTACAAAGGCCTTTGGTGGAAACAAATCTTGTAGACCTTTAAGAAAATCTCATCACAACAGTTGACATAAACAATGAAGGCTGATCCAGCAGCAGCAGGAATGCCTAAAGAGCTGACAAAAAGCCATTAACAGTGCCAAAATAAGTGTTTGCTGGGCCAGGGACAAAACAACAAAACAAACAAAATCTCCCACAATGTGACCTGCAGCAGTTCAATCTGGTGGGTGCTGCACCAAACCACAAATTTGTCTCAAAGACTGGGATACACTGCTTTTGCCACCAAGATGACAACAAACTCAGGAGGGAGGTCAAATGAGGTCAACTGTCGCAGCTGAATCTCCAAGCAGGGAGAAATAGATTGCCCAGACGTAGGTGCAGAACTCTTCCCTGATGCTGTGACACAAGATCCGCCTGGAGCGGCACTTGATCAGAGAACATATGAGTTCTGGGTACTCCATTCCTCTATCCCAATCTGGTGTCACTAGGAGGACTCTGGCTGTGTCATTACTGATCTTCTTCAGAAAATGGGGCAGGAGAGGCAGCCATGGGAAGGCATACAAGAGTCTAAAGCTCCAATCTAGTTGGAAGATCTTTGGAAACTGCAACAAGCACAAGTGCTGAGATTGCATGTTCTCAGTGGTGGCAAAAAGATTGAGCCAGGGTTCGCCCCATTGATGGAAGGCTTCCTGCCCCACCTCCGGGTGTAACTGCCATTCGTGGTCCACTAAGTGTCCACAGCTGAGTTACTCTGTCCTTGCATTTGGAGATCCCACCAGGTGGCTTACCAGAAGAAAACAATCCTGACAGACCAGGAACTTCCAGAGGCAAAGAGCATCCTGGCACAGAACAAAAGACCCCATCCTGCCCCACTTGTTGCAGTAGCACATTGAGGTAGGTGGTGCTGTCTGTGAGCACCTGTACCTGCCTTCTTCTGATGGTGGGCAGGTAGACCTTCAACGCTAAGTGAGTTGCCCTTAAATCTGACAAACTGATGTGGGGTTAAGCTTCTGCCGAAGACCAAAGGCATCTGATCTCCACCTTTCTCAACTGGCCTCCTCAACCCAGAAGCAATCAATCAGTCACTGACAAATCTGGTTGGGGTAAGGCAGGTTTTCGGCCACTGACACAACCGCGGTTCACCAGCCACTGATGTAGGTCTTTTTGCAGTTTCCTTTGACATCTGGATGCAATCTGCCAGATTTCTCTGGTGCTGTACCCACTAGTAGTTTAGGTCCCACTGCGAATGTGAAATGAAAATGTTCCTAACCCACCACGAATTGCAGATAGCGCTTGTGGACTTGCAGGACGGAGGTATGGAAATAGGCATCCTGTCCCAATACCACAGACCAGTCTCTAGGGCAGACAGGACCTTGGCTAGCATGAGTATGTTGAATTATGTTCTTCTGCCGGAAGGTGTTGAGAGGACAGAGATCTAAAATAAGATAAAGGACAAAAAAAATCTTCAGCCCCATACTGGAACCCTCTCTATGGCCCCTTTGGCATAAAAGGCCTGCACATCATGCTACAAGACTGACAGGTAGCCCTCTGTCAGCCACTGTGATGGTGGTGAAAGGTGCATCGGGGAGTAAAGAAACAAGAGGGCATAGTCCCGATGGACAATTTGCAGGACCCACTTGTCTGAGATGATTGCGGACCACCCCTGAAGGAAAATTCAGATTCTGCCTCTGGCAGGGTAGTCGTGAGCTGGAAATCATACACTAAAGTGGTTTTGCAGCTGTGGTTGCTGAACGTGCGATTGACTGTCCATGATGCTCCGAGCATTGTTTGTGAGCCGCAACCTTGTTCCTGAAAAGGCTGGAAGACCTACTGGACTGTCAGTAGGGCCTGGTGCTGGAGATACTTTAAACCCCTGCCATAGCCACTGAGGAGGTGGAATTACCTGGTGGGGGTAACCAGACACAAAGAACAAGGTTAAAACATTCCAGGGTTGAATCCGCTTTCTCAACAAAAAGTCAGGAGCCAGCAAGTAGCATGTCCATTAAAGATTCTGGACAGCCCCAAAGAGGCAAGTACACCTCATCCAGGCATGGTGACTAAGTGCCACAATTGTTCCAAATGCCCAAATTAAACAGACACTTGTGTTCAAGCCACATCGGATGACAAACTTCTCTGCGCCATGGTCATCCTGAATAGCCTTGGTGAGGGATGCCCGAAAGTTGTCAGGGACAGCTGGAAAAATATGGCCACTGTGTCCCCTAGGGAATGTGAATAGCAGCCTAAGAAGCAGCTGGCATGGACTGATCTGAGAGATAGGCTCGTAGAAGAGAGCATATATTTGCCAAACGTTTCAATGTGTTTTGACCCAAGATCATGTGGGGTGGTGGGGAAGATGTTAGGATTCACCTTGCTTGTGGAAACCAGTACCAACAAGCTCTCAGACATAGGGCCCTGTGTATGAAGGTTGGGATCACCTGGTGCTGGTCTATGGTGGCAAGTTGTTTGTCTGTTAACTGGAGGTTCAGTGCGTGGTTTTGCCCAAGCACCCCAAATTGTACCTGTGAGGACTATGTTAAAGGGTAGGAGAGGTTCTGTATGTGCCTGGCCCAGTTTAAGGACCTCTGTGAGGACATTAGTCTTTACCTCCATGATAAATACTTGTAAATTAAGTAGTTCTGTCGGCATCCACATCACTACAGGCAAGTAGGCACTTTCTTCCATGGCAGGGCTGATAGGGAAAGCCAGGACAATGTCTGCGGAGGTGTCTAGCCCACTGGCATTCTGTAATTTCATATTCCATTTTCCTCATTGTAATGGGGCAAAATTCAACCCCTTCATCAGAATTGTCAATGTTTTAGTCTGTGCCCTAAATATTGTGTATTTGCTGGGTTCTGCTGTGATGTAGAGGCAACACATCTGAATCAAATTGGTAGCTAGATCTCTGCGCCCCAATAGGATTGGTAAGCAGCCTTGATTGAGGACAGGACGAGTTTGTCTTAGAATCAGAGAACACAATGAATTATCCCTCCTCCTCTGGTGTCGGCACAGGGGTCGATGACACAGGAACCAGTGAAGGGATTTGGGTTAGAGGGAACAGGAGCTGAGGGCGTACCTGCCTGTAGACGTCCAACCATGAGTACTTGGGGCCAAAAGACACGCCAGAATGAGCTGATATAGTATAGAAGATTTGCAGCATGGTCTAATGAAAGGCCTCAACTTGCTGCAACGTCACCAAAGCCAGACATGGAAATTTGAGGTGCATTAGGATCAAGTTAAGAAATGGCTCAAATGGGGACAGATAGGGATCCGAAGTGAGAGTGGGAGGCATGTTTACACCCTTGCGTATTCTCTGGAGTTCAAGAGTGACGGGACGGGGCAGAGTACCAATCAGACTTCTCTGGTTTCTTTTTTGAGTTACCCGATAACTTTGACTGCAATCAAGACATTCAGCTGGAATGACTAAGTGCAGGAACAGGATTTTCCTTTTGACTTTGACAAGTCATGGCATAGAGTCTTTCGATGTTTTGCAACCTAAGGTTTCGCTTTGTGGCCCCATACAGTCTTCTGGTTCATCTGGGTGCAGTCATCACAGATCCTGGAGTCATGTTAAAATACGATACACCACAGACATACCTTGTAGAGATCTGTTAGAGACATCTGTTTGCGAGTTCATACAAGGCTGAAGCCCTGTTTTTTTAGGAGACATCCCTTGCACACTGTGAAAATTTGGAAAGAAATTAAGAAAAAAGCTCATCAAAAAGGCAGAGGAATAGTACAGGATTCGCGTGTTAAGGAGAGGAAAGAAGCTTCAGCATACATTGGTGGTGCTTATATGTGGCTCAGCTAGTCACAGCCATAGTAGAATGACATTGGTGAAAAGTCACACGTAGCCAGTTACTGGCACACATAGTACTGCTTTTAAGTTTCTAGAACCACCGCCTGACCAAGGTGTGCAAGGGACAATGCAAACCTCAAGATGTTGGTAAGTCAATTTGTAAAAGGACCAGTGCCCTTCCATCAATACAACTACTACACAAACATGTTTCAGCAGCTTGTGTAGATGGCTTAGCCGTAGGCTTTGTGGCTGCCAATAGAATGTCTGTGATTTAACCATGAAAGTTAAAGGATTCTAGGTGGCACTGCACAATCTCTCTGTGTGCGATTGGAGTGTATGGGGACTGGAAAGTTGAAGTAGAACCTGACCATCCTGCTACAAGAGCAGGTTTGTTTCTGAGTGCAACTGGAAAGAGATGGCCAAATGCTGAGTGCCAACATAAGAGCGTACTCGATCTTTATTGCCCAATCTAGAGTTATTAGAATCAGCTGCACCCGGTTCTCCCACACTTTCGAAGGTATGTTGGACAGAAGTGTTATTAACAGACCCTTACAACAGGACCAGAGACCAGTTGAATGCGAAGGCCAACCCGTGAAAATTACTTGGCAAGTAGGGTATGGCTCAAAACTGAGGATATTTTCTGTTCTGGGCAGTGGAAAAGAGATCCACGAATCTCCAAACTGTAGAAGATTACCTACATCACCTTGGGGTGCAGCTCCCACTCATAGCTCTCCAGTAAGAGATGCCTGAGGGCATCTAAAGAAGACCACATTGAATGGAAACACCTGCAGAAGCTTTGGAGGTTTACAGACAGAATGGTAGACTTCCCTTCCAGAGAAGGCAAAGTCTGTTTCAAGATTGTTGTAAAAATGAGACTTCCTTCAAAGCAGAACTACAGAGGTATGAAATGCCAATAACTAGGCGACTTGAGTTTTATAAACTAGATTTATTGTATTGGGGGGCAGGAGATGAGGAGTCACTGGATGATTATCCATCTTCCAGCCATAGTCCGTATCCTACATTGCCAAGGCATCTGCATCTCAACTGAAAATCACCTCCAATCAGGCAAGCCGTTGAGCCTTGGGGAGATGTTTACAATAGGATTCATCCTTAAAATGAGCTTCCTTTGTCACACAGCTTATACTTTCTCCTCTCAACTCCTTGACCTACACTGGAGGTGGCTCCATAGATGAATTTTGAAAAATGGTACAGAAGAATGACTAACGTGAAGTAGAGCAGCTCCCTCACTCGTCTTGACTTTGTTTTAGGCCCCAGATCCAAAGCCCATGTTGGTATGCATTAGGGTGGGAGCTGCTGAAGTACCCAAACCAGTAGGTATGGCCTGCCACAAGATCATGCATTGCTAAACAGAAGGTTTCAACTGTGATAGGGTTGGCTAATGGATCCAGGATCTCTGGTCATGTTTACATATTTCTTTACCCAGTGCTGAGAAAGTAAGGCATAGGGGAACAATTTAATCAATGAAGACAAATTTTCCTCCCAATGGCGCTTTTTGAGGGATCATTCCCTGGCAGATGACTATCGTTAGGAAAAGGAGTCCTATTTGGGAGTCTCACAGACAGCTGGCTAAAAGTAACTTTGCCCTCCACAACGGATGGCCTCACTGTGCATGGAGGTGAATAGTCACAGGCAGTGGGGCAAGTCACAACCCAGGATATCACATACAATTGTTTTGGGGAGAATAAAAGGCTGTCATCTTGTGGAATCATATGCAAGACTTGAAGCCTGAGAGCTGTTGCAGAGATATTTAACCTTGTCATTGTCGAAAGCTGAGGATTTTATTGGTGAGACACAGTGAAAGCTCCAGAATGTGTAGCTGAGGGCTGGAAAAACAGCATGCTGGTCAGCACCTAACATGATCTTATAACATCAAGTCTGTAGGCAGAGTTGCAGCTGGTGCCATGTGATGCCACCTGACAGTGATGGAGACAGCTGGGGAAAAAAAGGTTTCTAGACCAGTCTGAAGCATGGCAGGAGTATTCACAAGATGTGACGTGGGATGAAGTATCAATCAGAACAATAAATCAGAAAATATATATAGAGATAGAAAGTGTATTTCTGTCATCCAAATGGTTTCTGTCATGTAAGTTACTTCACAATGGCATTGAGTCAATTAAAACAGCACATGATATTTAAAGAATACTGGGGCTCAAGCAGTTCTAAATTTTTTAATAATAACACTGGCAGGTCAATACATCACAAATCCAATCACTGCACACATTAAGCTAATGCCAATTCTTATTTAGTTTTAAAAGCTCTAATCTCTCTAATCTTCACCCTGAAAACATGCATGAGCTACATGACACAAACCCCTAGACCCCAGATTCTTCCCAACTTCGTTGGTGTTTCTTTGACCACCATCAACTCTCCCATCATGTTCTATACCTGCATGAAGCCCCTGGGACAGCAACATCAAAATCTGCCAATATGTCAATGACACCCAACTTCACCTCAACAGCAAATAAATCAACAACATACAGATATTCAACTCCTGTCTCAAACTCTTTCAGATTTGGATGTCATTTTGACAAGTCTGAATACCTCCTGCTTGCCTACAGCACCAAACAATTTTGAATTCAAGCATGGCTCTTCAACTTAAAACTAACTGGCTTCAACTACGAATGTGACAGACAGTGCAAAAACCCTCTGACTTTTCATCAACTCTTTAAGGAAAGTGGTTTATTATGCTGTGTAGTTGTGCAGCCTCAGCATGTAATAAACTAACAAACCTGTCTCGGGTCCATTAAGGGTTAGTTTGCAATACCTTAGCTCAACCCTGGGTAGTTGTTGCTTTGTGCAGTCAGACTTTGTCAAAGGGACAAGCATGAGGTATTTAGAAATACTAAAACAGCTGAATAAGAAATACAAAACACAAAGAAAATTCAACACCAATTTATATAAACAGATCTAATTTTTATGAATTTTTAAACATCAAACTGAAGGAAATCCACTGAAGGGTTCCAGAGATATAAATTATTAGTCTGCGAACAAGGTTGATGTCCCTCAAAGTCCAGGTGAAGTCCAGCTAAAAACAATTGCTACTGGTACCCAGTTACAGCAAACCAGCAGTTCGTTTTAACTGAATCTAGTCTGTCTTGGGTGACCAAACTGCACTCCGATGACTCTCCTGGGTAAAGCAGACTCAGGTCTCCAAGGCTGTATTTTAGCAGTCAGCTGTGGCCCATCTACCAACTCGCCAAGGCAGGCTTCTTCAGCTCTTCTGGCCTGCAGCTATGTCTGACTCATGGAGTTCACCTCTTCTGGCTCGGGCCAAGAATGACTTTTTCTTGAAAATGGCACCAAAGACCTCTTTTTGCTAGCCCAAAGGTCAGCAGGGCAGTCCTCTCTCCAGTGCACACTTGATCTGAGGTCTGGGTGCCACTTTTATGCCCACAACTTGCCTTAAGGGAATGCGGTGATTACTAGCCAATGGGCTATCGGGTCCCCTCCCACCTGATGACAACTTCATGCAAAGTTTGGCATCTAGCTGTCCCAGAATGCAATAGTCTGACCACTCTCAACATGGCAGAAGCCTTTTAGTGTGTGAATCTCCCTAGCCCATCCCAGAGCTGCAGCTATGTGGGGGCTTCACACTCCTTGAAAACCGGTTTGGCAACAGCTTTTCCCTCTCTGCCCATGATGCCAGATTGTTAGAAAAAAACAAAAGAGCAGTTCCTCCTCTGTGTGATCACAGTTTATCCTTCGCAGGTGGCTTACCCTCTGAAACTTGCCTTTTACGCTCACACTTAGGGGGTGATTCTGACCGCGGCGGACGGCGGTCGCCGCCCGCCAAGCGGTTCCCGCCGAAAGACCGCTCCGCGGTCAAAAGACCGCGGCGGTCATTCTGGCTTTCCCACTGGGCCGGCGGGCGACCGCCGAAAGTCCGCCCGCCAGCCCAGCGGGAAACCCCCTTCCCACGAGGACGCCGGCTCAGAATGGAGCCGGCGGAGTGGGAAGGTGCGACGGGTGCAGTTGCACCCGTCGCGAATTTCAGTGTCTGCAAAGCAGACACTGAAATTCTCCGTGGGGCCCTCTTACGGGGGCCCCTGCAGTGCCCATGCCATTGGCATGGGCACTGCAGGGGCCCCCAGGGGTCCGCGGCACCCCCTACCGCCATCCTGTTCCTGGCGGGAGAACCGCCAGGAACCGGATGGCGGTAGGGGGTGTCAGAATCCCCATGGCGGTGGAGCGCGCTCCGCCGCCATGGAGGATTCTCAAGGGCAGCGGGAAGTCGGCGGTACACCGCCGACTTTCCGTTTCTGGCCGCGGCTGAACCGCCGCGGTCAGAATGCCCAGCAGTGCACCGCCAGCCTGTTGGCGGTGCTACCGCCGACCTCCGCCATGGCGGTAATTACCGCCAGGGTCAGAATGACCCCCTTAGTCTGGCCTCCTGCCTTGGCAGATCCTTTATGTTCTTTCCTGAGAGTTGTTCACGCCTTTCCCCAGAAGGGCAGAAGGCCTTCTCGTGGCCCGCAATCTTAAAAGGCCATTGGAAAACTTGGGCAACAAAGTAGCAACTTTCTAAAGTTGTTATTTACCTATAAAGGTTACATTAAGTTCAACTTTGGGCATCACTTCGGGTTTAATGTAAACGATTCTTTTGTTACCTTGAAGTACCAACTATAGTAGTCCCATTCATAAGTTAGAACAGCTGAATTGTCAATGTGTAAAAGCCAATGGGCCTATGAGCCTTTCTTCAGCAAAAATGACAATTTGGGGTTTACACTGTTAGGACATATAAAAACACATGACCTACTTTTTAGTATACAGCACCTTGCCCTAGGGCATGTTAGGCCTACCTTAGGGGTGGACTTATTAAAAGAGAAGATCTAGACTTTGTCACTAGTTTAAATGTCAAAGCAAGTTTACAGTTCAAAAACTGCTGTGCCAGTCAGCAAAGACGGGCTGGGAGCCTTGCTTTGCTTTGTCATGATAGTATTGGCACAGTAAGTGTGGCAGTCCACGAGGGACACCAACAGGCCATGGGCACCCTAGCTACCATATAAAAGAGACTTTTAAGTGAGTTAACTTATGCCAACTGTGGGTGAGCCAATTAGACATGCATTTTTTAAGGGTCAGAGCACATGAACAGAAGCATATTGAGAGGGGCCCAGTGCTTCACAGAACCATTACACAAGTACCTAATAGTGCAAAAGAAGGGGCAAAAAGTGGGGGTGAACTTGCAAAAAGCCATTTCCTCATAAACACTATAAAAAAAACATCACTGGAAGATTGGATGTTCAGCACTATTACTTTCCAGCTAGGTTTCAGATATAAAACTACCATTGCATATGTAAATAAATTGCCGTTTACATTACTGCAGCATTCATAAACCTAAACCTCTTAAATTACTTTGTTGAGAATGTAAGTTTCTAGTCAGAGCCATGTGGCAAAACCTAAATGCCTTCCTGTTGATTGGGTCCTGGTAGACCATTAACTGCTTGGGAAAATGGAGTGAACAGGGACACATTAACTTTGGGATGAATCTGGGGTTCAAGAAAAGGCAAAGCCTCTAGTTCAGGAAACTAGTGTCCAAGCAGAACAGAGACCCCTGTCCATCAAAGATGTAACCTGTTCACACTTGCAATTCTTCTATCGCAGAAACCATCATCAATGTACACTGTCCTACCCCTCACTTTCCACATGTGCTGGATGAGAACAGAGATAAGAAATTGAAACTTCTACTTGCAAAGGTCATGTATTAATCTGGTCAGTGTGGCTTTCTGTGTTATAATAGACTCTTGCTAATTGGCTACAAACAATTGCAGACCATTTGCAAAATCACAATTGCTGGGGTCAATGTTTTGAAAGTTGGTGCAATAGGGTCTAACCTTGCTAGTTAATATAGGAGATAACCACAGTGGCATTCATATGAACCATGGATATTTTCCCCTGGGGAATGAAGCAAGGCTTTTAGGGCCAAATGACTACATTCATCTCCTCCAAGCTAAGGTTAGGTGGAGAGCCTCTATAAACCAAGGATTGTGCTCGTAGAAATGACCAACGGCTGCTTCTCATCAATACACTGCAGAATTAGTGGTAAGGACCAGCCAAAGTGCCAGAGAATAAATGAGAGTCATACCAACAGGCTGATCTTCTTAGACAACATGAGCCTTTCTTAACCTTATGCAAACCAGACATATTTGAGGACTGAAATATTGAATTGGATGCCACATTTTGTGGCATGCAAATGTCTGAACCTAGATGCAAGATGTCATGTGCCTCACAGACCCTGTTGTGGGGAGACTGTGTATGTGGACCCAGGCATGCAGGACTACAAGTGTTTAAATGAATCAAAAGGCATTACGAGTGGAATGACCAAAACTGCTAAAGTGAAGACTATCTGCGCAGAAGGAAGCAAAGAAAACTTTTCCTACTTTCACTGACAATCCAATGTGGTAGACTAAAAGTAAGCCTTGATGGGAGTCCAATGAGGGAAGGAACTGAGCAGCAATTTAGACGTGCACCAACAGTCAAAGTAAAAAGGCAACTATCTCTGCAATCAAGAAACAGGATTCAAGGGGTTGCAGAGGAGAGTAAACTGATTGGGGCAGGGATTAAGGCGTACTAATAAAGACCAGGTGCTACATACAGCTTACTGAAATGTATTACATGGGGTGGTTAACTTATAACCCATGATTATCAAAGAGAAGTCAGTTGTGAGTCGGATGATGACACTGTGAAATTACTAAAAAGATCTGTCCTAGTCTGTATGACAATACAGCAGCCATAAGAATTTTCTACAAGCAGATATTGTTAGTATTACGGTCAAAAACTGCTGTGTACAAATGCTCCTCAGGTACCTCCTACAACAGATTTCCAGCTGTAGGTATCTTTCATAGTCTTACATGCTTGAAATATTTTTAATCGACAGGCTGAGAATCCTTGGAAAGGAGTGTTATGAAAAGTGGTGTACAGATAACACTCATTTAATACTGCAGTTTGTGCAGCTTATCCAGCTATTGTATGACTTAAACGTCTGCCAGCGAGGTGGGAAGGCTTAGAGCTCCACTACCCTCAAATGATTTCATAGCTTAGATTTTCATAGCTACTTATGTGCAGGAATTGAGAGCCTCCTGGAGTGGGAGAAGGGTTGTTTGCATGTAGGTCTATGAATAACATCCAAGAGATGTGGCATCTGGCTTTTTCTCAGTCACGCCCCAGAGACATCTTTAAGGCAGTTGCTAAAATAGCTTCCTAGGGTGAGTTGTCAGCATATGGTCCCATTTATATGAAGAAAAGGAAACTCTACTAGAGTATACGAGGAGCAAGGAGAGTCCTCCTCGCGGACACTGTCTGGCATGACCAAGACACACACTTCACTTTCCTAGATGGTGCACACATTTAGCAAGCCGCTACTTCCTCCGCCTTAGTTGCTCAGCATGGCATTGCATCCCTATTGTTGTAATTTAGTAGCGATTAGATTAAGCATTAGCAGAAGACATCTTGTATTTAGCAACTATTGTGAACATTTCGCGGAATCCATTTTGTATTCATGGCAGCCATTATCTCTGCCACATGCTGCCATGTGCTCTGTCCTACCTTCCTGTTAACTACTCTTGAAAATCTGTCTAGTGACAAGTTATATTTAGCATCTCCCACTTTGCACATGCCCAATAAGATCTGCAGCTGTTAGTAATTAGTAACCAACAGTAATGTGTCTACTAGTCCTTGAAAACTGTTAGCCCTTCCTACTTGTCGACTGTGCATTTCCATATGACCTTATATGTATACAAGTCTTGCTTCTATAATTGTACCATCTTCTTTTAGCCCCTGCGTGGGTATAAAAGGACCATGCTCTCTTAGTTCAGTGTGCTACTTCAAACATTACCGAAGGGTGCTGTTTGAACTGTGGTACCACCTCATGAGGTGTAATAAACTTTGTCTTTTATTTCAGTTTCTGTGGCAACTTCTTCCTATATGGTCTGAGGACTTTGTGCAGAGAAGGGCAAACCCCTTGCACTAGTAGGCCTTGCTGAGGCTTACTTCGACAAATTGGCGCCTGAACAGGGACTCATCGGCGACTCGGACGCCCGACGGATTGGTCTCGACAAAGGATTGGGATCTCGCTGCGGACGATCAATGCCTGAGGAGACCAGAGTCTTGGCAACCACAGCTTTTTTCCCTTCTTTCTGATTTGACCATCCAGGTGGCGCCGGTCCTCGACTGAGATCCTTTTTGTTAATTCGTCATGCAGTGACCATTTAGTCGATTTTAGAACTTGGCAGTTGGAACCTGAACGCCCTGTGATTGGTAAGAGACGTTTTACGGCACTTGCTATGGGTTTTCATGCCTTTATTTCACCACTTACTGTGGCTCTCGTGTTTTGGGTGACTAGTCAATTTGTGTCCTTTGAATTGATATATAAATTGCAATTTATATAGGCAGGTAATGAAAGTTTTCTCCAATTTAATGTTGATTTGAACGCCACCTTAAGTGATACTTTGATTGTAATACTGCATATTCAGCACTATTTTTGGCATGCCTGTTTTTAGCGCACTTCGTAGGATGTGTTGCTTTTGTAAAGGTACCAATTTGAGAATGAAAGAATCGCAACCGGCAGCCCCAGAGGGGACGCACAATAGAGATATGTATGTTAAACATGGTCTTTCTTCTATAATGTACAGCACATTATGGAATAAATACACTTGTGTGGATCCTGAGTTACGTTGGCCTATGCATGGGTCATTTGATTTGCGAAAGACTGAGTATGTGGAACAATGTATGTGTAAGCGAAGGTCTAGGGAAGATATGTTTGACTGTATACGAATGTGGGAGAAAGAAGTGCGTGGACGAGTGAAGCGTGAGCAAGCCTTGCTTGAGAAAGAGCAGCAGAAGAATGTATATGTGAAAGCATTGGAAATGAGAAAGAAAGAAATAAACGATTTAAAGGAGATAGAAGAGAAAGAACGTAAATTACAGCAAACTGGCCAAGACACTGTTCGGCAACCTCTCTATCCTATCCTTAATAAACCGCACAATTATTTTTTGTTACTAGATCAACCTCCACCTCCGTATGTCGTTCCTTCTGCCCCTCATGAGTTAGCTGAGGTCTCCGGTTCGGAGCAACAGAAGATACAAGACAGTTGCTCTATGTTGCCTGCTGACCGTGCGTCTGGGCTTCGATCTATTGCTCGTAAAACAATTTGTAACGTTGTCTCTGCTTCTGAACTTTTAGACAACATGAAAGGGTGGACGGAAAAGGAGAAGTTATATTTTACTGAGGCATTTGCACAGAAGTTATTGAACTATTTCGGAAATATTCTGATGAGTTAGAGCCCGATGATGTAGCAGCTGATGATAAGCAAATGTGTAATGGTCTTTTTGTTTTCTCCCAGGTGGCTGATGCAATCAGGCATTTGGTGAAATTATGTGTTGCGGCAGTCCGTTTGTAAGAGGAGAAAAGGGCTGTGGACGTAGTTGCACGGACATCTCAGACCGGCGGGGTGCAAGCTTCCATCTTCAGAACAGATAAGACTGTGATAGTTCACGCGAAACCAATGCAGGAGGCAGCGCCTTTGTATGTTCCTCCTAAAGGATCGGGTACAAGTGATGATAAAACTTCTGTTGATGCTAAAGGTTATTTTATTTATAATTGGGTGTATACCCCTTGGAATAGGGCAGATGTAATGGCACTTAAAACAGCATTACCTGACCCGCGGAAAAATCCAGCCGCCTTTTATGAGGAAGTTGAGGGAGCAATTAGTTCTTGTACTATGACTTTGGCTGACATTGATTTATTTTTCGGATTGATATTACCGCCAGATATGTGGAGAACTGTTCGTAAAGTTGATGATCGTGTAGTTTTTGGGGCATCATGGAAAGAATCAGACCAGATGGACGGGGATAGGGAACCTGCGAAAAAGCCGTATCAGTTGATTCTAGATCTGCCCGCAGCCATATTAGTTAAGTTAAAAACGATTATTCCCCCTAAAAAGATAGATTGGACTGTTTTAGCGTCTTGTAAGCAAAAGGCAGATGAATCAGTCTCTGATTTCTTTACACGCTTTGAAGAAGCATTTCATGATTTTAACGGCCAGTTATTGTCAGATGATACGGGCAGACATTTGTTCGTCGATAAATATGTCGCAAATCTGTTACCAGGAATAGCTAGACGTCTAAAAGCTAGTGAAAGTTCATGGACTACCTCTACTCCGGTTTCTCTTTTGACTATGGCTCAGTATTATGAATGTCGGGAATTAGAAGCAAAAGGTAGTGAGGATAAAAAGATTAAAGAATTAAAGACGAAGGTTATGTTGGCTCAAGCTTATGGTCCGCCTTTTAGAGGTAGTGATAGTGGTGGACGTGGATCTGATGATTCTTCTTACACTCGTTCGAATTTGTCTGTTGATCAGTGTGCGTATTGTAAGAAATTTGGGCATTGGGATGCCGATTGTCCAACACTACGTGTTCAGCAGTGTTCACATGGTCGGGGACAAATGAGAAATCGCTCAGGATATTCAGGGCCTAGAAGAAGCACGAATGATCATGCTAGGTTTGATGCTAATGTACGAAGGCAGGATGGGTTTAACACTTTTGATAGACGGAACCAATACCAGATGTCTAACTATGTGCAGCCTGATTTCCAAGATTCTGCTTATGCATAGGATTGCCTAGGATGGGGTAAGGAATCAGTTGAAGTTCCAGTAGATCAAAGGGGTCCCTATGTTACAGCACATGTTTTGTGTTCTACTGATCAGTTTCTGGTTGATACAGGAGCTACTCGTAGCGCCTTGTCTAAACAATTGGTTCCAAGGGCTCCCCTGTCTGGCTTAACCATTACATTGATAGGTTTCAATGGAACACCTTCCCCTAGCCCATTGTCACAACCACTTGCATTCCATGTTGATAAATTTACTGCTCCATGTCCGTTTTTGCTTTCTCCAAATACACCAGACAATATTGTGGGTCTTGATATGCTCAAGTATTTCAGGGCTGCAATATGAAGCTCTCCTAAAGGGGTGCGTGTTATTTTGAATGATAATCATCCTGTGATGGAAAGAGTTTGTCTTGTTAAAGAGGATATTGCATTAGCTTCACTCCCTAGTACTTTGTGGGCTACTTCAGATACTAATGTGGGACAAATGATTATTGCACCGGTACATATTAGTGTCAAGGAGGGAGCTGTATTGCCACGTTTGCCTCAATACAAAATTTCACAGGAGGGCGAAGAAGCACTCACATGAATTGTGCATGATCTTATTGCAGTTGGAGTTGTTGAGGAAGTTCCGTATAATGTTTGCAACAGTTCGATTCTTCCTATTCTGAAAAAGGATACTGATACTAGGATTTACCGATTCATTATTGATTTACGAGAAGTGAATAAGATTGTGGTACCACAATATCCTGTGGTATCTGACATCACAACACGTCTTACTTTGGTTCCCCCAACAGCAACTACGTTCTCTGTGATAGACTTGAAGAATGCTTTCTTTTCGATCCCTATTCATCCTGACAGCTGATATTTGTTTGGTTTTACTTTGAATAAACGATCATTTATATTTTGCAGAATTCCTCAAGGCTATACTGAGAGTCCTAGTATTTATAGTCAAGCGTTAAAACGACAACTTGATTCTTTTGTTTTGCCTGAAGGTGTGGCTCTCATACAATATGTCGATGATAATTTGTTGGCAGCTGATGCCCCTGAGCAATGTGAAAAGTGCACTTTGTCCTTACTTTCTTTTCTTGCTTCACACCATCATGAAGTGTCACGAAAGAAATTGCAATATTGTAGACTAAAGGTAACCTATTTAGGTCACCTTTTGTCTAAGGAGGGCCATGCACTTACATCAGATCGTATTCAAGCAATTTTAGACGCACCAGTACCCTCTACTCAGAAAGATGTTCGTGCATTCCTTGGTCTTAATTCTTTTTGTAGGCAATGGATATTAGGGTTTTCACACATTGTCAAACCTTTGCTAGCACTTTTGACTAAAGATACTCCAATGCCCCTCCCATGGACAGATAAATTGAGACTGCTTTCTGGCAGCTACGACAATCCCTTTGATCAGCACCAGTGTTAGGTACTCCAGATTACACAAAGCCTTTTCCACTTTACGTACATGAGAAAGATGGATGTGCATTGTCAGTTTTAGTACAGACACATGGCGATAAGCAGCGTCCCTGTGCATATTTTTCAGCAGTACTTGATCCTGTCGCTCGAGCGTTGCCTGGGTGTTTTCGTTCAGTTGCGGCAACAGCTGTGTCAATACCTCAGAGTGAAGGGATAGTTTTGTCACATAAGCTGTTGGTGTTCGTACCCCATGCGGTTGCTGCTCTTTTAAATCAAACAAAGACGCAATATTTAACTAGCGCTCGCCTGACAGGATATGAATTGACATTGCTGGCTCCTCACATTACACTGAAGAGATGTGCAACACTAAATCCAGCCACTTTGTTGCCATATCCGGTGACTCAGCCTCAGTCACAAGAAACACATGATTGTATATTCCTTAACCGAAGAACAGACAAAGGGTCGTATTGATTTGCAAGATACACCCCTTCCAGATGTAGACGAGGAATTGTGGGTTGATGGGTCTTGTTTGAAGTTGCCAGACGGTATGACCTCAGCTGCATATGCAATCACCACGATACACATGGTAGTGGAGACACAGAACCATATACCATATACCACAGAAGTCAGCTCAAGCAGCTGAACTAATAGCTTTGACACGAGCATGTGAGCTTAGTACTGACTTATGTGTGAATATTTATACAGACAGCCGCTATGCTTTTGGAGTGGCTCATGATTTTGGTTTGCTTTGGAAGGAGAGAGGCTTTCTCACATCCCACGGGATGCAGATAATGCACGGAGAATTAGTGCATAACCTCTTGACTGCATTGACATATCCAAAGAAAATAGCTATTGTGAAATGTAGTGCACACAAGAGAGTGACTGATAAGATAGGGCAAGGTAATGCCCTTGCGGACCGCGTAGCACGTGAGACTGTGATGCAGCAAAGTACTACTTCTATGTATGTAGTGAAGTCACAAGCTGAACGTTGGCATTATGCTAGACAAGACATATTAGATATACAGAAATCTGCTTCTGTGAAAGAACATGAGCAATGGTCTGAAGAAGGAGAATTAGGTGATGAGGGCTGTTGGCGGAATAAGCAGATGGATAAATGGAAATTGCCTAAAGCTTTTGTACAACCTATGGTTCAGATGGCACATGGGCTGGCACATGTTGGAGCTTCAACAATAACGATGTTGCTTACGCAAGTTTGGGAGCATCCAGAAATTTCCAGTACAGCTAAGAGAGTAGTACAGTCTTGTTTGATCTGTTTACAAAACAATCCTGGAAAAGGGCCACAAACTCCTGCGGGAGGGTTTGCTACACCAACTGCACTTTTTGAAGTTCGACAAATGGATTATGTTCAGCTTGAACGCTGCAACAATTTAAAATATGTCTTGGTGGTGGTATGTGCCTTCAGTAAATGGATAGAGGCATACCCCACAAAGGATAATACTGCCATTACCACAGCGAAGGTGCTTTTGAAATAATTTTTCCCCAGGTTTGGTGTTTGCAGACTTTTATGGAATGATAACGGACCTCATTTTGTTGGGGAAGTTATTAAGTATGTCCTGAAAGGATTAGGGATCAAACAGAAGTTCCATGCGGTTTTCCACCCACAATCAGCAGGGTTGGTGGAAAGGTATAATGCTACTTTGAAGCTGAAGTTAGCGAAGATACAGGCTTCCACATCTTTAACTTGGCCGGATGCATTACCGTTGGCATTATTGTCTATTAGGTCAGTGCCACACTCTCGAACCGGCCTTACCCCATATGATTTGGAAGGCCAATTAACATTTGGGGAGTTCCTAAGCCAAATTCTGTATATGATGTACTTTGTGTCCTGATGAATGATTATTTGGCACAGTTAACCGACAATTTGGTTTCTATTCATCAACAGGTTCGAGAAGCACTTCCTGACAGATCTACAGGTGAAGGCCATGAACTCCAACCTGGTGACCAGGTTATGATTAAGTCATAGAAAGATCAAGCAGCTTGGAACCAAGGTGGCGAAGCCCAGAGCAGGTGCTCCTTGCGACAAGGGCAGCAGTTCGAATTACGAACCGAAAGAATTGGGTCCATAGTACTCACTGCAAGAGAGTGCTACCTACCTTGGTGGAACCTGCTGTGCTGACCGATCATCGAGAGATTTTGACTACGGAGAAAGGCCGTGCTATATCACCTGGCGAATCTGCGGAGTTCTTCCCGGACCATACGGTTTCTGGAGTGTCGCGATATAATTTGAGACCGAGGAAAGAATCTGTAGTGCTGAAAAAAAAACTGGTTGAGCTACCGCCCTGGGTTAGTGAAATGGAGAGCCAATGTAGCAAGGGGTGGGAGGGGGTTGGGGCATCAGTCATGCATTAGAGTAGTAACACCCATCTTAGCCCATGGTGAAGAAATCAGGAGCTGCTCAGGGATAAGAGCTCCAACAATTGTTTTTAATTAATTTCTGGAAGGGTCGATTATCACTGTTGCTAAAATGAATAACAAAGTGATCATTAGTACTATGGGGTTTGTTGTTGTTTTGGTTGTTATAGCAATAATCAACTGGTTTGTTAAAAAGAAGGCTCCTGCTCGTGAGTTTTTTGTTGCCACTACTCCAGTACCAGAGGATCACTATTACTTTACGCTTCCCTATCAGGAGCAGAAGCACTGTCAATCGTACTTCAATAACACTTTCATTCAGATGTTGCATCATACTCATAATGCTACAAATACTACTAACTGTTGGGTATGTGGAATGATACCTGCGCATCAAAAGAAAGGAGGAACACCTTTCATTCCTCTTCCTTTTTCACACAATGGTTCTTGCCAAGCTTGGTATACGCTTTTGTTTGCATCTGGAAAACGTACAGAGGGCGGACTTCTTTTTCGCCTTAATAAAGTATGCTACCAAGACAAGGATGGGTATCCCCAAGCCAAAGGAATTAAATGGGAATGGGAAGAGTATCAACCGGGCAATGTTTCAATACCATATGTCTTCACAAATATAAGAGACTCTGACAAGAAAGAGCAATTTGATATTTCTGTTACAAAAACTAAAGCAGATTTATGTATACGTAGCATTGGGCGAATTCCAGTGGGGACAAGCGATTGTACCTTGATTCTAACTATTGAGGGTGTAAATAATAGTAGTTTACAGCTTCACAGAATACATATTTTGTTTGTGGTAACTATGGATATTACCAACTACCTTTTGGGTGGTCAGTTGTGTGTTATGTATCTTTTCTATTACCCCGTGTTTTTGGCACCTGCATTATATCACCGAGATTTTAAACTGTTCAATGACATCATTAAAAATAGATATAAAAGGACAATAAGTACAAATGAGGTAGACCAAACGGACACTAGCCTGCAACAATATGTTGATTTTAATTTAGGGTTGTTCTCCTTTGTGGGTGCTGCATTAAACAGTAGGAAAGTGAGATGATTGACTAGGGTTGTGGAAGATGTTACCAATCAGGCAGCTCTGGCACTTGGGAATATTACGGAGGAGCTCCAAATTGCAAGGATTGTAGCGCTCCAAAATCGTATGGTACTAGATGTGATATTAGCTGATCGAGGTGGTGCATGTCGCATCATCGGTAGTAGTTGCTGTATTTTCATTCCAGATCACTCACCTTCAGTATATGATGCAATATCTAAATTGCATGAAATTGCTGCAGAAATTCACACAGAGACTGGTACTTGGACTTTTTCTGGATGGTTTTGGGCTCTTGTTTCCGTTTGGGGCTGGAAACTACTGACTATCCTGTGTGTAATGATTGTAATATTTTTCACATGCTGTATCTGTATTCAGTGTGGTCCAATGTTCTGCTCCATGTGTATTACTGCTTGTATGCCTACCAAAAGAGATATTACAGAAATGAAAGCACAATACATGTTAGATAAGGAAATAGCTGAAATGATGAGCATAAATATACAAGATGAATATTTAGATTATCCCAGAAAGACGAATGTCTTCAGCTAATGCTGAAAGGGTCGTCTGTTGTAATATAGTAGCGATTAGATTAAGCATTAGCAGAAGACATCTTGTATTTAGAAACTATTGTGAACATTTCGCAGAATCCATTTTGTATTCATGGCAGCCATTATCTCTGTCACATGCTGCCATGTGCTCTGTCCTACCTTCCTGTTAACTACTCTTGAAAATCTGTCTAGTGACAAGTTATATTTATCATCTCCCACTTTGCACATGCCCAGTAAGATCTGCAGCTGTAAGTAATTAGTAACCAACAGTAATGTGTCTACTAGTCCTTGAAAACTGTTAGCCCCTCCTACTAGTTGATTGTGCATTTCCATATGACCTTATATGTATATAAGTCTTGCTTCTATAATTGTACCACCTTCTTTTAGCCCCTACGTGGGTATTAAAGGACCATGCTCTCTTAGTTCAGTGTGCTACTTCAAACATTACCAAAGGGTGCTGTTTGAACTGTGGTACCACCTCATGAGGTTTAATAAACTTTGTCTTTTATTTTAGTTTCTGTGCCAACTTCTTCCTATATGGTCTGAGGACTTTGTGCAGAGAAGGGCCAACCCCTTGCACTAGTAGGCCTTGCTGAGGCTTACTTCGACACTATCATTAACAATGTCTTCCTTATGGTGCTGCCAAATACATCTGCCTTCTGAGTGGGCAGTGGCAGTGCATCATGTTCTGCCCTGGTAATATAATAGGTGACCTCATTGTCCTCAACCTCTTCATTGCCATAAATTCATTGATCACTGTGTTGTCCAATGGAATGTTGTTGATTGCTGATCATGCCTCATTGACTCTTTTGTTTGAACATTGCTGTCAGCAGGTCCAACATCAATGAAAGACATCTTAGCAGCTGTTGTCGACTTCTATGTCAAGGACTTTGACGCATAAGCTACTGAGTTACTCCATGTGTTTCAAATTCTGGCGGAATACTCTTCCAGTGAAGGAGGTAAAGAGAACATTGGGATACAAGCATTGTTCGTTGAAGAAGAGGGGAGCATTGAAGGTGCCGTGGATAATGAGGCCTTTGGACCTCATGTGTTGAGTATCTATATTTACCTGGAGGAGAAAGAAATGCTCCATTCACAAGTGCAAGGATGAACCTCTTTACCAGGAGTTTCTATTGTACCATCCAAAGAGCAGGAAAGAGTCACACTACGAGGAACTTCAAATGTACCCTCTACCCATGTTAAAGGACACTAGGGGCTTGATGCAGAAATTGTACAAATATTTTCTTTCGCCAAGGTCCAAGCACCACCCCATCCTCAACTATTGCATCCTCTGCCACAGCTTTCAACATATCCTTTAACGCAAGCTCCTCTACTCCTCACATAGGTCTCCTGTGTGGTCTAAAGGGGAGGTGCAGGACAACGATGATGAAGATCATCAGGCCAAGAACTCATCTGTTTGTCATATGAGTAGGACCCCTTTTTACCGCCCAGGGATGCAGGGGCAGATTCATCCACGGTGGATTCAACGTCAAGTGAAATATCGCTTTCACAGCATTTCACAAGAGTGTCCCTATATTTCAGCCTACCTGTGGACTCTATAGAAAAGCTCTGATCTTTTGGCTTGACTTTCAGCAGGATCATTACATCTATCTATATTTTGGCCCAATTGTGAACAGAAAGTCTAAATTAAATATACAATCCACATTCTGCGGCAATTAATGTGGTTAGAGAAAAAAATGCATCAACTTTGTTGTTTAAATCAGACTTCGCCACCTGACAGAGGGGGTGCAGAGTGTACACCATGGGCAAGATGGTGAATGGGCCGGTGAAGGCAGTTATCCAGAAGACTATATTGTCTCTCTACAGTAGGCAATTGCGACACGACATCAGCCCTTTCTTCAAGAAGCTGCTGCAAAAAGACTAAGCCCAAGCCAAAGCAATCCTCAAAGAAGGGGTGAAGGGGCATCAGCTGTCATTGATGCATCAATGGATGAAGTCTCCACAGGCTTCTGCCAACTAGAGAACCGATCTGTGTGGAGGAGATATGGTTAGCTTACAAGCATCATGTTCAGACCAAGAATAAAGTCCTTTCTCCTCAACATGCTTTACACTCTTGGAATTTTGTTTGCAAGTATGTTGATGATGACTTGCATTATATACAAACTGATATAGAGATGGCACTTTGATTGTTTTTGCTTCACTGGCATCCCCACTACTTTACACTTGCATGTCCTGAGTTTTGACTAACAGTATCATGACATACTTTCATCCTGTTTGCCAGTTTGACTCCTAAGCAGCTAACCAACATACAACCACCCACAAATGCTGCAATTTTGGCTCGCCAAGATGGTGGTTCCTTCTTTTATTCGAGAATAGGCCTGCTGCTCCTCATGAATTGGACCCCGGCTGAATCTAACCAGCTTCAGGGTTGTCAAAAAGACGGCAACTGGGGTCAACCAAGCACTCAGAGGAAAAAGAATTTCAAGACAGAAACAAAACACCTCTGGGAGCAGGTAAACACAGATTGGTTCTGAGCGACCAACTGAAAAAATGCTGCAATGAAATGAACCATTGTCTGTGTCTAGTTTAAATTGCTAGTGGTGACCTTTGAACCAGGATTGCAATGTCTGCGAATAATGGATTGGGCGACCTCCTGAAACAAAAAAGAGAGGAAATTAACCCAAAGGCAAAAATATGACTAGATTTCCAAAAGTAAACACTGTGGAAACTGGTGGGAGGCAACCCAGGAATGCATAGCAGCGTTAAGCTGGGAGGACTAACACAGCTGCAGGAACCAGGAAAACACAGCAAGAGACTTGAGACACGACTCAGAACACATTCCCTCAACATGGCACAACTGCAAACAAAAGAAAATAGAGAATGCCAAGCAAAGGTAAGATCAAAATAACCTGGTGATTCCAACAGCCTAACAAGCCCTCTCTGGCCCTGTACTTGGCATACTCCCATATCCTTCTCATCCCTCTGTTTGAACCCTGCCAGTGTAGGGCCAGGATTCAGGGCCATTTATTAGACTGAATACACCAGGCTTCCACAATGAGTAGCTTGTGAGCTTTCCTGTGTACAGCCCAGCCTACTAAATTAAGAGCTTTTGCGTCTTGAATTAATTTATGTATATCAGCTTTTAAAAGCGTGTATTCAAGATGAAAATGCTTGTATTTTCAGAACTCAGACACTGATTTTTGGAGAAAACAAAAACTCATATTATAAAAATGACAACCTTGGTGCCAGGGGTATTGCAGCTTTGGCTGTTGTATATTATCCATGCAGAGATATTCCAGTAAAGCCTGATGCACCAAATTAATAATTGCTGGCAATCTTGCAGATTGTGGCCACTAATGTAATCTTTCTCTTTGTCATCACAATTAAAACACTAAAATATTACCTGCTCAGGATAATTTTCATTGAACACAAGGAGCTCTTATTACACAAAAGGTTGGCAACCCCTGTGACAACCGTCAATATTGTCAAATATGGACATTGCCTAGAACTCACAAAGACACCACAATTAAACCATTAGAAAAAGGTACAGCATTCCAAGAAATGTCAACGCTTACTTGGTGGATGTCCAGCCCTGCCTATCCTTTTGAGGTCCGAGCCATGGATTTTCACAAAATGTACTGCCCAGTTGATTGCACATTTGAGATGGCAGGGGACAGCCATATACCCTTTCCTACACAACTAGCTTCTAAGAGCTCCCACCTTAAAGCAAACAAAGAGTGCCACTCAGACAAATGATTGGGCTCTTGCGAGAATATCTACAGTGGAAGTAGAAGGTTTTTCCCTCTTTGAAAAGAGGAATCGAATTTGTGGACTTAATATCTCTTCTGCAATCCCAAGGTAGAATTACAGTTTGGTAAACATTTCCTGGGCTACATGTCTTAATGCATCCTCCTGGTCTCCATATTGCTTGAGAATTATATCAGTTCATGAGTAATCGAGAAATCTGTGACAACAATTTAGTGGAGACCCGGGTAATATAGTTTTGCAATTCTAAAGCTAGTCTGCAGTGAATTTAAATGCAGGAAAACATTTTCAAAAACGTATTCTTCAACTTTTATGAATGACAAAATCCTCCACGGCAGTGTGGGCAGCACATTCTAAAGAACCTTCAACAAGCACCTTATAGAAACCCAAGAACCTGGCCTGCTCAACAACCTGCTAGACAGAGCTATGGGGCATGCTTATACAACCAAAACTCTGCTTTGAACCAAACCCCAGCCTACTGTCAGTGACCAAGAGAAGATCCATCATCACAACCAAGCATTTACTCAATTGACTTCATGGCTGATGAAGTCTTAGGTGTGTTCTTTAAACCTTCCCGGAAACTGCAAGCGCATTTCTCGAGCTACCTGGGTAGAATCTGTAATGCACACCTAAGTCAGTCTTCCAGCCTTATTTTGAATGAACCAACAAGTCAGAATTTCAGGTAACTTTAAGGGTGACTGGAGGGGACCTCTGTTTAATGTTTTTCCAGATCCATGCACCAGAACCAAGAGACCTTTACATTATTTAGAAGATAAAGGTTATCTGGGGTTCTATCATGGCAAGACTAAAGACTTTTGACTAACAAACTTTTTAAGGTTTTCAGCAAAGCCATGAAGGGATAAGCTAAGTAACAATAGGCCTGAAAAGATCAGGTGATGCTTGCTTGTATGCCACTCACGGTCTGGCATGCCTTTTGCAGGTGGGACTAGAATCTACTCCACAAGCAGCATTATCACAACATCACAGCTATTGACTGGCATTTCACTGGTGGCCATCTGCAAAGCTGCAACATGGAGGAAAAATACTTTCCTTCTCCAAATGTGAGCTATGGAAATCTTGGAGGCTACTGCAGCAGTAGGTCCCTCTGCCTCATTGGCTGGAGTTTATTCATACAATGATGTTGATATACTGCACAAGGTGCAATGTTACATGAGTAATTGTGTAGACCGGGGTTACAATATATTTACTGAAAAATTCCAAACTTTCAACAGGGAACAAGTGTAGCATGTGAATCATTCATTGCTACAGGACCATGGATGTCTGATGAGGACACTTACCAATAAAACAAAAAAACATTTTTGTACTCACCCAATTGTAAATACATGCGATCTAATTATAGCAAAGACTGTGTTACTTGAGCATGGTTTGCTGAAAAGACACAGACTTCAATATCAGTCACATAATGCACCCGAGGGAATGGAAGGATGATCGTTTTCCTTGAAGCAAATAAAGGAAAGTTTTAAGGCAGCACCTAACAGTAAACTTCTGCCCCTCGACATTCCTTCCCATACTATAGAAGTTCTTCCGATCCTTTCACAGGCGAACATTTTCAAGCCACCTGAAATTCTGTTGGTTTCCAAACGAGTAAGTGTACATTCTTCAGGATGTAATCACTCCCCCCCCAATACTTTCTATTACTATTCCACCATTCTTAACCCGGTTTGTAGATCAATGGCAAAACATTAGTAAACATGCTCAGTTTGTAAAAACATATTTAATGTTCATTGTGTCATATGTCACATAAACTGACAAAAAGTGCTTCATGAATCAAGGCCATATAAACTGGACTTTTGTCTGTTACACTGAGCTGTGAAAATCAGTATCAACAAAAGAAGCTTAAGGCAATACAAACTCCACTCATTGCTGGCAGGACAATCTGGAAGCCTATTAATACCGCAAACTCTATTTATTGCTTTCATTCCTAAGTAGACTAGCTGGCGGCAACAGTACAGCAAGGTAGAACCTAAAATAGTAATCTGCCTCAACAGTTTATGGATTAAATTAATGCTAGTAGTGAATGTCAACAAAAAAGAAAAATATTTGTATAAAGTTGATGGTTACACAGATCTCCCACTGTGTTTGCTTCACACAGAGTAAACAAGTTGTGCTTTGATGATATACCACACCAGTTTAAAAGTAAGCCACAACAGAAAAAGTAAGGCATCAGTCAAGTTTAAAGTGCACCTAAAGGAATGAGATTAAAAAGAAAAAAGATTGGGAAGCCAAACAGCAGTCACCCTAAGGACATTAAGGTGATAATGATTCACATTCCCAGGCAGAAATCTGTGCAAAGAGGGCTCATAAATGAGGTTCTGGGCTGCTTTTAAATGCAGCTCTTGCATAACAAAGAAGACGATCTCTGTCCTGCATATGTTTCAATACTCTGTGTGCTCTGTGAAATGAGGCAGTGGAATTGTTTGTCTCGTAACTGCAGCGATGGATTGCGATACCATAATGAAGAGCTTCACCAAGAATCTTGGTCAAAGGGATCTAAACGCTGGAGAAAATCGATGAAGTTTCCCAGGAGACTTCACTTTGGGAGCAGAAGGATTGAATATGAGTGCTTCTAAAGGGTAATACTTGCCACAGAAAGCATTGCGATCCCTATATTAAGTAAATCAGTATAATTATTCGAAGGCCTCTGAAAGGAGTATCACAGTCATTGTGGGTCAAAGCCAAACGTTCCAAATTGCTCTGCAAAACCCGTACAGCAAATTCCATTACTTTCCAGATTTTATGTATGATGGAATAGTGCCACGAGCGGTTAAACCCTCAAAGCGCTTGTAGGTGTAATTGATGAAAACCCAGTCCTTGTTCTTGTAGTCAGATTCCTGGTGGTTGCTTGTAGCCACTAGTAGGGAACAGCAAATACAAAGGATTAATATTTAAAAATACTATGCAAAACAGGTTCAATTTTAATTTAAGACATCATCAGTTATAATAAATGGTGAAAAAGAACCTAAATTCTACAATGCTGTCGTTTAGCCTTTTATCGAGAAGTGCATTAAAAAAAAAAAGCACAAACAGATAGGGACTAGCTTCAGTGACTCCAAGCACTGGGCCACTCTAGCCCGTGTCACTCATGACTTTTTCACAGCACAAAAGAAAAATATTACAATGTACTGCTGAACTCAGGATTTGAAATTTGCACCTCTACGAGTCATTCCTATCTGAGATGGTCAAAAATGCAGATCATCCTCTGTTTTGTGATCAAGCACACATCTGAGAATATATAGTATTCTTGGTGTAGAATTTAAAACATCAAGTTAGATTTTTTTTTCTTCTAAATCTTTAAACTGAGACTTTAACTTTGCAGTCATAGTGAAGGATATTATAATAAATTCTCTTCCCAAATTGGGTAATGACCGTTCTGTTTTCAAAACATTTAAAGGCCTAGGACCTGACTATTTTATTCAGCGCCTCCATGCCAACTGGTGCACTTCTCAGCAGGACTCTCCAACATTACCTATTCTGTTCATTACCCCTACAATACACAACCTCTTCTGACAATTGCCTTCATACGGATATTAACTTGTCTGTTAATACATGTTTTATAAAATAAGTAGCAAAGGGACTTTTAGTCTTAGGGTCGGGGTTAGAGTAGGGTGGTCCATATTTTAAAACAATAATGAAATATATACAATAAATTAATTCAACTCAACTGATTTAAAGAAGAATATTTAAGAATGACAGGGTTAGGGTAAGGGTTACGGATAGCACTAAGGTAAAACAATTTCTTAGGGAAATCAGGTTATTTTAAAAATTTGACATAACTATTGCATTAAAAAACAAGCATTATCAATGCCACTACGTCTCGCCTACGGGAGAGCTATTGGCTTAGTCAATTTCTTTTAGCCATGTTGTACAGTAGTGCTGCTACTGAGCACCATGGCTTAAAGTTATGAAACCAAACACTTTGACGCAGCCAGCACTGACAGTGAACAGCAGTGATCAGTTTTCTTAGTGCAGGATTATTCTCTGCTTTCACAAAAACAAAAAGTTTAATTATCTTACGACCAAGCAGAAGTTTGCATATTGGCCCCACATGACGACAGAGCCAAAAAGGCCATGCAGAGCAGGAGGCGCTGCACCATTTGCTTTTTTGTAGCATCTTGAAATCCATTGGCATGACTTTTGTTTTTCTAACAGGGTGGGAGGGGGCAAATGAGAAGGGGGTGGAGTGTTAATATGGCAAGCCACAATGGGGGAAGGTGGAGAAAACCGGAGAAAACAACACAGGACAAGGTTGGGGGCGGAGGGGGTCAGGGTAAGCAGCCATGCGCAAGGGGGTAGGGGCGAAAGGGTGCAGACAGGAGGGAAGAAAAGTACCTCTGAAAGTGTCAAGCAGTGGAATGATACTGGGCAAGGGAAGCAGTACTTGGGCCATGCTTAAGGTTAGGGACAAACACACGGAGAGGAATTGAAGCGGTCATTCACTGACCATGGAGAAGCAATAAAATAAGATGGACTATGAAGCTAACCAATGGTAAGCAATGGACAGGCACTAAGCCCACTGTAAGTAAACAAAATATCTTGCAAGTGACAGTGCATGCACTGTCTCAGACGAGACAAAGTATTTTGTGTGGTGTGGAGGAGGAAAGCTGTCAAAGAGGCGAAGGTGCCCATCCAATATACTGTAAGGCATTAAAAAAAGACAGTGCCCTGAAAACATTAAGGGGCGCTAGGGTGAAGCCAGGATAGTGTTGAGGGTTCAGGGGTGGTAAAGGGAGTTGAGGGTGATTTGAGGGTTCAGGGGTGAGTACAGCTTAAGGGAGGTGAGAGTGACTTGAAAGTTCAGGGGTGGGTTGAAGTAAAGGGAGGTGATGTTGATTCCAGGGAATCAGGGAGGAAAGGGTGATTTTAGGGTTGTGTAAAGGGAGGTAAGGGTGATTTTAGGGCTTGTGGTTGTGGACAGATAAAGGGAGGTAAGAGTGAATGTAGAGTTCAGATGAGCAGAGGTAAAGGGAGGTAAGGATGAAGAAAGTAAGGGTGATTTTAGGGGTTAAGAGGGACAAAACTTTTGAAATCACAGAGTGTTTGATGATGAATAAAACATCCTCTAAATTCTAAACAAACATGGGCACAGCCAGTAGGGCTCACCTATGTGAGAGCTATTTGCTTTGCCAATGCCTTTTAGCCATGTTCTACAGCAATGTGGCTGCTGTTCAGCATGGCTAAAAGTTCGAAAGTTAGTGGTATGACGTAGGGTAGGGTAGCATAAAGTGGAGTAGCATACAGTAGGGTAGAGAGGTAGAGTGTCACTGAGTAGAGAGGCAAGGTATGGCTTAGAGAGTGGAGTAAAGTGGAGTACGATGGCGAGGAGACATGGCGTAGAAGACAGTAGCACACAGTAAAGCAGAGTGGAGTGGCATAGAGAAGGGTGGTGTGGAGTGGAGTACAGTGACCTAAAGATGTGTGGAATGGCACAGAGTAAACTGGTTTAGAATGCTATAGAGTAGAGTGGCATAGAGTGGAGCAGAGTGGAGTGGTGTAGAGTTCTATGAAATGGTGTGGCGTTGTCCAGAGTGGAGTAGATTAGAGTGTCATGGTGTAGTGTGAATCAGAGTGGTGTAAAGTGATGTAGAGTGGCGAAGAGTGAAATGGAGTGGCACAGATTAGAGTGATGCAGAATGGCGTAGACTGACAGAATGGAGGGACGCAGAGTGCAATGGCACAGAATGGAGTGGAATGGCACAGAATGGAGTGCATAGAGTGGAATGGCATACAGTAGAGTGGTGTGGTGTGGTGTAGTGACGTACAGTAGAGTAGCACTGAGTAGAGTATTGTGGAGTGGCGTACAGTGGCCTAGAGTAGAGTGGCGTACTCTTGCATAGAGTAGAGTGCATAATGTAGAGTAGATCAGAGTAGTGTGGAGTGGCATAGTGTGCCACAGAGTTGCATTCTGTAGAGTGGCATGGAACTTCACAGACTAGAGTAGAGTGGAATAGAACAGACTGGTATACAGGAGAGTGGCATTAATTGGGTTGGAATAGAGTGGAATGTCGTACAGTAGAGTGGAGTGGCATATAGAGGAGTATAGTAGAGTGGAATGGAGTAGAGTGGCATAGTGTAGAGTGGCATAGAGTAAAGTGGCATGGACTGTTGAAGAGAGGCATACAGTGGGTTGACATGGCGCTCCTCATCAAAGCAGTAGACCACACTTTCACTCTTATGAAGTGTGATCTAGGCTTAATCGTTAGGGCTCTATTGGTTTTCTGGGAATGGATATGGTTTTTATAATGATAAAGACAAAACTATCTTCGTGGGTGCGGACTGTTTTGAATAGGCTACTCTTGTGCACAGATCCAAAATTAACGAAAACCTCCTTGTCCTAATGCTCATATATCTCTGAGACTTTTTTACATTCAAAGTATATAACAATCTTTGTGCCTCGTGTGAAGGTTTCAGCAAACAGCTCAGAATATAGATAGCCAGACTGCAGGGCCGTACACTTGCAAGGGCTGAAACAGCCTTTATTAATATGCACTTGACAACACGCCTGGCTTTGCACATAAAGGGTTGCTTGTACAAAATATTTGTGTAGACTTTTAGACATTTCTAACATGACAAAGTACATCATTTGAGCTAAAAAGTAAAACTTGGCTGCCCTCAAAAAAAGAAAAATAGTGGCAAATGTCGACAAAAGAAAAATGTTGCTCTAATTACATTTAATGAACTCCGTGATACAAATTTTCTTCAGCAAAACACACCCTACACAAATGCATACTGAAAGGATTTTGAGACAAATATGAACTTGGTAGCACAATAATGTTTCAAACTGTAATTTCTGCCACAATAAAGTGTCTGTTTCGAGCTAGTCAGCAATTCCTCATTGAAGCTTGTAACATTATTATTTCAAAAAAGTAGTTTCCAAACTTCTTGCATTATCCCTCCTAAAGCATCCTCATCCTACATTATCCATATTTCTCTGTAATTTTCACAACTCATTTAAGTTAGCACTGTCCACTTTCACAGTCCCGTTCATTCTTCTTATGATCTCGCTTCCCTTTCTTCTCCCCCACAGTGCTCAGATTCGGCCTCGTGGATGTATAAACACTATATATATATACTACATGGCAATGATAGCACACCAAATCTACAACACCAACCCTGGAAGGGAGACAAAGACAGATGCCACAACAATGGGACAAAAATACAAAGGACTGGGACAATTACATTGGGAAATTGACTAGGGCCATCATGGATGGGAACACTTGGATACTGGCCCTACTGCACGGATACAGATACATACATATATATATATATATATATGTAACATAATGCTGCTGTGCTCTACTGCCCTGTGGTTCAACTGACCAGCAGGCGCCCAGCGGGCACTCAAGCAAGATGACCATACGGCACTGATCAGAACTCTGCTGTACATTCAGTGCCCTACCATTGTTGTAGCCAGAAAGCATCATCTTCATCTTGCTGTGACTGAAATGAGCAAATCCAAAAACAGATTATGTGACAGGTTTGTTAAAAGACATACACAGGTGTCCTCGTTAGGTGACAGTCCAGATGTATACGTCTTCAAGGAGGAATGTGAAGTGCGTCTGACGCCCATGATCTCCCCTTAGTTTGTTCGGAACATGGATCGTAACAAACTTTTTCTGGATGTCTAAAACATGGTTTGATATTTTACAGAGGCCATCATTGAACCCCACCTTCAAAAAGAAAATTGATCTTATGAAAACAGAGACAGCTCTTTCAATAAGCGTCAAGTCTTCCCACGCTATGAATATTTATGAAACTAGTAAGTGCCAAATAACACATTTTAAAGATCTTTCTCTCCTCACCTCCATGGATGTTTGTGATAGTTGAAATGCTGTTTGGGATAGCACTGTTAGGAAAAAATGTGACAAGATACAAACTGTATTTAAACATGGTTTCAGTTCTCCCCACGGCTATTTTGGGGGAGGGAGGGACAGGGAGACACGAAAATCAGTTTCTACAGTTTAGCTCACCATTGTTAAAAACATTTGATTGAACTATATGGATGACTATAGATGGGTCAAGATGTGCTTTTCAAATCTAAGCAATTGAATATCACTGAATAAACTACATAATGTCTGCTTACTTAAGACATTAGAGTTCATAAATAAATAAGAAAAAAATCATTGGTAAGCACTTGATTAATTCAAAGCAAATTCTTAAAGGTACGAGAACACTGTTTTGAACTTTAAAAGGTCCCATAACTTAAAGGACAATTTGTGTGCCAGTTATTTGGAATATACAAAAAATGAATAGAACAAACTGGCTGCCTTCATTGCCCATCATTCTTTTACACGAGGGATAGATAGCTGCACATGTAATTATGCAAGTACTTCTATCAAAATGTTTAACAATGGTGAGCCAAACAGTGAAAATTATTATTTTGGGGTTTCCTTAAACTGGCTAACTGCATTTGTGAACGATGAAACAAGTGTTGGGAGAGGGTAGAAAAGCGCTAAAGACAGGCGAGTGACAACTTGAACTGCAGACTTATGGAAAAGCCTTTCTGCACTCTGTACTACGTGTGCTCAAGGGCTATTATTACCATCTGTATTTTTATAATAAGTAAAAATGTATTTTACTACACTAAATCTAGATGTTCGACAAATACTGTTTTTTATTTATTTTTTATTTTTTTATTTTTAGAAACGCGTCAGTTAACAATTGTAAGAGGATTGCTTTGATCAACGGTCAGGAGAGGGCGCTCATATTACAACTTTAATCTTCTTAAAAGAAAAACTTGAAATGGGCTGAAAACTTGTGAGCGACCCGTGCCCTATTTGTTTACATGTTACAACGGTCTTTAATAGTGCTCTAATGAAGGTGCTAGAATTGCGAACGGTGAAAGGCGTTGTTCCATTTAACAATTAGTCTGATTTAATGGTGAACTGTGACTGGAAAATTTCTAAAGCATGCCGGAGATGACCGTTTATCTAGTTAATGTGTTACGCAGGCACTTACAGCTATTTAAATGACACAAAAATGCACTTATAATTTTAACGATTTGCTGCGCGATCCCGTGAGACCCTGAGGAAGATACAGTAAACGCCACCATAAGGATAGAACACTGTTGTTCCATGACGGCCCATATATGGCAACCTAATTATTCAGTGACTTTCTCCCATGGTCGGATTGGGGTCACAATTAGGCCCGGGTACTCCCCCAAAAAAGTGGCCCACGTTCCAGGCTCGTCCTTTCATTGATCGCCATTTGCTCAGGTCTCACTAGACCATTTTTTTTTTAGAGAAATATTGTTAAATTAAGCATTATAGAGCCTGCAAAGTTGGTAAAAACTAGAAGCACTGCAGTTTGGTCAGGCTGGCCAGGTGAAATAAAATGGCCACAACCAGATACCTGGGTAGGGCTCTCACTTAGTCCTATTTTTTTTATTTTTATTTTTTAACCAGAATGGGCAGTATTTAGGGGCCAGATCAACAAAAAAAATTCTTGTTACAAATGGCCAGGCCGTTTGCGACAAGAAAAAAGCATTTTGTGATGCACAGACCAAATTTTGCGATTCAGTAATCTATTTACATAATCGCAAAAAGGGTTTGCAAGTCTCAATTACGAAGGGACGATCCCTTCCTAATTGCAAGTCGCAGTGCGATGTATGATTGTTTTGTGATCATAAATGCAGTCACAAAATAACCTCAGTTAGCACCAATTTCAAATTGGTGCTAACCAATTCGCAAACCCTTCCCCTTTGTGAATGGCAGCAAAAATATTTTTTCAGAGCAGGCAGTGGTAGGGACCACTGCATGCTCTGAAAAAATGAAAATAAAATATTTATATATATATTTTTTTCAAATGCATCCCGTTTTCCTTCAAGGAAAACAGGCTGCATTTAAAAAAACAAAAACAAAAAAGAACCAACAAAACCCCACTGCTTTATTTAAAACCAATCACAGACATAGTGGTCTGCTGTCCCCAGCAGGCCACCATCCCTGTGAGTGGGGTCATTCACAATAGGGTCGCAAATTGCAACCTACCTCATGAATATTTATAAGGTAGGTAATTTGCGACCTCATTGGGAATTGTAAACAGTGTCACTGGCACTGTTGTAAATCAGGTTTTGCGACTCGCAATTTGCGAGACGCAAAACCTGATATTTCTACATGTGGTCCTTAATGTCTTAGCTGGTATGAAAATGAAGAAAATCACCCTAAGCTGGTATTTTTAGCTCTGGTCATTACATACTTTAAAAGCAAACGTAATGCGAAAGTACATTAAAATGTTTTCTTAAAGGTGAGTTAAACGTAGACAAAGGCAGAAGAGCCATTTTAAAAAGGAATGTGGGTGTTTTTATGTAACGGGTCCTCATTATTTATCATGGCTTGGGCTTTGCAGAGTCTGGCAATTTGTTTTTTGTTTGTGTAGTTTTATATAGGGTGAACACAGTGCAAAGGCAGTGGAGTGATTTAAATGAGCACTAGTTACACTGCACTAGTTCAAACTAATTTTTATTAACCTCTTAGCTGCTGGGCCTTCCCCCCCCAGTGCTGAGCCCTTTTTTGGCTATTTGGGGTGGTTCGCGCTTAGGCCTTCATAACTTTTTGTCCACATAAGCTATCCACGCCAAATTTGCGTCCTTTTTTCCAACATCCTAGGGATTCTAATGGTACCCAGAGTTTGTGGTTTACCCTGGAGGAGACCAAGAAATTAGCCAAAATACAGTGAAAATTTCTTTTTTTCCCAAAAAATGGGAAAAAAGGGCTGCCAAAAGGGCTTGTGTTTTTTTTCCCTGAAAATGCCATCAACAAAGGGTTTCTGGTGCTGAAATCACCATCTTCCCACCTTTCAGGAACGGGCAGACTTGAATCAGAAAACCACTTTTTTCAACACAAATTTGGCATTTTACTGGGACATACCCCATTTTTACTATTTTTGGTGCTTTTAGCCTCCTTCCAGTTAGTGACAGGAATGGGTGTGAAACCAATGCTGGATCCCGGAAAGCTAAACATTTCTGAAAACTAGACAACATTCTGAATTCAGCAAGGGGTCATTTGTGTAGATCCTACAAGGTTTTCCTACAGAAAATAACAGCTGAAATACAAAAAATATTGAAACTGAGCTGAAAACAACAGCCATTTTTCTTTATGTTTTACTCTGTAACTTTTTCATGCGATGTCAGATTCTTTAAAGCAATACACCGTTATGTCTGCTAGACTCTTCTGGTTGCGGGGATATAAAGGGCTTGTAGGTTCATCAAGAACCCTAGGTGCCCAGGGCCAATAAATGAGCTGCACCCTGCAGTTGGTTTTCATTCTATACTGGGTATACAGCAATTAATTTGCTGAAATATGAAGAGTGAAAAATATGTATCAAGAAAACCTTTGCATTTCCAAAATGGGCTCAAGATAAGGTTTTGAGGAGCAGTGGTTATTTGCACATCTCTGAATTCCAGGGTGCCCATACTAGCATGTGAAATGCAGGGCATTTCTCAAATAGACGTCTTTTTTACACACTCTCATATTTGGAAGGAAAAAATGTAGAGAAAGATAAGGGGCAATAACACTTGTTTTGCTATTCTATGTTCCCCGAAGTCTCCCGATAAAAATGATACCTCACTTGTGTGGGTAGGCCTAGCGCCCGCGACAGGAAATGCCCCAAAACACAACATGGACACATCCCATTTTTTTACAGAAAACAGAGGTGTTTTTTGCAAAGTGCCTACCTGTAGATTTTGGCCTCTAGCTCAGCCGCCACCTAGGGAAACCTACCAAACCTGTGAATTTTTTAAAACTAGAGACCTAGGGAAATCCAAGATGGGGTGACTTGTGGGGCTCTGACCAGGTTCTGTTACCCAGAATCCTTTGCAAACCTCAAAATGTGGCTAAAAAAAAACACGTTTTCCTCACATTTCGGTGACAGAAAGTTCTGGAATCTGAGAGGAGCCACAAATTTCCTTCCACCCAGCGTTCCCCCAAGTCTCCCGATAAAAATGATACCTCACTTGTGTGGGTAGGCCTAGCGCCCGCGACAGGAAATGCCCCAAAACACAACGTGGACACATCAAATTTTTTCATAGAAAACAGTGCCTACCTGTGGATTGTGGCCTCTAGCTCAGCCGGCACCTGGGGAAACCTAGAAACCAGCGCATTTTTGAAAACTAGAAACCCAGGGGAATCCAAGATGGGGTGACTTGTGGGGCTCTGATCAGGTTCTGTTCCCCAGAATCATTTGCAAACATAAAAATGTGGCCAAAAAAACACTTTTTCCTCTCATTTCGGTGACAGAAAGTTCTGGAATCTGAGAGGAGCCACAAATTTCCTTCCACCCAGCATTCCCCCAAGTCTCCCGATACAAATGGTACCTCAATTACGTGGGTAGGCCTGGTGCCCGCGACAGGAATAGATCACACAACGGTCAATGGTGGTTCTTACATGAGGCAGCTGTTGACCCTCTGTGGACTCCCCCGAATGTCTAGTTTCCAGAAATGTTTGGGTTTAGTGTGTTTCTCTATATGGCCGCCGAACCCAGGACCAAAAACACAGGTGCCTGTCTTACAAAACCAGTTTGTTTTGCAATAGATAATTTTGATGTCTCCACAATACGATTTGGGCGGTGGAATTTGGGGCTGAACTAAATTGGGGAGCTCCCAAGAGAGCACTCTCTCTCTCTCTCTCTCTGCTTGCCGCTGCATTCACCTGCTCTCTGGGTTGGGCTAACCCACTATTACCCAGTTGCACAGACTGCTTGCGAAGGGACAGCAGGACTGTCCTCATCACCTCCCTCATAATGTACTGGAAGAGGAGTTATTGAATGGGGCTCCTCCGACTGAAAAATCACTCCCAGAGTCTGCGCCATTGTCCTATCCCTCAGATGCTGTCTCAGTATCTGATGTCTCAGTCTCTGATCCTATGTCAGAGCAGTCCTCTATAACCCGAGTGCCGGCAGCAGTAATCCATCAAGATGCCATCTCTGCTATTGGCTAAACTGTTGCTCTAAAACACTAGCCTATGTAGACAGTCACAAAATCGATGGTGTGTGTGAGATACGTGCAACAGTAGAGGCCACCTTACCTGCGCTTCTTCCCTCAATCAGCACATTCTTTCAAGACACTCAAAAAACACCTTGTCACATACCATTTGTCACAGTCTTTAGCACCTCCTGCGCCCAGTCCAACAATCATTATTGGTGCTCCCACTCCCTCCTCCTCGGATTTCCCTCATTACCACCCAGCAAAAGTGCCCTTGATCTCTCCATAGCCGCCCGCAAATACATTTCATTTGTATTATAGCGCAGGTAATGGCTGACTTTACTAATGTACTCAGCTATTGACATAAAATACAGATTTGCTCTTTGCAGTAGGCATATAAACCTTCTGCGCTTCTTTATGGCACTAAAACTGCCACTAGACAAATGTCTGATCCTTTCGTAGCAGAAACATAATCACAATACTTACTTGACGTTTTTTTAGGGAAACCACACACATATTGACAAAAGTGATGTACCCAGGGGGCACCTACCTTTTTTAAAAAATATGCCCACGGGGGGGGCCGGCCCGTTTTCCAAGGGGGCCGACCCCCCCAAGTGAAATCCCTGGCGTCTAGTGGTGTTTCCTGGCCCCCGATCGCAGCTGTGCTGCGATCGAGAGCCATGAAACACTTTCAGAAGGCCTCGTAAGAAAGGGGAGATTCTCCCCTTTCTTATGAGGCCTTCCTGAAACTGTTTCCTGGAAGGCCTTGTAAGAAAGAGGAGAGTCTCCCCTTTTTTACGAGGCGTTCTCGAACGTGGGGAAGGCCGTTTTCCCCATCGGAGTAGGAAGCGGCCGCAAGGCTGCTTCCTGCTCCGATGGGGAAATCAACTTTGTTACATCAGAGCGCCTCGCGACGCGCTGACGTCACAAAGGGGCGGGGAGAGACACGGAAGTGCTTCCGTGTCTCCCTGGGGCAAAAACAAAATAAAAAAAATACTCGGGTGCATAACCCCCTCCCTGGTGTCGGCCACTGGTCGTGACCCGCACCAGGGAGCCAGTGGCCGACGCCCGCATTGAAGGGGTTAAGGTGTAGTGAAATTAATTGATTTGCCCAAAATAAAAGGATGCTGGGACTCGCTGCTGGGAAGGTGTCACAGTGAGGCCTTTGCAAACGCACCCCCCCCCTTCCAGGGCCTAAAGACACTGGGGCCGAAGTGACAACACCTTGCCCCTGCGAGCCCTCTGCATACTCCCTCCTGCCCTGCTCTCCACGGACTGAATGTGATGGCCCGGCGGGGAGGCATCAGAAGAAAAACTGTTACAGGGATGGATCAGACAAAAAAAAAAGGGGGGTTTGGAGGGGTGGCTACGAGGTGAGCATGGCCCATTCTTCTCACCTGGCCCCCAGCCTGGCTTGGGTGGAGGGATGACGTGGGCAAAATAAATATAAATTACAGTGGCCTAGCAGGGAGCCTGTAAGGCTATGTGGGCCGGTTAACAGAGGCCCTAATAAAACTAGCCCACATGTGACCCTGAGGCACCGGCCCATTGCCCAGTTCCTGACTGGCCACCTTCCCAATCCAACCCTGCCTTTTCCTCACAGCTCGATTTGAGGTTGAGAGAAGGAGATATCCTAGAGAACCAGCTTTTAATTGGCATCACCGTGTCAGGGCCTGTATTGATGAGGTCATATGGATACTATTGTCTTGCACAACTAATCCTCTAGCCATTGTTGTACGGGTTATACAACCAATCTGGTTTCTGGTATCCTGAGAGAGCCCTCTTCAGACCGAGACGTACAACTGTCTATAGATAACTGCACTTCTCCTGAATGGATGGCAATCTTTTCTTTGAGTTGAGCTCCATTATTAAGTATTGGATACACTGAGTAGAAGAGGGAAATGATCTGTCTTCATTGGTCTGAAGACATTATTCCTGCAGAAGCCCCATCATTATTTTGAAGTTCTGAAGTATTTCTTGGCAACAGCCATCTCTGAGGAGCCGGTCAATGAGGCAGCGATAAACAAATATTCATCTGCGTAGAAAGAAAGACACAAGCATGGCCACGCATTTCACGCAGGAACTGGGGGCTGCCTTCAGTCGATAGACAAGTGTTCTTTCTATTTAGGTAGTCAAATTCTTCCAATCCTGAATGTTGGAAGGTTGTTTATTGGTAGGTACCTACAACTAGTAATAACACCACAGTCACAAATAAGGTCCAATCAAGCCTTAAATAAATTAATCCATGATCAACCCTGGGTAGCTTTACTGATGAGCAGTCAAGGCTTAACTTTGGAGACAGGTGTGTAAACCATTTCATTTAATCGAAACAGTAAATAAGACACAACACACAATAAAAATCCAACCCCAAGGTATAAAAGTAGAGAATATATATATCTTTAAAATAACACCAAAATGACAAAAATGCAATGTAAGGAAACAGAGATATATATAAATTAATATTATATTAAATGCAAAAATGTGCTTTCTAGCTTCTAAAAGTGAAAAGCACCACCCTCTGCTATCTAGACACGTTGGATCGGAACAAAGTCAAAGTTTCAGGCAGACTGCGTTGGAGAGCAGGTCGGCTACAATGAGAGGTAGGGCCCGGTCAAGCTTTTAACTTCTCACTTTTATGGATCTTTTACTATCAATGTCGAGCGAGCAGGTCCTCTGATCCCGACTTCAGTTCGAAGACACCGGCCTGCTGCAGCGAGATGCCTCGTGACTCATGGAGGTCTCTGACTTCGGTGTCAACATCAAAGAGCTCTGGAGCTTACAGCGGTCAGGCTGAGTCATGGTTTGACATTGCTGGCTTGACTCTTGTCGCCAAATCTAGTGTGCTTGTGGAACTTTTTCACAAAAGTTCCCTGAAAGTTTCTTGCCTGAAAGCTGGTCTTCTCCTTGTTGATGTTGCAGATAGCTCTTGCAGCACTTTTCTACCTGCTGCTGATCAGGGAATCCACTCCTGTATCCTTTAAGCCAAGGAAAGTAATTTTGTTGTGAAGCCTTGTGAGTGCAGCAGGTGCAGTCCCTATGAGTGCAGTCTAATGGTCCAGCAGGGAAGTCCTTCTCCAGATGTTTCAAGGCAGGTATCAGAGGTGCTCTGCAGCTCTCCCATATTTATTCCTCATTCTGGGCTTGCAAGGAGGGGTGCACCCCCAAATAATGGGGTTCAAGTTGCCACCCTCTGTGATGACCACTTCCTGGGAAGTATGGCATACTTCTGTCCTAGAATGCACATCTCCACAAAAATCAAAACTGCGAAAATCTCTCTCTCCTGGGAGTTCAGGTCTGGCTCACCCAACCCACAGATGTAGCTAACGCTTCCCTACACTTCACTTTCAGACCCTCACCGAATCTAATTAGAGAGGTTCCAATCTGGCTGGAGGTGCAGGAAGTGGGGGTTGGCCTGGTTCCTGTACTATCGTACTTGTCCATTTGAAGGCCAGTTTCACTACCCAGCCCACTTCCTGTCCTGGCATCTGCAGTTCTCCACCTACCAGATGTCTCTATTGTTTCAGCCTGAGGCCTCTTCACACCTGATCAGGGAGTAGCTTGGCTCAGGCTGTCAAAGGCTGGCCAATCAGAAGATGCTGCTACAGGGCGGTTTTATATAACTTCAGGAAAGCAAGTTCTAAAACTACTTTCCTGCCAAAGCTATAATTAATCCAACCTTGGCAAGTTGCTGGCTTTTTTGTAACTATAACTTTGATACTTTGAATTGCTGTTTTAGCTTTTTTCCTGTCAAAAGTTAGACTTTATTACAGTGTAAGCTTTTATAACAAGCACCCTACCCTCGGGCTCCTAGGGCAGATATTAGGGGTGACATATGATATAGAAAAGTCATTTTAAACTTTGGAAGTACTTTTAATTCCAAAGTCGAATTTGGAAATAGTTATATTTTAAAACCAGCCTACAAGGCAGGTGTGGCTTTAAAATGACAGCAGATGACACAGCAATGCACACTTGAATGCATTAAATCCACTGGGGTCCTTAAACCTACATGCCCTACCATATACTAGGGACTTACAGGTCGACCGCCTGAACCACTTGTTATTACATCAATTAACATATAACTTTTAAACATAGCACTAGCCCTGGGCACAATAGGAGTCAGTAGCCACCAGTATCAGACAAGAAAATGGGGGTGATCAGGGCAAAAATGTTGACTTCCCCCACACTGAACTACATAATCCACCTGTGATTTGTGCTGACTGGGATCTGAAAGACTAATTACAACGTCCCGATCTACCCATCTGCTTTCATCCTTGAGATCTAATACAGAACAGAATGTTTTTTCATGATCAATTTACATGGTCTACGTCCCTGCCAACTTTTCAACTATGAAGAAATAACTTCAATTGCACCTTAGTTTTCATCTTTTGTACACATTTGCTAGGTACAAAGGTGAGAAACTAGAGAAGAAGGACCAGTTGTTTTCTGTTACACATGCCGGGGTTAAATTGTGGTAAAAGCAGTGCTTAATTTGAGCCGGTGGCTTTCGGTGCGGAGCACCAGCACTTATTTTTGAGGGCCGGCACTTAGTTTTCTGCATCAGGCATTTACTGTGAGCAAAACACACATATGAGAAAGGTAGAAAAAGAGAAAAACAAAAAAGCGTCCCAAAGGAATAAGGTAGAAAGCTGCAAGAGTGAGCTGAAGGGGCAGGGAGTGGTTATAAATGGATTAAAGAGGCCCAAGATGGCTCGCACATTTAAATGTTTGGGCACGTTTGTAGTTACAAACTAGGCACTCGGTAAAAGATCCAGGCGGTGCACCTCATGGAAAGTTCATGGCAGTGCTTCCAAAAGGTTATTTTGACAGTGTTTCTTCCTACACCAAAAATATTGTCCGTAAACATGCCCTACTTCAACCGTTCACAAATCTTCTGTCTCCTATTTTCCCATTAACTGAAAATCAGGCGCTAGGCTGTGCACAGAGCTATCATGATGCACCCCTTGTTGCCACTACTCTGCATTATCCCTCTTTAGGCACCATTTCATATACTCAATCAATTAACTGATTGAGAAGGGCAAAATAAGGATGTTCAGAACCGGTCATACAAGACCAAGAACCAGAAGAACAATAAGCTGGTCTGATGTTTTTTGGAGGCTCTTTTAAATGCAGACGTGTACAAGAAGAAATGCCTTCAATACTGAGATTCGTTTTTGCCTTGTTGGAAAACATCACGTAAGGCAACCAGGCCAGGGTTTTCAACCGGACAAATGCAGGAACCAAATCTACAGACTGAGTAGAGTGTACCCCAATTCCAATGAGAGTTGGTATCTGGTGTCAAATATAGGGGTATGCAAAGTTTTTATTTTTTATTTTTACAGTAAAGTGTTTGCCTTTATTGAAATGTACTTTTTAACTAAGGCCCTTGCAGTTTCTCTCTGCCTGGCAATATCCTTTCCACTTCCTAACAAGATTATTTTAACATTAAATAAAGCCAGCAAAGCTGGAAATTGTATGTACAATTCTCTGCAAATGTACCTTTTTGAGAACCTCCGTGAGCAAAATGGCGAAATACATGCAGATTTTTTCTGAGCAAGTCTGCCCTTTACACATATTTTCGACACACACTGGAATTACACAGGTAAGGAACCTAATCTTCTGTAAAACAGATTTCATTAAGAACCATTCTGTTAGTATTGCATAAAGATACGGAAATCACAATTTTTGCTTGGATGCAGGAAAGCGAGAAACCTGGTTAACTTCATAGAATTTTGCAAAGACCTCCATGAAGAGTGCACACAAATCCTTTGCAAATGTCTACCCCAATAAGGCTCTCTGGAAAATAGTGATGGGTCACATCTCTAATGTGGTACTCCTTCCATTGGCTTTTCAGTTGATATCCTTTGGAGGATAATCAAGAGAACACTGCTTGTTGTGATGATTCTGGTCTTCTAGCTGCTTCTCACGAGGTCCCTCCTAAAGTCGTTGAGGAAACACATCTGCTCAACAGGTCTTTTTAAGAGGCTAGATTCTTTGTGCCTTTCTTTCAGTCTTCACTTCTAGAAGGCTAAATATTTTCTCAGGGATTTCTCGGATTACTGTCTTTACCACATCAGATGCTGACAGTTGTGTGGTGAATATTAGAGTACACTCTCACCAGATACAGATTTTAGAAGTGCACGGGCGATTTGCCTTATTCTGCATGAAGGCAATGTGTAGTGGTTCACCGGGATATATTATTGCTGTTTTGATTGCATTGTTTAGGTTTTGCCAAGCAAAATGTAACAATTTAGCGTGTGACTGACGTTTAGAGCTCTGTATTTGAAGGTAATCTGTAGCCACCTCATTGAGAAATATTGTTACTGCTCGGGAAACACTGGCAACGCTTTGGCAAGCACAATGTAGCAACTCAGTAATTAACGTTTGAGGATTGTGGTTTCCCAAGAATGGGAAACGGGAAGGCTTGGATGATTCTGCTTCATACAAGCTATTCAATGCGATTGATTATGATGAGCCGACTTCGAGGCATCATGATTAGAAAAACCTCAGCATATAAAAGATATACACGGCTTTGAGGTATGTTTTGATTATTTAGCTATTGTGTCACTCAGACATTTTTGTATGGCTCTGAGTAATTAGCTTTTCTCTACATTTTACTCTATAGGTGTTGTGCCAAACAGCATGTTTTATCCTGAGGAGACCAACTAGCATTAGGGTGTAGCTTCAAACATCAACACTGGAATAGGGATTGTCTAGTATGTATATGATTCAATACAGACATCAGAATTTGTACTGAACTGTGCATCTTCGTAGATTAGTGGACATCACTAGTGCATATATTGATCATATTATATTGTTCAATCACCGCATCTAGGAACACTGCACTGTCTGCACCAATGTAATTTACAAAACACAGATTTGGAGAATAAATACAAGAAGTCATTGTTGGCACTGTGAAAGATTTTATTGCATTATTATATTGTAGCTTGATGATGACACATGAATGATGCACATGGAACCTTTGTGTTTATTCAAGAATAGACCAAAACAGTGCCTTCCAGAAGAGGTGGCTAGCCTGCGGATGATGCAGGTGTATGGAACAAGGTATTTTTAACACTATGTGGACCACCATGGTCCGTTCATGGGCTGAGATGCCCACATATCAATTCAGATAGGTAAAGGTGTGTGGTGTTGACCAAGTGGCTGTCTTACAAAGGTTCACTAGTGGAATGTTACCTAGGAAGGATATGGTTGCTCCTTTCTTACATGTAGAGTGTACCCTGGGTGGAACAGGAAGTTCTTTATGGGCATAGGTTTTGATCAATTTAAATATCTGCCTAGCTATGCCTACCCTGGAAACTGGAAGCCTTCTGTGAAGATCTACAAAGGTAACAAGATCTGATCAAATTTACAGAATGGCTTCGTCCTGGCAAAGGAATGCATAAGGGCTTGTGACATCTAATGTGTGAAACACTCTTTTGGCAAGTCCTGTTACAGGAAGGAAACTAGGAACTCTACAGCTTGGTAATGTGGAAGGGTCACACCATCACGGGGAGGAACAGAGGATTAGTTATAAGAACAATGCTATTCTTAATGACCTGTATGAAGGGTTACTGTAGAGTGAGCACTTACAGTTCAGTAATGGGACTGGGATTGAAAATGGCCACCAGGAAGGTGACCTTTAGGAAGATGAACCAAAGAGGGCCTTGATGTTGAAGTTTAAAGGATGGTGCCATGTGCCTCTTGAGGACTCACTGGAGCAGGAGGCACTCTAGGGAGAAGAATCCTTGAGAACGTCTACAAGGCCTTAACTGGAACTCTAAAGAGGGATGAGTGGTCCCTATTCTGCATGTGAGCTGTGACTCCAGCTACGTGTAAAGAGAATGGAGATGTAGACAAGGCCTTCTTTTTGCAAATGCAAACGATAACCAATAATTTGGTGGACACTGGGCTTTAGAGGGTCCAGGGTCTTGGAAATATAATGGTGAACAAACCTTTTCCATTGTACAGGGTAACAGGCCTGTGGGGCTTCCTTTAAAATGGACATACATTTGTGGGGGAAAATGAGTTGCCTGACTTCGAGGATCTCAGGTGCCAAATCGCAAGGTTGAGCTGTCTGGGATCTGACCCTGACTTGACCTTCCTGTGTGTAGCAAGGTCTGGACTGAGCACACTTCTCATGATGGCTGACTGACATCTCTCATGGACAGTGAGCTATCAGGGTTGTCTTGCCCAGGTTGGAGTCACCAGAAGGAGCAAGACCGATGTTTGCTTTAACTTCCTGACCATGTACAGAAGCAGTGGGAAAATAACAGGCAACTCATCCATTTTGCATTGAGCATGGGCTGTGGGTGTAGGCACCTGGAGGTACAGTTTGGGCATTTTGCGTTATCTAGGCTGGCGAACTGGGGTGACCTAATGTTGGAAGCACCTGTGTAGGACTTTCCCATTCTATAGACTTGTTGATGCTTTCTGCTGAGCAGGTCTGCAAAGTCGACCACCACTCCTGTAATATTTTCCACAATGACAAAAATGTATTGGCATCCACCTTTGCCTAGAAAATTTGTTAACACTTCTGGAGTTGTGGTAACCTCATAAAGAAGTACTTTGAATTAGTAGTGTTCTCCACTTACCAAAAAGATGAAAGTACTGTAAATCAGCAGGGTGGATGGGTATGTGGAGCAGGTGTCCTTGAGGCTGAGAGTGGCCATGTAATCGCCTTGTTGAAGGAGGGAAATGACATCCTGCAGAGTTATGATGTGAAAGTGTTCTGATAAAACCTACCAGTTTAGAGGCCTTAGGCCGAATATTGGCCTTAGAAAGCCATCCTTTTTTGGAGATGAGAAAGTAGAGATTAGATACTGCCCTCTTGATGTGGCGACGGCATCCTCTCTACAGCACACTTTTGTAGGAGGGTGTGCAACACTTCTTCCTGAAGGAGGGAGAGGTGTTCCTTGCTGAGATCATGCGTACATGGTGGGATGCTGGAAGGGGTGTGTGTGTGTAGTTAAATGCAATAGCTATGTTGGGCTACCACTTGAACGTACTAGTTGTGTGTGGTTGTCCTCAAATGAGAGAAAAAATTGCATATCCTCAACCCGACAGGTAACATGTGACCAGGTCTGAGGTGGGGCAAGTCAGTGTCTGGAAGTGCTTTTTGCTGGAGCTGCCTTTGCCCTTACACCTGCTGTTAACCCAGGTGCAAGCCTTCACTAGCCGCTTGCTGGTGGAAAGACTGCTGCCAACTGTGCTAGGAATGTGACGGCTGAACTCTTATTTTTTATAATTTTTTCTGCATTTCTTCAACCTGTAGCTCTGTTGTAGGGGAGATGTTGCTGGACCTTGGGCTTGAATCTAGAGATATGAAGCTAGGCGTGGTGCCTTAAAATAATGCTGGCATTAAGGCTCCCAGAGACTGTCAGCGGCATCCAATGCACACCAAATGCTGGTGTTAAAGATAACCTTGCTTAGAACACTATTTCCTACCCTTGATTTCTGTACTACTCTGGGAGATGCTTAAGGAGTTCCAGGATCTCCTCCCATTGAAATTTGTAATAACTGGAGAGATGTGCCACAGAATTGGCAATTCGCTAATGTGTTGCTGCTTCAACTGCTGCATCAGTCTTTTTGCTCTCCTTATTCAGAGAAGTAGCATAGTCAATAGCCTGGACAAAGGTGCATTTGTGTGAGGTGTGGAACACAGATTCCAGTGGAACCAGGCCCTTGAGGTACGCAGTTTCACTACAGCAGGTCTGAACTTCTTTTGAACCATTTAGAACACTAACCTAACTTTAATGGGCTGCCTGAAGTTGCCAGGACCAGATTTTAACATGCCCTTCAACATGGGTAAGAATTGGACAGTGCACTCCGATTTGGACAGTGTCTCCACAAGGAAGTTGTCTTCCTTTTAGTTGACATACATCTCCACCTTTTGGACTGCTGCAGCCCTTTAAACTTCCTTATGGTTGGCCGTGGTGTCATCCGGGGGTGAGGCCTTTACAGAATAGTGGTCTTAGTTAGGATTACCTGGAGGTCTACATTATAGACATCCAAGGGATCATTAGTGAGGCCTGGACCCGAGGCTTAAACGGGGCACATGGACTGCCTGGGTCTGAATAGGAGAGAGGCGACCCCCTCATAACTTTTGTGGAGGCAGAGGGAGTGGTATGCATGAGTGTGGAAGAAGGGGAGGTAGTGGAGATAGAGGTGTGGTTTGCTGAAGAGAAAGAAGACTGGTCCTTCCACTTTTTAGTGCTGGCTCTGGAGAGAGAGCATTGCAGGAATGTTCACCCTCAAAGGACAGCCTCAGCTGTGAAGTAGAGGTTCTAGAGGAGCTGGTGGAGGTGGTTTTGCATAGATCTTGCCCATAACAGGTTGGATGAGCAGGCTTTTTTGCCTGACATTAAGCTCCTGCTGCAGCTTTTCTTGGATCAGAGCCTTGAGGTTCCTCTATCTGAGCACCAACTGGGCTTTGAGGTAGTCTTCGGCTTCAGCGTGAACAAAGGCTTTGGTAACAAAAGTTTTATGCACAGGTGCAGATAAGAGTGCTCACTGCTCACTTTGGGTGGGGCCAATGGTGTTCGGTGCCCTTGGAGCAGCTCAGGATTGGCAGTAGAAACCCTTAGGTAGTCTCTTGCTTGCCTCTGCTAGGGTCGCACCCTGACGGTAGAGAGCCAGTGGCTTGGCCTCTGTTTGTACCTGTGCTCAGGGATCAACGCCCACTACTGCAGCAGCACTGCTATATCGTGGCATGGGCTTTCTTTTGGGGTACTGGCTTGGTGGCATCAGCATACTCACAATCGTCAGGCATGGACTTGGTTTGAGGGCTTCTATTCAGCATCAGCTTGACGTCCTTCAGTTCCTCGTAGCCAGGCTCTGTCGAAGAGACAGTCTCGTGACTGGGTTTTGGATGTGCAACTGGGAGACCAGACAGGCCGGCGTCTTTCTGTTCTTCGGCGCAGAGGGGATCTCCTACCCTGAAGATGTCCAGGGTCTTCAAGGAGCTCTGTTGGTACATCGTCCAGTGTGCCCAGCACCATTCACTAAGGTACCAAAGTCCCTTCTTGGATTTGAAGATGTGGCACAACACAGGAAGCACTGCCATGGTCGGTGGGACAGGTTGCACAATAATTCAACATGGAGTCAATGCCCATTTTTAATGGAAACCTAAAGGAGGAGTTACATCACAGCTTAATGCACACCAAAAGGAGTCACATTACAGCTTACAGCTCGAGAGACAAAACAACTTTCAAACAGCTGAGCCAAACACTAGATGGCAGGAAAATCCTGAGCATGTGTATCTACACCCACACATGCAGAGGAAGAAGCTTACTTTCATGGTTACAGTCAAGCAAATCAGAAGGCACTTTTGAGTGATATCAAAGTTTCTTTAATTTCCATTTACTTGCCTACATCCTGGATCAGAGCAAGCTCTTTCTGGGCCTATAGCGTGGCGATGAAGAAGTAGATGGGAAGGAACAGGTACTAGATAAACACAGATAAAATGTCACTGGTGATAGCAGAAGCAAGGAAATGTGGGCCACCACTATTTAGCAACCATTGATGGGCAACCTATAAATCTTGTATCATGTGTTCGAAACCCAGATTTCAGGATTGACAAGGACTGGTTTGATAACTCAGATCAATAAGTTTACCATGAAGCTTTTTTCAGCTGACAATGAGTTAAAAAAGTAATTGAGTTTGTGTGCGCACAATTCAGCACCACCACCACCATTTGGCATGACCCAACAAATGAGTGAATACTGAAACTGCAGTTGGTACAAAAAGTAGCTGTTGACCTCTGGATTCAGGCTCTTGCCTGTACAGGCTCTAAGTGGAACAGAATATCCAGTTCAAAGTGCTCCATGTGGTTCATCAACCCTACTTTAATCCAATACCATAATTTATGCTCACTTGATGTTAAACGTTATACCTCAGGTAGATAGTTTTTTCTGCTGCTGCTGTATGTTCAGCTCTTCAAGGAAAAGAGGTGGACACGTTTTTCTGTATTTTTCACCACTCTGTGGAACTCCCTGCCTGTAAACGTTTTTAGCTATTACTACACACTTGAACATCAGTACTTTATGACAACTTGGCAATTTTCTCACCTACATATTACCAAACGTTCTTCCATTTCAAAAATCCCCAAAAGTACAAGTGTGTTGGATTTTCTGTAATGATATTGCAATGCATAACCTAACTAACAAAGCTAACAAGAAAGTTACTTATGTAGTGCACGCATCTCAGCATACTCATTTAGCTTAGTTCAATAAAACGGTATTCATACACATGTTTTTTTCAATGTGAAGGGCCTGGAAAAATCAATCTCAAACAGTTAGGTTGTGCCACAAGGCACATGGTCCTAACTGTGGAGCAGGATACAACAAGGACTCATGCTATTTTCAACTGACAATGAGTTAAAAAGCCACTGACTTTGTGCTCTCACAATTCGACAACAGCAAAACCATTTATCATGACTCAACAAATGAGCGAATGTTGAAATGGCAGTTGGTACAAAAAGTAGCTGTTGACCTCTGGAGGAAGGCTCTTGCCAGTACAGGCTTTACTCTAAATGGAACAGCAAATCCAGTTTAAAGCACTCTATATGGGTCATCAACCCTACTTTGGATCAAGTATTGTCACGACAGTTCATGCATCTTAGTCACAGGAATTTTTCCAAGATCAATCTCAGCTTCCTCTAATTCTTTCTTTCTGCTGACTATGAGCTAAAGCTGTATAAAGATTGTTGGGATGGATAAGTCCTCTGCTTGATGAAAGAAATGCCCCCTAATCTGAGTGCCCAACTGTGCTGTTGTTTGGATCAGTATTGCCAACTTTTTTTATCATAGGCAAACACAGATCATGCCTGTGCGCCATGATATAGGCCTATCTCCCAGACTGCACTCTTGTTGGACTGGGAGTGGCACCCAATATGCTATTCTCATAAAGGTGGAAGCCTACCGTCTTTACTAAGAGTTAAGCAGCACAAGCGCAGAGGTGGCAGCATACTGTGTAGTGATTAGTGGGAGTGAACAGGTCCTTTTTATCCTGTGTCACTGGAGTAAGTCATACAGGCTCACTGATGAGTTTAAAGTTCCTCTGCTTAACTCACTCCTGGCCTACATTTAATAAAGCGCAGGATTGGTGACTGAGCTGGAGGTATTTGTGTCTGGGCAGAGTACAGTACAGGGATAGTGCAGTATATCTATTGTCAGTGCATGCACTGAATGTATATATGGCTGGCTGCGAGGAATAAATTATGTGAGAGATGTAGTAGGATGCAGAGTGCCTGTACAATGAAATCATGCTGGGTGCATGTGTGCTTGCTAGAAGTGCAATAAATGAAAGGTGAAGTGTTGTGCAGTATGCACACAGTGAGTGTGTGTGCGGACAGTGTGTATGTTGGCAAAAAGCACACCCTGGAACAATACAGAGAAGTTACAGTACTGGGCAGTACAAGCAGATGCAATATATGTGTGTTGAATGTATGTGTGTTTGTGGTGGCACAATACATGGAGACAAAAGTGCTAGGCAGTATGTGTGCTGTGTATACACGCTGAGTGCAAGTGTGCCTGTAATGGTATATTACATGGAGACCATGGGTTTCTTTTGGGAAGGCCAGGTCTGCCTGGTGAACACATGAGAAGTAGAGGAATTTCCCCAGACATATTGGTGTATTGCTATATTCCTGTGAGCTGAGTGGGGTACACTTCAGAAGGGTGCTCTTTGATTCAGTGATAGATCACAAGGAAGGGGCATGTACACATTTCAGAAGGGGATGGGGATAATTGGGTACTTTAAAGAGTAGGGCTGGGAGGCCATGATTAACCTTTTGATGCACATATAACTGTGGCTGATAACCAGGTGTGAAATTAGTCACTTCCAGGGCCTGTTTTGTGAGACAGTCCGTTTTGGAGTCTTTCCTGCTGTGACAGCCATTCAAGAGGAAAGAAGAGAAAGAAAAGTGTACACTTAAAAAGAAGCAGAACCCTAAATCACATTTGGTGTCCTAGAAATGGACTATAAGAGGGAGAGGATGTGACCCCAAAATTTGTCATCTGCCAAGTAGCCAGACGAGCGGAGTGAGAAGGTGAAGTTCTGCAGAACTGCTGCCTGTGACCAGAACAGGGGGCCGAGGCCGGATACTCTCCCTGCTGGGTGAGGAGACATCAGCGACAGAAACCAAGACCACCTTCTCTGGAGCCGGGAGCACCAGCACCTGCCTGTTTGTCAAGACCAGTGCGCCCTGTGAGTAAAAAGAGAGTGTTAGAGGAAGTAAGGGTCCAGTGGGGAGCCCAATGACAGGACTCCCTGTGCGAGGTGCGAGGTACGAGTGTGCACTGACTGGGTTGTTGCCTGTGTTCAAGATTGAGTCAGCAACCCCAGTATGCCATGGACTGAGCTTTGCATCAAGCGCTGTGTGGGGAGCACCAAGCCTGTACTGCTTCATCGCTGTGACCCTGTATGCTAGAGGGACCACTGATGGAGTAACTGTGTGATCAGCATGATAGGGCATGTAAATACCTTAGCGGCGACATGCATACCAGGAGGGGCTGCTCTAGTGTGGCAACTGCACCATAGGAGTCTGTGTTGTGTCAATAGGTATTGCAGCAACCCCATATGCCAGGAGCAGCCACAGGTACTAAGTTGCGAAAGAGGTCGGGCAGTTGCCTGGGACAAGAGTGAGGTTGCGACCAGTGAGTCGAGCCCTGTGCATCAAGATTTGCCACTGATCGACCCCTGTGGACCTGAGAGAATGCAAAGTGAGATGTAACACCCTCACTGGCTTCCCATCGGGAGCTGGAAGACCAAAATGCAGGGAATACTGTCTTACCAGGTCAAAGCAGATTGGGAGCATCTCAGATCACTGGAGAAAGTCGTCAGTGCTGCCTGAGAGAAATCCTGTGCCTACAGGGTGCTGTCGCAGGTACTGAAAGCAGCCTAACATTGAAAAACAGGACCACAGCTTGTGAGGGCCCACGGTCAGGGCACCCTCTGGAGGCTTCTATGCTTCAGGAGTGAGTAATTGGGCTTGCTGGGCCCCACGGAACTTGCTGCTGAAAGTACTGTGCCACCATAGAGACTTTTGACTACTTTCCAATAGTCAAAGGTAACTCTTGAGTACAGCTTACAGGTGAGCATTTTGTGGATGCGGCAATCAGTGAATGGGCAATAACCCTGACCACATTACAATCAAAAGGGTCGGACAGGAATGGTCCTGACAAACATTAGAACCCTGACCTCAAGGCGATTGTATTGCTGCTTACGAATGTCATTATTCCTTTGCATGTGTAGAGTTAGAAATTACATACTTCTTTTTCATATAGAGTATTTGACTGGACAATGATTCCATGACGCTACTGCATTTGCTTTGATTTATGAATCGTATTCACTAATCTGTACCTACACTTCCAGTCTCCCATGAGGGGGACTTTGACTGCTCCTCCACACCTACCACAGGGAGTCAAGTGCATAAGAGGTACTTGGTGCAGTTGCTAAGGATCCATAGTCGGTCAGGCCCAAGGACATAAGGAGTAAAAGGCTTCAACCACTATGGTTAGGTCCATTAGCCTGTGCTTTGGCCCTCTGAAATGGTTTCTGGCAAAGATCGTATGAAATTCCTGGAAAGGAGCCACTCCACTACAAAAAGCAAGAGCAGTGGGTTGTTGCCTAATTAACTGTTATTTCAGTCCATAAGCTTCCTTTTGTTGAATGTCTTTTATGGTTAGGCTACAAATAAAGGATATCTTTTGTGTTACTTTTATTTTCATTTTCACCATACACAGTTACCACATTAACCGTTTTGTTTACTCAAGGTCCTTATCTATTTAAATCTAGTTAATATTCTTAAATCATGCCTCCAAAATACTTCCATTAAACCACTCCTTCCTTCCCACTACAGCCACTTCTCAATGTGGTTAGCAACCATGATATACATCTCTTTGTGGCCAAGCTCTCACCAGAAGATACTATTCATAAGACTTTACAGGGAATCCAATTGCAGAAGTATTTCCGAAGCCTTCTCTAACTTGTGAAGCTTACCCCTGAACTCTATTTACCCATTCACTATTGGGGTGTGAATGCAACTCTGTGCCAAAGAAATAAAAAAAAATCAGTGTAAAGTTGTTCAAACACACTTAAACGTTTGGTCTGCTTTTGCTCCCACACAAACTAGCTTTCTCACCACATTCAGAGCTATGTATTGGAATGCATACATACATACAAATCAATAACTCATTGCAGCCTTAAGATAAGATGATAAATAAGGAGATCTTTAATTTTTTAGCCAGTCTGTTTAGTACTTTTCTGAGTTACTCAGATGGACGACCCAAAATCTTAACTTCCATGCTAATGAACGAAATCTTGCCTTGAATGTCTGGAGTCTGGCACTTCCAAATATATTTGGATTTTGCTATGGAATTTAGTGTTCAAAGTCAATTAATATATGCGCAGATCATAGTTAATGGTGAACTATCTTTCGTGACATATCAAACTGAGGACCATATAGAAACCATGAAAACTATATATATTGTCTAATGCTGTGCAACCTACAGAAGCCAGCAGTACAAGCCATACTTGCCCTGTTTTGACTGGCTTGGTGAAAGAATGTGCCAAGCATGACAGCTGTCAGATTTGTAGCACTTTCCTTTGAAAACATGATAATTCCCTCCACTCTTCCTTGCGTATGTATATACACGAGTGTCAAAACTTCACCCACATCTGTGTTTCCCTGGGGCTCCTGAGTGTGGGCACACCAGACATATATACAGCTTCTATAGGTTCAGGGTGCACACTTGTGATAAACCTTGTGCAGTGCATTCAGGAAATGTCAAAGGCAACATTCTGGTTAATGGTACTTGTCTTTACTTCACAAGTATCAACCCATGGGCAGCTCTTGAAATCTACTTCAACCATAAACCACCAACATCCACTTGTTCAAAAGTTTCTGTCACTTGCTTCCAGACTTCCCTTGCCCAGACTGGCTGGCAAGGAGATCGCCAGGAACATGACATCAGATAGATTTTAAGCATTTTTTAACCTCAAAACTTGGTATGTTGGTATGTTCTGTTTAATCCTCCTCGCACAGGAACATACCCCAGCTAAGGCTTAATCTACATATGTTACCTAGGTCTTTGTAGGTGTTGGGACATCAGATGTGTGACAATTTCATGGGTTTGATCAGGGATGCACAAACTTGTCACCAAGAAATGATTTTGATGGATAGGGAGCTCTTATGGTGAATGTCTCCGGTATTCGAGCCCAGGGATGTGACAGCCAGAGAAACAATCACAGACATTTCTGAATGCTGAAGGCAGGGGAATCCAGGCTGAGGTGGCTTGAATGAATCCCAGCACACCCTATTATTCAGAATACCATGCAAATGTTCTCACATCTCATAAAGAAAGTGCTATCCCACACTGGTGGGTCTACTGCAAAGGAGAAGAATCTGAGCACGTGACGACAAAGTTAACACTACACTAACTTCAAAATGTAACAGTTTTTGGCTCTTCTGGTCTGTTATGACAGACAGTGCTGCTAATGCACCACATGCAATTTTCTGAAGAAGGCTTTGCTGCATTTGTTATAGCAAACATGACAACATAACTATGCAAAGTTATCTTCAATAGCTATAAAGCCTTTTGTTTACTTTTGAACTATATAGGTTTTAAAGAAAATGAAGGTTTAGATAAAGAGTGCAGTGATGTTCAATGACCTTTGTTACATATTTCCTGAACAGTGTAAAAACAAATGTAACACACATCATGTACCTTAATGAGTGATCAGTCCCACAGGAGAGCAGGAATGTACTGAACACTGCTTAGATTTCCTAGACTCTAGGCTTGTGCCACAATGATGTAGATTCAAAACAGGTTTCATCATTATCGGATATGCACCTCCGTTGGGAAACCTACCTGCTGGTTTGAGGATATCGGACTCTGGAAATTCATCAAAGTTTGAAGTGTCATCAATGCTTTTTATTTCAATTGGAATTGCAGCAGGTCGCTCTCTATCAAAAAAGGAAAAACATTAAAGAAATATGAATAGTTTCTATGTTGTCATAATTAATTGCAGCTACAAATATTACACATTGAAGACCACTTCATTCAAAGAAGGGACATCTAATTTCAAGATGATATCATTAGAACTTAGAACAATTGCATTTTGTTTGTCTACACATTCTTCATCTTTGACCACTGAACCACAGGTGGAAAGGAGGGCTTTTGTGAAGAGAAGATGTACTACGCATGGTAAACTAATAAAATATCAACATCTACTGTCGCTCAACAGACAGGCTCATCAAACTAAAGAGATCATAGAGGGGTTTCCTGAATACAATCTCTCATGGATAAACATTATTAATTTGCTTTTAAGATATTGCACATCAATGGACTAGCCCCCTTGTGTTGTATTTTGAGAGTACCCTGATTAACTTGTGGACACATTAGTCATGTGATTGCACAACAAGTTGTTTGAGTTAAGCGGTTTGGCTCTAGAATGCTGGCTGACAGAAACCAGGAGAGAGGATCCACCTGGAGGACATTTGCGAGCCCCAATCTGGTATTCCTCAGTCATAACATTTTTCAGTCGCCTTCTTAATTGAAGGTCATCCCATTTGAGGATCTATGGTGCAAGTACTGGATTCAGCCCTGCAGTTTGGCATTAGGGAGTTCTAGACTTTAGGGCCACAGCCCCTCAGTGAATAGCAGTTAAGTTGGTGAAATAGGTCAAGGCTGAAAAGTTGAAGAATCTCTGCAGGCTGTTACTGAGTTTTCTCTGAGCCAGGTGTAATACTGCACGTATGTAAGCATGCCACCACCTAAGCTCTACTTGCGGCTCCTTCAAACAGCTGAAGGTTTATTCCAGTGATATTTGGTGGCTGCTGCATGAAATACTATTCCTATGTTTCACACTTTCTAGGATGTGGCTGGAAAGTTGGTCAGCCAGGAGATTATGAGAGTTCAATTGATTTCTCCTAAACATATCAGAATTCGTGTTTTGGAACCTTTCAGGAATGTAAGCTCTGAGCATCATTTTCCACACCAGCAAGTTAAAGTGTAGCGTGGTTAAACTCATTACAACTCTTGATAGAGCCTCCCCTTGTCACATATAACAGTGACATTGGCGTGAACTTTGATTGCTCACTACACCCCTTTTCAGCAGTGTGTGCAACTGTTTTTAAGTATAATTTTAAAGACTTTGTTAATTTTCATAAAGCGTGTGCTACAATATATATATGTGTGTGTGTATATATATATATATATACACACACACATGCACACACACATATATATCTATATATATATGGAAAATGTAACTTACCCAGTGTACATCTGTTAGTGGCATGTGGTGCTGCAGATTCACATGCTATGCATTGCTTCCGCCATCTAGTGTTGGGCTAGGAGTGTTACAAGTTGTTTTTCTTCGAAGAAGTCTTTTGGAGTCACAGGATCAAGTGACTCCTCCTCTTGGCCATACTGCGCATGGGCATCGACATCATTGTTAGATTGTTTTCCCGCAAAAGGTTGTAGGAAGGAGTGATAGAGTGTAAGAATATAAATGTTCTATAAAAAATAATAAGTAAAAATAGATGTCCATGCAAATGTAAATGTATATACATATGTACAAATAAGAAAACTGCAACGACTACAGGTTTCCGGGGAGGAGGGAGGGTGTATGTGAATCTGCAGAATACTGACTGCTGCAGCACTACATGCCACAAACGGACGTACACTGGGTAAGTGACATTTTCAGTTCAATGGCATGTGTAGCTGCAGATACACATGCTATGCAGAGACTACAAAGCAGCTATTCTCCCCAAAAAATGCGGTGGCTAGCCTGTAGGAGTTGGAGTTGTTTGAAATAATGTTCTCAAGACAGCCTGACCAACAATGGCCTGTTGATTTGAAAATACATCTACACAGTAATGCTTTGTAAATGTATGTGGTTTAGACCTTGTGGCAGCTTTGCATGTCTGCCATTGGTATGTTTTCTAAAACTGCCATAGAGGCAACTTTTTTCCTAGTGGAATGATCTTTAGGTGTGATTAAAAGTTGTTGTTTTGCCTTAATGTAACATGTTTGAATACATTTAACAATCCATCTAGCTAATCCTTGTTTACAGATAAGAGTACCTTTATGAGGCTGTTGAAAGGCAACAAAAAGCTGTTTAGTTTTTCTCAAATCTTTTGTTCTATCCACATAATACATTAGAGCTCTTTTAAGGTCAAGAGTGTGAAGGGCTCTTTCTGAGGTTAAATCTGGCTGTGGGAAGAAGACTGGCAATTCCACTGTTTGGTTTATGTGAAAAGGTGATACAACCGTTGGCAGAACTTTTGGATTAGTTCTAAGTACAACTTTATGTTTGTGTACTTGGAAAAAAGGTTCCTCAAGAGTGAATGCCTGTATTTCACCAACTCTTCTTAATGAAGTAATCACTACTAGGAAAGCAACTTTCCAGGTCAGAAATTGAATCTCACAGGAATGCATGGGTTCAAAAGGTGAACCCATTAGTCTTGTGAGTACAATGTTGAGATTCCAAGCAGGAACTGGTGGTGTTCTAGGTGGAATAATACGTTTTAGTCCTTCCATGAAGGCTTTGATAACTGGAACTCTAAAAAGAGAGGTATGTTGGATAGTCTGCAAATATGCTGATACGACAGTGAGATGAATGTTAATAGATCTGAAAGCTAAATTTGACTTCTGTAAATGAAGTACGCAGCAAACAATATCTCGTATTGATGCTGTGAGTGGGTCAGTATTTTTAGATTGACAGTAATAAACAAACTGTTTCCATTTGTTAGCATAGCATTGTCTAGTTGTAGGCTTGCATGCCTGTTTGAGAACTTCCATGCATCCTAATGGAAGTTGCAAGTATCCAAATTCTGTTACTTCAAGAGCCAAATCGCTAAGTTGAGAGCATTGGGATTTGGATGTCTGATTTGTCCTTTGTTTTGTGTTAGCAAATCCAGTCTGTTTGGAAGTTTGTAGTGAGGTACTACTGACAGGTCTAGGAGTGTTGTGTACCAATGTTGTCGTGCCCGCGTTGGGGCTATAAGTATCATGCTGAGAGAGGTCTGATGCAGTTTGTTGACCAGAAATGGAAGTAGTGGGAGATGGGGAAAAGCGTAAGCAAATATCCCTGACCAGTTGAACCATAGAGCATTGCCCTTGGGCAAAGGGTGAGGGTGTCTGGATGTGAAGTTTTGCCATTTTGCGATTTGCTTGTTGCGACTAGGTCTATTTCTGGTATCCCCCACTTTTGAAAGTATTGATGAAGTACCTGAGAGTGAATTTCCCATTTGTGTATCTGTTGGTGTGTTCTGCTTAGGAGATCCGCTAGCTGATTGTGTATTTCTGGGATGTATTCTGCTAGTAGATGAATGTGATTGTGAATTGCCCAGTTCCATATTGTTTGCGAGGCATAATTGTGAGTCCTCGACTGTGGTACCTTTTATTCTATTTTATGTGTTTTTAAATGTGTTTTACTCTTATTTTAGTGCACTTCGAATTTCACTGTTAATATTGCTGAAATCTATACAAGGTTGGGTTTGGGCCTGTAAGAGCCCGCCCATCCTCCATTGTTGCTCCATTCTGTTGTTTGAGGGAAACAGGTTAGCAGTCTAGTGCTGCCTATCACGTGGGGGACGCTTTCCGGGGAAAGGGGCCATAACTATTGGGAATGATGCGGGCGTGCAGCAAGGCATAATTGTGAGTCCTCAACTGTGGTGCCTTTTATTCTATTTTATGTGTTTTTAAATGTGTTTTACTCTTATTTTAGTGCACTTCGAATTTCACTGTTAATATTGCTGAAATCTAAATGAGGTTGGCTTTGGGCCTGTAAGAGCCCGCCCATCCTCCATTGTCGCTCCATTCTGTTGTTTGAGGGAAACAGGTTAGCAGTCTAGTGCTGCCTGTCACGTGGGGGGCGCTTTCTGGGGGAAGGGGCCATAACTATTGGGAATTATGTGGGCGCGCCTAAGGCAAGCCCGTCTGCGCCCGTTCGAGGACGGGGGCCGGGGGGTTTGCTCAAGGCAGTGTAATCCCTAGTCGTATTTGTTACTCGGGATCCGTGCTCCGGGCTATGGCTCCGGCTGTCAGTGCAAACACGCGCTTCTGCCATACTCAGGGCAGATTTTTCAGAGAGTCTGCAGGGATTGTGGGTGGGCTCCAATGACCTCCCAGCCATCTGTGGCATTAAATGAATTGGAAGTGGTCCTTCCTAAGAAGTCAGTGGTTACTAAACCGGTAGTTTATGCATTGAATAATGCACGGTCATTGGCAAAACATAAGACCGAAATTGCGGAGATGATTATTTCTAAACAAGTGGACTGTCTGTTTATAATAGAATCCTGGGCGAAGGCAGACTCTAACCTGGATTTTATTGAAGCCTCTCCCAGTGGTTATTCCTTTTTTAGATTGGATAGGCTAGTAGGCAAGGGAGGTGGGCTTGCCATTATCTGTAAGTCTACTCTGTCTTGCCAGTGGGAACCGGCCAGATCTCCACATAAGTCTTGTGAGGGCTTGTATTTTAAAATTCACCATAATAACTGTATTTTGATTGAGGGCCTATTGATTTATAGACCACCAGGCTCAGCTGCTTTATTTATGTTAGACTGGCCCTCTCTTATTGAGCCATTGACTGCGGCATCTAATTGTATTATTTTAGGAGATTTTAATTTACACTTTGATAATGTTCAGCTCCCCTATGTTAAAGAGTTGGTGAATATCATGGCCTCGTTTGACTGGATTCTCTCAGTCACCGTGGCAACTCATCAGGCAGGGCATATTCTTGATGGGATTTTTGCCCGCCCAGAGGATCTGATGACTGTGTCCAACATTCCCTTGGCCTGGGCTGATCATCACCTTCTCTTCTTTAAAAGTGTTAAGTGGTTCCCCAACCAACAGATAAAATCAGGCAACAAATCATTGCGGTTATGGAATAAAATTACAGAGACTCAGCTGGGCCCGACAGTAAAGGAAGGCTGGAAGGTAGCGGAGAATTTTCATTTGTCTGCTCTGGAGGTTTTTAATTCAGGTTTAGCCCTCGCCATGGATAAGTTGGCCCCGGTGATAGTAAAGCCAGAGGGCAGGCCTAAGAAAACTAGTTGGCCCTGGTTTAATAGTGATTTAAAGGTGCTTCAGAGGAGGTACCGTGAACAAGAAAGACGATGGAAGTTATATCCTAATGAGACAGAGAAGGAGAAATTAAGAATTGTTTAAAAAATATATAAGGCAGCTTGCTTTGAGGCGAAATCAGCATTTTTTTCTACTAAAATTAAGAATGCATCTAATGCGCCTAAAGAACTATTTAAGGTAGTTCGTTCTCTAATTACACCTCCTGTTCCCCCTACCACCTCACCTAATTCTCAGGCAACTTGTAATCAAATTGTGGTGTTTTTTAAAACCAAAATCTGGCAAATGCATGCAGATTGTCCCTTGACTGATTTTTTTGATAGACCCTGTGGACTCTCCTAGTCAGGATACTCCCCTGCTTACAGGTTTTCCTCCATTGTTGCCGGATAGGATCAAATAATTTCTAATGGGGATTAAATCTGGCTCACCCATGGATCCCTGCCCACCCAGCATTTTGCAGATGATTTCGGAACCTGTGGTTCAGAAATTAGCTATCATTTTTCAGGAAGTTCTATCCTTAAGGGTCTTTCCTTCTACATGGAAGCAGGCCACTTTTATTCCCCTCAAAAAGAAGCCCGATCAAACTGCCTTCGAATTAAGCAACCTACGTCCTATTTCTTTGCTACCGACATTGGCGAAGAGATTTAAAAAACACATTAATTATGAACTCTTCAAGTTTCTTAACCAGGCTGGAGGCTTTGATCAGTCTCAACATGGGTTTAGAAGGGCTCATAGTACGGAATCAGCGCTATTAACAACATCTAACTCCATCCGGAAGTTACTGGATGAGGGGTAAGGCGCTATTCTTGTGCTATTGGATCTTTCTGCGGCATTTGATACCATCTCGTCTGCGATCTTGGTCTCTCGCCTTCATCATGCTGGAATAAGACATTCCGCTCTTAAAATCTTGGAGTCTTTCTTAAGTGATAGATCTAATATTGTAAGCTGGGAAGGCTTTAAAGCACCGGCTTTTCATCTGCCATGTGGCGTACCTCAGGGCTCGGCGTTGAGTCCAACGCTTTTCAACATCTATGTGGCCCCCTTGGCAAGACGTATCCAATCATATGGTTTTATCCCATCCTCTTATGCTGATGACACACAACTTATCATTCCGGTGCCCAGGAGCAATTGGGAGGAAGTGGCGGATCGGTTTAATAATTGTATGCAGGATATTAATAGGTGGATGAGACAGAACTGGCTTAAGCTTAATACAAATAAGACGGAGAATGTCTTGTATGGCTGCAGTAAGGAACTATGGAGTTTGCAATGGTGGCCGGATAAATATGGGCAATTACCTGTCCTGTGCGTAGCTACTAGTAACTTAGGAGTGATCTTTGATGACTCATTAAGCTTTAAACCACAGGTTAGTGCTATATTCAAATCTAGCTATTGGACATTGAAAATTCTGAGAAACATTTTACCGTTCCTGAAGCAGGAGGAAAGAATTACGGTTATGTTAGCATTGATTATGTCCAGATTGGATTACTGCAACTCTCTGTTGTTGGACATTGATGAGAGTTTCTTGAGGAAACTGCAGTTAATTCAGAATAATGCAGCTCCTATGATTTTGGCACTTCCACGCTTAGCTTCGGCTTCCTATAGCTTAAAGTGTCTCCCTTGGCTTCCGGTTGGCAAGAGGATTATTTTTCAAGCCCTCTGCCTAACCTTTAAAGCGCTATATGGGAATGGTGCTGAACACCTGGCCAATAGACTTAGGTGGTATCGTCCAGGACGAGTCCTAAGATCAGACAATTCCTACCTGATTCAGGTTTGCCGAACGCGGAGAGTCAGGTGGGGAGAAAAAGCTTTCATAGTGGCAGCTGCCAGATATTGGAATGCTCTACCATTAGACATTAGGAAAGAATACAACTTCGCGATATGTAGGAAGCGAGTGAAAACTTGGCGGTTTCCACAGTAGGGTGATTGGCCCTCGGTCGTCCTCTCGTTATTTATGTCCTCGAGCACTTCGATGCTAAGGCCGGAACGCGCTATATAAATTCTCATATACATACATACATAGATACATTTGGGCTAGAAGGGACAGTTGAGATGAATGTGTCCCTCCTTGTTTCTTTAGGTAATACATAGTTGTCATATTGTCTGTTTTTATCAAGACAGTCTTGTGTTTGAGAAGTGGTTGAAAAGCTTTTAGGGCAAGGAACACTGCTGATAAATGGTTTATGTGATGATTTTGTTGTTTTGAATCCCATTCCCCTTGAATGGTAAGGTTGTTGAGATGAGCTCCCCAACCTATCATTGATGCATCTGTTACTGTGGTTTGAGGCACAGGGTCTTGAAATGATCGCCCCTTCATTAAATTGCTGAGATTCCACCATTGAAGGGACCTGTGCGTTTGGCGGTCTAACAAAACTAGATCTTGCAATTGACCATGTGCTTGAGACCACTGCTGTGAGAGGCACTGTTGTAGTGTTCTCATGTTTAGTCTTGCAGCGGTACTATGGCTATGCAGGATGCCATCATTTCCAATATTTTCATGATAAATCTTACAGTGTATTGTTGATTTGGCTGCATTTGTGGTATGAGAGTTTGGAAAGCTTGTATCCTTTGTGTATTTGGATAGGCTAAGGCTTTTTGCGTATTGAGAATAACACCTAGTTAAGGTTGCACCTGTGCTGGCTAAAGACGTGGTTTTTGGTAGTTGAGAGTGAACCCTAATGTATGTAGGGTTTCTATTGTGTATATGGAAATAGGCATCTTTGAGGTCTAATGCAGTCATGTAATCTTGTTTTTGTAGTAGTGAAATGACGTCCTGCAGAGTTACCATGTGAAAGTGTTCTGACCGGAAATATAGATTTATTGGTCTGAGATCTAGAATGGGTCTGAGAGTGCCATCCTTTTTGGGAATGAGGAAGTAAAGTGAGTATACCCCTGTTCCTTTATGAGATTTTGGGACTAATTCTATTGCCTCTTTTAGTAGCAGCGATTGTACTTCTTCTTGTAATAGAATATTGTGTTCTGGGGACAACCTGTGATAACATGGAGGAATGTTCGGAGGGGTAGAAATCAATTCTAGGCAATAACCATTGCGGATAATCGAAAGTACTCATTGGTCTGTGGTGATATTTTGCCATTGGGAGTGTTCTTTGGGGAGATGCTGAATTATGCTCTGCATCTCATCCCAATGGGCCCTGTCGTATCGAGCTAACAGTGCTTGTGAGTTAGCTATCCTCCACTGATTCGCTGCCTGGGATGCAACTCTCTTGCCTGCTGCATCAAACTTTCTGCTTTCTTTGTCGGGCGGGGGGCATCCCCTTATGACTGGGAGTTTGCCCTTTTTCTGGCAGCGCTGACCACTACCGAATCTGGAGGTACTTGGTGTGTTATGTAATCAGGATCAGAGGGAGGAGGTTTGTACTTCTTCTCTATCCTGGGCGTTATTATACGTGCCTTAACAGGCTCATTGAATATTTGATCAGCGTGTTTTAACATGCCTTGGAGCACAGGGAAGCACTGGTATTTTAAAGGTGATGAAGGATAGGGTATTAAACAAAAAATCCTCTTCCAGTGGTTCAGTATGCATGGTGACACCATGGTATGCTGCAGCCCTAGCTAAAACCTGATTGTACCCAGTTCTATCTTCAGGTGGTGAAGGCTTAGAGGGACAGCTGTCTGGGTCATTGCTAGGAATGGGATCTGGATCATAAAGATCCCATGGATCTATATTGTCCTGTTGTGAATCATACGAGTGTGTGGGTGAATGCACTGGTGTAGGACTAGTAGGAGTAGAGGTAGGCAAGTGTGGAGAGTGAGGAGGAGAATGAGGAGAAAATTGAGGAGGTGGTGGTTTCTCCTTCGCCTTTGGCACTTTAGCTGGAGGCTGCATAGTGTCCAATTCCTCCTGAAAGGCTAACTTCCTCTTTGGTTTTAGAGAAGGTGCTGTTAGGATCCTGCCTGTTTCTTTATGGATATCAATCCTGGCTTGCCTTTCGCCCATAACATCAAGTATTGGCTGTACTTGATACTCCTCTTCAGAGGTTTTGTGGCTTTCTTTCAGTCTCTTTGAAAGTCCAAGCTCCTCTGTATATGCTGGCCTTTTCGGCTCTGAAGCAGGCTTTTTCGGTATCGAAAAAGATGATGCGGTGGATGATCTCAGGTCCGAAAGGGATTTCTGAATTTTCGACTCCGAGAAATGGTGTTTGCTCGAGTCGGACACAGAGCCTTTTATTGGCTCAGATGTTTGGGAGGAGTGGCCTTTTTCGGTGCCGAACTGGTAGTCTGGTCACCTGTAGTCTTTTTTTGGGTCGAGCCTTGGCCTTCGGCAGTGGTGTACCCAAGGCCTTATGTTTTTGTTTCTGTGAGGGTACAGGGGCAGACGTACTCACATGTTGTCCCACCGTGACCAATCTGTCCTCCTCGGATTCCTGTTCGGAGTCGGAACCTCGAACGGAGACTGCTGTCTGCATCATTTCTTCCTCCTCCACGTCGAGATGTTCGGTGCTTCTGGACGCCATCTCGAGTCTTCGTGCCCTCCTGTCTCGTAGAGTCTTTATGGAACAGAAGGATCAACAGGCCTCACAATTTTCTTCCCGATGATCTGGGGAAAGGCAAAGATTACAGACTAGATGTTGGTCTGTATAAGGATATTTTGCGTGTAACTAAGGACAGAACCGGAATGGAGTCCGATCCAGGAGGCTTCCACGCGGTCGGCTCGACTAGGCCCGAGATGGGCGTGTGCGCACGCCGAAGGGCAGGTTAGAGTTCTCTTCTCCGACGGTACTGATGTGTCGATGGAAGATGTAAACCCAATCTATACAATACCGATGAAAAGAAAGCGTTTTCAAAATTTTCTGAATCGAAATCTCGGAGCGAGAAGAAACACGTCCGAACCCGACGGCTTAAATAAAACAATCTAACATAGAGTTAATGCCCATGCGCAATGCAACCGAAGAGGAGGAGTCACTCGATCTTGTGACTCGAAAACACTTCTTCGAAGAAAAACAACTTGTAACACTCCGAGCCCAACACTAGATGGCAGAAGTATAATGCACAGCATGTGTATCTGCAGCTACACATGCCACTGAACATATATATATATATATATATATAAATATATATATATATATATATATATATATAAAAGTACTGAAAGTCTCTTAACCTAGAAGAGTAAGCATTTATTCAATCTTAGTAGTCTATTAAAACGGATGGGGTAATATTAGAAGCACTCTCATTCTGACCGTTGAAGCTATTGCTAAAGGTGTGTAATAATCTCACACAAAACTTTCACTGGTACTTTTGCCCTGTTTTCGGCAATTTTCAAAATCCGACTACCGTTTTGCATGCATGCATAGAAGTGCTGCAGTTGTTCAACCTCTTGGCCGGTAAGCCATAACATTTTAATTGACCACTACAGGTCAACTAGTCTGACAAACTAATAACATGTAGGGTCCACATCCTTCTCAACTGAGATGAGTCAGGCAATGGCTTTGCCTCCTTTCCAGTCCTCGGCTGTCAAACTGAGCTGCAGTATGCCTCAGGGTTCTGGCCTTTCACCTGCTCTTTTTTAGGTCTTGGCTACCAGGCAGCGCAATGTAGTGTTAGCTTACAGTGCGCTTAGAGTGTCTACTGCTTACCATTGGTTGGCTTCCTTGTCACTCTCATTTGCTTATCTGTTTGCTGGAGTGGACTTTCCTTTCTCTTTCTGTGTTTGTTGCCTACATGGATCAAAGACATAAATACTTATGCCATTCCACTGTTCATTTGTCAATTGTTATTTTTTTCTCTTTTTCCTTTTGTTTAAACACTCGATACAGGGGGATGTTTTTTCCAATTGCCTTCCTAGTGCGCTTCTCTTCTCGCCTTCACCCTCCACATTATGCTCTCTTTTGCCTGTGTGCTTTCCCCTGCCCGCTTCGGTTGGACTCTTGTCCTGTTACATTTACCCCCACGCTGCTTTTGCTCCCTGTTAGTCTGAATTCGTTCCTCCATAATCAGTGTTGCTTGACCCAACAATTAACCTATGCTGCTTCCGCATCACTCTACTGCTTTCCGCCACCCTCCTGTTGCTTCTCTCAGATCACTGTCCTCCATGCTCCCGCCCCACATTCTCCCCCCAAAACTCCATGTGCTCCACATTGCTGCCTCTCCCCGTACTGCTCCCTTTGCAGTTGACTTCCAGTGAAGCTGAGGGAAACTGTGAAGAGCTTCACCAGGCAGAAAAATGACCTGCACGATTTTTGGAGGATGTTCACTGGGGCACAAATACTGTATGCCTACTACTAAACGGGCGCAACGGCAACCAGAGCCTCAGGACCTACAATCATGGCCCTGGGTGTCACAGTGGAGGATGTCAATTCCTCTGCTTGCTTTCACGTAACTCCACAACTCCCAATCCCCCCAGCACATACCACCAGTTGTGCTCTTCCACTCCCAGAAACTCTGCAGAGTGAGTGATGTAGAGGAGGAAATCAGTAGCTCCCCCTTTCTTCTGCACAAATTCTAAATTTGACTCTAAGTACTTCACAGGTATACAATATGGCAATTTTTATTTCCTACTTACAAGACAGGTTTTAGTTTTCTGTATATAAAAACCTATTGCTGAACACAGTGCATAACGAAGGTGCAGTGAGTGGCATGGGGTCTCTAAAACAGATATGGCTTACGAAATTAAGTGCATAGCTTAAAAAATGTGAACTACAATCCAGTGCTTTACACAGAATGCTGCTGTATGATCAGCACTTTGCCTCTGTGAGTTTTCTGCTATTACACCCAGACACATCACACAAAAATATATGCCTAAAACAAGCCAGACATTAGCTTTGTGAATGCTTTTTAGGAGTTTGATAAAAATGAATAACAACAATGATTCTGTTGTAAATAATTAGAACTGGTAATTACTAATAGTACATATGTGACTATCACTACCTGGAAGGTGGAGATAGGTCAAGACTGGATGAGAAAATAATATGAACACTGTTATGGTCTACTGATGCACACTGCCTTCAGCCACAGGTCCAGAGTTCTCAACCATGTACCATTATCAACACTGTACCACAACCAGACCTCACCCAGACACTTAAATGTAATTCAGCTCATATCCACAATACAAGCAAACAAAAAACTGAATAGCTCAGTCTTTTACAGCCGGGACCTCTTGGCTTTGCCAATACCTAGTAAAGTTAATTACAATTACAATAGAAAATTGCACTAAATCAAAGTGAGTTTAAAAATGTTAGCACATTCAAAGTCTTTACTTTTGTAAAATATGCAATGTATATACAGTAACATATTGCTAAATCCACAGGTGAAGCAACAGGTCCCAAAGGTGAGACGAGACCTGTAAGCTTTGGCAATGGATGTTAATCTATGCTTTCAGTTGCTGGGAGAGTAAGTAAAGTGGTTCGCATTTTAGACCAACTTGTATACTGATGACACCCAGCTCATTATTCAGTCTGATCAGTTTTCTACCAAAACCATTCATCACCTTCACAGCTGTTAGAAGCCCTACAGCAGTGGGCGTTTTTCAAATGATTACAACTGAATGGAGATAAGACAGGGATCTTGGGTTGGGCTTTGAGCGCTCCGGCTGGTCAGCAACTCTTTGACTTGAACAGGTGGGCCCGTCACCACACCTGATATCTCCACTAAAAACCTCAAAGTATCATTTCCTTTGAGCTTTGAGTTTTCTCCCAGCGGCAGAAGGTATTGATAACATGGTTTCTGTAACTTCTTGACCTCATTCTCTGTGGTGGAAGCACGTCACCTACTGCATATCAACTACTATAACTCCTTTTGCCTGTGCCTGCCTGTTAAGAGTATCAATAAGCTAAAGACACTCCATAATTGGGACTATATGTTTGGTCAGTGGCCATAGTTATAAAGATCATGTCTCTGCGGCATGACAGACACTCCACTGGCTACTATTTAAGTAGCAGGTTTAATGTAAGACCTTTTGTCTGGTCCATTGAGAATTCTATCAGACTGGCCTGGCATTCATTTGTAAGATGGTTTGGTACTAAAGCACTCAGATCAGAAAATCAGATTCGGTTGGTGGTACTCCTGTTTTACTAGTTAGTTCTGGACACTGTTCCTTTTGAGCCTTAAACCTCAAGCTCTGGGCTCTATTCCGTTGCCGCCACTTTGGCAGCTGTCAAATTTTGGCCAATTTAAAAAGAGCCTGTAATTATTTCTGTTCCCCTCTTCTTTCTTTGTTTTTCTCCTCCCCCTTTTACGTACTTCTAGTGCCATGAAGCCACAATCACAAGCAAACTGTCAAATGCACACCAATGACATTGAAATCTGGACCAATTTATAGGATAATGCATGATTCACCTACACATTAGTTATGGCTAGATGACGATTTTCACAAAATCTTTTAACAAAGTGTGTTAATAAGTCTGGCATTCTAGTTAAGGACACTTAGTTTCGAGAGTAGCACTCTGATACTACATATGAGCATTTGACCTTAACTCACCAAAGTGGTTTGCAGCCTTGTCTTGATGTGACTAGATACACAGGTAAATGCAGTCTCTGTGATTCAACAAACTTGGGCAGCAGAGATAAATTCTGTCCTTCTGGTTTCTCAATTTGTGAAAGTTAAAGCTGCCTACTTGTGATCTATCTGGGACGGGCTAAACTTTCTCTCGATAACTCACAACCTATCCAGTATGCACCAATATGGCTCCTGTGGAGATGTGAAAGCTTTAATCACATTTCAACAGTTTTTAAGTTTTTGTTTTCCGAGAACATATCTGCTTCAAGGCTCTGTGGAAGGCACACTGCACCTTTTACAAACTAAGCCCAGCTTGCCTTCCTAATGACCTTCTCCACTACTAACCAGGATTTTCTCACCAGACATTTGGTCCCAAGTTTCAAGCTACACAAAATGGGCGTCAGATCCTTTCAGGTGCAGAAGGGTAACCTTTCGAACATCTTTATCATGGCAACCAAGAGGAGAACCAAATCTTAAGTTTAACAAGGTAATTTATGTCTGGCTACTTTGTCAAACATTTTATAGCTTCTCCAAAAACAGCACAAGAACCTCTTCAGGCAATGCCTAGGCAGTAGTCACAAAACATAAATACATTATTAATATATACATACATGCTTATGGGATGTCAAGAGCAGCCGGTCCAATAGAACATAATTTGCAAAGCAAGAGGTAAAATGTTAAGAGTTGGGTGCACATCACACATTTTCATATCTTTCTGTGGCCACTAGCTCTTACGATGCAGTACAATTATTCTGTCTGAAGTAACAGCTACTCTTTACTGTTTACATTTCTGACACTGCTTGGGTCAGGTCCCCTTGCATCCTATATATCATTCTTTCCTTATACCATTAACAACAGGTTTCACATCATGTGGTTCATGTCAAGACCACTTTTCCTGTGCTAACAGTGCCTGGCTACATACAACTTCTGATTCTTCTGCATGCTCTGCGATGCCCTCCTCTACATGACATTTTTAAATGTTCACTTCCAGTGGCTTTCTTCTTTTTTTTGTTTGTCCTCTCCCTCTAAAATCTACAAAATGGAATATTCCATGTTCTGTGAAAGGGTTAATCCACTAGTAAACATATGAAATGTACAGAGATATCCCTAAGCTATGCTAGCATGGGACATGCGACCTGGGAACCAGACGTCATCGTTCAGGCTATCTTCCCTATATGAGTGTAGTCTTACATGAAACAGGGGCCTGCTTTTTTATGTACAAGTTTCATTTGATGACACTACAGGCTGAATGAAAAGGGAAAAAGGATAGACTCTTGTGAATTTAAATAGCCTAATTAGCTTACCCAGGAGGGAAAAAGGGGACCACCAAAGCTTGATTCAGATAACTAAGAAAATAAACAAGCCAGTATACAAATGTGACAGTAAATGCTGCCTTCATTGGAATTGGGCATTCCCACACCATGTGAAAAAAATCCACTTTGGAGAGGTGACAGCGTGTACATCTTGGATCTGGGAGCAGTCCTGCAACATATGCTTTGGGGTGTCATATATGTTGGATGTAAATAGTATAATAGAATCTGGCGTAACCAGAATGATTAAGCCGTTCCTGAGTCTCTGGGGCGCTGTTTACCACAGTGCTGTAAAGTTGAGAGGTACCACCATGTCACATCATCCCCATCAACATCTTCACTTCAAGTTGATTAAGCTCTGGGAGATTTTAGGGGCGCTCATGGCAACAGCCAAAGATGTGACATATTTGGAGATACTTACGAAAAAGAAAGGTTACGTAAAACCAGGAGCGCAACCAGACCCAAACTTCAGGGGAGCTAACACTTCCAACTGTGGGGGAACAGCCATTTTCAGAACTAGAGTGAAAATGACTTGCAGGAGCTCCTTTCACTTTTGAGGCACACTGCATAATAAGGGTGGTCCTTCTCTGGGCAACATTTGGTCACTGATGCACCAAGGGCCACTACGTCTGGTGTGAGCTATACATTCTTTACAGAGGTTAAGGGTTTTTCTGAATGAGTTGTAAAAAAATTTATGGAAATGCTGTATATTACACACTTCGCCAGCAGACCGAGCAGCATTTGACATTTGAGGTTCTTGTGTCAGGGACAATGACTGGTGCATTCTTAAATACAATGAGCAAGTTGCACTAATCTAAACCCCCCAAAACAACTTTTATAAGATATTGAGGCACCCTCCCCAAATAAATATTTTGGAAAATCGATAGAAAACTATGCATAAGAGGAAACACTCATGCTGTCAGGAGGAAGGAACCTTTATGGTCATGCTATTTACCGCACAGAATGTTGCTCTATGGTGCTACATGAAAACCATAATTGCAATCTCCTATCAAATATTCATGATTTTGATTTGTTTGGTCACTAAAAAATGCAAACAACATTTGGAAATAGTTTAGTACTAGTGACACAAGAATCACAGAACCTAGCCAGGTGTAAATATCCATGGTGCCCTCAAAGCAAACATTGACCTTGTTCCGAGGTAACAAGTAGTAGAAGCTGCTGTAATGGGCTTGCCATTTTTTCACTCCTAGCACTACCAATGCTATTGCTGGTTTCAAGGTTCATGAAGGCATTAGCAAGATGAAAAAGTAAACACAGGTGTAAAAGTTCAGAATTCTTGCTTTAGTTACACTTTGTTGTCTCCAGCTAGCCTATTGGTAGTAAACGGGAGGTCCTTCAATGGTTAACGTTGGATTATGCGGTCACTCGAATGATGAAATCCGAGGCCAAATGGTGTGTGATTTCACTTGCACACAAATGATGTGATAACACTTCCGCCCCGTTGTCATCTTACTAAAGCACAGTGGAGACAACTTTATAAACTATTTAATAGTATAAACTTTGTTCCAATGTTTGGCAACTGTGCATGAAGATTAACTAGTACAACTTAAACACTGTAGAATGTTTAGATATCTAGCAGAGTTGTTGAGGAAGGCAAAGGGAACATGATTTACAACTTCTGTTTGTAAGAAGGCTAAGTGGTAGTATAGCAAAGTTCTTTCAGAAAGAATGATAAATATATCAGATTTATGTTTAACAGGAGCAAAGCGGTTAAAACAGAAAAAAGTGAAAATATAATTCGATAGGTCATACAATGTTCACAAATAATTTGAGGAAATGACGTTAACAACCCTGAATTACAGATCTGAACAAAATGATAAGCCTAGACGAGTTCTGTGTGCTACTACAAATAGCATTATTATGTGGTAGTGCTTTCAAAACACATTATTCTGGTTAAAAAGCACAGCAAAAAATTATGAGTCAAACTTTGTTCCTGTATCTCAGTGTTCCTGCCCATCGCATAAAGGGTTCCTCAAGATTCGGTGTGTTGCTCCTTTCCTTTAATGCTATATCAGGTCCTTATTGATCACAAAGGGCTTCAGTTAAGTTCCTATGTTGAAAACATTGACTCTAATCTGAGTCAATGGCCGAAGGATAAATGTAATCATGTATCAAGTGACAGAATGGAGGTTTTTGTTTTGGGTTCTGAACATATATTTTCCTCTGAACTCTGCCCACAAACGCCAGCTATATTGGGAGTCCCACCAAACAAAAGGATGGTGGAGTAGTGTAGATTTATGGCGACACCCTTTATGGACGTTTTAAAGAGTCTCAAATATATCAGCTTTGGTCTGCCCAAAGCTCTGCTATTCAACTCATTTTCACATTGAAGAAGGGACAAATCTTGCAGTATGAAAACACTGGATGTCTATTGGTAGACTACAAGCACTCTGGTGGAAGCAGACAGTAAGTGCTCTACAATCTGTACAAGGAGTAAAACTAGGTACCAAAAGACTTATAAGACTAGGAATTCACTGAAGTCCCCAATTTATAAGGCAACCAAGGGACCCATATTCCACTCATGGCCACTCCATTATAATGAACTCCATAAAGACCCAGCAAAGTCTCAGGTACAATTACAGACGCACCAGAAACAAACCGCATCAAGAAGACAATGGAATCAAGATCATGGACATTTGTAGTCAGCAAACAGGGTGGCACATGGACCCAACAAACAATGGTATGCAGGCTGCTACAATGCTGTCCTGGGATCTCCAAACAGGCACTGAAAAATCTGCTGCCGCAGGTGGAATAGCAGGTGCAGCTGGTATAGATGCTTAAGATGCATGGCTCCACAATACAGCTGAGATTTGGGCTCATAAGGCAGGTGCATTTTGAGGCTTTACCTGTATGTAGCATGACACCACTACCAAGCCCTGATTCTGAGGCAAAATATGCTTCTTGCAAACAGATTGTGGGACAGCCTAGAATAAAGGTCTCCAACCTTTTCTCCAGTGAGGGCTACTTTTAATCAATGAAATTCATCCTGAGTTACACCCTAATATGGATTAGATCACAGCACATAAAGGACACACCTCTGCCCTTTTAGAGAACTCAGTCCTGAAGCAATTTTCACAGAGCACAATGCCACAGAAGCTGTATCTGGAAGGGTTACTTAATTGTGTACCACCACTGAGTGGAGAGTGTTTCGCTGGGATTTGTGGCCTCTCTCATGCAATAAATTGGATGACACTACTCTAATTATGTAAATTACGACCCAAAAGACACCACTCATCTAGCTAATTGCGCTGAAGTCCATTGCTTCCTGACCAAGTCTGTGAGCTACTGGTAACTCGAGATAGACCTATTTTAGACCTCTGGCCTAGAAGAATCAAAAGCTAGGCCCATTCTTTCTGTGTGTGCCCAAAGAGAAGAAATTGTCAAAACATTGCAACTCTGCAGGTTAAATGGTCTGAGACGCAGCAAGGATAATAACTGCTATTAGCAGTTCATTACGCATTGCAGCGGCAGCTAGAAAACTGCTCTTCCTACCAGTACTACTCCATGGACAAAAACCTATAATCTTTCTAGCCCAAATTCAATGGTAAGACTGCCTCATGTATTTCAGTAAACATGTTACATGTATTGAACTTAACCACACTGTGGGGGTATGTGTGTTGATAGATTAAACTCACGTTTGATCATTATCCAAAAAAACACAAATCGCACAGTACTGCAGAAAGTCATTACTACTGCATTTCCTCTAAGTTAGTTTAAAGAAAAATGTGCATTCATTGATTATCCACGCAACAACACATTTAAACAAGGCAAGTAAACCTGTACGACTCAAACAGCCCACCAAAGAAGAATATTTATTGTAAAAAACACAACAGATTCTATTTAAGGAAAGAAATGTGGTGGCAAATAGAGGTTTACAACCAAATTCACCTTACCTTTGCCTGGCAGGATTTCACAAAGAGATTCCCGGCAGTTTTAAGCCTTTTTATAGGTACAGAGATCTCCTCCACGAGTGTACCCATCAATCCCATTCAAGGGTGTGATTTAGGGCCCTGTCTGGTACTTCAGGGTGTGGTTAGCATTGTTTGTCAGCATTCACAAACATCTCACATTTACCTTTACAGCCTGGAAAGGGTTATGTTTTTACCACAGCTAAAGGCTGATGTAAATCCCTTTCCAGGGTGGGAATGGAAATGTATCACCCCAAATTTGGTAAAGGTTGGGGGGTAGGGTAAAGCAAGGAGTTTGTGCATGGCTAAAATATACTTCCCCTGGAGTAAGAAAAAATGCACTTGCACAGTGTATTCCATTCCCCTGTGTGTAGTTCTCTATACAATGAAAACAGATCTAAATATGAAAATAACGTTTTTTTCAAGGACTCCCTATGCAGAACCTCTTTATGTGGATTTCATGCCCAATTTGTGGATTTCAGAAAGTAGTATCTCTACATTTGGATGTATTGTAAACCTCCGAATGTAGATTTACTACTATCTTTGTGAGCTGAGTCCAATATGCATGCACACGCACTTTACTAGACAAACATGGGAAGGGTTCATATTCAGATAGAAAAAACGTTATTGTGCGCTAATTAATTGCACTTGATCACTGTCATTCAGGAGACAAAACATTTTTCAAGAGGTGTCAATCAATGCAATGGATATAGACTTCAACACTTTAGAAATATATTGCAAGTACACTGAATTGCATCAGTTGAAGTACTCTTTAATGAAAAAACACCACTGCCAAATCATTAATTAATTCTGACTGCCTGACATTACTTAACAACTCAATTCTGCATAATTCTTTTCTAGATATGCATTTCTTTTGCTTTAATGAAAACACCTTAACTGAGGAATTTGGTAAGTTAGAGACTTCTTTAAGGAGTTTTGGTAAATGTCATTAGAGCCTTAGCTTTAATGAAACCTTTCTTTTTCATTTAAGGATATAATGTTTAGCTCAGAAAGCACCTGTTACAGCAGAATATTCTGCTTTTAGCACTGTAAATGGCAAGTGTATTGACATCTACTAAAGTGATAGCCTTTTAACCTTCTGAGACAGATAAAATGGATGAGATACCACTTTGGAATTCAAAACTTCATCAGTTTCTCATAGACGTTTGCAAGGGTGTCAGTACTGGTGCATATGCCCACCTAACTAAAAACTGAGTATCAATAGATTAGAATGATTTATGGACTACTTTTTTACTAGTTGTAATACTGCAATCTTTCTTTTGTTAATTTATTTTTGAATAGCACTGTATTTTATTATTGCTCTTAGAGATCAACACAATAAAGCCCTTTCAGCCCAAAGGGCGTTGCACGCCTGCTTAACACACAATATAGGCAGCCTTTGCATAATGAAGGCAACACTTCTGGTAAATTACTCACTTTGCTCCTCTGACACAACGTTAAGATATACTATGAAATTACTTTACATATGGTCTCTAACATAGCTATATATTTGTAGTTTGTTTATTACTGACACCGTAAAATCTTTAATAGATATTGAAAAATAATAATGTTATTAATGCAGGACTCAGAAACTACGGTGATTTAGCACAAATGCAAGTTACTATTATTATTGTAGCCAGAGTTGAGCTGCTTAAAACTCTTACAGAACACATCACTGCAGGGCTTGAAAAAGCTACTCGACCATTCGCTATGGCGAGTTTTATTTTAGGAGTTCGAGATATTTTTAGATTCCACTCGACCCTTCTGGCAAATGGACGAAGAAGAGGTGTTCTGTTCAGTCAGAAACTGAATTAGCAATTAAGTTGCTTTTAAACCTTATTCTTGTCACATTTGCTCTGTGTTCAGTGGTCAAAAGTCAGTTTGTCTTCTTGCAATACAAATACGTTTCCTTGTGACTGTAGAGTTCCAGAATATTGTAAGGTGAACTGCCTGACCTTTGTGAAATAAAAGGCTTTTGGTATCAGGTTTTTCCTAACACACAACATGTATATAACTAAGTCAACTTTGAAAACATTAAAAAATATATTTCAGTAGCTGTGAAAGACCATTTTTTGTACTTCTGTGTGATGAAAAAAATATTTTACTAGGATGAAAAAAGTCAGAACACTTTACTTGGTGATGTGCAAATGATAAATGTTTTCTGAAAGCCAATTTTCAGAGACTATATAGTTTTATCAGTAAAGCTGTAAGTTAGTGGGGAGGGTTTTGGACATTTCTTGGAAATTTACTGTCTGTAAATGACAGTGCGCAACCACATCATGCTTTAGTTATATATTTATTAAAAGTGAGTGTTTAAACATAAACCGAGAAACACTCCTGCCCTGATGGCAAAGCTATTAGCAAACTAAGAGGCACGTCATACATGGATAATGTATACCCTGTATGTGGGATGGATTTATTATACATGGTTCAAACGTTTAGTGTATTTAATCAAACAAAAGAGGATTTTTTTTTTTTTTTTACGGAAAAAATGCTGAACTCACATATTTGAAGGTACACTCATATGTGAGAATGAAGAAAAAGGTGACTATAAAATTGCCTTGGATCACGCAATTTGAGACCTATTTCCAGGTCAAGTATATTACAGTTTGGTTGAGTAGATTATTCAAGCTACTCGATCGGCAGGTCTAGTAACATTTTTATAATTTTTCAAGGCCCGCACTGGGTGATTAATTTATGTTACTGTTATTTGTATAGCACACAATCTGCCAATGGAATGGAATTTTATCATTTTGGGGAATTCTGGTGATGACTTTCCCAAGTTTCAGATGAGTCTATCACAGAAGGGAGGCACATAAAGATGTGCTTTAAGTAGCATGAGTGGGAATGCACCTACTTTAAAGATGAAGGTAGTCTTGGCCTTTACAAGACCAAAAAAAAAACTAGTGGACTAGTCTGACCTTAAAAGATACTGTGCTACCCCGTAAGAAGCAGGTAAAGCCCATCTTTAATATTATAAACCTCCTACATATGTGCACCAACAATGAGACCAGCTGACGTTTACCCTACCTGATATGTTCCCAGTCAACTGCTTCAAAGAAAGAGTTAGTTTTAATTTCCTCTACTCCAGATGCTCCAACTCTGTGTTCCCAATCACAGCAGAACCTGAAACAGAAGGTAACCTGTCACAAATACTTTAAATCACACAGTAACAACGACTGGAACAACTGCATACTTGTCTGTGCCATCTGGTCTGCTTGTTTGTAGAGAGTGCCTGCTTTCTCCTTGCTTTAGCAATAATCTTTGTTTGTAAATATGTATATTTATGTATAAAGTGTCAATAAATACATGGGATGTACATATATCAATAGGCATATTAGTAAAATGGTTCCTGTTATGACACATATTATAAATACACCTATTCAGTATAGTGTGCTCAGCGTAGGACATCAATGAACAAGTTATTTACCTTGGATAACGCCTTATCTGGTAGAGACAATACCTAGTTGCAAATTTCTTACCTTTGAATTTCCCACAGACGTCAGACGGGATCCGGAGATTGGTGCGAGCAGTACCCTTGCGTGCCATTAGGTGTTGTTGATCGGCTTGTGTCGTCCATACGTTCCGGTACCCCAGCACAATGACATCAGTTCCTTTTCAGGACTTTCCACGCTAGTAGCACAGAGCCATAACAAAACTGACTACTGGTGTGTCAAAACCAAAGCCCTGATCGGGTAGTCCCCTTCCCTAGAAATCAGTTTGCAAAGTGGGGAGGATGGGCGGGTTGATAAAGAATCTGCACCTATGTCTACCATTCCAGGCATTACAGTACAAGTAACTTTCTCACCTGTGAAAGACTTCTAGTTGCAGATTCTTTACCTATGAATAGATACCCAAGCAATACCATCCCCGGAGGTGGGTCTGAGAATGAAGTTCATACTAGAAAGTCCTGGACCAGACTGTTCAGGCAGTAGTCTTCGGCTAATCCGTGCAGAAATGCACAAGTTACAAGGACTGGAACTCTGCGTGCTAAGCAGTGGTTGCAGCTTTAGCTCAGGTAGAATGAGTAGGCAAACCCAAAGGGGGTTGCTTATTGGCTAGTGCGTAGCAGATCTTAATATGGAGAATGACTCATCTGGAGATGGTCTGCTTCTGCACTGCCTGACCTTTCTTCGCACCCACATAACCGCCAAAGAGTTGTTCATCCACCCTGAACTTTTTTGTGCGATCAAGGTAGAATGCCAACACTCTTTTTGGTTCCAGGCAGTGGTCTCTTCTCTTCTTTAGAAGGATTTGGGGGCGCATAAAAAGAAGGCCCTAGTATGAAGCACCACTGTCATGAAAGATGGAAAGGTAGGGTGGCTTGGATGACCATGCCTGCAGCTCACTCACTCTGCGGACAGATGTAATGGCCATAAGTAAAGTGAGAAGCTTGAGAGGACATTTGCAGAGAGGCTCGAAAGGGGTGCACATCAGTAATGTCAAAAACCAATTCAGAACCTATTGGGGCATAATGAATGGGGATCGCAGAAAAAGATGTGTAAGACCTTTGAGGAACCTATGTACAATAGGGGACGTAAAAAAAAAAAGATAGTTCACCAGGCAACCTCTATCATAAACAGCGGACAAATAACATTTAAGTGCCCATAGCAGAGCCCTGCTGGGCCAGGGAAAGGATAAACAACAGGACCTCAGAGAGAGGGACAGAATGGAGGGGGTCAACAGACTGGAAAGCCTGGCTGAGAAGATTCTGTTACAAAACTTCGGGTGGAAGGTCAAAAATTGTCAAATGTCGCTATTCAATCTCCATGCAAGAAGACTGAGAGTAGACAGGTTCGGGTGCACAACCCTCCCCTGCTGCTGCAACAGAAGATCCTCCCAAAGGAGCAGTCTGATCAGAGAATCGATGGACTTGCTCAGCAGCTCAGGATACCAGACTCCCCATGCCCAGTCTAGAGCCACAAGCATTACTTGGGCTAGGTTGTTCTTGAAGTTCTTGAGAACTCTGGGCAGAAGTTCTATGGGCAGAAAGGTGTACAGGAGGCCTGAGTTACACTCGAGACGAAAAGCGTCTCAGAGCGACTGCCGCCTTGGAAACTCTAACATGCAAAACTGCTGACAATACTTGTTCTCTGCAGAGGCTAACAGATCTAGCCAAGGCTCTACCCACTGCTGAAAGAAATCGTGCACCACCTCTGGTGAAGATGCCACTTGTGATCAGCTAGACATCTTAAAACTTTATTTCGGCATCCAGTGCCATAAAAGTCACATCGCACCACAATAAATAATAACTTAAAATTCATAAAATTAAACTTGGCTAAAAATAAATAAAACATGACAATGCACAAAATGCAGTACTATAAAAGTGGAATGTGACAAAACACAGTTCTGGGATACAGTCATGGTGCAGAAATGAACATGTAATACTGTTGGGACATGGGGTTAGGCAGTCTTAGTCAGTTTCCTTCTGATGCGCCACGTTCCTCCGAGAAATCTGGCAACGGCAATGGGCAGACTGGCGTTTGATTTTAAAATTCTCAAGGCTGCAGCGTGAACTCGGGTCCCAAGCCGTTTGCAGGTTGGCGTGAGCAATTTCCTTCATAGGGGAGCATAGAAAGGGCATGCAAAGAGGACATGGGCAGTTGACTCCTGGAACAGATTGCAGCAGGGGCATAACTTGTTACTAGGGGTCTTATTCTGCCAACTGCTGGTAAAGGGTTTGAGAAAGAGGGAACAGAATCTGAATTGCATATAGAGCTTCCTATAGGTTGGATCAAGAATGCTGTCCAGGCAAGGTTCTAGCAACTAGGTAGGCTTGAAGTCCAGAAACTCGATAGTCAGTCGCCCTAATGAGAGCGAGCACGATATAGACTGGGTTACCCACTCCCAGTAGCAGGACTTCACCCTTTCTTTGGTCGGTGGTGGTCCTGTGTATGAAGACTTCCATGAGTCTCCCAACCCAATGGCAGTCAATTGCTGTCTTAACTGAATGGATCCACCGGGTCTTATTGGAGGTGTCCAAGAAACTAAATTCCCTAAATGCGGTGGCATAAGAGGAAAGTTCGGGAGTTGCCATGATACTCCTTCAAAACAACAGTGGTCTGAGACCGATTATAGCAGCTAGTCAGGCCAGATCCAAGTGTAAAGGATGAAGCGGGGTGCTCGGGCCAGGGAGGTGAGCTTTCTCATAACAATATTCTCAATATGGGTAAGCTCCTTTGCATCCTCAAAGCCCCAGAGTTGGGCCCTGTAAAGTGCTGCGCTAACAGACTTCATACTACAAATCTGGAGAGCAGCAGCTATTGGTCATGTAGTTGATGCATGGTGCTCCCTTAGAAGAACGCCCACTAGTTGACTAAATTTTAATGATACAGAGTTGATATGAGCTTTCCAAGACATTGAGTCAGATAGTTAAATTCTCAGGTATTCAAAGCTGTTAAATAGTTCTAGTTTAGACCCGCCTAGGGAAAGGTTCCCCCTATATGATTGTGAGGGTTGATGACCATAAACTTGGTTTCAGAGGAGTTTATTTCTAGGTCTCTCTTAGAGCAGAAATTGTCAAATCGATTCAGTGAGGATTGGAGGCCCATCAGGGTTTTGGATACCATCAGGGTGTCATCTGCGAATACAAGTGTCACAATCTTTTTGTTGCCTAATGTTGGTGCGTCAGAGGGCTGGAAGGAGAGGTGTTGGATGAGCTGGTTCAATTAGAGGGAGAACAGAGTTGGAGCTAGTACACAGCCCTGCTGAATGCCCCTGACTACTTTGATCGGAGAGATCGCCCTGGTTCGCCCAGAGTATTTTTGCATAGTTGGCCTCATGTAGTTGAATTTTTGTGGTCAGGAGCCCTGGGGGCATACAATCTCGTTAAGGACCTCCCAAAGTTGACCTCTAGGGACCAGATCAAATGCAGATTTGAGGTCTATGAAGGCTATTTAGAGACTCCCCTTCCCGATCACTACAACCTTCCAATACAAAAGCAGAAACCTAGACACCTAATCTATGGGGCTTCCTTTAGACCTGAAGCCAGCCTGGAATGGTGATAGGATGCCATTCTCAGAAATCCAATCTTGGATTTTCGATAGTAGGGCACAGCAAAATACCTTTTGCGCTGTATCGATGAGGCTTATGGGCCTATAGTTATCAGGTAGCGACCTATTGCCTTTCTTGTAAATGGGTATTACCTCAGCACCCCTCCAGGACTCGGGAATGGGGGTTCCCCTAACAATTGCATTGGATAAGAGAAGGATGTACTCAGCCCATTTATTGGTGTTGTGAAGAAAAAGGTCACAAGGAATGCCATTGGGGCTAGCGGCTTTCAGTCAAACTATATTGTTAATTGCATCTCAGATATCTCCCAAGTTGATCAAACCACCCCCATGGGCGGTATTCGGCTGTGGTGGAGGTGGGAGGACAGAGATGGTTGCGACTTGGCTTTCAACATTATAGAGAGAGTTGAAGTGTTGGAACCAGTCCGAGGGCAGGATATTATTGCCAATTGCAGGGGCTCCTTTTTGGTTTCTTTTGCTTACCGTAAGCCAAAAGGATCTGGAATCCCTGCATTCACACGCAACCTTCACAAGTCTCCAACTTTTCTCATCCCAGTCCTTCCTAGTCTTGTTCTGCGTCTACTTGTACAGATTCCGCAGAGTTCAAACTCGGGCGACATCCTTTTGTTTGATTGCCCTGATTAGATTTGTTTGTACTATCCGGCAATCTCGGCTGTACCAATAACCACTCGCACAGTGAGGAGCACTGCAAGTGTTGTGGGCAACTGGCAAAGCTAGAAGCTGTTCCGATCTTTTGAAAAACTCGGTGTGTACTTCGATTAGAGAGGAACTGATTCCTACGTCTTCTCCCATCGTGGATATCAATGTTACGCAATGTGTCAGATCTAAATCGAAGGAAGAGAGAATGTCGTCTCACAGGATCACCTTGCTTTATCTAAGTCTCCGTCTGCTGTTCTCAGCCTGGACCACCTTGGCTACTTTGGCAGTGGTTGTTGCAATGGGCACCCTACCCCACGGTGGCTCTGTGGTCACTGTCCAATAGGGTCCAGACTACCATGTCATCTACCAAGTGCCAGTATCTAAGGTCTATCAGTAATTGATTCGGCTCTTCCTGTGTGCCAGTGAATGTGTGGGTGGCATGCTTGTCAGATTTGGTTCTTCTATTTACAAACCTCAGGCCTTGGCTGAGGGTCAGGGCGTTTAGTTGCAGGGCAGCCAAGTGCCACTTCTTGAAGGGGGGGAAGCGCCAGCCTAGGTATGTGCCATATATTATCTTCTTCCCTGAAACCGCGTGGTCCAGACCGAGGGGTTCGAAGGTGGTATTGAAGTCCCCCACTACTTTGAGGGCATGTTTGGAGGCTCTTTCACCCAACTGGGTCTCCAGAGACTGAAAGGTGACAGAGTGGTTGGGCCCCCTTCCCCGGCATAGATGTTGAAAATGTCGGTGACAGTGGACCCTGTTCCCTTGAGACTGATACCAAGAATATCAGGGCTATCAGTGGGTTTCACTGTGCACTGTAGTGAGATTTTCACCCATATTAGGAGGCCCCCCCAATGGACGACCCGCCTTGCTGGGAACATCGGATATGTGGGAGGTTGCATAGCCAGGTTTTTGGGCAGGTTCGATTGGCCAGGTCTCCTGAAAGCTGCATAAGTCGTGGGGATCGATAAAGGTGTTCCAATGAGGCAACAGAAGTTTGGATTTGATACCTGCCACATTCCAGGAGACAATCTTTACTTTCCAACCGGTGGTCATGGGGTTGGGCGATGGGGGCGGGTTTGCCTGGAGATCAAGGGTGGCTGGTCCAACGATATTGAGAGAAGCGGTGGGGGCCATCCTAATTCTCTGATCGGAGATGTCCGCTGGGTGGCTGATGGTGCGGGGCAATTGTCAGAGCTAGACATTTTCAGCTGAGTTCGCCTGCTCTCCATTCAGAGATCCCGTCATATGGTTAACCATCAGGGATATGCCTGGTGTTTTCAGCCACGTCCAGAGGTGAAGAGCCTCTTGACAAAGGCTCCACTACTCTATCCCACCCTGCTTGTTGTACCACATGGCAGTGGTGTTTTCCGTTAACACCTGCACCATCTTTTCTTTGATAGAGAGAAGAAATGCTTTTAATGCTAGCCAGATTGCATGAAGCTCCAACAGGTTGATGGGAAGTCCGGATTCCGCCAAAGTCCATATGCCTCTGATCTCCACCTCTCCCAGATGGGCGTTCCATCCCAGGAATGACGCAACTGTCACTACTGTCAGATCTGGTTGGGGAAAGGAGTGGGATCTGCCTCGGACCCAATCGGGATCTGTTAACCCCCACTGCAGATCTTTTGCAGTTCTCTCAGAGATCTGGATCTTGTCAGAGAGATCCCCCCCTGATGCTGCGCCCACTGGAACTTCAGATCCCACTGCACATCCCACATATGCAATATGGCATGTGTTACCAGCAGGATGCAGGAGGCCATGAGACCCAGCAGCCTCAGAGTCATTCTCACCAAAATCCAGGACAGAAGCTGAAACATCAGTATCAAGGCCGGAATGTCAAGGACTCGCCGCTCAAGAGGATAAGCCTGAACCTGCACTGTGTCCAGAATAGCTCCGATGAAAGGGAGCATCTGAGCAGGAGACAAGTCTGACTTCGGCATGTTTATGGAGAACCTCAGCGAATGCTGGAGGCCCGCTGTAGTCTGAAGGTGTGAGAAGACAGCCAGGGGTGAGCCCGCCTTCAACAGCCAGTCGTCAAGGTAGGGTAAGACAAACCCCTGATCTCCGCAGTTGAGTTGCAACCACCGCCATTCACCTTGGTGAACACCCGAGGGGTGATGGTAAGGCCAAAGGGAAGCAACGTTAACAGAAAGTGCTTGTGGCCTACTGTGAACCGCAAGTAACGTCTGTGGGCAGGCAGGACATGGGTATGGAAATTAGCGTCCTGCACGTCCAATGCTACAATCCAGTCTCTTGGATCAAAGGCAGCTAGAACCTGGGCCAAAGTGAGCATTTTGAACTTCTCCTTCTTGTGGAAGATATTGAAGGACCGAACGTCTAGGATAGGGCGGAGGCCTGGGTCCTTTTTGGAGACCAGGAAGTAGAGGGAATAGCAACCACGACCTACTTCTGCCACGGGGACCCTCTTTATGACTCTCTTGGCCAAGAGAGCTGTAACTTCCTTGAGGAAAAGGGACAAGTGATCCGCCATCATCCGATCATAGGAGCAGCCTCTTCAGACCAACTGCAAAACACACCTGTCTGACATGGACTCCCACTAAAGAAGGTGATGGCGAATCCTGGTATAGTCAGCCTAGGAAGGTTTAGAGAAGTGGTCTTGAAACTGGGGGGTCATCCCAAGGGGGGCGCCAGGCTCTGGCCAAAAGAAACATTACACAGATAAGTGTTTTGTTTTAAGCTGAAACATGTTTTTGCATTTTTAAAAAGGTAACAACACTTAACTGCAATGTTTAAATACATCTAGATATATTTAAACATTGGCATCTTTATAAAGTATTTGTGAAAAATTCTGATGGGGGGCCCAGTAATTTTTGTTTTTTAACTGGGGTGGGGGGGTGGAGAAGCAGCATAAAAAAGTTTGGAGACCACTGCTTTAGAGGCTGCTGCAGAAAAGGGGGGCTGGGGCAAGGAGCGGACTGTTCAGACTGATCCATGGGGGGGGGAGGAGAGAGGGGTTGGTGGATCCAGCGCCCTCAGCCACACAGAGGCAGGGCAGCATGCATGGCACAAAGGTTGGTGGCCCCTTCCAAAGCCACAAGAGGGGTGAAAGGCAGACAAGGGGGTACATGGCACCGCTGCAAGGCCCAAGGACCTCGCCGTAGGCATAGAATCCATGAAACAACAAAAAAACAAAAATGACTGCCATCAAAGGGCATCTCACTCAAGGAAGCTTAGACATCCCCTGAAAAGCCAGACATTCTCAGCCAGGTGTGGCGCCACAGGGCCACTGTTGATGAAATCACTCTACCTAGCGAGCCGGTAGTGTCCGGTCTGCAACTGACTGTGAACTTTGCTGCATCTCTTCTATTGGCAACAGCCTGAGAGAGTACACTCCAGGCCTTCTCAGGAACCTGTGGCAGCACTTGCGCAACCTATCCAACAGGATGTGAGAATAACAGTCCAAAAGGTACGCGGTATTACCGAACCGCAAAGCAAGGCTGGAAGAAGATAATATAATCTTCCTGAGTGAGTCCAACCTTCTGGAATCCCTATCCGGGGGAGCGGAAGGGAACGCACCCTTGGAGGTAGAGGCTTGGATATCCAAGCTCTCAGGAATGGGGTACTGCATCAGAAAACTTGGGTCACCAGCAGCTGGGAGATGGAGGCGGGCATCATCCTGTTCACAAGAGCCCATTTGCTGGGTTTGGACCAGGTACCCCAGTAGGACGTTCATGAGGGCCTCATTAAACAGGAGCAGTAGTTCTGAGGTGGATGCTCCCGACTGTACCACCTCTGTCAGATTAAACAGCCTCTTTGGGAAACTCAAGGTCCAAGACCTCAGCCGCCCTCCTCACCACCATAGAATAAGAAGCTCCCTTCTCTATAGCCACAGTAAGAGGAGAAAGCATGTCAGTATCTGAAGAAAAATCCAGTCCGCTGGCTTTATCCAAGTCTGTATGCCAGTCCATATATACGTCTTCATGGAGCTGGTATTCTAAAGTGTCCATCGACCATTCCATTCGTCCCCGAAATATAAACCCATAAGAAAAGGGTTCAGAGTCTGACATAAGAGGCAACACTCCTACCAGTATTGGAATCTGCTTTGTATGACATCCATCAATCTCTGAATTGGAGTCTGGAATTAAAATGGAGTGGTGCTGCCTGTGGGTGAGGATGGCACCGTAAGCGGCGGTGTCAGGAGCAGCCTCGGGTGAAGGTCGAGGTGGCAAGACCGATGCTGCTCCAGATCCAGGACTGTATCCTTGGGAGCCCCTTGGCACCGAGGCCCGAAGCCACGGGCGCCGAACTGGAAGGGGCCCCTTCCGACACTGCAGGGCCTGAAGGTGCTCCAGTATTGTAGGGCTGCCCAAATATTAGGCAGATGGCTCCATAAACTCTCTAAGTTGGGCTGGGGGTGTTGATCTTGGAGTTGGACAACAACAGAGGAGGACTCCGCAAACGATCCCTAGACCTTCCCCTTGACTGAGATCTTGACTTGTGTGGAGTCGAGCGTCACACTGCCATCAGTTTTAGGTACTGCTCCCTCAAATCACTGGGATACATGGCCCGGCATGACTGTGTCATGGTTGCGCTCCAGACATCACAGGCACACAAGATACGAGATTTCTCAAGGACATTGCTCGATGACAGGATCCGCAGGAACTGAAGCTAGTCTTTCTGGATGACATCGTTGATGTAACAGGAGTAGAACACTCAAAAAACCCTTTGACAAAAAAGTCGAAAAAAGGCAGTCAAAAAGTGATCGAGGAGTAGCTCTCTTCAGATCAGTGCTAACGTGGAAAGAAAAGAACTGACGTCAGCATGCCTGGATGACACCTATATAGGAACTGCTACGTCATATCTGGTGTGGACAATGCAGACTATGGATGTGGAACCAATAGATGCCGCCTAACGGCGTGAAGGGGTACTACTCACAAATACTCTCTTGATTCCAATCGAACACCTGGGGGAAATTCGAAGGTAAGGAATCCTCAACTAGTCTCTATCAGATATAACATTTTTACCTTACAACATTACTTCAATATAAAATAACACCAACTAGCTAACTCCCACACTAATAGCCCCTATAATTAGTAAATCATTTTAACAATAAATATCATGTGGTGTGGTTTTGAAACTCACACCCTTTTCTCCCACAGTGATGGATTTCTTACTAAAGTATTTAATGTGTCATCCATGATCATCTATAGTAGTGTATGGAATCTGGCTAATTACCCATACTACCTACCTTATATGTAAAATACTTATGTGAACATTGTAATTATGATGTAATGCACGTAAAAACCATGCTTTCTCGTAGACATGCATGTAATTTCCACACAGCTATAAAACTTACTACAAACATGCTACTAACAAATGGATTCTCCTGAGTTCCTGCAAGAACTTTCTAGCTCCCCATGATAAATAGGTGTCATACCACATTTCTCAGCAACAGGTCACAAACCAACCAAGCCCAGAAAGGGGTTACTAAGTGCTCTCACCCAGCAAAAAGTTATCTTACATCTTCACCTGGGAAAAGGATGCTATGACAGTCTCATCAGGCAACCACAGCATCCAGGCACAAACATCACATAACTCTGTCTCTCCTAAGGAGGGCAAACTATATAATCTACACGTCTGAGAGCCAAATTTGTAACAAGGACATTTCCAACTGGTAAGCCGGTGGCCTGTTCATATGAGCTGCACCAAGATATCTGGGGCACATTTTACATAGCTTGACAGACCATAGAGTAAATGTAGGCTACAGTTTTCACTAGTGAATCTGTTTTTTTCTTTCTCTGGATTTCTTTAACTATCTTAGCGTTTACATTAGAATCATGGTGAATCTAGTATATAGTTTTTTCCGTATATTAAGATATAATAAATCTCCATTAATAAAACTGCATATTGAGTCCTCAATGTTTTGGTGGGAAGGTGGGTAAGAAATGGTGCATGTGCCTCTTATTACTTGCAAGCCATCTGTCATGTCTTTGGTAACACACCATCTCATTCAAATGTAGACAAGCCACAGGAGGAGATGAGCTTCTGGTCTGCTTTCCCTTTCTGCGCAAAGACCTATCCAAACTATTGCGGCTGAGGAACACTAACAGGGTGTACCCCAAATTAATAATGTGTGGTATGTAACACTAAACTGAGCTTCACGTAGCACAGCAGCGAGGAAGCGCATATTAGAAAAGGCCAATTGTGGAGGTTTTGGGTACATGCATTAGCAATACAAAGGCATGTCCATATGTACAACCACAGAAGGACACTGCCCTTGTCTACATTTTAAGAACTTACAACAAACATTTATCATCAGAAGTTGGGGTAAATATCGGTCCATTCCCTGCTCCACTTTTGGAATAAGAGAATAAAATAAGAAGAGGCAATGATGCCAATACAATCTTGTCCACTTGCATAAACATTCCCAGAGTACAATCCAGCAGTGCTAAATAATGACAACACTACATCTGTGAACACCTCAGATGATCTTTTGCAAGTAGCTGATTAAGGAGTGTGTTTTATCTGTTTTATGCTGGCTCAATGGCATTCAATACTGTGGACCACACGTAGCTGCTGTACAAGCTGAAAATAGTGATGGGGTCTCAGATGCTGAGATGATGTAATTATTTTAAGCAGCATGCCTAAAGCATTAAGCAGGGTCTGACATTTCAAAGCCCGTGCCTCCTCAGCTTTGAGGACTGCTGTTTTCCTGCGTTATTTTGTGGTCGAACTGATCAGGTCAGAGGGGCCAGGGTTTCACAATTAGGCAGATGTTACAGAAAACTATCTTCACGTAAAAGGACTAAAGGACAGACTCAGAGAGGCTAATTCCAGTTTAAATAAGATTGCAAGGTGGCTTGCAGGTAATGAACCTAAGTTAAATGCTATTAAACCTGAGGTCATTTCTGACCTTCTATATGTTTTTCAATCTATGTCTTCATCGACAACCTCTTGTTCTGTTTGGTACAAGTATTCTAAATGCAAAGAACTTAAAAAACCTGGGTTTCCTCTGGAACTTAGATATTAGACTACTATCTCTAATTGATGTTGCAATTCAAAGATCACTTGTTTGATGCCTCAACTCCGCAGAGTGGTGTATCTTGTGCTCATTAAACTTCACAATGTAGTGATGTAATTAGTGCCTAAGTAGATTTGAGTAACACCCTTTACAGTCGCCTACCAGACTTACAGCACCAGCATCTATAGTGAGTGCAAAATGCTGCAGTGTCTCTTATTTTTGGCTTCAGGAAGAGACCCTTACAATGCTCTTAGGAGAGCAATCCATGCACATTCTATGAGTGGTTGCGTATTTTTCAAGATATGGATTCTGTTTTCAGGTGCCTAGATGGCCTGAAACTGATACATTGCAAATGAACGTATGAGATATTGCTCCACCAGATTCTTTAGATTCACTGGTGCGACTGTTTTTCTAGTCCCCTTCGACTAAGTGTAGGTTCAAAGCAGACCATTTAAAAGTTTCTTAGTACCGAGAGTAAAGCTGTGGAAAAGAATGCCAAGCCACGTTTGACACACACATTCCATTATAGCATTAATAATGAGTCAATGACAACAATTTTTCTAAATTATTCTATGATTGTGATCAGTGTTCTCTGTATCTAGAACGTAGTTAAGTCCATTGTGTTTTTTTTTTAGCTTCTATATAAATAATTAAGTAATATCCCTTCTTCACTCCACTCTTAGAAGTAATTGAGGCAGAGCTTCGGAAATTTCACATTTCCACAATTTTTCAGTGTGAGCACCACTCTATAGTCCCATAATAAGAATTTTAAGAACACAAATGCCGTTATGACACCGGCACATTCGAGATTTTGTTAGTATTCAGGTTGTGGTGTAGTGTTTCATTGCAACACATTTACAGTTCAGGAGGATATATAGTCTAGAGTTTACAGTTTTATCTACAGTCGCTCTCCTCTGTCCTATATAAGATTACCAGTTTGATTAAAGCAGGACCAAATTTTGGAGGAGGCGAAAAATAGCTATATTCAGAGTCAACAGAATAAGAAAGACTAGAACAGAGGCGTCCATAGGCAAACAAATGTGGAAGAGAACAGAAAAATTAGAAGAGACTGGGCAAACTAACAGTAGAGACTATGGGAAAGACAGAGGAGGAAGAGAAGTAAGTGCAGGGCCATGCACGACACTCTCACCTCTCTCAGGCACCCTCTCCCTAGCTGTACTTGACAAAAACCTAACATACCAATACTTCCCATCCGCCACCTCAATACCCCTCAGACCATCTCCCCTTTCCTCAAATATATATTTAAAAAAAATAGTAATAAAATAGAAGTGGCATCATGCCATCCTCCCCCAACACCATTTACCTCACTTTCGAGCAACCTCTTCTCATCCCATTTAAAAAACTATTTCTATCTAGCAACTTGTCACCATCCATTCATAGACTCCATGCCTTGCAGCCCCTCCCCACTCTGCATGTGCTATGCTTCTGCTCACTACTGGAATAAAATTCATAGGCATGCAATTATTTTGAGTATATAATTCAAAAGGCACAATTTTAATTGTGCCTGTGTAGGCAGTGTTAAAAAAAAAAATCTTCTGATGAAAATTTAGCCTTCGATTGAGCAACTAATGGAGCCTCAGTTAACATATACCAATGCCCTTCGAGCCCCAATGATGCTGGCCTAAGAAAAAACACATTCAGGCCTAATGGTGGATCATTGGGGAACAAGAAAACACCAGCTCACACCTGAGGTATAAGTTTTTTCTGCCCAGAAAAAGCAGATTTGCCGATTACTGTTCAGTCCTTCCTAATAACAAATCTAACAGTGGAACACTGGACCCTCAGGTCCCAATGCAGAGCCCTCATATGTCAACAGACATGTGTTACAAGAAGGATGCAGGATGCCATGAGGCTGAACAGCCTATGAGTCAGTCTCACCGAAATCCAGGACAGAAGCTGAAACAGCTAAATCACAGTATGGTTATACTGGACATGTTGAAACTTCAATGTGTCCAGAACGGCATCAAAAAAAGAGAGTTCCTGAGAGGGAGTTAGGTGTGACACACTCACATTGATAGTGAACACCAGCGAATGCAAGAGGTCCACCCTAGTCTGGAGGTGGGAGACGACTGGGAGATAACTGCCTGGGGCGAGTCAGCCTTCAACATTCAATCGTTCATGTAGGGGAAGACGGGAACCCCTGATAGCAGCATATGTGCAGCAACCACCACCATCACTATTGCGGACACCTGGGGGGGGGGGGGGGCGGGGGGGGCGGGTATGGGGGCTGAGGAGGCCAAAGTGGAGCATGGCAAACTGAAAGTGCTCTTGGCATAACGTGAACCACAGGTAGGGCCTGTAGGCCAGCAGGATGGGAATGTGAGTGAACCCAACACCATCATCCAGTCTCTAGTGTCCAGGGCAGGCAACACCTGAGCTAAGAAGAGCATTCTGAACCACTTCTTTTTCAGGAAGAAGTTGAGAAGGATAGGAACAGGTCTCTGTCATGTTTGGGCACCAAACAAGTAGTGGGAAAGGCAACCAAGACCTACTTCTGATACCGGCATCCTCTCAATGGCTCATTTGACCAAAAGCGCCAACAATGCCTGACAGAGCAATGAGAGATGGTTTTGGGTCAGCCGATCGTCAGTGGGAGGTATGAGTGGAGGAATATTCTAAGGTAAGAATCTGCAACTAGAAGTCTCTATCAGACAAGGGAGTTTACTGTCCCCTAGTACCCTAATGTGGTGACTATCAACTGGCTACCTCAGTGTAAATCTATGTAGTCAGTTGTGATTTGTCTCCTAATCCCCTTAGCAGTGTAAGAGATAAATGTGGGAGAAATGCTTGGATGCATGAGGAGTATGGTATTCCTAGTTGGAGTCCCAATGTATGTGTGTGTGGCCTCTACAGTTCTATCATATGTTGAAATGTTTATTGGTAGCGGAGCTACAGAGCAATTCCATATAAGCGCCTCCATGCAGCTCACCTTTCCTGCTACCCTTTCCTGCTTCTTGCACAAACCTTTGAAGCCAAGTGTGAGCATCTGTGCCAAAATCCCATCACACTGACTGGCCACCATCCTCGTACTAACAAGACAACATGAGGCCTGAGTGGCGCAACAACTTAAGGAAAAGATTTTGGCTAAGGGCAGGCTACTACTGCGTAACTACAAGAAAGAAGTGCACTACTTGGCCATCTCCCACATCTAGGGATGTTGGTGCATCAACAGTCCCTGACTGGATAGAGCTTTTCTGGTTCCAATATACAAAACCAGGGAGACACTGTGGCAGACCCGCCATTGTTTCTGTGCCGACTGGGACTTCAGATCCCACTGCAGAAACTGCATATACCACTTGGCATGTCTGACCACCAGAATGCAGGAGCCCATCAGTCCAATGACCTCAGTCTTCCAGAGATCCAGCACAAAGGCTGAAACATCAGGATCCTAGTGTCCTGGACTCATCACTCCTGGGGGAAGGCATGCAACTGCACCATGACCAGACTAGCTTGATGAAAGGGAGCACCTGGGAATTGTTCAAAAGATGAGGAATCTGCGGTTAAAAGTATCTATCTGATGTTGTAAAGCATACCAATTCAGTGAAGAGCCATGAAGTTTACCTTTCTCGGTCAGTATTCCCTCTGCAACCTGTGCTTAGTTGCTGAAATGCGTGGCCTGTTGCTGTGCCTTACTTAGAGATCCATATTCACCCAGATCAGATAGCCATCCATCCCAACCTTGTGCAGTTACACCACCTTTCTTGATGAACAGTTCAAGAGACTAGATGTTAGCAAAGTAAGAGCATGCTGCTATGTACCCAATTCACCAGAACTGCCAAAGTTGTGCTGATTTCTTCGTACTGATCCTTGGCCACTGTGTCAACTGTTCCCTCCTGTTTGACTTTGTTTATGTTTGTCACATACTGAGAGCCTGTTTGTCACATACTGAGAGCCCATAGACTAATATCTTCGTGCTACAGCCTCTGGCACAGACCCAAAGTAAGGAAGCAAAAGCTGAAGAGTGAGTGACTCAACACATATACTGCACACAATGGGAGAATCAGATCCTTTTTTCATTCTTCATCTAGAACCCATAAGCATTACATAAGTACTGTACTTTACAGATTTCTTAAACATACAGTAGGACCCTATTTGGGCAGAGTATACTGTTACAGTGTGATGTCTACCTTAGAATGAGATCCTTAGCTTTTTCTGATACTGGCACTTCAGGAGGAAAAGTAAGCGTCTCTTTCCAGTTCATAACCTTTTTATATGTTTCTTGCGGCAACTCAGAGCAGAATGGTGGGAAACCTGAAATATGCAAATATCAAAGATTAGACATAGAAAAGAAATAGAAAAGGCACATTAGCCAGAAAGATAGGTTAGAGCCACCTACATTACAGACATGCCAATACAGGCCTCCAAAAATCTACTCGCCCAGATTTTATGAGGTCAAGCTATTCTTAGCACCTAATCGTCTGTCTGGCGTGTGGACTTAAAGCTATTAATAATAGGTGTTCTGTTCATTCAGAAAGTGAATGAACAATAAAGACATATTTAAATCTTGTTTTTATTTTGACACATTTGCTGTCTGTTCAAGGACAGAGGTCAAATTTCAGTTTGTCTTTTTACTAATTGTTCCTACCTCATGCTGGAAAATGCTGTTTACTTTTCTTTCTGTTATTACAGATATAGGTTAATGTCAAGTGAGGTGTCTGACAATTATTGTGAAACAAACGACTAAGATGTCATTTTTTTTCTAACGCACATTTAAACAGCCTGTAAGTATGTAAATGAATACTACAAGTGTTTCAAAATATATCAGGAATTTCGAAATAATTTTTTTTGTAATTCAGAAGTATGACGCAAACAAAGATTTAAATAGGGGCAAAACAAATAAGAACTTTACTTGGTGATGGGCAGTAAAACCACATGTCAGTGGAAAATGTTGTGGTCATTTCAACAGAAAATCTGCTGATTGCAAATAAGTGTGCTACCACGTGCTTCAGGTATGTATTTATTAAAAGCGATAGTTTTAAAACATTATATGAGAAACATTCCTGCCCCCGCCCTGAAGACAATACGGTTAATGAACTAAGAGGAAAATCAGCAGTCATGTGTATCTTATATGTGGCTAGATTTGTATTATATATGGAGCAAACGTTTTGTCTGTTAAATCAAACAAAAGTGTTTTTGTACAGCAGGCATGCTAAACTCATGTATTTGAAGGTGTTGTCATATGTGATAAAAATGAAAATGGTTTCTCAGTGAATTAAAATATTTGCCCAGGACCCAGGCAGACCTCCTGGGTTCCTGGAGGCTCAGCTGCAGGACGAGGTGACATTTTGTGAAAAGTCCGTCTAGGGTAGCAAACAGGCTGGTGGGGATGGTACCAGGTCAGCTGCTTATTCTTTTCCTCTTCTGCAGGTGTGACTCCTCTCAGTCCTTTTCTTCTTAGGTTATCAGGATCTGAGTTCTAGGGTTCAGGGGTGCCACCTACATACTCAATTTAGGGGTGTTACAGGCAGTGCCAAGTGGAAGCCACACCCTTTCTATGACCACTTCTGTTAGGAAGTGGGCATAACCCTGGCCCTAGTAGCCTAATTCCTTCCAAGCCAAGATGGAGGAATTTAAAAAGTGATGTCCACATCTGCTCAACCACCTTAGGCGTGGGACTGGCATCAAAATGGCACACCTCCTAATCTGCCTAATATTCCCGCTTGGTCTGCCATAAAAATTGGGGTCAGGACAGGGGGGCATTGGTCACCTGTGCCAGCTGGAGAGACATGAGTCGCATTAAAAAGGCAGCCAGGCCTTTAAAGATTCCCACCCTGGAATGTCCATCCTGTCTGGAGAAGCTGTCAAAACACCTGCCCAATGCAGGGTATTGTCCCTGGCCCCCGAGAACACTGGCTGTCACCTTAGGGCTCCAGGAACATGGATAAGTTGGCTGCACTGGTCAGGACCAGTCAGTAAAAAACACTAGTAGGCTAAAATATTTTTTAGGGGGCACCTCCAAGGTGCCCTCTGAGTGCATTTATTAATAAATCCCTCACTGGAAACAGTGAGGATTTATTAGTCTGAGATGTAAACATCCCCGGGTTCACAGAAGCCATCATTTACCTGGGAAACTCGTAGTGACCAGTGTCCAGCACATGCATTTAAAACGGCCTCCCTGTTAACTTACTCTCTGCAAATCAAAAAAGACACAGCAGGGGCATATCTGCTCCTGCAGATATTCCCTCTCATGTAATACAAAGCACTCTGCCTTAGGGCTGCAAGGCTTGCTAGAGGAGTGACTTGCATATATTATGTGCAGTGTTAGGGGATATCGCAGACAAGCTGTATGCCATGTCATGTTTTCACTTTTGTCTGCCAGTGTACTTGGTGAGGGGTATCTCTTTGTATTAGTGCAGACTGACGACTTCTGAATTACAAAGAATTTACAGAAGTAGTCCAGGAAATGGCATTCCTAAAAAATATCTGTAAACTACATTTTAGCTCAAGCAAATATGTATGTGTAGATTTCCTCAAGCGAAAATCTGTTGAGCATTTATAAGTGCACGTTCCCTCCAATTACTGTCGGGAATAAATGTCCAGGCTTTCTCAGTATGGAAAACAATTAGAGAAGAGCTGGTGAAAACCCCTAAAAAATGCAAGTTCGTAGGTTTGCACAGACTCAAAAGGACATTCCAAATCTGGAGCTATTGCTTACTGCTACCTACAGCCTCAATATGTACATCTGTGGAAAGGTGGTAAAATGAGGGATTTTCTTGTATTTGGACCCTACTGTAGTACAAGCCCAGGCATAATCAGAGAGGCTAATATCAGAGCCCTTATATAATGAGATCGCTTCCATCGTTTTGTCACCCCACTACTTGGCACCAAAGGGACAAGTAGATTTGTTTACAGGACAAGTAGATTTATGAGGCAACCTGTCCCATGGACAAGTAGCTATTTTATTAAATTCCACACCCCTGCAAAGCATGGTACAATTCGTGCTGTAGGGACTCTTCTTAGTACCCCAGACCATAGGTACCAGGGGTACCATGTACTAGGGAGTTACAGAGGGTGTTAAAGGTTTTGCCAATTGGGGAAACAACTGGGCAGTTTTAGGAGAAAGATACCTGGCACTGGGAACCTGGCTAGGAGGAACCCATTGCACTTCCAGTCAAAATACATCAGACGCCAAACAAAAAGTGGGGACTAACCATGCCAAGAAGGGTGCTTTCCTACATGACCTCCTCCCAACAAAAAGAGGATGAAACTATTCTTTCCCACAAGAGACTTCATGTTCTAAGTGGAAGAACCTGGAAAGGTCATCTGCATTTGCATGGTAAGTCCCAGGTCTGTGTTGCACTGTAAAGTCCATTCTTTGTAGGGAGAACGACCACCTTAAAAAAGTCGGGATTACACCTTTCATTCGCTTAAGCCATCTCAAAGGCCGGTGGTCAGTTTGAACAAGAAAGTGACAGCTAAACAAGTATCGCCTCAGCTTCTTCAGGGACCAAACACAGCAAAGGCTTCCCTCTCAATGGCACTCCAACCCTGCTCTCAGGAGAGTAACCTCCTGCTGATGAACGCAACAGGTTTGTCATGGCCATTATCATTGATTAGGGACAGGACTGCTCCTATGCAATGTTCAGAGGCTATCGTCTGCACTATGAACTACTTGTTGTAATCTAGAGCTTTTGGAACAGTTGTTGATTACATTGCTTCTTTCAGGGTGTAAAAGGCCTTTTGACACCTCACTGTCCAGTTTACTTTTTTTGGCATCTTTTTGGAGGTTGGTTCCGTAAGGGGGGGCCACAATGGTGCCATATCCTATCACAAACATCCTGTAGTATCCCGTCAAGCCAAGGAATGCCCTGACTTGAGTCTCGGTTGTTGGAGCTACCCAGTCCAGAATTATCTGGATCTTGGATTTTAGTGGTTAAACCTGGCCTCCACCTACCCTACAAGGTGGCCCAAGTACACAACCTGGCCCTTCCCTAACTAGCACTTGCTTGCCTTGATAGTGAGGCCTGCATTTCTCAAAGCCTCAAAGACCTTTCCAAGGTGGATCAGGTGATCCTGCCAGATAGAGCTAAAAACAGCAATATTATCAAGATATTCTGCACTAAAGGCTTCTAATCCAGCCAAGACGTTGTTCACCAACCTCTGTAAGATGGCAGGGGCATTCTTTAGTCCAAAGGGCATAACAATGAACTGATTATGCCCATCAGGAGTGGAGAATACTGAGTTTTCTTTTGCTCCAGGGGTCAGACCTATCTGCCAGTACCCTGATGTGAGATCAAAAATACTGAGATATCTGGCTACCCATAACCTGTTGATACGTTAATCAGCCCTAAGAACTGAGTGAGCATCTGTTTTTCACGTCTTTCTTTACACACTGGGAATGAGGCTTTGGGACTAAAACAACTGGGCCCAGGGGCTCCCAGAGTACTCAATGACTCCGAATTCCAGCATCTTCTTGACTTCAGCTTTGATGCTCTCTTTGACATGATCAGGAGTCAAGGAGAAGAGCTCAGTATACTTCTGCAAGACTTGGTTACAGTGAACCTGCTGTTGGTCAGTGAGAGTGTCGGAAAAGATCACTCCTTCAACTGAGCCATCTTTTGGATTGCTGGAGAGGAGATCAGGGAGAGGTTCACTGGCAGCTTCCTATCCCTCATCAGTGCCCATGAACATGGTCATCTCAGCTCTGTCGTAATAGGGTTTAAGGCGGTTTACAAGGATAACCCTTTTGGGGTTCCTGCAAGAGGCTAAGTCCTAGGAAGGTGACTTCCCCTTTTCTCTCTAGGATAAGGCCCACTCCACTTAACTTGGAGGGCCATAAGAGCTACAGGCTCCAAAACCCACACCTCCTGCCCTGGTTGGAACTCACCCAGTGCAGCCTTTTGGTCATATCAGGATGTTGGCAGGCCTCAATGTTTTTAGATGCTTTTTCCATGTACTCAGCCACTCTGGAGCGAAGGCCAAGAACAAAGTCCACAATATGTTGTTTGGGTTCTCTGAGAGGTCTCTCCTATCCCTCCTTCACAAGACAAAGTGGTACCCTTACAGGATGCCAAACAAAAGTTCAAAGAGGAAAAAACCTACTCCCTTCTGTGGCACTTCCTGTAAGCGAAAGCAGGCATGGAGGTGAGACATCCCATCTCCTTCTGAGGTTTTCAGGGAGTCCACCAATCATATCTTCCAACGTCTTGTTTAGTCTCTCAACAAGGCAATTGGTTTGTTGGTGATATGGAGTAGTACATGTATAGGTCACACCACATTCAGCCCACATGTGTTTCAGGTAGCCAGACATTAAGTTTGTACCTCTGCCTGACACCACCTCTTTCGTAAAGCTCACTCTGGTAAAGATACCAATGAGGGCCCTAGCCACTTCAGGGGCAGGAGTAGTCCTCAGGGGAATTGCTTCAGGATACCTGGTTGCATGATCCACTACAACCAGTATGAATCTGTTCCCTGATGCAGTTGGAGGGTCAAGGGGACCGACAATGTCAATCCCTACCCTTTCATAGTGAACCCCAACCACTGGAAGTGGGATTAAGGGAGACTTTGGGTGGCCACCTGTCTTGCCACTGGTTTGATAGGTGGCATAGGAGTTACAAAACTCATTCACCTTCTGCGACATACCAGGCCAGTAGAAGTGGTTCACCAACCTACTCCATGATTCGGCTTGGCCAAGATGCCCAGTTAGAGGATATCATGGGCCAAAGTGAGGAGAAACTCTAAACTGCTGAGGTACAACAACTCTCCTATTGGCACTAGGTTTGGGGGTCTCTGGCCTCAGTGACAAGGAGTACTTTTCTCCCAATAGGCCCTGCCTGAGCCACTGATATCTCCCTTTGATCAGCAGCTTGCTATCTAAGGCTTTGAAGAGTGGGACAGATCCTGGCACAGATTGTCCCTAGGGGGTCCCCCTGGTCCCAAGAGCTCTGTCGTGTAACATTCAAACTCCTGGGCCACAGTTTCCTCTGGGGTTGATAGGTCTTCTCCCTGAGGAGAGGGGACCAGATCTCGCATCTGTGTGGAAGCTGGTTTCCCAGACTTCTTGCCCTTTCCCTTGGCAGGCTGGGAATTATTCTAGACTCCAACTCTACTTTTTCACCCTGAGCTTTGCTTTGTGCTCTGGTTTTGATGCACACCCACTCAGGTATAGCTAGCATAGCTGCATGGCTTGGGGACGTGGCTAGCTGGCCAAAATGGGAGACGTGTGACCGGGAGATCCGCTCCGGCCTGCGCTAAGATCCTGAAAGTCCATAGTACCGGGGACCCACCCAACCCGGTTATGAGCCGAAGGACATACTGACTACCGGGGACTGCAGGCCCAGAGTACGAAGACCAGATGTCAAAAGAAGCCAAACGGCCAGGCAGCATTGATGGCTTGGGCTGGCCTGCAGGCCTACTGCAGAAAGGAGGAGAGGCATCTGCTAATCCACAGGGGAGCAGGGGCAAAAGAAAGGCCTCAGTTCACTGCATTCTGGACAGACTGGATTGGCCCGACCCAGAAGATGCTGCTAGCTAGCAGAGACACACCGAGACAGAGTGGCACTACAGAGGGGAGGCCCTCCATGGGAGAACAAGTTGTCTGCCAGCCCACACACTAGGCGACACTGAGCGGTGAGGCCTCACTGAGAGGGGCAGCTCCTGCGGTGCCTCCTGCTTGCAGCCACGGGCCTGGGCCCTGGACAGCGACCGCACTGTGGAGCAGAGGTGAGACTGGAGCACAGGGATAGGGGCCTATTGAGGATCGAGGGATGCCCTCCGCTGCCTAAATCCCTGGCTGGCTGACAGAAGGCCTCTACTGAAGGCACAAATCGCACGTAGGGGCCCCCAATGAGGCACCCCACTGCTGTGTCTGCCCCCAAATCGGAGTGTGCTGGTATTGCCGGACTGGTTATGAGCCCCTAGAGCACAGCAGAAAGGAAGAGCCCAAAAGCCCCCCTGGGGCCGGCTGGCCTGAACAGTGGGGACCTGAGACTTTAATAACTGATTGCAGCCTGGTTATCTATGTGAGCCGCCCAACACTAGGAGCAGACACTAGCTGGGAAACCACATTACTTACTACTGAGGGAGACACGGCCCCCGACTCCTGCAGACTGCCTGGTGCCCAGGCTCTGAAGCCGATAAGACCCGGGGAGACTAGATAGCGGACTCCTTCTCACCCAGAGCGCCGACTGGGTTGGGGTAGCGGACTTGGCCCCAGCTCGGGGGTGTCTAGAAATTCAGCCACCTCCAGTCAAACGTATCACTTGAGTCGACATCCTCACTTGCGACTAACACTGCGGAAGCTAAATGACAGATGGGAACACAACCTGAGACAGAGGAGAATACCCTGCTTGAAAATGGAGCTCCTGCCAATCCCAAGGGACAGGCTCCCACAATCTAACAGCAATTAGATAAAATCATGGCTGCCATTGTTGACACGAAGACAGCCCTCCAAAAAGATGTGGTCTTGGTGGAACTGGATCTGCTGAGGGCAGAGCACCTCAAGATTTCAGATAGGGTGAAAAACGTGGAAACTTGGCTCGAGGAGATCTGCTCGCCGCAACTTGACCTGGAGAGACAGATCAAGACCCTGTCAGACAGGGTGTGCACGTTGGAGAATAGAGCTGAATGCCACAGTCACTGCAATAATGTCCGTATTGTGGGTCTTCCAAAGGGTGCAGAAGGAGAAGATATGGTAGCATACCTCGAGTGATGGATGAAGACAGAGGTCGCCCTGGACAGCCTAATGTCCTTCTTTGCTATTGACTGAGCCCACAGAGTTTCCGCTCGCCCCCGGCCCCGGATAGACGTCCTCACCCTTGGTGCGCCAGACCACTTTTCTTCATGCACTGCTACAATTGGCAAGAGCAAAGGGCTCATACACAATCGGCAACGGTCAGGTCTTAATGCTCCCTGACTATATGGCTGCTGTGGAGACTAAGCGAGCCTCCTATGTGGCAGTAAAGAAAGAACTGAAAGAGGAAGGATTTCAATACTCGCTGACTTTCCCAGCAAAGCTCAAAATCATGCTTGATGGATAAACCCACTTCTAAAATGAACTACAGGCAGCGTGAGACAGGCTGGACAACTACTGAACAGGGACAGACCCAGCAAGACTACGACGAGCCAAGGAAGAGTCCGCATGCAGCTCCAAGAAACGCCCCTAAAGAAATAGGAACAAGATGATCACTCACAAACTGACCAGGAGGGAGGTGGAACATGAGCACATGGGTCTAACAACATGATCAGGCAGGGAGTCGGAGCAAGAACATATCACTGATGAATAATCTGCAGACACCAAAGCAGATGACTCACACACTGGCCAAAGGACAGATGGCAGTGGTCACCCCGCAGATGGCTGATGACCCTGTATAGCCCGGGGCCGAGCTGGGAAGTTTGTTGTTTTGGAACTCTGAGGGACAGTTTACAGGAAGGGTAGTATACATAGTTGCAGTCTGTGAAAGATAATGTGCAGACGACATCCATGACTGAATGCACACCATGGCTGATAGTCACACAAGGTACAAGTTTGTGAGCTGGAATGTCCGGGGGATGGGATCGGCGAATACAAGGCACAACATACATAGATGCCTAAGACAACAGGGAATACAGGTTACCATGCTTCAGGAGACCCACCTTACGGGAGTAGATGTGGAGCGCCTACGCTGTAGATGGCAAGGTCAGCTCTATGCTACTACTCGTTCTGCCTATGCATTGATTTTGGTCAGTCGGGAACTACCTCTGAAACACTGCAGACCCGAGTTGACAGGGAAGGATGCTAAATCTTGATGAGGGGGAGAATGGAAGGGTGAGAGGTGACACTAGGAAGCATATACACACCCAACCAGGACCAAGTGGCCTGTTTTCAATCATTATCAGTCCCACTAGGATCCCTGCTGGGGAGCGACCCGATACGGGGAGTTGATTTTAACTGTTTTATACACATACTTCTTGGCCGGTCTACACCACCACTGCCAGGAGCACCCGTTCACAAGACAGCGCTATGCTTTGGAGACTGGATACAACAAGGGGAGATATCAGAAGTATGGCACCCACAGTATGGAGACAAACAAGACTATTCATTCTACTCCCCCCTGTATTCCCTACACTCTAGGCTAGACAAAGTCTTATTCTCAACTAGAATGTGCCAGTATGTCATCCTCACAGAATATTTAGGAAGGCCATTATCCAACCACAGCCCCCTACACCTGGGGCTAAAGCCCGTAGACGACAGGCCGGCGATGCCAACAAGGCACCAACAGCCATTGGCCCTAGAGGACCCCTGTTATAAAGATACACTAAATGCCACTCCTTCAGATTATTTTAATGTAGATCAGGGTACGGCCTCATCCCCGATCATAGATTGGGAGGCCTTTAAGGTAGTTGTCAGGGGCCACTGCAAGGGCCAAACCATCGGAGTTAGTAGGGAGCTCAATGCATAACTTAATGCCCTTGATGCCACACTGCACACAATAGACAGTACATTGGTACTGAACCCAACAACCCACAGGCTCCTCTTAGATACACTAGAGCAATATAGTGTCATACTAGAACAACTGCGCTGTCACAATTACAGGACATTTATGGCCAAGGTGGGACGGCTCCTGGTGTGGCTCATCCATCCTGAATTATGGGGCTCCCAATCACACATTTGACATCAGCCAAAAGGACTCAGGTTTACTCCCCTGGTCAAACAAATGTTGAGTTTCAAACTTAATACGAAACTTTCTACAATGAGCCACAAGCTCTCTCAGAGGACATACAAGATGAATTTTTAAACTGTCTCACTCTCCCCACACTGACGCCAGATTCATGAAGGAGTATAGGGGGTTACAGTGATTGTCCCAGAGATCAGACAGGCTATTAAAGACTTGGCCATGGACAAAACACATGGCCTAGACGGGCTCCCGGTGGAGTTCTATCAGACCTTTGTAGATATTTTGGCACCCAGATTGGCAATCATCTATGCTGAGTCACTGGGGAAGGGCTACATTCCTGACTTGACGCGACGCGCAATGGTCATCCCACTCCCCAAGACCATGACCTCTGGCACCCCGGTTACCACATTCGTCCCCTTGTCCATGCTCAATACAGACTTTAAGACATTGGCTACTAGACTGCTTTCCTATATGCAAGTCCTACTGCACGAAGATCAGAACGGCTTCATACCATGTCGCTGCACATCACTTACCCATAGGAGGCTTCATCATATTCTCTACCACCCTGAGGTCCAAGGCTCCCCGAATATGATGCTTTTGTCGGTGGCCCTTAAGAAATTCTTTGACTCTGTGTGGTGGGACTTCTTGATGAATGTAATGCGCAAGATGGGAATGGGGGAGCAGTAGATCAGATAGGTCTTCCTCCTCTACTTGACTCCAAGGGTCAAAACCAGTAACATTATCTCACAAACCTATAAGATCGCTAAGGGCACACAGCAGGGGTCCTCGCTGTCACCCTCCTTATTTGCCCTGGTCATCGAGCCCCTGGCGGAACGATTCCGAGGGGAGGGAAGAGATAGTGGAATAACACTAGATCAGAGAATACATGTTATATCCCTGTTTGCAGACAACCTCCTCCTGTACATGGCCACTGCTTCTGCAGGGGCCCTAGAGGCAATGCGTGACCTTGACAGATTTTGGAGACTCTCAAGATTAAAGGTCAATCAATCTAAAACATGCCTGTTTCCCTGCACCCGGGGAACTCTCAGGCCACCTGACCTCCCAAAAGGGCTTGCCTGGTCTCCAGTGACTTTTTCAAATATTTGGGTGTTCAAATTTACCACTAGCTGGGAGACTTGCAAGAGGGCAACCTGGAGCACGCATTGCACTCCCTTCACTCTAGCATGGCATTTTGGGGATCACTGAGGCTGTTGCTCATGGCCCGCGGTCCATCTCCAAAATGGTAACGCTCACACGCTTTTCACAAACCTGTCCTTAATACCCCATGGTAACCCGGTTAGCTGCTTCACTGCAACTCAGCTCCACAAATGGACTGAGGTGACAACAGTAGAAACCTGTTTTACACAAGGTGCACTGTTGCCACTGCAGAAATTAACGGAGCAGTTTGCCCTGCCGCGTGGTCAGTTATTAATCTACAAGGCATTGGTGAAAGCATATGCCAAACTCGGGGCCAGGGGAAGAGAAGAACTCTTCCTCCAACATGCAGTGCTCCAGCTCCTGCTCTCACTGGGCTTGGCATGACACCAGGTGTTCACTCCGTCCTTGGGAGGGGCAGGGTCCTTGCGGTTGCTCGGGGCTCACTGGGGTGGAATCCTGGGATGAGAGACCACTGACAGGGAATGGGGCAAGATATTGGTCTACCCCCACAGGGTCTCTGGCAATACAAGGCTGAAATACATACAATTTACCATCCTCCATTTGACTTATCTCACACTACACAGACTACAGGTCATATGTGGAGGGGAACCTTAGGAGTGCCCCAGATGCAGCCTGCTTGACGATGACTTCATCCACATGATGTGGGAATGCCACATGTTACAGTCATATTGGAATGAGGTGCTGCACCGCCTTCTAATGGCCCCGGGGAACTCCCTACTCTGCTCTATAGTAGTCTACCTACTCAGGGAGTTTCCTAGACCCACTGCACACAAGGTTGGTACTAGATTTTTGGATCTAGCACTCACGTTATCCAGGCACAGAATAGCACTGCCCTGGAAGCCCAGGGAGGGGCTGACGGTAGAGGCATGGGCTAGAGACGTTATGGTGTGGGTTAGGGCGAAGGAGAGCACACTCAGATGAGAGGATGCTTAGAGGCTCATGAGCCACCCAATGGCGCTTTTATGGGTGGGAGTCCTGGAAAGTTCGGAGCACCCAGAAGGAAACACAGGCTCCAAGCTAAGTGGCGCTAGCAACAACAACAGTGAGGGTGCAGACAGCTGAACAGAGAACGTCACCAGACACACTATGTAATGGGACACGCATGACCAGGCCTTGCCTTGCTGAGTTCTGATTGTGACAGACACTGGTAATTGGGACCCTGCTGAGGTGACACTGGCAACATCCCTTCCCGCTGATAGGACTTGATACTTATAAGCACACTTAGAACCCTTAAGGGTTGACAAAAGGTTGTGAACCAGTCTACTGTTCCTCAACCTACCAACGTATCCTGTATATACACGCCAACATGAATATATCCATAACTACTCACAGCCCCTTCTTATATTACAATTGTGTTAGTATTTTGATAAATGTTTTTGTTGACCATCTGTTTGCAGTTTCATTCAGTTACTTGCTCACTAAATTGGTGGTGGTTTAACTCATCCTATATTGAAGGCACCCGGTGAAGGCAACATATGAGCGAAAGAGAGTAGCCACTCTGCAAAAACATAAAAGGTGAGAGAAGATGTGGCCTCCACACACATTAAGACACAACATGCTCACCTAGAAACTGATATTAATAACACTGAGATCCGCTACAAGAGTAAAAACATTGGTCCTAGCTAATATGTTGATGCTGATTATCTGAACCCTATGAACGCTCTGTAAGCGACCAGCCTTTTTATATTGCACTGTGGATATACTCCATGTAAGTGTACTTCTATTGCAATGACCTTAAAATGCATTTTTTTTTTTCTTTTAAATGGCTGCATGGGTTTTTCTTTCGACCTGAGCCCAAGCTGAGGACTCCACATTATTGACTAGCAGACATTGTACAGGTATTGCAGGAAATACTACCACCTTCTTCTGGCCAGTAACACCTCCCCATTCTAAGGATACCATCGCCATGGGATGCATTTAGCCTGATTATCAGCACTGAGGACTGTGTATGTCTCACCAGTCAAATACTGATCGGAGGACACCAGTTGTTCAGTCACCATGGTGACACTGGGACCAGTGTCTCTCAGTGCTTCAACCTTAATCCCATTAATATGGGGCTGTTGTCTGTATCTCTCCAGATTCCTGGGCCAGACAGCCAGAGCAGCTACATCTACCCCACCTTCTGAGACTAAAGTTGTCTCAATACAGAAATCCTATCTGGAGACTTACCACTGCATTTATTGCAGGTGCACTAGAGGCATTCTTTTTTGGGGGACAGGCAGGGTCTCCAGTTTTGTGTCCAAGAGCCTTACAGTCATGGCACAAATCCTTTTTGGAATCACAGTTTTTACCCTTGTACTCACCCTCGGATTGTGAGGGGTTTTGGGCCCACCCTCCTGTACAGGTTTTTGGAGGACATTAGGAGACTGTTTGTTTTTGTCTTTTTTTTTAGTCACCATCTTTTCTGGGGGGGGGGGGGGGGGAGCTTTTTGGCCTCTTTTTTGTGGTCCCTCCCCACCAGTGGTAATTTTGGTCATCCTTGACCCACTGGTCTGCCTTCTTTCCCAAGTGTCTGGTCTGCCTTCTTTCCCAGGTGTTGAGGAAAGAGTTGACCTAGGTCCACCAGGTGCTTTATGCAACTTCTCTTGAACACAATTACTCAACAGATGCTCTTTCATTATTAAATTGTAAAGTCTATCATAATCATGCATATTGTTACCTTTTAAACAGCCACCTAGTGTCTTCTTTGAGAAGTCCACAAAAGCCAACCAGGGCTGACTCTGGGTTTTTCGAATCTCCCTGAATTTGGTCCATTACTCCTCAGGAGTGAGCCCAAATCCCTCAATCAGGGTATCCTTCATGAAGTAACAGGATCTTGCATCTGCCGCATCCTGTGTCAGGAGTCTATCTCTACACTTTCCTGAGAACATTTCCCAAAGGAGAGAGCCCCCCAATTCTTTTTGCTAACATCTATGGACACACAGGCCCTCTCAAAAGCTGTGAACCACCTGGTGATCTCATCACCATCCTCATATTTGGGGACAATCCCTTTGGGGATTTTAGAGTTAGAGTGCTCTTCTCTATCCCTGGGTATTATGTTGCTGCCACCATTCATGGGTGCTAAACCGATTTCTGCTCTTTCTCTAGGGCACTTCCTCTAGGGCAATTCTTCGAACCAATCTTTCTACAAGAATCGCTTCCTTAGAAAGTTCTTCACTGGACCTTGAGGAACCTGGGCCCTCCCCCACTAGAGAGGGGTGTCCTAAGCATCTTGGGGTGTCTGTGGAGTGCAGGTTCTGCTTTCAATTGGTGGAGGGTCCAGATCCTCCTCCTCACTTGAACTGCCCTGATCCGCAGGCTCAGTGGCTCCATCGGTAGGATTTGCCTGCTCATACTCCGCTGATAGCTCCTGGAGCTTTACAGTGGTAGGGTTTGAGTCTGTTTTAATTTTCAACCCTTTGCAGAAGGTTCTTAACTGCTTGTAAGAAAGCTTGAGGTAAGGGGTAAGGTCGATTTCCTTATCCATACCCTCTGAAGTACTTATTATTTCACTAAAGTTGGGGCCTTTTTTGTAACTAGAAAATATTCCTAACAGATTTTACAGTCCTAACTAAAGAAAGCTTCTTAAAAAAACATGAACTATTAAACTACAGCAACCTACCTAACCAGGGCCCTAACAGTTACTTTTAAGAATTTGGTCAAAAATACCCAATTCAAAAATGCAATTTCAACTAAAGGCAATTTTTGGACTTACTTGTGTAGTCACTTACTGACCAAGTGGTATCAGCAAATGCAAAGTCGTAGACCCCATTGCACCAATGTAGGAATCTGGCTCTGTATAAGGTGCACCAAAAATAAGTACATTGTGTGTGAGAGTCCAGTGGATTGCCAGTTGGCTTGCAGAGAGCAAAAGTAAATAGGGCTAATGCTATATTTTTGTGGTAGTGTGTGTGAACAGTTGAGATTATCAGAGGGTAGTGCTAAGCATTTGTTGTACTCACAGAGGCAATTAATGAGATACACACTCAAAGAATAAATCCAAGACCAATGTAAAACAAATAATGCTTCTTTTTATATTTTCTTTAAACCCAAGAACTTCGTTACAAGTATGTTTTCAAGCATAAATTATTTTCAGTTGCAAAAATCGACACAGTGCAATTTCAAAGTTCTTCAATGTTAACCTATGGAAAGAAAACAATGTTCACCAAACACACAGTTATCAACAAATTACGAGGCCAATCTCAGAAAGTTGGTACTGGGCACTGATCAGAATCAAACCAGCATGTCACTACAGGCAGCACAGGGATGCAGTAAGGCGTTGGGTGCCCAATGGTTTTCAAAGAAGGCTGTTGTCATGCAAACAGGCTGCAGGCTCTGGCTAGGTACCTAGTTGGGGACAACAAACAGGTAGTAATGTGGAGTGCTCAGGGACACAGGTGCACCTTTGGTCCTCTTTTCCAAGGCCCAGGGGCTACTGATGCAGGGAGGTCCTTTGGCGTCTGGTTTCTGTGTCCGGAAGCACTCGAAGTTAGGGGGTCCTGTGTGTTGAGGCTGCAGGTGTATTTGTGGAGCCCTGGAGGGGTGAAACCACAGTGGACTGAAGCTCAGGGGAGCTGGGGGATATCATAGGCACCAGTGACCCACTTCAGATCGGGACACAGGCGAAGGGTGCAGTGGTTGCTGGAGGTGTCTGGTTTTCTCTCACCACAAAACTATGGGAGAGGGGGCCTGCATTCAGAGGCTGCAAGCGACTTCAGGGAGCCCAAGAGGGGTGAAACAACGATGGACTCAGGCTCGAGGAGCTAGGGAACCTTGTTGCCACCTGTGGTCCACTCCAACTTGGGTCGGTGATGGCGGGTGCAGTGGTCACTTCAGATGTAGGGTCTTTGCCGTTTTGGAGGCTGCAGAGTTCTCTCCTGGCATGTTGTTTGAGGGCATGTCCACTGCTCATGGGAGTCTTGAGCCTTTAATGAAGGCAGGCAGTACTCCTGGGTTTCAGGAGGCTCAGTTGCAGGACAAGTCGACCTTTTGGGTAGAGTCCATCGAGGATCGCAGACAGACTGGTGGGGTTGGTACCAAGTCGGCTCCTTATTCTTTTCCTCTTCTGCAGGTGCAAATCCTCTATGTCCTTTTCTTCCTAGGTCATCAGGATCTGAGCTCCAGGTTTCAGGGGTGCCATCTAAATACTCAATTTAGGGGTGCTACAAGGAGTGCCAGGTGGTAGCCAATGGGTTGACCACCTTTAGGGTGACTACACCGTTTCTATGACCATTCCAGTTGGGAAGTGGGCATAACCCTTACCAAAGTGGCCTAATTCCTTCCAAGCCAAGATGGAGGAATTTAAAAAGTGTTATCTACTTAAGCTCTTCCATCTTAGGGGTGGGATTGGCCTGAAGTGGGCACACCTCCTAACCTCCCTAATTTTCCCACCGGGTGTGTCGCCAAAAGTGGGGTCAGGACAGGGAGGTTGGTCATCTCTGCCACTTGGAGAGACCTGGGTTGGATTACAAAGGTGGCCAGGCCTTTGAAGCTTTCTGCCCTGGAATGTCTATCCTGCCTAGAGGAGGTGTCACCACCACCACCCAGTGCAGTCTATTGTCTCTGGCCTCTGACAGCTTGGCTAAGGTGGCTCAACTAGTCAGGACCAATCCGTAAACACAGTAGCAGGCTAGTAGTTTTTTTCAAGGGGCATTTATAAGATGTCCTGTGGGTGCATTCATTAATAAAGCCCTCGCTGGAATTAGTGAGGGCTTATTAATCTGAGATGTTTGATACCAAACATCGCTGGATTCAGAGAAGCCATCATGTAGCAGAGAAACTCGTAGTGACCAGTGTCCAGTACATGCATTTAAAATAGCTTCCTGTTCACTTACTATGTCTGAGAATCGACAAAGACATAGCAGGGGCATATCTGCTTGTGCAGATATGTTCTCACATGTGATATAATGCACCCTGCCTTAGGGCTGTAAGGCCTGCTAGAGGGGTAACATATTTATTATATGTAGAGTTAGGAGACACGGCATGTCGTGTTTTCACTTTTATGTGCAACAAGACACGCAGCCTGCAATGGCAGCCTGTCATGTGCTTGGTGAGGGGTCCCTGAGAGTGGCACAATTTGTGCTGCAGCCCTTTAGGACCATCCTTAGCACCCCAGGCCCTAAGTACCAAGGGCAAGATGTACTAGGGTCTTACAGAAGGTGCTAAAGGTTTTGCCAATTAGAGAAATGACTGCAGTTTTAGGAGAAAGAGATCCTACGGGTCCAGGGATAAAAAAAAAATAACTGTCAAAAACTTGTGATATGTGATCTGCATAGTCAACATCATATGGCTCTAGAGCTGAGGCTCTATGTGGCAGCTTAAGTGTATCAGAATCGAAAACTGGCTGTGAGAGAGGCCAAGTTGGTCACGACCAAAGTCATGGTGAATCAACTTTTGAGTATGAAAGGGCTATAGATGTCCCAGTCAGGGGCGTAGCTGACGATGTTGACTGACCCATGAGGAACGAGCAGGGAAGGTAGAATTTTTGGTTCTGTAAGCAATATGTAGTCTGCCACGGTTTTATGCATCATTTATCTCTGTAGCCAATCTTGCTTAGCTTATGTACCTAGGTATGTACCACACAGATGAAGCTGATGTTTCCTGTAAGGCTAAGATTTCTTTCTCAATGACGAAGGACATTAGGTCTAGGCCTCCAAATGTTTGTGACCACATTCCAAGAAAGCAGAGCAGTTTTCTTTCTCCAGTCAAAGTGCAGTGTGTTCATCGTTCAGGGCCTGACTGCTAGTCAGTCCACACTGCCTTTTGCGATCAATGATCAATCCGTTGTAATGTTTAGTGCTTGAGTTCTACTTTATTTATTTAGTTGAACATTTATAAAGCACACGGTCACTTAACAGGAATCCTGGCGGTATGGCTTGACTAAGACAAAAATCATATTTACTGTTTTCATGTTATACCACAAGGAGGGGGGTCAGAACAAAAACCTAAGAGGGGCCAGTAAGAACTACATTTTTAGATCCTTCCTAAATTTAAGTAAGTCAGTGGAGGCCCTTAGGCTTGCCAGAAGATTATTTCAGAGTTGGCCTGCTCTGATCATAAAAGCCCAGTCTTCCTTGCAGAATTTAGGCACACAAATTAGATCAGCCGATGCCGACCAAAGGCATCTTCCAGAGACATACCTTCAGAGTCCTGTTTTAAGGGTATATGGCCCATGCCCTGGACTGTTTTAAAAATAATGCACAGGGATTTTAAGATTATCCTTTGCCTGATAGGGAGCCAATGCAGTTCTCTCAGGGCATTATAGGCAGATTGTCTTCATGGCCAATTCGAAGCTACTTTTGATGCAGCAACTTGGACTTGCTGCTTTTTAATAAAAAATCAATGCACTGCAGTAGACCAGCCTGCTCAGAATCATGCTTCTCATGATCAGTGACTTAACTTGTGATGGTAACAACCAATAAAGGCACCTGCCACTTTCTTGACCTGTTGATCAAGAGTGAGCTGGTTATCAAAATAATACCTAAATGATGGACTGTCTCTGGATGTTTAACTTCTGGGGCTGGACAGAGGCCAGAAATTAGAGGTAAGTGCCATAGGGATTTCTGAAGCAGAACAGCATAAAAATGTTATCCCCATTAAATTTTAAAGAATTACAATTCAGCCATTTCGCTATGTCACTGATGCAATAATGGAACACATTCAGGACATCCGGTTTAGTATGCTCAATGGACAGAATCAATTGGGTATCATCTGCATAGTTGACCAGCGAAATGTTGTGTGACTTGATAAGTGTTACCAAAGGTATCATGTAGATGTTAAAAAGGATCAAACTAATAGCCGATCCTTATGGAACACAATACTTGACTAATTTAAAGTCAGAGCAGTAAGGAGACATGGAGACGGCTTCAGATCTCTCTGCCAAGTTAAATGCTGTCTCACAGATTCCACTCTTGGCCAATCTAGCCTACAAAATCTTACGATTCACTGTATCAAAGCAGCTGGTAAGTCAAGCAAATTCAGCACTACTGATGGGCCTCTGTCCAACCTCATCCCAAGTTCACCCGTAGCCATGATCAGAGCAGACTGTTGCATGACCTGGTCGGAATCGAAACTGTTCTCCTCCAGGTGGTTTTGTTCTTCCAAATGGCAGGAAAGATTCTTGCTCACAAAACGCTCCAGAATTTTTATTGGAAAAGGCAACAAAGATATCAGCTTTTAGTTGCTGTGTATCTGGGAGTCAGCAGAGAATTTTTAAGCAGAAGGATCACAAGTAGCCTGTTTCCAAGCATGCAGAACCTCACCGGATTCTAAAGATTGGTGGTAGACTTGCAATAGATAGGGAAACAGTTTCTCTGCTAGATCCTTCTAGTTCCTACAGGGTAATGGATTTAGGGTTGACCTTGACTTGGTAGTCAGCGCAAGGGCTTTAAAGTTTTAAATGATCAATGGTTCAAAGGTGTCTAGCTTGCTTACATATACTTTATAAGTTACTTTTTTGAAAGCTCTGGCTTGTAAGTTGATGGCATCCAGTTGTGTTTCAAGGTTCTTGCTGTATTGTAGATTTTTGGTTCCCGTTTCTTTTTTTGTGTTTAACTTGGCCTTTCTATTACCACATTTGTTCTTGATTAATATTTTACAACTAGAAAAAGGGCATGCAAGGGACTGCGAATTCCTTGGAGGTCGTTCATTTTCACAATACCTTCTCCTAGTTTGTTGGCCACTCACTAAGTGCAGGGAGTAGCCTAAATCCATTGACTATTTTGAAACTCATGCTCGAAGAGCATCGCCAGCTAAGCATGACTGAACAAGCGGGTGTGAGATGTGGTATTTGGTCAGATCCCATGGACATTTTCCTTGGCTCAGCCTTTTGACATTTTGACGGTGGGATTTTTTAAAATTAAAATAAAGTGAGTAAACTTGAAATTTAAGCTACCATTTTGAAATGATTATGACTGCTTCAGAAAGGCACCTGCTCAACGGTGAATCTAGTGAATTGGGAGTCATAACCTCATAGAACCACCATAATTCAGCAGTTCATGTAGTCTTTCCTCTTATTTTTCTTTAACACAAGCCATGCAGAACTCTAGTCTTTTTTTTTTTTTTTTTTTTTAATTATGTGCAAGGCCACTGCTCCTTAGTTCTTCTCTCATGCATATATGTTTTAACCAGGCAAGGATGTCATGTCTTACACTATTTTATATTTCGGTCACAGTATAATTTTCAGATTGGTCTTTTTGACAATCATCCAGCTCACTACTGACCACAACGCTTACATGGATGAGGTTCTTTTTAAGCAAAAAACAATGTCAAGCCAAATATTTGGATGGCCAAGAGGTTGACTTGAAAAGCATCCTGGGGTTTAATTATCTATTGAAATATTTAGTGATACTATGGAGAATGCAGGAGGAGGTTCCCCAAAAGGTGGACTGTAAGGGGCATGCTGACAATTAATAACTGGAAGAATGGATTTTTGGATTCACAGATTACAGCTGTGGGATGCTAAAGCCATGAACAGACAGCTAGGACATTAGAGATGGGTACATCAACTGATTCTCATGGCGATTGGAACAGATGGGCTCTGAAAGGGATAATTATACAGGAGTTGGTGGTTCTAGGTCAACCAGAAAAGGGCTGATTTGAATAGACGAACAACTTATCACTTGCTAGAAAGGTTCTAATGGTGAGTTTCACTAAGTTTAATTTGCATGTCTCTCATTCTCTGCATAACAAGAGAACTAATTATATTCTCAAGGTCATCAGATATGCACTGATCGAAAAGCAACACACAGAGGAGCATGGAAACATAGTACTTTCTTGAGTTCCAAAAGGTGCTCCAGGTCACCATCCAAAGTAGAGTCAGGCCAGACCCCACTGATGGGTGAGAACACATGATCTCACCACTCTTGTAGGACACTGAAACTCACATATATTCCAGACAGGGGCGAACCAAACCTATGGGCAGCCTTTCTGACTAAAGCTATATGGCTCTAAGGTGAAGAAGGGGCTTGGTTCAGAATCTGAATACCCCAACGCAAAGTACAACACCACATTTCTACACCATCCAAACAGCCAGGAGCAGAACCAATGCACTGCTCAACATCCCTAAACCAACACACAAATCCCATAGTTCAAGGACATCAAAAATAAGCATTAGCACACGTTGTGACCTACAGCTTATAATTTATTTGCCATGTTCAGGAGACAAGCTACATAGGTTCTCATTAATTTTCCATGTTAAGGAGACTAATCAAGTTACATAGTTGACCACATCACAGAATGTTTTGAGACAAACCTCTGCATATAAATTGCCTGTGCACTACCTACAAGTCTTTAATGACCCTTATTACTGGGCCCCATCCACATGTTGCTGACATGCATAAATTGCTGCATCTAATAAACCACACTTAGACCTGATGGATTGTCTTGATAAAGACTCTGGTACCAAACCATCATACAGGTTTAACACAAGTGAATCATTATATGGAAGACTTGGTGTATGTTCATATAAGCAACAGAATTTTCTTTTCCATGGCACTGACTTAATTACCACATCTGTGCTTAGCTGTGACGCGGTAGAAGGACATCTCATGACGATCATGGCAATAAGTGCTTACATAATTCTGTTGATATATGCTTAATGTATAAAATCCTATGTGTATCATTCAGAAACAAAACAGATTAAATCAACTATGTAAATAACTGTGGTCTAGCATCATCATTCTAACATTCAAATTAATTCAGAAAAAGAGCAAAAAGCAAAGTGGTGAACCAAAGTATATTACTATTATTACTTCCAAAGGGACATTTACTGCAAAATACAGCTGACACCCTAATTTGATTGAACAATTACCACTCCAATTCCTCATGCAGTCCTTAAAGCAGGTGAAACCTACAGCAGCGTAGCCAATATGCCCAAGCCCATTACATACATCCTACATGCTCTTCATCCAGATGCATGGTTCACCAACACCACATTCCTAGTCCTGGGTTATTTCACCTCCAAAACTCATAGTCAAATAATAATCATATGACATTTCAAACCACTGACACTACTCACGAAATACTGAATCTCTCAAACTGGTCATGCAAGCTAACCTCTAAACCAATAGCTTTCAAACTTTTTAATGACTTGTGTAAAAACGAAAAAAATCCTTACAGCCCCCAGAATGACAAACATATATTCTCACTATTAGTCTATAAAACTGAGAGCTCTGAATATAGTATTACTTTTAAACATTGTAGTTATGTTGCGTTATCCTTTTCAATACAAGTAATCACTTACATGATTACCAACATTCTAAAATTATTCACAGTGTGATCCTTTATCAGTAATGGAAGGAGGGACCTTTAGGGTTATTTGGAGCTATCCACCCTACCCCCAAACATGACACCTTTTTTCCACCAAGACATGAGTGAAAAAGAAATTACTGATATCCCATTACGTAGTGGCTCACTACCACTCTGTTTTCATTCATTAAAAACACAATACTGTACAGGGAGTGCAGAATTATTAGGCAAATGAGTATTTTGACCACATCATCCTCTTTATGCATGTTGTCTTACTCCAAGCTGTATAGGCTCGAAAGCCTACCACCAATTAAGCATATTAGGTGATGTGCATCTCTGTAATGAGAAGGGGTGTGGTCTAATGACATCAACACCCTATATCAGGTGTGCATAATTATTAGGCAACTTCCTTTCCTTTGGCAAAATGGGTCAAAAGAAGGACTTGACAGGCTCAGAAAAGTCAAAAATAGTGAGATATCTTGCAGAGGGATGCAGCACTCTTAAAATTGCAAAGCTTCTGAAGCGTGATCATCAAACAATCAAGCGTTTCATTCAAAATAGTCAACAGGGTCGCAAGAAGCGTGTGGAAAAACCAAGGCGCAAAATAACTGCCCATGAACTGAGAAAAGTCAAGCGTGCAGCTGCCACGATGCCACTTGCCACCAGTTTGGCCATATTTCAGAGCTGCAACATCACTGGAGTGCCCAAAAGCACAAGGTGTGCAATACTCAGAGACATGGCCAAGGTAAGAAAGGCTGAAAGACGACCACCACTGAACAAGACACACAAGCTGAAACGTCAAGACTGGGCCAAGAAATATCTCAAGACTGATTTTTCTAAGGTTTTATGGACTGATGAAATGAGAGTGAGTCTTGATGGGCCAGATGGATGGGCCCGTGGCTGGATTGGTAAAGGGCAGAGAGCTCCAGTCCGACTCAGACGCCAGCAAGGTGGAGGTGGAGTACTGGTGTGGGCTGGTATCATCAAAGATGAGCTTGTGGGGCCTTTTCGGGTTGAGGATGGAGTCAAGCTCAACTCCCAGTCCTACTGCCAGTTCCTGGAAGACACCTTCTTCAAGCAGTGGTACAGGAAGAAGTCTGCATCCTTCAAGAAAAACATGATTCTCATGCAGGACAATGCTCCATCACACGCGTCCAAGTACTCCACAGCGTGGCTGGCAAGAAAGGGTATAAAAGAAGGAAATCTAATGACATGGCCTCCTTGTTCACCTGATCTGAACCCCATTGAGAACCTGTGGTCCATCATCAAATGTGAGATTTACAAGGAGGGAAAACAGTACACCTCTCTGAACAGTGTCTGGGAGGCTGTGGTTGCTGCTGCACGCAATGTTGATGGTGAACAGATCAAAACACTGACAGAATCCATGGATGGCAGGCTTTTGAGTGTCCTTGCAAAGAAAGGTGGCTATATTGGTCACTGATTTGTTTTTGTTTTGTTTTTGAATGTCAGAAATGTATATTTGTGAATGTTGAGATGTTATATTGGTTTCACTGGTAATAATAAATAATTGAAATGGGTATATATTTTTTTTTGTTAAGTTGCCTAATAATTATGCACAGTAATAGTCACCTGCACACACAGATATCCCCCTAACATAGCTAAAACTAAAAACAAACTAAAAACTACTTCCAAAAATATTCAGCTTTGATATTAATGAGTTTTTTCGGTTCATTGAGAACATGGTTGTTGTTCAATAATAAAATTAATCCTCAAAAATACAACTTGCCTAATAATTCTGCACTCCCTGTATTATGCATGTTTGTCTCTGTTCTCTAGTGGAATAATAAATGTTTCTTCGGGTGAGAGATGGTAAGTATCCCAGATGACACAGATGAGGTTACAAACTGAGGAGGATGAGCTTTAATAGGTAAAGCTGCATCACTTATTTAAGGAGTTACATCACGCAAGATGTGCAGGATCCTCAGCAGCTTGTTTCTGCACTTATGATGCTCATACATACAATAACTGAATTAGAGTATCAAATTAACTAGCAAATATGTGTTATAATAATTTCTGCTTTACACCTTGCTTTAGAATATAGAATTAGAATGGAAACATATTAGCAATAAGCCTACCAGTACAGCAATGTGAAGAACCCAGCCTGTTTGACATCTATAGGAAAGCAAAGAAATATTTCGCCATTTTAGTGTTCTGGGCTTTTACCCTATTCCTTAAGGCCAAGAAGTTAGTATCCGTGGATAAACCAATGCATTAAAACATAACAGCATAACCAGACTTCCAGTAATTTTAGCCAAGCAGCTCTAACAAAATATGCACATTTTACTAATTACTGCATGAAAGAACTCAAGTTAATTTTCTATCATATTCTTCATAGGTCGAAAAAACATTCTAGCTTACATTTATGTATGCACAAGTTAAACATTAAACATGCCTAATGAAAATATTCACTTCTCTCACTTTAGTATTTTTGACTTACCAATTAACATCTCATACATGATCACTCCAAGCGACCACCAGTCACATAATTTGTTATAGCCAGTTTGCATGAATACTTCTGGTGCAATATAATCTGGAGTCCCCACTGTAGAAAATGCCTAGAAATGAACAAATCCAGATGAAGCATAAGAAATGTGGCTATCTGAAGTGCTTTTAGGCATCACAAGTGCAGCTGTTCACTTTATGCTGTTAACGTTCTGCTTGTTAGAAGGGTCAGTAGAAATCCATGTGTGCCACCTCAAAAAGCATTATGTTGATCTATGGGGTGTATCAACGACTTAAATCTTAGTTTCAAATGTTGCCTACTGTATTGTAGAGCTGAAGCCGTCTCAGGTAGTCTTGGGTAGCATAGCAGGTTAGCAGCAAGTTCTGTTTTTGGATACGTTGTTACATGTTTTTTAAGGTGAACAGGAAGTATTTCAATGTGCGATCTAGTGAGGCAGCGTTACAGGCCTGCTGTTTTTAGGTCTAGCCTTGACTGTGCATGCGCTGTTTACTTGACACTTTTTGCTTTCTGTCAGTGGGCGTATAGACCACATATTACTTACCATTGGTTGGCTTTATTATCAATGTCATTTACTTGCTTCTTATTGGTCAACTGCCATAAGCTTCCTTCCTCTTCGTGTGTCTGTCCCTCACCTGGAGCACAGACGCATTACTAGTGTCCATCCAATGCTCATTTCATTTAGGTGTTACTTTTTTAACCATGTTCCTCCCAAGTTGTTGGCCTGTCCCACCCTAGTTCCCTCCTTCTGTTCATTGTCCATGTTTGCTGCCCCCACACCCTCCTATTTGTTGTCCTTGTTGGCTTGCCCACGCCCTTCCTCTTTCCCTCCCACCCTCCCTACCTCTATCTCTCCCTCAGCTGACGATGTTGGGTTGACCCCCAAACACTCTCGAATTCCTGTCCATGGTGGCTTGTCCCCAACCCTCCCTTCTTTCGGTGTCCGAGCTGGCTTACCCAACCTCCACTCACCCTCCCTCCTTCTACTGACTGTGTTAGCTTGCCCCGCCCTCACTCACACTCCCTCCATCCATCGTCTGTGTTGACCTGGCTCCTCCCTCAAGCCATCTGTAGGAAAGTAGCATCTTTCTTGGCATGTTACCCTCATTTTTACCTGTATGTATGTTTTTGCCTGTCTCACTGGGATCCTGCTGGTCAGGATCCCAGTGCTCATAGTATAGTGTATCTGTATAGTGCTTAACTGTGTCACTAAGGCTCTGCTAATCAGAACCTCAGTGCTTATGCTCTCTCTGCTTTTAAATGTGTCACTATAGGCTAGTGACTTCATAAATCAATTTAAATTGGCACACTGGGCCCCCCTTATAAGTCCCTAGTACATGGTACCTAGGTGCATTGGGGTTCCAGGAGATCCTTATGGGCTGCAGCGTTTCTTTTGCCCCCCATAAGGAGCTCAGACAAACCTTTTCACAGGACTTCCATTGAAGCTTTCATGACACACCATTTCACAGCCATTTTCACTGCACTTAAGTAACTTATAAGTCACCTATTTGTCTAACCTTCACTTGCTGAAGGCTAGGTACAAAGTTACTAAGTGTGAGGGCACCCTTGCACTAGCAAAGGTGCCCCCACATAGTTCAGGGCCAATTCTGGGGACTTTGTGAGTGCGGAGACGCCATTACAGGCAAGCACTACATATAGGTCAATACCTATATATAGCTTCACAATGGTAACTCCTAATATGGCCATGTAAGGTGTCTAAGATCATGGAATTGTCCCCTCCATTCCAAATGTGGTATTGGGGAGCCAATTCCATGCATCCTGGCGGCTCCACCATGGACCCCCAGTACTGCCAAACCAGCTCTCTGAGGCTTGCAATGCAGCTGCTGCCACCTCACAGACAGGGTTCTGCCCTCCTGGGGTCTGAGCAGCTCACACTCTCCCTTTGGAAATAGGTGTAACAGGCTGGGGAGGGGTAGCCTCCCCCAGCCTCTGAAAATGCTTTGAAGGGCGCAGATGGTGCCCTCCTGCATAAGCCAGTCTACACCGGTTCAGGGACCCCTTGACCCTGCTCTGGCACAAAGCTGGACAAAGGACAGGGGAGTGACCACTCCCCTGTCCGTCATCACCCTAAAGGTGGTGCACAGAGCTCCTCCAGTGTGTCTCAGACTTCAGCCATGTTGCTTTGCAAGGTGTGGGGGCACTCTGGAGGCCTCTGAGTGGCCAGTGCCAGCAGGTGACGTCAGACACCCCCCCCGATAGGTCCTTACCTGATAAGGTAGCCAATCCCCACTCTCAGGGCTATTTCGGGTCTCTCCTGTGGGTTCTCTTCAGATTCTACTTGCAAGTTACCAGCAGGAATCCTCTGCAACTAGTACTTCATCCTCTGACCTCGGATCAACCGCAGATTGCTCCAGGAACCCCTGTAATAGGAACAAAGTACCCAGAATGGCTACTTTTCCTCTGCAACTTCAGCTCCAGCCAGCAACTGCAACAGTTTTCACGGTGTGCACGCTCTGTGGACTTCCTGTCTCCACTCTGCACCAGAAGGACCGAAGAAATCTCCTGTGAAGTGACAGTCACTTCCCTGCTCACGCACCTTCTAAGTCGACAACCGGTTCTCTTGGAGACCTCTCGTGGCGACGAGCATGCTCCTTGGAACACAGAGGGTGGACCCTATCAACACTGACTGTCCTGAGGTCCTGTTGTCCCAATTTGGGGAGGTAAGACCTTGCCTTGCCCAAGAACGACAGAACCCCTGTGCACCACGTCTTTTTCACCTCCTGAGCCCTCTGTGCACTATTTGCAAAATTCCTTCGTGCACAGCCTGGCACAGGTCCCCAGCACTATATCCTGCGACACTCAACTCGCTGAGTTGTTCTCCGGTGGCGTGGGACCTTCCTTTGTTGTGCTGCACCAACCACTTTTTGCACCTCCTCTTTCCCAGTGTCCTAGGACTCCCGAGGGTGCTACCTGGTATTCTGAGGGCTCTATGAAGTGCTTCCTCCTCACACAGAGTTGAGGCCCCCAGGTCCCTACTGGGTCCAGACAGCGCCAACTTGATGCAAAGCGTATCTTTACCAGAACCAAGGCATGTTGAAGAAATCCAGTGCCAAAACTCGCCTACATCCAACTTCACGACATGGGACATACAGTGCATCACACAGAAACCCGCTAACATCTTCCTTAGGTGCATTTCTGCAGTCTTCGTCCAACCGGGGATTCTTCTTTTGCACCCTCTTCTGGGTTGGCAGGGGCTCCTGTCCTTCCTGGAACTTCTTTCGACTTCTGGACTTGGTCGCCTTCCTTTGCAGGTCTTCAGATCCAGGAATCCACCATTTGTTGTTTGCAGTCTTGATTGGTTCTTGCAATAACTCTAATCACAACTTGTAGTGTGTCCTAATGAAACTTGCAGTACTTTACTCCTGCTTTTCTGGGCTCTGGGGTGGGGTAATTTACTTACCTTTACGGCATTCTAACTCTCCCAGCGATTCAGCATACACTACACTTGTCTAGGGGGAAATTTGTGATTCGCATTCCACTTTCTTAGTATATGTTTTGTGTTGCCCCTAGACCTATTTTCTCCCATTGCATTCTATAGCATTTCCTATTGTTTGCACTATCCTATGTCTAATTACTTACCTTATTTTTGCTGTCTAGTGTATATTTTGAGTATAATACTTACCTCCAGAAGGAGTATTGCCTCTAAGATATTTTTGGTACTGTGTCACCCAAATAAACTACCTTTATTTTTGGTATCACGGAGTATTGTCTTTACTTGTGTATAAGTACTGTGTAACTATAAGTTGTATTGCAGGAGCTTTGCAGTTCTGCTATAGCTACCTCTATCAGCCTAAGCTGCTAGAACACTACTGCATTTCACTAATAAAGGATAACCTGACCTGGTGTAAGTACCCAAGGTACTCACTACAAACCAGGCCAGCCTCCTACGCCCTCTGTGAGGGAGGAGTCAGGTCACCCCACCCAAAAACACTAGGATGCGTTTCCTGACGGCTGCATCACAGAGCTTTCCCCCTCACTCTCAGCCCTTCGTGTTGCTTCCAGCCCCCTCTCTCCATCACCATTAAATAAAAGAGCTATAATGCCACCAGGGCTGGTCACATCGTAGCACTTTTCCCCAAAAAACTTTCAGCCATGCTGCACTTCTCTTCTGTACAACATGGATAGAAATACACTGACAAAGCCAATAACCGGTGTAGGTGAGACCCTCCTGGTTTTGCAAATCCCTGTTTGGCATGTTGCTGAAGTATGATTCTGCAGAGGAAGGTTGCTAAAAGGACAGTTTCTGCACCATTTAAGTTGTAAGTAGAATCTTGCATTTTGGCTATCTTTCTTGGATCACCCCCACTTTGCAAGTAAGCAGACATCTAGTCTTTATTTCAGTCTTGGCTAACGGGTCAGGGGACCAACATGTTTTGCACCCTCTGCAGCAAGGATGTTGTTGCACAGACCACCATTTGTGTACACAAAGAATCCGTGTCTGTGTAAGTATATCTTAATGTGCTAAATTGGTGCAGTGGAAAACTGGTCAAAGTGGAAGCTTGGCATGATAGGATACTAATAATTGGCAAAGGGAGGCAGGGATGTACTAATAGGGCATCATGAAAGCTGTGCTGAAGCACTATCATGACAAAATGGAGAGTGGCAATAAAATGCGAACTGGACAGAACTGTAAATATCTATGAAGTGCTAGCCAATTATAATGTCAATTGGTAATGAGGTTCCAAGTAGGTTTTATGGGCTACAGCAATGATGTATTAACTGAACTTAATGGAAATTAACAATGAGGTGCTAACCTGACATAAATGTAATAAGTAATAGTTTTAGAAAGTGCGTGAATACCGAAGTAACAGGGGAGACAAGAGCCTATTCAAACGCAGAATTAAAAAGCTGCGTCTTTAACGATTTCCTGAAAGGGATGAGATTAGTTTGAGATCTAATGGACAGGGGTAAAGAAGTCCAGTGTTTACATGCTAAAAATGAGAAACTTCTGCTTCCCCATCTGGTCGTCTTTATTTTAGGAAGGGAAACCAATTTATTAGAAGATCCTAATTCACAACATGCCACTTAATACCGTTTGAAAATAGAGAGGGCCAGTACCATGCAAAGCTTTATGAACTATGCAAAGAGCCTTAAAATGTACTCTTTCAGAAATGGGCAGCCACTCAAGGTTACAGATCTTCTTAGTTATAGGCTAAACTTAAGAACTTTCAGAAGCAGACAAGCAGATGCATTTTCTAGTGAATAAATCTTAGATTGAGGACTTTTGTTGATTCCCAGGTACAGTGCATTGCAATAATATATCCTGGAAAAGACAAGAGCCACTACCACCATTTTGTGCATCTCAGGGGGGATGAAAGGAAAGATATTTTTTAACATATTTATTAAATAGAAACAAGAAGATGTTATATAGTTAATCTGTTTGGAGAAACCAAACTGCTCATCAAATAAGACCCCCAGGGTTTTGGCCTTACGGACTGGGGAAGGAGGCGGGCCAAGGTTGACTGCCACCATGCTTCGCACCAGAACGAGAAATCGTTTAAAAAAAAGGATGACCTCCTATTTATACGAGTTTAACTTTAAACAGCTTTCCAGAAGAATGGATGCTTTTTTCCAGGCTGTTGGAAATTGGCCTGAAAGCACTATGTGGTTTAAAGGTTTTGTTAAGTGAACCGCAATGGTTTCAGAGACCATGTGCAGCACATACGGCGGACAGAGGTCTAAAGGAGAACCGGATATGGTAGTTTGTAGCAGTCTTTTAACTTTAGTCTGTTAGAGTCGAAAAATGGAGCCGACCACATGGCCACCAGCTCTGCCACAATCATCGTAAAGTCCCACAGGCGATGAAATGGAAGAAACATTCGAGAGGCTTGTATTGGGGCTGCCTCAAACTCCTCAAACACTGTTAATCTTCATCTGAAAGAAATTTGTCAGTTAATCACAGAAACCTTGGTCAGAAGTGAAGGCTTTGTTCTGGTCAAAATGTGAAAGGGTAGTAATAGTTTTGAACAGTTCAGTAGTCCAGTTTGTAGCACTACTTATTTTTCAGAAAAGCATTTTTCAAAGGCCATGAATTACTGATTACGATGGAAATGTGTCATAATCCAGAGATTCAATTACATGCCAGACATTCACAATTAAATTTGCAATGACATGCTAACTGTGTATAAAGGAAACTGACTGTGATGTGTTATCAAGGCATAATGCTAATTTTAATTAATGGAAACTAAACAATGTGCCACAACGCATACTGGAAGGTGGTTCTAATGTGCTAAATGGACACATGGGCAACTGGTCAGGACGTTGTTAAATTTGAGTAGAGGATGCAATTACTACTGTAGTTACATACCACTGTCAATCCCCCTTCCCTTTGGAACAGCTACTACGCTGATTATGGATGTCTCTATTAAAAACTCCTAATATGACTGTTCACAGTCACTTGGGTTAAAATGACAAGCACCTACAACATTGGCCTGTACCCTGTGAACCCCTGGGGCACCATGGTTGCAACTATAGGCACCGGTTGAATCTGGAGCTGCATCAGACCCAAAGAAGTGCTCCCTTTTGATTACTACTTAATATGTTGTAGCACAGCAACTCATTTCATGTACTGGGCTACTAGTGCTCTCCACCTTCATATTGTGGACCATGACTGTAGTCTTAACAGTAGCTGGCTTCAACATGAAATCTGTGTGAATTTCCTTGCGGTGCTCGCCGCTCTCCTGCCTGCCTGCTTACTACTGGACCTACGGACTGCTTGTGCTGCTGCGCTTCCAGAGATTTCAAGTTGCTGGCAAGCGGGCCCCATAGAAGACAACTGCTGCTCCTTCACCTTGCACAAATCTCTGATGCCAGACATTATGGGTCCCCCACGCACCGGCACCTAAAGCACCTCCTCGCAGCCCTCTGCAGTCCCTGAACAATTAACCAGCAGCCCTGGTGCATCAGAACATTCCAGTCCTCCTGGGTCGATTGGTGACAAATTGGAGTCCATTCTAGAAGATGTTGAACAGATCGGGACCTCCCTGGAAAGCAATCACGATCTCTGGAAAGTAAGACAGATAGTGTATCTCACGTTATTACACACGTATCACCGCAAGTTAGCAGACAAGGTTCACGCTGCCAAACAAGTCCTCAATGACCTCCAACCAAAGGTTCGTGAAATGGAGTCCTTGATGCAAAAAGTCGCAGATTGTTTATACATCCCGGAACGCCGAACTGAACATGCAGAATGCCGCCTAACAAGGAATAATGTTTGTGTGGTTGGCCTTCCGGAAGGAGATGAGGGGGTCAGATGCCACTGCTTATGTGGAACGCTGGCTGTAAGAGTTGCTATCCCTGGAGACCTTTTCTCAGTTTTTCTCCATGGAGAGCTCCCAAAGGGTTTGCATGGGGTGACCACCTCCTGGCTACAACCCCAGACCAATATTGTTCCGTCTGTTGACTACAGGGAGAGACTCCATCCTACGGAAAACACAGAAGATCCGACACATTACTGTTGACAACGCACTTCATGCTCTTTCCGGACTACACTGAGGCAGTACAGAAACAGAGAAATTCCTTCCTAGCGGTCAAACTCCACCTACGGGATGTGGACATCCGCTACTCGCTCCTGTCCCGGCACCTCTGAGAGTTGTTTTGGGCAAAAAAAAACATTTATTCGATTCTCCTAAGGACACAGGACTAGTTGTAATCCACAGGATTAATGTCCGCAAGCCAATCCACACTGGGCACCAAAATATCCCACGGGTCATGCGCACTTCACCAACGCAGACGCCGGCCTCGTCGGTTTGCGGCTCACTGCAAACCCACACTGCCCCGAACCTTACAACAGCACTGGGAGACTGACTTGACATGCCCCTGCACAGATGAGAATGGGATGCCTTCTTGCAAAGCCCAATGCATGTTCCGCAAAACGCCCGATTTAATCTCATTGAACTCTATATTATACATTGAGGTTATCTCAGCCCTGCTAAAATAAATCGCTATTGCCATCGAACAGAGGCCACTTGTCCTCACTGTCATCAGGTAGGTGCAGATCTGCTTCATATGTTGTAGGCTTGCCTATACTTGCAAAGCTACTGGTTAGGAGTCACAACCCACTAATCCACACGCACAGGGTCTCCAGACCTACACACGTGGAAAATGTGCCTTCTGGGTCTAAGACATAAGAGAATCAGAGCCACCTCTTGCTTCCTAGATTTACGGTTATTAACAGCCAAGCAACTTACTACTCATAGGTGGAGGTCATCTGAATCTCCACCACTAGTAACCTGGACACACTTGCTGCTTAATTAAGCACAAGCATAAAGTGCTGACCTGCACAGAGAAGACAACCTTGTACTATGAAAATAACCCATTGCTACTCACTGGGACAACTTCTTGTCTGAGCTTCAGACCAACTCCCGCCATGATGTTGACAGCAGTGTAGACTTCCGATAGGGAGGTGCAGATAACCTACTTACCATTATTGCTTATCCACTGTCTCACACTAATGGTAGTTAGACCCCCCCCCTTTGTAGGCACGTTCATCCAGGATCCCGAAGAAGTACAAACAATGGTAGAGTCATGTACACTCCTGTTTAAATATGTTGGTTGTGGGAGATGGGCGGGGCCTACTGTTGTGTGGTTTGATTTATTGATTTTGTTTACTTCACTGTTACACCTTTATTCCTAAAAATGAAACTGTTGCTAAATTATTGATGCAGATCTCCTAACATTTTTCTTGGAATGCCATGATGGCTCATACATGACAGTTAGGGGCTGGTACTTAGCTTTTCTTTTCTCCTTCCATGCCCCCCTTGGAGGGCTATCTTCAATCTTGCCCAATTCTATTACCTGTGAATTTCACTCATGACAAAATCTGCTATCCAACGTGTCATCACAGCTGTAATTATGATTTGTACTGACTGTTGCCTGCCCCATTATTGTATTGTAAAAAGAAAAATCAATAAACAGATACAAACATAACGAGTTAGAGCCATCAGCATTAAACATTTCTAACTGAAACTTTCTTTGCCACATAAACTGAAAATAAAAAGAGAAACAGTTGACATAAGCGAGTCGATTCAAAGCGCGCCGTGAGCGCGACGGCAGAGAGAAAAGGAAAAAGAAGTTTGCTAGCAGTCAAAGTTATCAGCAATAATGCAATTATCCATGTAACAGGGTCGATGGCCAAGGCGGTAACAAAACTGCCCTAAGGAGGGATAAACGTAAAGCAGTTACCAAAGAAAACAAAGAATTTTTTAAAGGCAAGCCCATAAACGAGTGATAGAGATGGGCGTGCTTTGGACGTGGTTAAAAACCCAGATACATACCAACACGTCAGAAAAGCAGCGCTTGCGCGCTGCTATGCTCAACCTAAAAAAAACTATCCATGAAGTATTAATTGATAAATGTATAATTTGTTTACTGGGCATACAAATGCCAATTATGTGGTGGTTGGTAATAATGCAAAGGCCATAGTGTGTTAATTAGGGTTAATAGAAAATATCAATAATACGCTGGGCAAAATTAACCATAATGTGCTAATTTTACCGAACGTCATAATATGCTAAATTGATCCAAAAACAATTAGTCACAATCTGCTACCTGGACATGATGAGAATCGTCCACAATGTAATAAGTGAGCTTATGGATATCGTCAATGACATAAGCATGATGAAGATTGGGCAAGATGTGCTTACTGATCATTATGGAAAAGGAGCACAAACTGCTAACTCAACATATTAGAATACAGTCATAACGTGCTAAGAAACATTTATTTTAATTTATAAATGTACGGGTGCATAGTTATAAGTAAGAAAAGCAGATTTCTGTTTTTACTGATTTATACTATTAATGAAACAAAAAAAAATGTTTCTCTGCGTGAAATGATTTTCAGAAACAGAAAAATATAGAAAATGGGTCTTCTTTTGAGTGACTCTCTTTGCTATCAATAATGACTGATTGTCAGGATCAATAGTAGACTGATTTAAAACAAGCACTGGCAAAGCCAATAGGTTTAACCTATGCGAGAGCTACTGGCTTCATTAATGTCTTTTAGCCATTTTGTAGAGCAATGAGGTTGCTGAGCAGAATGGTAGAAAGTTAAAAAAAGAAATACTATGACCTGGCCAGGTCAGGAGGGGGCAAGCAATAACGTGGGAGGCAGGAGGGACGGTGCAAGCAACAACATTGGAGGGAGGCGGAAGGGACTGGGAAGCATCAACACAGGAGTTTATAACAAGCATTTGCAATATAATGGGCCTCACGTTTGTTGAGTTAGAGCTGTTAATGCTGTAAATTCCTTACTGGACTTTTCTTGGCACTTAGAAAAGCAAAACAGTTGACATAAGCGAGTCGATTCAAAGTGCCACGGCCGCCATGAGCATGAGCACGAAGGAGAGACACAAAAGGAAAAAAGTTTGCTTGTAGTCAAATGTATCGGCAAACGTGCAATTATCTATATAACAGGGTCAAAGTCGAAGGCGGTAACCAAACCGCTCCAAGGAGGGACAAAGATAAAGCATTTACCAATGATACCAAAGGATTTTTTAAAGGCAAGCCCATGAAGGTGCGACAGTGATGGCGTGCAGTGCACGTGGTTAAAAGCCAACAAATAGATTACAACAGGTCAGTGCGCGCTCGACCTAAAAACTTATAGGCTATGAAATCCCTGGCCTGTAGTTTTAGAGGAGTTTCAAAAAGAGCTGACGTCACCGACTCCTGGCAAAATATTGCTTTATTATTAGAATACCAAATATTGAAAGAGTCAAAACTGGTTCCAGGGAAAAGATGGCACCGTTCAACAGAAGGCCTACAGCTATTCCACACAGCACCTTTCAACACAAGCCCTATATTTATTCCACACTATCTGTGATGCTTTCATAGAGCTCTTGCTTGACAATCACTTTCTCCATTTTCTGACAACCATTACTGCAAGATCCAACAATCACAAGAGATAGGATGAGGACATGATGGGTGAATAATCGTCAAGCACTACTTAGTTTTGAAGCTGCAATCCCATGCAAAACAAAGCAAATGCACGGGATCACCATGATGGCAAATGTCAGTTGCAAATGCTTGTTTCCAATAAGTTGACTGCAGATGGGAAGAGACACTGTAGGACAACAGAAGGGTGGGGGCCCCCTTCAGGGGCATGGCACTGCTAAGCGACGGTAGTAGAGCTCACAAGCCAGTATACACTATATGCACGCCAGTATGCGACTATACACTATGTGGTGCTTGCCGCAACAGTGCGCCAAAGTCACTGCCCAGACACCTAGCAACATCAGTCTCACACACAGTGCTCTGCTTTATGTCTCCGCAGTAAAGGAATTCCTCCCACCTGCCCCTCACAATGACCTCCAGGTGAGCATGGTAAATAGACCAGTATATAATGTGTCAACATTCAGTGAGCTTGTGTACAAGTACTGTAAGTGGCTACTATTTTGAAAGTAGTCGCCACTCTAAGTATGACATATCAACTGTTGTCCTTTCTCATATACAATAAACAAACTGAGTTCGCAGTTCTGTGGATTTTAAATTGATTATGGTTGCTTCTAAATCACTCAGAGAACTGAGAAAGTTAGCTTAAGTTTTGTAACTCCAGCGCATCCTTGAGTGCAAAGACCATATTATACTCAAGTCAAGCTACAACTTATTTCGTTACTTTAAGTAGAGTAGTAATCAATTCAGTAAATTAAGCAAACAAAGTAACAATACGTGCATGTTCCACTAGCAGTTTGTCAGAGAAGAACAATGAGATAAAAGATAGATGGATGCCGACTATTAACCTGGGGCACCATGGTTGCAACTATAGGCACCGGTTGAATCTGGAGCTGCATCGGACCCAAAGAAGTGCTCCCTTTTGATCAATACTTAATGCTGTAGCACAGGAACTCATTTGATGTACTGGGCTACTAGTGCCCTCCACCTTTATACTGTGGACCATGACTGTAGTCTTAACCTGCAAATATGTTTTGTTATTTCTAAAACAAGGCCTTGGCTGTCTAGCAAATGAGCACTATACAGGGGGCAGCTGTTAAAGTTGCAAAACAACCAATGACAGAAGTTACCACGGAAAACATAAAATACCTGAATGGTTCTGAGATTGTATTTACTGGGCTAGTCAAATACCAACAAACTTCTTTTGGTGGAACTTTCCATTTAATTATATTCAGTGATAGTGAACTGTGCTCAAAGCCACATCATGGACTTTATGTAAACCTTCCAAATTAAAAGACAAAATCAGTGTAACTTGCAGCTCCCACTTATATGAGTTTAACAATGAAAACATGATTTATTTAGTGCACACTAACAGGGGCCATGTTTCAGCATTACATTTTGTAACTTGTCTTCAGGGAGCATGAGCGCACTAGACGTGAAACAAATAAGGTTTTCTTGCTTTCTCTGCGCACACCGGTGGAACGTGTTACTGTGCAACACTGCCTCCATCTTCTGCTCGACGTTACTTTTGCTAAAGGGAAATTTCTATTTAACTGTTTGACAGCTTTGTCTTTAGCAACAAGGCAATGCCTTCTCTGCAGAATGACATTTTAATAGGCTTCAGATTCTCGGCTAGGCGGCGGGAGATGCAAAAGTATATTTCCATCTTCTTGAAGATGCCTTGTATGAAAGTAATGTTTTCAGCTTAGTGTTGCAAAGATGGGCTTAAGAGAGAAATATTAAATAAGGAAAGATATATACCGTCACCCTAATAATTTTTAAGAGCCTTCTGGTTCACAGGTATACGGAGTATTAAATGACTCGGTAATAAACAAAATAATAATTTAAAGCTCCAAAACAAACGTGACTTTTAGAGTAAATGATTAGAGGTATGATAACGGTGAAAGGGGTGTTTCTGCTGTCTTTTAGTCACTGTATTAAATGCAAGTGTCTATATTTTGACTCGTAATTGTTTACATATGATTTACGGAAGAACAGCACAAAGTAAAAACTAATTATCATAAAATATCGACATTCGTGCGCGCATTGATTCCAGGGGTTCAGGGAGGACCCCCTTAACTTACCCAGGCAAGAGCAATATGTTTGGATAGGACTCTAGGATTCTAAGCACCCCGTACAGTCCTGTAAGTAGAAGTTTGCGCCTGGGAATACCTTTCTGTGTTTCTACTCTTCACACAAGGCAGCGATTTCTTTAGGGTCCTAAGGAAATCTACCAAGTGCGAATCCAAAAAAGTGGGCTTCTCACAACAACAGGTCTTGATATTAACGTATGCTGCAGTTTATGAGAAGGCCAATGAATTGACAGACTGATGAAGCCCACAGACTATTTTTAAAGGCTCGCCAGGGCTCTTTAGGGAGGTGTACCAACTTTGTGACAGAAAATCTTTGAAAAGTACTGTGGTTGGTTTCAAGTAACGTTGTCTTTTCCCCTTGGTATTCTAAAGCTTATTAAAGCGAACTCAGTCACTCTATCAAACATGATCAATGAGGATTGTTGAATGCAGGCACCCCAAAGCATGGACAAAGATCTGGGACAGGTCCCATCTTTGGAGCACAAACACTTCTAAACGGGTGAATATGAAATCGCGTGTGCCTGAAAACATTTTGCAGCCTAAGGCATTAAAGTTCAACGCTCGGTTGGTGTGGAGCAGAAAAGGACAACCACACTTGGTAACTGCCGGGTTTGTGAAACTGAAAGAAGCACTGTGTACCTTTTTTCATGTAAAAACCTTTTGTGATGGAAAATAGGTTTCTACATATTCTTTATCTTAGATCCATTTCCTAACGGTCAGAATGTGTCAGAGATATGTTCATGCAATACACAGGAGTGGCACTGAGTGGGCAGGCGCTACACTAGTCAGAAAGCTGCCTACACATGGCAAACGTTATGCCTAGTTCTGTCATTTCACTGATGCCAAGAGAGAAAGACGCAGCCAAACGCAGAACACTTTGTAACTAACAAACTAAGAGAGAGCACTACCAAAGGTAAATAACTTGTGTTTCTAAAAGATACGGATCATTTGGGTGATAGGGTCCGGATCGTACTCATCCCATGGGTCCTGTTGATCTAATGCAACCCCTATATCATGAGACCCACTAGGAGGTGAACTCGGTGGTGTGAACCCTAAATGAGTGGGAGATTTTGGTGGAGTGCGTTGTGGAGGAGTAGGTAAAGGTGGAGATGTACGAGCATGAGAAGAAACCTTTTCTTTGGCAGTTTTCTTTGGAGGTGCAGAGGAATCAAGACATTCTTCAAAAGTTAATTTCCTCTTTAGAGGTGGCGGAGATGATGTTATAATCTGCCCTGTTCCTTGCTGAATTTGAAGTCGGCGTTGCCTAGCGTCCATAACTTCCAAAATTGGTTCCAACTGTGATGTAGGGGATGTTACAGACTGTCCAGAGTCACTGAAAGTCTTTTGGTGTTTTTCGTTTCCGAAGGTTTTTTCGGATGGAAATTTTCGGTGTCGAAATAGTAGCTGCCTGTTTCTTTTTCGGTATCGAAGTGGTCGGAACCGAAGCACAATATAGTTTTTTGTTTTTTTTGTTGGTGCCAAAATGGAGGTACCGGAGGTCGATGTCGAAGACTTCTCTTTGGCTTTTTTCGGTGCAGAGCTGGTATGCGGGGCATCGGAATAAGTTTCTCTGCTTTGACCATGACCAAATTACACACCTGGTGTTGGTCGGTGTGTGGAAACTTTGAATGGCATCGAAGGCAAAACCGGAACGCAGTACGTTCCATCAAGGCTGCATTGTTCAATACCACTTGGAAGAGGCAGGCCCAAGGAGGGCCCGAACCCCCGAAAGGCTCAAAATAATTTGATTCTGAGTGGAGAAAAAGGAACTGAGAGTTGAATATTAAGGACTACACGTTCGGAAACAACACCAACAAAGATAGAAATCCGGAAAGAATCCAGTTTTTTGATTGTTTGGAGACGAGAAATCGGAGCGAGAGGAACACCCATCAAAACCCAACAGCAGAGAAAAACTAGGGTCTTGCATTTCTCAGAGTTACAGCTATTAGCAGTTGTAAACTCCCAACCGGATTTTTCTTGCCATATTGAATGGAAAAAACTGCATGATCGCGCTGCTACAGTTCACTCGTAATGAAACCTATCGGCACAAATGCAATTATCCACGTAACCGGCAAAAGTGCAATTAACTATGTACAGGGTCGATGTTATGCAAAGCGCTCAACTTCTGCCAAGTGAGATCTTGCTGCGAACAAAAGATAAAAAGTAGTCCGCAAACCTGACCGGAAACAGCGAGCCTCGCATGTTTTCAGTACTTGGTCACTGTGCTCGAGGAGGGCTAACCACCGGAAAAGGCATGACGTATGCGTGCCTTCCATTAATGAAAGCAAGCAGATTTTAACAGGCAAGCCGACGAACCAATGAATGACACTGACGTGACGTGGACGGGACTCCAAGCCCTTTTCTAACTCCTAAAGCGTCTCGCAAGCGAAACTCGACCCTAACAATCTAACAAAGGACTCAATGCCCATGTGCCGTATTACCGAGAGGAGGAGTCACTTGATCCAGTGACTCGAAAATGTTCTTCAAAACAAAAACAAGTTGTACTACTCTGAACCCAACACTAGATGGCAAGCGCACAGCATGTGTATCTAAAGTTACACATGCCATCGAACCTTGTGTTTCTAATGGCCACTTCTGGCAATAGTTTCCTAATGTAGAAAACCCTAAACCAGGAATGAGACACATCTGGGATTCTGAAGAATCACAAATTCAAACCTCAATTTGTTGGGAGATAACATCACAAAAATAAACTTCATTCCTTTCAAAGTTCACCTTTAGCGAAAGTATACAAAGAGGACCAAGCAGCCATCTGACATAGCAAAAACAGCAACTCCTCACAAGAGAATTAATGAATGAATGTGCCCTGCCAGTAGCAGAGTCAGATTCAGATTCATCTCATCTGACAGGTTTTTACTAATTTATAACGCAACCTGATGCATGAAACACTGTTCTCTCCTTCTTTGACCGAAAAAACCCAATGAACAACTGATCGTCACCCTTGTAATATTTAGAAATAAATACACAGGCCTTGATTGAGAGCCAAATGGTATTCGGGTGCATACATTCCACATGTCAATAGTGTTACTATGTGGTAAATACAACTGCAGCCCCATTGATTATGAGTTTTTTCAAGGACCCACGGTATCTGACTTACTGTGTGTGATACCACATGCGGATTTGTCACGTGATTGTATTGCCAATATTTCCGCAGACGGATTTACCATGTGGGAAAGCTGGGCAGGTGCTAAACAAACAGAGAATACACTATTTCCTTCTTTCATCTGCATTGCATTAGGAATGTTCCATCCTTTAGAGGAAAACACTCCTTGTATCTACTGCAATACGAAAGTCACTTCTGAAAAGATCCCATCCCTTGGCACACATACAGAATCCACCTTGGATTTTACATGCCACATCCATCCTCCACCTTACTCAGTCGTCTAGCCTTGAAAACAGTACAAAGCTTCATCAGGTCTTCAACTTATTTAGGAAATTCAAATGTAATGATTGGAAACATCAGGTACTTGCTTAGGGGGTGATGAAGAAGAAACCAAGACTTATGGGGCACCTCATATAGAAAACAAGTGTCAAAGTAGCGGCAAACCTCTTGACATTACATACAAGTTAAAAGATGCTCATCTGTTCCTCAGTCAACACCTGTAAAAAACATTTTCAAGACCCCAAGCATATTGTTCGGAAGTTAATGGCTAAACAGAAAGAAACCCTTGCAACTAGTAGTTGGCCTGCACCAGGGCTGGGGCTACAAGCCTGGGTGGAAACTGTAATAGGAATTATCCAGTCACCAATCACTGAGAGAAGAACACAGAAGGCGAGCAGGGGCTGGAGGAATACAATGACAAGGCGAGTCATAAATAACCAAATGAATAACAACAAATGTACTAAAAACGAACATGATCTGTGATTAAGATGCGAGAAGCAGAACATCTAAAACTTCACCTACAGGTTCTAGTACTCAAACTCCTGTTACCCCATTGCCACTACTTGCGCAAGCAGCATCACCCAATCAACCACTACGACAACAACAGCAGCAACATGTAGCTTTGCAACAGCAACCACACCAGGCACTGATGCATGTAACACAGCTGTATATAGGGTACACATCTCATAGTCTGTGCCAAGACCCAGCTCTTGAATATCTGAGGCCAACATATCTGGGAAGTTAACTCAGGCAGAGAGTAATCACCATTTAAGACCAGGTTAGGAAAGAACACAAACATGAGAATACCATGGACATTGCTGGTGCTGAGATTAAGGCCTAGCTAGACCTCAGATGATGGGGGGGACATACAGCCATGTGTACCATTTCTAGCCCAGTCCACCACCTTCTCCTTCCACCTCAGCACACTTACACTTGTCACAACAAGTTTCTTCCCTCAGACCTCACTGGAGGTCTGTACATACTGCACAACTGCAGGAGACCAGTCACACCACTGAAAAGAAAAGCAGTATGCGAGTTAATAAAATGAACACTGGTCATGTTAGATGTCTTATTACATATATATTTATTGTAAGGGTCAGTTAGATAGCGGGTGGTAGAATAGGGAAACTGAGTTTAACAGTTACATTTTAGTTGCATAGAAGAGAACTGTTGAATGATTAAACTTCATGTGAGGTTGTTACTTAAAACTAGGGCTCCTTGTTTTATGGTATTTACTCTTTTAACGTCTCTGTCAAAATGTATACACATTTATTTTTTTGCCATCTTTTTGGTATTTATCCATATTTATTTTGCGCTTTGAGAATAAATAAAGTCATACAATGCCATATTTCCACATTTATTTAACTGACAAACATGCTCATACATTGATGCTTGTCGCAAATAGCAAATTAAGTAGCCAAAATCATAGCAAAACACTACAGCCACAGAAAAATATCAGCATTATACTACACATATATGTTAACATATGCCTGTATTTATAGAAATCACAACTTGTTTTAAAAACCCCATGAGATGTCCTGAAATTCATGAAAGACAGCATGGAGAGTTACTCAGAAGAATCACAATTGTAAGTATTTTACCACTTTTAAAATTCCAGGAAGGAAACCTATTGTTTTCTGTCTCTATTTATCCATAAAAAAATCAGTAAAAACAGAAAACTAGGAGACTTGCATATGACCAGCTGCGCTTGCTTTATTTGCTCATTTTTGTTGATGTGTTCATTGAATGTAATTGATTATTTTTATATTGTTATATTGTAATGTATGCAAACAACCACAGAGATGATGGTCTTTGTATAATAACAAATGTATTTCAATATGTTTTTAAAAGAGACAATTTTACCATTTGTAAGCCCACAATACAACTGAAAGGTAAGTTTTCATTCAATGTTACTTTTGCCAATACTGTCAACTTTTAAAAATATTTTTTCTGCCACAGATGAGGTTATTTTTTGGATATGATGTATTCATATTTGTACATTATTTTAGGTTCAATATACAGTTTGCTATCTGGTAATGATTTCAAATTACCATCCTGTCTCAGCAGGAGAACCTGTTAGGCAGTATTTCCTTTGGTCCTTCAGCATTTCCAATAACTTGTAATAGTGTTTTACGCATTTTTACCATGCAATACATCTGTATGAGCAAACACTGGGGTCAACACTGCATGCAGAACAACATTTGATAGGATGGAGCAAAATAAACACATAAAACCATGCAGTAATCTTGCTACACCTGACTTGTAGTCAGGGCCATAAACATCAAAAACCCTCTTCAGGTCTTACCTATACATCTGCATATCCATTTTGTAAGAAGGAACACTGAGAGGAATATGTGTTGAGCTTATGTTTTGTAAAAATCGATGGATAAATCCCCTACCCCCAATCTCAATTTCTTTGAAACATCCTTACAAGGTTTTTCTATAGGCCAAAGGGCACACAGCCATCACTTCAGTGAGGATAGTAGTGTATCTTCTCATTGAAGTGATAGTCATGCAGGTAATTATTTTTAGCAACAAACTTAAAGGATAGGAATAGACAAGGTGAAAAAGAGCCTTCACCAAAGAAGTTCAGACCTCAATATAAATCCTACACTAGTTAACAAAGAGTAAATGTAAGATACTAAACAATATAACCCTGAAAAAGAGAGCACAGAACATAAAAAAAAAAATAATACTTGTTCGGGAGATTGAGAAATTGCAACTAAATAAATCTTAATTGGCAATGACAAACTAAAGTCCTGTTGAGCCACTTGCCATCAAAGTTTCACATTCTATTCACGGCACTAATTTGAAAATATTTTCCATCTGTCCAGGTTGGACAAGGGCCGAACTAGAGCATGTATGAGAACTAAGTTCTCTTAGACCTCTCCAGGAACAAAAGATTGATGTCTGTTTTAGGCCTTTCAGATTTTTCCAAACTTAATCACAAGAAGTAGCATCAAAGAAAAAGCTCACTGAAATAGAAAATGTCAGCCTAAATTTGAACATTTTCTCCTCAAACGGTCTTACCCAAAAATTGCCAGGAGCCAAAAAAGATCACATTTGGAGTTGGCACGGGGTAAACTGGGCTAGTCTCCATCCACTTTTGTATTCTGCACTCCAGCTAGGTGAACAGTCATGACCAGCAAACTGGTCCAGAACCCAGAAACCTATCTCCGTTGCCTCAATGCTAATATTTTTAAAGCCCACTCGCCCATTCCTGTTGACCCTATGCATATCTGTCATACTACATCACCGTTTTAGCATGATAGTTCTGTGCAGAAGCGATGTTATCGCTGCTATCAGAAATGCCTGAATGAGAAGCTGGGACCACTGGACATTCTAAAGTCCACTAATAAAATAACTAAAAAAAGGACACCATTCATAGAAGTGAGGCATTTGTGTCGAGCATTAGTTGCAGGAAACCTGGCTTCTATGGCTTTGAGAAGGATCTAAGGGAAGGTCTACACTGATCTCCTGAATTTACAATGAATGAGACCGTTTGGGTCCCAGGGCTCCAGTGAAGGGGAGATCTGGTTGAGGGATTAAAAAGATTGAAGCCATCAATTACAGAAAGCATAACAAATATCAGCCCTCAACGTAGTTTCTGTCTAGAAATGACCTAGTGTACATTTCTACACTTAATTTCAACACCTCAAATAATCTCCAGCTGGGAATATGACAAGATTTCTAGACATGTAAATAAAAACCCAGGCTCTGAAAGAGGTAGTGGGTAATCTGAACATGATTTACTGTTACAGAGGGGAAATTGCTTGATCAGTTACTGATATATATATAAAGACATGCCTGGTCTCCCTGTGCATGTGTGTTACCAAACTGGCTAAAACTTAGTGGACCACTGGAGCAGAGGTGCAGCTAAATTAAGAACTACACACTGAAAGTGATCCCTTCTCTCCGGGAACCTCAAATTTGATATAGCATGGCTAAATAGGAGCATATTAATATACAATGTGAAGGTCTAAAAACACTAGCCAGCGATGTAGTTTAACTGCTTGCAGTATTTGGGCTAACATGACCACCATGAACATCTGTTGCTCACAACTTGTTGTTAGAGACCAAGTCAAGAAATGAGCTCAGAATTAACCTATTCCAGGGTTCTAGTATGTCGCGTAGAAGCCATTTCACTAATCTTGTAACAAAAAAGTCTCCAACTGGCATTTTCCAGAATAGAAGTACATCTTTCATGAAGGAATCTACATGGGGGAATATGAACTTGAAGAGCATGGTGGCAGGCGGTGGATTTGTGAGAAATGAATGGAAGACCCCAGACTGAATTCTGAAGCATCCAACAGCCCAAACTGATTTCCCCCACTTCTGAATGAAGCCCATGATCATTACACACAGTCAACATCGCCATATGGGTGGTCTTGTGCATCTGTGAGACTATAAATTGCAACTGCTGCTTGGGCCTTCCTGTGCTTCCTTCATGTAGAGACATGAGCATCAATTGTGACTGCAAGGGCTGGTGTGGCCTGGCACAGTTAGGCTGGCTATAACCTCTGAATTTAGGGCAGTGGTTCTTAACCTGTGGTTGGAGCGCCCCCTGGGGTCCACAAGGCCTACTCAGGGGGTCTGCGACTATGTTACCAAATTAAATAAAAATAGTACATTAAAATTAATAAAACATACAAATAAAGAAGCAAAATCGAAAATGTAAGAACTGTATCTATATTGGATTGTGAATTAAGTAATGTCAATATTTTAACAAGTGTTTGGTGAATACTTGTTTTTGTACTTTTGTGTAGTGTTTTGAAGTTCAAATCTTAGAAATTGTTTAGGCCGGGGGTCCCCAACTTCCAATATTGACTCCGTAGTAGTCCACGGATTCCAGTAATAATTCTATGGGGTTCCACTGAAGGCAAAAGGTTAAGAACCACTGATTTAGGGTAATGCAGGTAAAACTGTTTGACATAGAAAGCAGACAAAATTAATAGGACTTGGCCCTACTGTGCGTGAAACACTCCAAGGAGGTTCTTGCTTTCTCATCCTTAAAGTCTCTCTTGGTTGAAAAACACATCAAGTAATCTGGTATGAACAAGCTCAACAAAAGGACAGATAATTTTGGCCAGGAGTGCAGTCTAATGTCAATGCCCATAGACCTTGTGATAGCAGTCCCATCTGTATCTCTGGAGTAGGGTGCGGGGCACATCTAGGTACAGAGTAACACGATTAATACATGTCCAGTTTAATTAATACAGAAGAAACTGCAGAGGTCAATAAAAGCGCTTGGAAGGTGCACTCTAGGAAACTATTGGAGGCAATAGTTCTGAAATTGACAAATCTAAATATCCACCCAACTTTTTATGATGATTTCTATGATGGCATTTATAAAATTATACCAATTATGACTAACAGCCTAAATGGTTCGGCATGGATTTAGCTGACAACATATCGTAAGCGGCCGACTGCTCTTTTGTTAAGGATTTACTTGACAGTAATCTCTTTGGTCTCACTCTCAGCTTTTTAGAAAGGTGCTGCATTAACAATTAAGTGAAAAGGGTAACCATCAACAACTATGAATTGTTTTTACAGGCAACCTGTGAAATGAGAAACTTCACCAACTACCAATCGCTCCTTACTGGAAATAATAAGTCCTTCTAGCAAGATACTTCTTAGTAAGTTGCTATCCTAACCCCAAGGGGGAGAGGGGAAACAAGATTCTACATATAATGCAAAGAGGGTTTCAGAAAAAAATCATCAACCATCACAAGTTGTTTTATCTAATTCTATTAGCAAGATTCTAAGGAGGTCTGGATCACATCTATAGTGGGCAACCATGCACATAAAAACTACTTTAGGCACAACTGAATGAACATTACTGGGAAAAACATTGTGAAAAATGTAGGACTCATTCGAAATTGTGAGGTATATCTTACTTTTGTACAGCAATACTATCTCCTCTATTCAGGTCAAGGTGAAAATTCACCAAGCAGATAAGCACTTCGAAAGAGCTCAAGCATGCTGGCCTCTTAGCTCCTGTAACGTTCAAAGTGTTTATGTCAGATCTCTATCAGGTCTTTCATCAGGTAAACACCATATTTTACAAGATTGGTGCCAAGCACGTTTATGCTTTTCTTTATTCAAGCTATATGGCCAACTGTAGCCAAACTACATTTTGATAACAAATGCTACAATGAACGTGCAGAACGAGTACTGTACCCTACTTTTATTTATCGGTGAATCACTTCCAATGAAGGATAAAATTATTTTGCCAAACTATAAGAAACTATCTTGGCACTTCGGTAGCTTATTACCAAAACGAGAATTTCTATTTGTAAAAACGTTCCATGATCCTGAAATTGAGGAAATCTATTCGTATGTTCAATGTGTAGGATTTCAGTGAAAATCCTCACGTTGCAAAACCAGGATTGTGAGCAAGTTTTCGTTCTGCATGTGCCTCGGTTCTGTGGTGAAAGTCCTTGATAACAAGCTGCAGGGATGCTGTGTGTTGTGAGATAACAATGTAGAATATTTCTTATTACTATTTATTTCCACAACTGTTTGAGACACAGATAGAGCTACACAACTTCCCCACATACAAATCATTACGTTTCAGTTCCCTGAAAATACAATTTTCTGCTCTGAATGAAACTGGCGGAGCAGATAAGGAACAAAAAAGTGTTCAGCACTATCAGTAACACCACAATTCACTGTTGAAGGCCAGGGATTCTAGAAGAAAAACGATGGACCTGTAATTTGAACAGGGATGATGGGTGGGGCACTCGGCTAGGCAGGAACGCATAGGGATTATTTTATTCCTTTGCACAAAACTGTCAACAGTTTCACTTCCTACAGCGCGAGACAAAAAACAGAAGAGTTTTGTGCAATGGGTTTGTGGAGGCAAACACAATAAAGTGATCTTTTTATACATCATTTCTCTGAATCTATGCAATATTCATAGAAAATGAAGAAGCGCTGTACGAAGTACTTACTAACTGACGTCTGGTTCTTTTCCACGTTTCAGCTTTCCTCTTTGAGTTCATGTTCTGGAATGCTTTGGAAGTATACGGAGTAGAAATAAACAATGGCATTGGAGTCCACATTGACTTTCACCATATACAATACAGATAAAAGGCATCAATACAAATGTAACCAGAGAGATACGTTCTAAAGAGTACAACTTTCTAAGGTTTAATCTTGGCATCAGGATGTCTTCTTGAATAAAACAATTCTTCTGACATATAAGCATAAAACAGATCAGAATGTCAACTGCACTTTACATATTACACCAAAAGGCTATTAACACAATACCAAGAAACATCTTCGCAAATTATATTACAGAACACTTATAGTAATACCGAAGATGTGCATTATTGCTTTGGAGTCTTTATTTTGTATGCTCAGCAGCCAGATAAAACCTTTAGAACATGAAAGACAACACAACTCCCTTTAACAAATGAGGACTCTAGGACTTTCAAAGACTTAACCATGAGATAAAATCTGCCACTGCAGGTGAGCTCCCCCTTTTCTCCTCGCATCCTATCCAACAGTCCTCATCTTCTGCTGCTTGTTAGGAAGACAAGTGCTTTTAGGTAGAAGCTCAAATGGGGGTGTACTGGGAAATGTTTTGTTACCGTCTAGAGTTTATATTTAAGCATAATGTACCGAAACAAGTGCTTGTGTGATGAAGGAGATCTAACACATAGTCACTAGCAGTTTTATTCCTACAGATCAATCGGTATCTGAGGCGCCTTGATTCCTTAAAGCCTTGTCCTAGCCTTGTCCTGTGTTCGTCAAGCTGCTCGGGGCAATCTTTTCTAGCAGCATCCAGACTCTGCTGAAATGGCCATACATGAGAATAGGGAAGGAGATTTCCCTGGCACCTGGGTCAATCATGGGAGGCAAATTACGGAGCATGATGTCACTATAGATGTGTCGTATCATGTGCTACCAACTAGTTCCTGCAATACTGCATACCAGCACAGCACATCAGGACTGGAAGTAACTATCTAGCCACCGTTTTAGTAGCGAGGCAAAATCAGTGCCTCGAGAAAAGGTGCAGGGAAGCAGGCACCAAGAGTAAGTTTAAGAGGCCTGGGATAAAGGGAAAGTTGAACGGACCTCTATGATTTTGTCCCTATAACTGTAAATCCTTCCCCCTCCAAAAATCCCAATTCATATATACTATATGTATCGGTTTTTGATGTGCATATGAAGGGAACAAATTGACTGGACAACTAAATAGTGGGCCTTGAGAAATAAGCACAAAGGGAGAGTAAGGTCCCTAGAACTACAGTAAGGAATCTTCAATTTGAGTCCGTGGTCCAAAGTATGCTGGATTTGTGCGCAGTCACAGATACTGACATTGAGGATTAGTCATATGCGTGAAAAGGTCATAGGCACAGCAGTGGATTCATCAGTCCATCGGCCAGCCTCCGGAGCTATATGGCAATTTATCAGAGACTGGATTTTTTTCTCGACCCAGTGCAGAAATTAGGCTAACCCCACTCTGCAACTATGGAGACCGAGGGGTACTGCCCAAATGGACCTAAGATTAGAAATGTCAGCTGTCAACTAAAAGGTGTCACACAAAAGCGAGAAAGACAAAACAATATAAACAGAGAAAATTATCCAATACATTCAGCGGGTCATTTACTACAAAGGGTGTGATTATGCTACAGACACAAGAACAAAGATTAGTTCTAGATTAGCCAATATTACAGCACGCCCATTAAAAGCGAAGTTACAGGAGGTGGTCTGTTGTCTGAAGCGCTATGAAGAGAGAGAACTAAGGGCTTATAAACGAGGGTATTTGCTGTTTACTAATATAACCCATCACAAGAAAGACTGTCTCAGTTTTTACTCTGGCCAGAAGTGATCTCGAGATCACGGTCAAGGTCAACAGTACATCACAGATTTGAGTGCACATTCTGCTAAAGGGGCAATGGTAGCCAAGGTTTATGGACTCGAGGGAATACTGGAACTGGACTAGTCCCGTAACTCAATGTTTAAGGAGTTCTATTTTAGTTGATTAACCAGATGGCATATTAGGTGATGGAGAAGCATTAAACTAACAATAATACTCACTCTGGTTTTGACAAAGAATGCTGAATGTCAATACTATTTTTAAAGAAAGTCTGTATACTATCCATGAGAAGGATGAGAGTATTACCTCTCTACAAACTAGCGTATAAATAACATTCATGTGGTATGGTAGTTCAAGAGTTGAACTGAAGATTATTATGTTTTGTGCATCTGATGAGATGAAGGAAGATTGGTATAACATATTTTAGAGTACTAGAATGTTCAGATTTCTAATAAATGCAATGGAAAGGAAAAACTGATTAGACAATCAGAATGCTCCCCTTGTGGGCTATAGCTACTGTTACACATCTCCAAAGGAAGCATTCTGTAGGGAAAGGCTTCCTGCTTTTACAGCATGCCGTGTTCAAACTGTAATGGTCTCGTCTGGCTGATGGGTGTTATCCTCTGTGGAGGAGGGAAAGCTCTAAAACTGGCCACTGACTGAATCTCTTTGGATGAAACCGAAGGAATTGGTGGTAATTAACTTAGAACCCATGACTCCAGTCCCCAGTGCCAGGGCCAGACCATACACTGCTTATTGCCAATATGATGCTGAGATGATGCAATCATCCAAGTACAGACAGATTTGCTGCTGTTGAAAGGCAACTTACCTAGGCTAACATCTTGCTAAGAATCTGAGGAGCAGCACAGAATTCCTGTAGGACAGGTATATGAAAACAAGCCTCTAGAAGGTCCAATTAATAAAACCCTGGCTGCGTCACACAGCTTTTTTTAAAGTAGCTTTATATACACTGTAAAGCATCCGCTGTGCTGTAGAGCATGGCTACGAAACATTACCAAAGCCAATAGCTCTCACAGTTGAGACTTATTGGCTTTGCCAATACTTGCTGTATAATTAAAATAATAGACGGCTCAGACAGCCATTAAAGCTCTAATGAAGCACAATTAGGTCTAGCCTTGCTTTCCTGTTATTCTTTGCATTGGCACAATTGTTTTGTTGTGTAAAAAGGTTATTCTCAAGAACAAGGTATAGTTGATGCAATATAGAACTCACTGAAATCACTAGGAAGATTGTGGTTCAAGTTTCTGTAGAACTCAGTCCGATGAGCCTTCTTTAGACCAGTGCAAAGTCCAAAGTCGGAGAGTTTCACATGGCCCTAAACAAAAGAAAGATATTCCTTAAGTTGAAAAGAAAGGAAAGTTACATGCAAAAAAAAAAAAAAAAAAAAAAAGCTTTAGAGATTGTGATATAATTTCTAACAGTGAATACACCTCAACTCAAATCACTGATTGTTTACGTACTGATCTGGCTCTACTTTGTCAATGACAAACATGGGTATTGCTATGTTTGGGAGTCCATGTTATTCCATGGCAGCACTTTACAGGAAATCAATCACGTTCAAGCTACTGCTTGTGGATCAATGGTTCTGGTGGAATGTAGTGAAGTAGCTACCTCAACCCTCGGGATCAGGAACAGACTTGTACACCTGCAAAGTAACTTGCTGCAGCAGTAAACATTTCTGTGCTACTCTTCCAAGGAATGGTTTTCTTAGTTGCTTGGAACGAGCCTTACTGAAGGTTTAGCCTGTAAGAACAATATGAATTCAGAACTACAATGTGCAGTGTGTCCCCTAAAGGATTCGAATTGTAGGGGAGCTGGCTCCATTTACATTCAACTACGCCTAATAGCCCATCCGCTAATTTGTCTCCACGTGTTTTCTGTGTGATGCATCGTGTGCCTCCACGACGCTGCTAACAACGCACCGTTAGCATCGTCAATAATAAATACACATACATAAAAAGAAAATACATGAATGTATTCTTTTTGCGTGAAGAAAATATGGAGGTTGTGTGCATCGCAGTGAGGCTCGCGCTGTTCAGAACCAGCAGGAAAGAAACTGGTATAAACTGTAGAACATTTAGAGGTGCCAGTGTTTCCACTGCATTGCGAGCTAAATAGTTCGGTATCCGTCTCCGGGTCAGAGGGTGGCGAGCGAGGGAAGAGGAGTCGGAAAACGAAGGGGCTTTCATTTGAAGACATTGTTTGTAACATAAAACACAATTTCGATTTTAATACACAAAATAAACACACACTTGCATTTCCCAGGAAATTGACTATGATTTTAAAAGCATGCCTTAATAACTACAATGTTGGCAGGCCTCTGATCACTGTTTTTAGCAAACTGTTCATAGGCAGTCCAACGCCGGTGGTGACGGATTGTGGATTAAGACGGAAGAGCTCCTTTTTAAATTACGCAGCTCCTATACTAGCGATGCTAAGAACAATTGCAAGTCAAACATTTAAATACATGACAAGCCTTCCAGAAACAAAGGCGAAAAAAAGCCTCCTTCCCCTACGGGAACCGATAAAACGGTCAAATATCTTGTAGGCAAAACACAGAACGCATACGAGTCCGATAAATCTCAGACCCCACCCTATATCAGTATGCAAACATGTGGTTGAAATAATACATTTTGGTCTATGATACGGGGAACTAGAAAACAGGTGTATGACCTTTCAGGATGTAACTGAGTGTTAAGCTTTTCATTAGGCCGAGATGATCTTCCTATGTTGTGAGAAAAAAGGTTGTGATGATACAAATGTTCTCTAGAAGACGCTCAGTAGAGTCATACATATAAGCGTGGTGTTTCTCAAACAAATGCCATGTAAAAGCAATGGCACCAATGAATGGCTTCTTAGGAATGTACCTTGCTGTCCAGGAGAAGGTTATCTGGTTTAATATCTCGGTGTATAAATCCCAGCTGATGAATGGAGTCAATTGCAAGGACCGTCTCAGCAACATAAAACTGTGTTTCTTCTTCACTAAGTGTATCTTTCTTCATTAGTAGGGTCATCATATCACCTGAAATCATATGTATACCAAAACAATTATTCGAAAATCCTTGCAACAGCAGGCCTAATAAAGTCAAAAGAGGTGCCAAGCGACTGTTTCTATGACTTATAGAAACAGTCGCTTGGCACCTCTTTTGCACTAAAGGGTAAGGAAAATGTAATCGTAACATTTTATTTTCTTAAGTGAAATATCTAAAATATAACTAGACAACTTGAAATTATTTCAAAATATGAATTGAAATAAACAATAGTGCCACTATTCAAGATTACAATCCAAAGAAAAAGTATTCAAAGGTGTGATAAAAGCTAAATTTCTTCCACGTAATGTACAATAGATGAAAAACAGACATGCAACAACATAACGATGCACAAATATCATAAATAATAATGTTCAGAGAAAGTAAGCTTACTCAAATGGCATGAGGATGTTTGCAGTAAGCAGGTAGCATATTGGGGTGGTTTGATGAATTCTACCTTGTACCCAAAACACACATGCTGTGAAGAAAGCAAGTGTAAGTACTATAGATATACATCCAGAATGTATGGTTGAAAAGGCTGTTGTTTGTAGATTGATCTAAATTGGAGGTACTGAGTGAGGTGTATGAGTTTTGGTGATGGGTTATAAACGTAGTGCAATGGCGTACTAAGTTAAATCGTGAAGTGTTGTGGAGACCAGCAGCAGTTGCGGCATTAGGACGTAGGGGCACCGCCTCACCTAAATTCCTGCCTTTTTTTCTCCAAAGACATTAGAAACACAGGTTTACCTTGAAACTCGATCTCTGGGCTGCCTGACTGTCAATTCCAGCCGAGGCAGGATCTGAAAGCCAGGAAGTTTCATCAGCTTCCTGCATATGTTAAGTCATAAAGAAGGGCTTCTCTTTCTACAGCCCTTCAGTGAAATATGAGTGTTTGTTAATATACAGTTGTTAAACCTGTCAGCTCTTGGGGTGGATTCCCCTGTCTTTTTGGCTTCTGCCTTCCTGTTTTGTTTGAGTCGGTGCTGAATTTCGTTTTCGCTGGCTTTAGGACTCTGGGCGCTTCACCACTGCTGACCAATGCTAAAGTGCAAGTGCTCGCTGTCTAAATGGTATAAGTGATTGGTTTACCTATGATTGGCATATGTGATTTACTAGTAAGTCCCTACTATAATGCACCAGGTGTGCCCAGGGCCTGTAAATCAAATCCTGCTAGTGGGCCTGCAGTACGGATTGTGCTACCCACATGAGTAGCCCCGGAAAACTGTCTCAGACCTGCCCCTGCAGTGTCTGTATGTGCAGTTTTAACTGCTAGTTCGACCTGGAAAGTGCACCCACTTGCCAGGCCCAAACATTCCCATTTACTGCAAGCAAAGGTTGCCCTATGGGCAGAATGTAGTGTATTTAAAAGATGGGACCTGTACTGGTGTGTTTTACATGACCTGATAGTGAAATACTGCTAAATTTGTTTGTCACTATTGCAAGGACTATCTTTCCCATAGATTAACATGGGGATTACCTTGAAATATCTTTTAAGTTCAGTTTCCCAATGGAAGCTGATAGAGATGTGGAGTTTGGGGGTCTCTAAACTCACAATTTAAAAATACATCTTTCTGTGAAGTTTGTTTTTAAATTGTAAGTTTAAAAATGCCACTTTTAGAAGGTGGTCATTTTTTAGCTTAACCATTCAGTGCCTCTGCCTAGCTGTGGAATACACTTCTGGGTCAGGATGACAGTTAGGCTGTTTGTGAATTCACTCTAGACAGTCATGCAAAGGGAGCTAAGGTGTGCCCTGCATATCCTGATGGGTCTGCCTGGGCTAGAGTGGCGGGAGCAGCTGACACTTGCACCTGAACAGGGTTGTGCCTGTCCTTACACAAGGCAGTCTTCAACCCCCTGAAGTGCCTGCCTCAGAGATAAGCCTGTCTGCTGGTGCCAAGCAGCCAAGGGGGTGAACAGGGGTTATCTTAGATGTGTGGCTCCCTTACCCTGACTAGAGTGAGGGGCCCATTCTTGGGCAGGGTGCAAACCACTGCCAACTAGAGACCCAATTTCTAACACCAGTGTAGGCCAGTTACACAGCAGGAGTCACTGTCTCCAGTATTGCAGGCTGCGTCCATATGTCCATCACTAGCAGTGACCCCACCTTTTCCATTCATCATAGGTTGGGTTGGATAAGCAAGCCTTCCTCAACTAGCCCAATTGTGTGAAAAATGAGAAATAATTAAGTAATGCAATACACACCACTCTTCTACTTCATATAATCAAAAGGATGCACTGCCATCTCTCTGTGAATGAGGAACCAGGTGAGGCTGTAATACTGTTGCTGGAGAAGGATTTTTCTAGTTATGCATTTTCCTGTGTACTTCATGTGTTGTGCAGCAGAGGCCCCTTGATGCACGTTTTGCCCCTTGCCTCGTGCAGTTTGACCTTCATCTTGTGTCACCCTCTACCATCTCGCTTAGTGTTTATAATCGCCTGATGCCTCCTGTGCAGCACTCTTCCCCAGTTCTAGTGCTGGGAACTTCACATACAATAACTATTTGGAGATTAACACTGATTCTGGTCTTTGCTGAGTGTCACACTTCCACATACTGCCATGCCGTGCATAGAGACGATTCACTGCAGTTCAAAATGTGGTCCTCAGTCCAGGTACAATATGAACAATAAAACTGGCACAATTAACAGGCATCAATTATTTGACCAGCAATCCTGGCAAGTATATTTGATTGGATTTGCAGCAAAACTAAACTGCACTCAAAACACATTGTCAGATAATTTTCTAGGAAAAATGCTAAATAAATGCAGCATGTGTTTCTTTTTTCCAAACAAAGTCAACTTGGGATGAAAGTTCTGGTGCCTGGATATCCGTTGAAAATTGGGCTTGCTTACCAACCCGTAAGTCTTCGAAATGTTTCATGATCATCTCTTCACAAATGCCTGTTAAAAATATGGCCATGAAAAAAAATTCTGGAGTGGGGAGAGGTCATGCTCTCCTGCTAGGTACAATGGCTGTTGGTCATTTATGCCCCACCATTTTTATAGTTCACCAGTCACCACTGGTGGACAGTGAGAAGAGGCACTGCCACATAAGCAGATCCTAACTTTTATCTCCGTAAGTGAATCAGTGGATCCATTAATAATGTGCTGTACGAAGTCTGCAAAGGTACTACCAAAGCCGATACTCAGGAGGCACGCTTAGGCCAACCAGAGAACTCTACAAGGAGTCAAGCCAGGAGCAACAGATGTCCAACCTCTGGAGGCATGGTTAGGCACCCAAAAAGCTATACGTAGTCCACCCACAAGCAACAGAAGACCTATTAAACCGTATTAGACATACTTTACAGCATACTCCTAGAAGGGCTTGGGGGAAGATATCATAAAACCAACCACAGTATATGCTCAGGAAGCATCTCACAGGAAAGACATTAACTGGATTTTTCACAGGAGTGGTGGTAGCATAACCCAGCTCTGCGACAGAAGTCTAAGGAATGCACTATGTTTAACAGACAAGAGGGGGTGAAGGTAGGAAGAGGGTACTAAGTGAGTGTGTTTGAGAACATGAGATAGAAAGTGAGTACAAGGGTGTGTAAAAAATGAGAGAGAGAAAGTGTGAGTGGCAGAGAATGCACAAGAGATTGTGCAAGAGGGAGGGTGCACTAAATAGAGAGAGACGGGGCACCGGAGAGAGAGTGTGTGTGATAGAGTGATAGACAGTCAGTCACTGCAAGAGTGTGTGATAACACAAAAAGGACTGCATGTGTCTATGTGGTCCTGTGTTTGAGTATTTCTGCTTTGGTACAAAGAGAGAGTGCCAACCTGCCATTTTCGTTTTGTTGGGAGGAGCCCTATTTGTATAGTTTTGTTTCAACTCCTGAAAATGATACATTGGGGAAAAAAATTACTTTTTTTATAACCACAAATGGTAATGAAAATGTCACTTACCCAGTGTACATCTGTTCGTGGCATCAGTCGCTGAGATTCACATGGTATGCATGAGCTCGCCATCTGGTGTTGGGTCGGAGTGTTACAAGTTGTTTTTCTTCGAAGAAGTGTTTTCGAGTCACGGGACCGAGTGACTCCACCTTCTGTGCTCATTGCGCATGGGCGTCGACTCCATCTTCGATTGTTTTCCCCGCAGAGGGTGAGGTAGGAGTTGTACTATAGTAATAGTGCCCGCGCAATGAAAAATGTAAGTATGTACCTATTAAAGGATTAAGTAATATATATACAAATGTACAAAATTGAAGGTAACTTCTGAACTGCTACAGGCTTCCGGGGAGGTGGGTGGGTCCATGTGAATCTCAGCGACTGATGCCACGAACAGATGTACACTGGGTAAGTGACATTTTCAGTTCGATGGCATCTGTCGCTGTAGATACACATGGTATGCATAGACTAGTAAGCAGTTAGTTCCCCATAAGCGGTGGTTTAGCCTGTAGGAGTAGAAGTTGTCTGAAATAGAGTTCTTAATACAGCTTGACCTACTGTAGCTTGTTGTGCGGATAGCACATCTATACAGTAGTGTTTGGTGAATGTGTGAGGCGTAGACCAAGTGGCTGCCTTACATATTTCTTGCATTGGGATGTTTCCTAAAAAGGCCATTGAAGCACCTTTTTTCCTTGTTGAATGTGCCCTGGGAGTAATGGGCAGTTGTCTTTTTGCTTTAAGGTAGCAGATTTGGATGCATTTAACTATCCATCTGGCTATACCTTGTTTTGATATTGGGTTACCTGCATGAGGTTTTTGGAATGCAATAAATAGCTGTTTAGTTTTTCTGATGTTCTTCGTTCTGTCAATGTAGTACATTAATGCTCTTTTGACATCTAATGTATGTAGTGCTCTTTCAGCCACAGAATCTGGCTGTGGGAAGAATACTGGTAGTTCTACCGTTTGATTTAGATGGAATGGAGAAATAACTTTTGGTAAAAATTTTGGATTAGGTCGTAGGACGACCTTATTTTTATGTATTTGTATAAAAGGCTCTTGTGTTGTGAACGCTTGAATTTCACTTACTCTTCTTAGAGATGTAATGGCGATGAGAAAGGCAACTTTCCAGGTGAGGAATTGTATTCCGCAAGAGTGCATGGGTTCGAAAGGTGGGCCCATGAGTCTTGTTAGAACCACGTTTAGGTTCCATGAAGGAACAGGTGGTGTTCTTGGTGGTATAATTCTTTTAAGCCCTTCTATGAATGCTTTGATAACTGGTATCCTATACAAGGAAGTTGAATATGTAGTTTGCAGGTATGCAGATATTGCTGCAAGGTGTATTTTAATAGAAGAGAAGGCTAGCTTTGCTTTTTGTAAATGGAGCAAGTAATTTACTATATGTGTTGGAGTTGCCTCTAGTGGTTGTATCTGATTATGATGGCAGTACCAAACAAATCTTTTCCACTTACTTGCGTAGCAGTGTCTAGTGGATGGCCTTCTGGCCTGCTTTATGACTTCCATACACTCTTGGCTAAGTTGTAAGTGTCCGAATTCTAGGATTTCAGGAGCCAGATTGCTAGATTCAGCGATGCTGGGTCCGGGTGTCTGATCTGTTGGTTGTGTTGCGTTAACAGATCTGGTTTGTTGGGCAGTTTGATGTGTGGTACTACAGACAGATCTAGCAGTGTTGTGTACCAGGGTTGTCTTGCCCACGTTGGTGCTATTAAAATGAGTTTGAGTTTGTTTTGACTCAATTTGTTTACTAGGTAAGGAAGGAGAGGGAGAGGAGGAAAAGCGTAGGCAAATATTCCTGACCAGTTCATCCATAGGGCATTGCCTTGGGATTGCTTGTGTGGGTATCTGGACGCGAAGTTTTGGCATTTTGCGTTCTCTTTTGTTGCAAATAAGTCTATTTGTGGTGTTCCCCAGAGTGTGAAGTAGGTGTTCAGAATTTGTGGGTGGATTTCCCATTCGTGGACTTGCTGGTGATCTCGAGAGAGATTGTCTGCCAGCTGATTCTGGATCCCCGGAATAAACTGTGCTATTAGACCAATTTGATGGTGGATTGCCCACTTCCATATTTTTTGAGCTAACAAGCTTAACTGCGTTGAATGTGTTCCTCCTTGTTTGTTTAGATAATACATCGTTGTCATGTTGTCTGTTTTGACAAGGATGTATTTGTGGGTTATGATTGGTTGGAAAGCTTTTAGTGCTTGAAAAACTGCTAATAATTCTAGATGATTTATATGCAGTTTTGTTTGATGTATGTTCCATTGTCCTCTTATGTTGTGTTGATTGAGATGTGCTCCCCACCCTGTCATGGAAGCATCTGTTGTTATTACGTACTGTGGCACTGGGTCTTGGAAAGGCCGCCCTATGTTTAAATTTATACTGTTCCACCATAGAAGCGATAGGTAAGTTTGGCGGTCTAGCAACACCAGATCTAGAAGGTGACCCTGTGCTTGAGACCACTGTGAGGCTAGGCACTGTTGTAAGGGCCTCATGTGCAGTCTTGCGTTTGGGACAATGGCTATGCATGAGGACATCATGCCTAGGAGCTGTAGTATTGTTCTTGCTTGTATTGTTTGGTTTGGAGACATGTGTTGAATGACCCTGTTGAAATTGTGGATCCTTTGTGGAGTTGGCGTTGCTACTCCTTTTGTCGTGTCTATTATGGCTCCTAGATATTGCTGTACTTTGCTTGGCAGAATGTTTGATTTTGCAAAGTTGACGGTGAACCCTAGATTGTAGAGGGTTTGTATGACTTGATTTGTGTGGTTTGAGCATTGTGTGAGCGAACTGGTTTTGATTAGCCAGTCGTCTAGATACGGGAACACATGTATTTGCTGCCTTCTGATGTGTGCAGCGACTACTGCTAGGCATTTTGTGAATACTCTTGGAGCGGTTGTTAAACCAAAAGGCAATACTTTGAATTGGTAATGTATTCCTTTGAATACAAACCTTAGATATTTCCTGTGTGATTGATGGATTGGTATATGGAAATATGCGTCCTTGAGGTCTAGGGTTGTCATGTAGTCGTGTTTTCTGAGCAATGGTAACACTTCTTGTAGTGTGACCATGTGAAAGTGGTCTGATTTGATGAATGTGTTTACTACCCTGAGGTCTAGAATTGGTCTCAGTGTTTCGTCCTTTTTTGGTATCAAGAAGTACAGTGAATAAACTCCTGTGTTTATTTGTGTGCTTGGTACTAATTCTATTGCATTTTTTTGCAGTAGTGCTTGAACTTCTATCTCTAGAAGCTGTGAATGGTATTTTGATAAATTTTGTGATTTTGGTGGTATGTCTGGAGGGAATTGCATGAATTCTATGCAATAACCATGTTGGATAATTGCTAGGACCCATGTGTCTGTAGTTATTTTGTCCCATGCTTCGTAATATTGATGTATCCTCCCCCCCACTGGTGTTGTGTGGGAGGGGTGAGTGACGTGTGAGTCACTGCTTGTTGGTAGTGGTTTTGGGGCTTTGAAATCTTCCTCTATTCCTAGGAAATTGCCCCCCTCTATACTGGCCCCGAAAACCTCCCCTGTACTGTCCCTGGTAGGTGGGCGGTGCGGACTGTGAGGTGCTAGCTTGTGTGGCCTGACCCCGAAACCCTCCTCTAAAAGGTGTTTTGCGGAAGGTGTTATAAGATCCTCTGCTCTGCGGGGAGTAGAGTGCGCCCATGGCCTTGGCAGTGTCAGTGTCCTTCTTGAGCTTTTCTATGGCTGTGTCGACCTCCGGACCGAACAGAAGTTTCTCGTTTACTGGCATGTTAAGCACTGCCTGCTGAATTTCTGGCTTGAATCCAGACGTTCTGAGCCATGCGTGCCTACGGATGGTAACCGACGTATTAATGGTTCTTGCGGCCGTGTCTGCTGCATCCATGGAGGAGCGTATTTGATTGTTGGAAATGTTTTGACCCTCCTCAACAACCTGTTTTGCTCTTTTTTGCAGATCTTTTGGGAGATGTTCAATGAGATGCTGCATCTCATCCCAGTGGGCTCTGTCGTATCGCGCTAGCAGCGCTTGTGAATTTGCGATGCGCCACTGGTTTGCTGCTTGGACAGCAACCTTCTTCCCGGCTGCATCGAACTTCCTACTTTCTTTATCTGGGGGAGGTGCATCCCCAGAAGTGTGTGAGTTTGCCCGTTTTCTGGCAGCCCCTACCACCACAGAGTCTGGTGGCAGCTGAGAGGTGATGAATACAGGGTCCGTAGGGGGCGCCTTATACTTTTTGTCCACCCTAGGCGTCACTGCCCTACTTTTAACTGGCTCCTTGAAAATGTCCTTTGCATGGCGTAGCATGCCTGGGAGCATCGGCAGGCTTTGGTAGGAGCTGTGGGTTGAGGAGAGGGTGTTAAATAAAAAATCATCCTCTACTTGTTCCGAGTGTAGTTCCACATTATGGAATAGAGCTGCTCTAGCCACCACTTGTGAGTAGGCTGTGCTGTCTTCCGGTGGTGATGGCCTAGTTGGGTATGTGTCTGGGCTGTTATCAGACACTGGTGCGTCGTACAAGTCCCACGCATCCTGATCTTGGTCATCGTGGCTCATGGCGGTGTGAGCTGGCGAATGTGACGGGGTGTAAGTTGGCGAAGCCGGAGTTACAGGTGGAGGCGAGGGAGGAGGTGTTACCTTTTGTGTTGTTTGTTGCTGAGGAGTAAACTGAAGCGTTCTCTTTCGTTTGACAGGTGGAAGGGTACTGATCTTCCTAGTCCCCTGCTGAATAAAGATACGCTTTTGCGTGTGATCCACGTCAGTGGATTGCAGTTCTTGTTCAAATCTATGTTTCTTCATTTGAGAAGACATAGAATGCTCTTCGGTATAGGAGCCAGAAAAAGGGTCTGATGTCGCTTTTTTCGGCTCCGAAAACCCTGTCGATTGTTTTTTCGGCTCCGAGGTAACCTTCCTCTTTTTCTGTGCCGAAAATTCTTGGCCTCTATGGTCTTCGGCGCCACTGTCTCGGCGTCGATCGGTGTCGACACCGAACTCTCGGTGTCGATGCTTCTGTTTAGCACTCTCTCGGTCCCGAGGAGGCTGCGTGCCGGTGTCTCGACCGAAGTCGGACGATCTCGACACTGAATGGGCCTTTTTCGGTGCCGATTGTTGGTCACCGAGAATTTGGGTGGAGCCATGGCCGGTTGGCAGTGGCGTCCCCTGGGCCTTCTTTCCTTTTTTAAGGTTTGATCTCGACGTCTTACTCACAGTTCTTGTAGAGTGTAGCTCGTCGGAGTCTGAATCCTGGATGGAAAAGGATTCCTCCTGTTCTTCTTCTGTCTCGAACTGTCGACGCTCTTTTGGCGTGGACGCCATCTGCAGTCTTCTCGCTCGACGGTCGCGCAGAGTTTTTCGGGACCGGAACGCCCGACAGGCCTCACAGGATTCTTCGCTGTGCTCGGGTGACAGGCACAGATTACAGACCGAGTGTAGGTCCGTATAAGGATATTTGTTGTGGCATTCGGGGCAGAATCGAAACGGGGTCCGTTCCATCGGCGTTGTCCTCCACGCGGTCGGGCCGACTAGGCCCCGACGGGGTGCCGAAATCTACCCCGAAGGGCACCGAAGCGCTTCGATGTTCAACGCGTCGTCGTATGTGTCTATCTCTAACCGGATCGCAACGATACCGTCGAAAATCTTCCGTCTTCAGCTATCTTTCCGTTCCGAAACTCGGAGCGACAGGAACACGTCCGAACCCGATGGCGGAAAGAAAACAATCGAAGATGGAGTCGACGCCCATGCGCAATGAGCACAGAAGGTGGAGTCACTCGGTCCCGTGACTCGAAAACACTTCTTCGAAGAAAAACAACTTGTAACACTCCGACCCAACACCAGATGGCGAGCTCATGCATACCATGTGTATCTACAGCGACAGATGCCATCGAACATATATTTACACCAACTGATCAGGATGCCGGAGGGGAAACTATATATATGCAGCTGGTAATTGTGAGCGACACTGGGAGTATTTGGGAAGCCATACAATGTCAATCTCCTGACACAGGCTACACTGATATACTAAATTTCAACTGAAGTGTGTTATCAAGCATTGCATTTACCACAATGCATTTGGGAAAACTGTGTGCTGGTATACCAGGTAGCATGCTCCCACCCCTCTTTGTTTTGACTGGCTTATTGCTGAGTTATTGGGCTGACAAGCTCATTTGGATGCACTGGCGCTCTAGGAGCGGTACAGAAACCTGAGAAGACTGTGAACAGCACTGCCAGCACCCCCAAGTGTTACTCTTCACCGAAGGACAAACATCCTCGAATACATGTTTGGAAATAACACAGCATTATCTGCAACAACAATGGTGAAAAGTGAAGTCTTTCAACTAAAGGTAGAGTTTACAAGCACTGCCTTTATAGTAGTGCATTTGGACAAATTGTGTACTGGTATGGCAAGCAGTTTGCTCCCACTCCCGTGTTTCAATACCCTAACAAACAAAGGATATTTGAGAAAAAAATTAAAATAATACAGGGTAGAAGAAGTATCCTTTGTTAGGGAACAATATTCCATGATCGTATTTATTTATTCTATTATTAAGGCGATATGGAGAGATTGTCAGTTTCGAGTCACTTAAAAATGCGATCAAAATGTAAGTGCCAGTATGTTATTAAAACAAACTGGTTCGAATCCACAGAAGATGGGGTGGAGGGTGAGGCCTGGGCAAGTCTGGGGCCCTCTTTCATTTCAGTTGTGGGTACACAAAACACTGTGGTTCTCAAGCTCTTCCTGGTGTACATATAATTTGGTTCTGCCCTACTCCTCTGTCTGGGTACCCTAGACTCTCGGGCCTATCACACTGTGTCTCAAGCAGTAACCCAAACTTTGAACCCCATATGCAGTGTACATGCTGGAAATCACTCTGCATTTGATCCATGCTACCATGAGCCAAGAAAACAATTTAAGGGCTGGGTTTTATGTGGTTGTACTTCCTCCTACGTAACAGGATCTTGGTTTGATTAATGCATAACAAGTTATCTTATATCTATTAAAAATGTTGTTCAGGACATTGGAAATGCTTTCATATTTCTATAGAAGTTGAGCTAGTTGCTGTCCACGTAAATCTGTATAATCAGCTAATCTGGCCCAGTGAGCCAGAGGGAATACATAGATATTAAAAAGCTGACGTGGAGCATTGGCACTCCATATGACAACTTGTGAGGTAAGGACTATAATGGTTCAAATCAGAACTTGCTGGTTGCAGGGTGGTGAAGAAGCAGGTATTACATGCAATCTCCAGACAAACCACTCTATTTCAGGCTGCTGATAGATCTAATAATATTAGGGAGGCTTCTTGTTTAAGACCAATGATAGCACAGTTCTACTCTAATATTAGCAAAGGTGGACTTTGTATCAGTTGAAAACAGGAAAGTTGATTAATACTCTTGCAAAATGAGATTAATTTCCACTTACTCCCTGAGCATTCTCGTAATGTTCATTTACATAATCTTGCTGGGATAAGGAGGACAGGAGACAGTGCAGTCATGCGTCTGGGGGCTGCTGAGGCAAGAACTGCTGCAGGGTTGAGTGGCAAGACACATCTACCTATACTACTATGTATGTAAGACAAAACAAACTGCGTAAGTGAGGCAGTAAATGATGGCAGGCAGGACTCGGTGATGATTCACTGGGAGAGTGCTGTGCCTGTTATGCAGGACAAGAAATGTGAAAGAGGGTGGTGGAGAGGTTGGGGAGGGAATGGGTTATAATACAACTGAAAACCATCACCTACCTAGGATGCTGGAGATCCACCATTGTGGAAATAGGATTCTCTATGTTCTCCGTGTATGAGAACCTCAGAAATACCTTAAGGGCAGGCACCATACATTGGGTAAGGCATACAATTACATAAGTGATGTGTAGCATCTGCAACTTCTCTACAGTACTACTGACTGCAATTGGGGTACATGTTTCTATTTGGTATTGAGCAATGAGGACAGCCACTTGAGTTTTTTAATCAACATGTTTTGTATTTGATACAGTACATCATTTGACAGCATGCAATGGTTAAAGTTTTGCTGACACCTTTCCCATATGACCTCAGAGTGCTATGGATCAATCTTAAAGGCCAAACCCATCAAGTGAGAATGGTATCTGTACTCTTCCCAAAGTAAGAAATGACCTGTGGACTTGAAAACAGCTTCCTATAGTCAACTCTAATGTATAAGTTCTCCCTATGGTCCACCCTTACAAACAGAGTTAGTTTGTTATTTTCTTTGCAAACTTCACCCATATTTACCTTCGCTTTTCCTTAGGACATGTGAGATGGTGCAGACCTAGAACCTTGTTTACAAGCTGGCAATTCTGATTGAGTGCTATCTGACCACAGCTTCATGCTTCAGAGACGGACTTGGGCAACATTCAGGTCATGACACACCCATAGAGGGGGAACCTCCTTTAATATTTGGCAAGGAGATCTTCATCCAAAGGTGAGCAATGAAGGTGCATTGTTTGATCAAAATAGAAGGCTACTGCTACAGATACAACATACTGCCTCTGGCGGGTTAACCTCATAAATAACGCAATTTCATTACTCATTGTTAAAGAATGTGCTATGGTCCTTGGTGCCATAATGCATAGTAACTTGGGTTCCTGAAACACATGCTGTGAAGTGCTTAAGAACATCTATGTTCCACGACTTCAGCATGTTCAAACGTAGCACTGCATCTGGTATGTAGGTTGAGACACAGCACTATTTGCTTGGTATGTAAATCTCTGCATTGGTTGTGTAGGAGACGCAACATATCAAGGAAGCATGCATGTCATTAAGACAACGTGATTTCCTCCTTGTTCTCTGCTATGTTACTGGTATGACTTTGAAATCTCGAGTTCTCAATCATTTGGCAAGCTGCACACAGGAGATCACAAGAGGCCAACAACTACGTGCTTGCTTACCTCCATGTATCTATGACAGTACAGACTTGCTTGTGCACCTTTCCATCTTTTTTGGTTCGAGTATATAGTTCCCTTAAATTAAATCACTTTCAAGCAAGAAAGCTTGTGTCCCTCACAAGTCAAAAGCAAAAGCACTGAAATTATTTATTTAAGCTGCAGTTCAGCTAGTCGTTATTTGGTGTTGCACAAAAGTCAAATTGAAAAGCACTGTAATTAATACATTAAACTGCAATTCCACTAGCCTTTACCAGGGGTCCCTCTCAAGTCAACTGCAATAGCACTGAAATATCTTAATGAAGCTGCAATTCCACTTGTTAATAGAGGTCCATTTCAAGTCAGAAGCAACTGCTTCAAATTACCTGCACCAAGCCGAGTGGGTGCGGCTTTAGTAGATACATTTGCATACATGTTTGCTATTTTAATAATTTGTACTAATTTTCCATATACTTATTTGCCAACGCTGGTTCATAATAAGTCAAAGTTACAGATCTGAATACACTTCTTGATATTTAGTTTAACATTTGTGGTCACATCCTAACATTTATAGGAACTTTTATTCACTGGTAAGTGCAAGTACATTTAGGTAGCTTCTTTTGGCGGTTTATGTTTCAGTGGGTGTAAGCTTTTACTGAGTTGACTGGAGTGTTTTCTGCATACTGACGGTGCTAATACAACACTCCAATAGGGGAGATGCAGTTCCACAAGTAGTAACTAGCCGGTTCTCCCACTTCAGATACAAGGGATTGAAATGTCAGTCACAAAGCTGTGGTGGGGTGACTTCAACATACAAATCTGCATATACTCTACCTACTCTAATAAATTGTACTCACTCTCAATAGGATAAATAATATAACAAAGCTGGTTAGTATAACGAGGAAATGCCAATTGTACATTAGAATAAAGGTCTTGAGAGTTATGAAAATTGTTGATGTAACCCAACTAACTATACATAGGGTGTATCAGTCATTGGTAAGTGTGTCTAACAATTTAAATTTTTTAGAACATTTTTTTAGGTGTTTGGGTAGCTGTACAAGGATGAAAATGCAGTCACACAAAGCGAAAGCTTCCAATGGCTGTAGTGGAATGTCTGTTGACTGATACCTTAAGCTAGGGTGGGATGGAGTATATTTTAGTGATATGTCAACAGACTAATGGTAAAAGAGTGTTCATCAGGAGCCCTTAAATATGTATATAATTTTGGGAAATCACGAGGCTGGCAGGACAGCTAAAGCTGTCTTTAGGCCAGAACTAAAAAAGGAATTGACAAGCCTTTGCACAGGGAGAGGTGGTTGTAACAGTTTAGACTTATGCATGCATGTGAGATACAGTTTAGATAGCTCTATATTTAATAGCTTAAGAAAGAGTTTCCACCTGCTGGAGAGGATACCTACAGCTTAAGTATAGTAAAGAGAAAATATTTAAGAGTACCAAAAAACAAATGCATTCAACACCTTACTGCATAAGAGCCATCTTCACCAGAGAGAACCACAATGCTATCTTCTCCCCTATTGCTCAACTTAAAAGATCAGAAGCCATGCCTAGTATAATATCAAACTTCATCTCTGAAATGATCAGGATACGAAGGACAGATCAAACAATCAGATACTAGAGATCGATCCAAAAATATCTTATGAAATATCTGACCTTCTCTCCACATAATGTAGACAGCCCTTGGACAAGTAATACAAAAACATTTTCACAGATTAGCCACACTAAATAGAACAGATAAAAACGTGATGAGAAGGAGCATCTTGAAAATAGTGGAACCTCATTGAGCTGTGCAGTTTCTGTAATTTAAAAAAATCAACCCCAAATTGTGGGCAAATATCTAGACTCTTTGAACCAAATCGTACCTATGAAAATCTGATAACCCACAGTATCTAATTTGGTTAGTGGGACAATTCATTCAGAGAATGTTTGCCAACCAACTGTAAGAATGCATCCAAAAACGTAATCAACACTGCTCTTACTAATAGATGAGTCTCTGAATTCTATGTGATTAAGTAAAGTATTTCCTTCTGATGTAGCTGAAGCTCTCTGCGGTCTTTGAGAAATTTGATCAAGACAGGGCCAGACCTCCATTTTAAGGGATTAAAGAATTAGTGGAACTGCTTCACACAGCTGTACCAGAAACCAGTTTACATAAGTAGGTTCTACATATCCCCACTCCCAATGCTTATGTTACTGCATGCGGTGCCTCAAGCATCAGCACCATCTCCTAACGTCAATCATATGAAACATACACAGGGAATAAATACACCAAAAAAATACCAAAAGAGATAGTCATCAACAATACCTAACTGACAGTCCTACAAGAAAGATTAGTCTTGAGATGATACGGTAAAATATAATTTTTTAAGCCATTTTGCCTCCACCATGTTACCCCCCTACTCCCGGAACAAATGCAAGATGCGATTCCAGATGGAGACTTCATAGAAGCTATCTAATCTCTGTAATTCATTTTTTCTTATCTATTCAAAACATTCACCACGACTTTCAGGCAACGGCCTGAATAAGAAACAGTGCCAAACAATGTCAGCACAAAGAACGTTTACCAATTTATCTCTATTGGCATCCGCTTTGTGCTACAATCAACTTCAATTGAAGCAGCAACATCTATGCAACATACAACCGCCATACCTAACAAGACAAGTTATTCTCACGCTGTTCTTGAATGTCCAAAGGAAAAAAATCAAGACTGGAAATTAAGGGCCAGATGTACCAAGGGGTTTTATCCATTCTGTGTCTATGGGAAAATGTGTTCGTACATATGGCCCTAAGTCTTTGGCTGCTATACTTACAGGTAATGGGAAGCCACATAAGAGAAACAAATACCAATTTTATCTGTAATAAAAGTAGTTAATCGCTCTTGTTCAAAACCTCTGTCACTGTAAAAAACCTCCAACCCTCAGGGTTGCTCAAAGTGAGATGTCGGTTTTCTCACCGTTACATTTTTAATGCCTTACAATATACGGCATACAGGTGCTCCAAACAAGGTTTGTGATGACCAAATAGTCTAATTAAAATAAAGATGTCTCCTGTAGAAAACCTATATATGAATTGGTAGCTCTTAATTTCTGTAGGCTCTTGTACTTCTTGATCAGCGAGTTCAAAGCCTTACATGAAAAAGAAAACATATGAACCATTTACTCTGTGTTAATGCTTGCTTCTTTCCATCTACATCCCTGACACCATGATGAAGCCAAATCACAAAAGCCTGATGCACAAAACCCATACTTGCCAGCCCTTCCCACCCACAAACCAATAACTTGATCTGTGATGCTCTAATCAGTCTTTCGTTTACAGTCTTCCTAGCACCCTCAAACTCAAGAGGCTCTAGAGAAACCTCACAGATCTTTCGGATCCCTCAAATGAACAACGGTAATGGCAGATCACAGATGTAACGTAGACAAAACACAAAACTTTGTGGTCCCTTTGGAAGAAAACTGAAATTGCTTAAATTAAACCAACAATAGGACAACAAAAACAAAGGTCAACAAAATAGGACTGCATCTTTCAGGTTATGCCAATCCTCTTGGTTACTGTGTTGCCAATACAGGGAGTGCAGAATTATTAGGCAAATGAGTATTTTGACCACATCATCCTCTTTATGCATGTTGTCTTACTCCAAGCTGTGTAGGCTCGAAAGCCTACTACCAATTAAGCATATTAGGTGATGTGCATCTCTGTAATGAGAAGGGGTGTGGTCTAATGACATCAACACCCTATATCAGGTGTGCATAATTATTAGGCAACTTCCTTTCCTTTGGCAAAATGGGTCAAAAGAAGGACTTGACAGGCTCAGAAAAGTCAAAAATAGTGAGATATCTTGCAGAGGGATGCAGCACTCTTAAAATTGCAAAGCTTCTGAAGCGTGATCATCGAACAATCAAGCGTTTCATTCAAAATAGTCAACAGGGTCGCAAGAAGCGTGTGGAAAAACCAAGGCGCAAAATAACTGCCCATGAACTGAGAAAAGTCAAGCGTGCAGCTGCCACGATGCCACTTGCCACCAGTTTGGCCATATTTCAGAGCTGCAACATCACTGGAGTGCCCAAAAGCACAAGGTGTGCAATACTCAGAGACATGGCCAAGGTAAGAAAGGCTGAAAGACGACCACCACTGAAAATGACACACAAGCTGAAACGTCAAGACTGGGCCAAGAAATATCTCAAGACTGATTTTTCTAAGGTTTTATGGACTGATGAAATGAGAGTGAGTCTTGATGGGCCAGATGGATGGGCCCGTGGCTGGATTGGTAAAGGGCAGAGAGCTCCAGTCCGACTCAGACGCCAGCAAGGTGGAGGTGGAGTACTGGTCTGGGCTGGTATCATCAAAGATGAGCTTGTGGGGCCTTTTCGGGTTGAGGATGGAGTCAAGCTCAACTCCCAGTCCTACTGCCAGTTCCTGGAAGACACCTTCTTCAAGCAGTGGTACAGGAAGAAGTCTGCATCCTTCAAGAAAAACATGATTTTCATGCAGGACAATGCTCCATCACACGCGTCCAAGTACTCCACAGCGTGGCTGGCAAGAAAGGGTATACAAGAAGGAAATCTAATGACATGGCCTCCTTGTTCACCTGATCTGAACCCCATTGAGAACCTGTGGTCCATCATCAAATGTGAGATTTACAAGGAGGGAAAACAGTACACCTCTCTGAACAGTGTCTGGGAGGCTGTGGTTGCTGCTGCACGCAATGTTGATGGTGAACAGATCAAAACACTGACAGAATCCATGGATGGCAGGCTTTTGAGTGTCCTTGCAAAGAAAGGTGGCTATATTGGTCACTGATTTGTTTTTGTTTTGTTTTTGAATGTCAGAAATGTATATTTGTGAATGTTGAGATGTTATATACCCATTTCAATGATTTATTATTACCAGTGAAACCAATATATTTGTTTTTTGTTAAGTTGCCTAATAATTATGCACAGTAATAGTCACCTGCACACACAGATATCCCCCTAACATAGCTAAAACTAAAAACAAACTAAAAACTACTTCCAAAAATATTCAGCTTTGATATTAATGTGTTTTTTGGGTTCATTGAGAACATGGTTGTTGTTCAATAATAAAATTAATCCTCAAAAATACAACTTGCCTAATAATTCTGCACTCCCTGTAAGGTAACAATCTATTGCCATCTCCATAAATACAGATTCACTTTCTCCAATGAAAAGCTCTACATACTAACATTTCTTATGGGGTGATTGCATCCCTTTGTTATGTTATGTTATTTGTATTTATATAGCACATGGCTACCCATAGGCCTTCCAGCGCGGAGGACAAAACTCTGAGACGTAAACTGAGGGATTAAGCTTTGAATAGCCAAGTTTTCAATGATCTCCGAAAGGAAAATTCATGGTTAGTGAGCCAAAGGCCCTAGGAATGAGAGCCAGGGCAGCTGTCGAGGACCTAAGCTGTCTGGCAGGTGTGTAAAAGGATGCTAATGTCATAAGCAGAGAAAGACCTCTATTATACAGAGGTCTATGAATACAGCACAAGGTTTTAAACTCTATGCGACGTTCAAATGGGACCCAGTGGAGTGGAGCAATTGCCAATTTGGCTGATTCATGCCTCGGTATATTTAGAAACAAATGGGCGAGGCATTCTGTACTACCTGTAGCTTTCTAATCGCATATAATATACAAGGCATTACCATAATCTAAGCATGAAATAATAAGGGCCTGGACAATAAGTCTTTTGGCGATAAATGGTAAGATTTTAAACACCTTCCTCAAAAGTCTGAGCAGACCAAAAGAGGTAGATGAAACCTTATTAGCTTGAAATGCCATAGTGAGCTGGAGATCCAACCAAACCCCCAGACTTTAAATAGGTTCCTTAGGAGGCGGAAGATTTCCCAAACCCTTCAAAATGGAAGGATTAGTTCTCAGATGTGGGTGTTAATCTAATATCAATACCTTGGTCTTATCGTCATTAAGCTTAAGCCTACTTTAGGACATCCATCCTGCCATTGCTTGAAGGCAGGAGGTAAGAGATGAGCGGTTGGCACTAGAATTTGAAGATAATGAGACTACCAATTGCGTGTCATCAGCATATGGCACTTTGCATCAACCTATTCATCCTTTTCCTCTCATCTCGCAGTGTGAGCCTGCCAGGGCATAATGTTCTTTGTAACAGTACCTTCACAACAGAGGAGCTCCTTTGGTGGCAAAATGTTCTAAACAAAGAATGTACCCTTTAATGTGGCAACATTCTAAGGCACAGCTTAGGACGTCTTTTCCTTATAGAGAAGGAGTGACATTTTCATATACCTTTTCAGAAGCTTATTTTTATAGGCCATTGACTAGACTGTCTATTTGATGATCACCAGAACTCGTAACCCATACTATCCGCCCAAAAAGTGCTCTGAAGGACCCTAGGTCTAGCACTACTGCTTTTGGCACCTATGCTATTTTCTGCAGTTTCTCTCTAAGTGTTTTTTGACATTCTCTTCTCACCATGTACTGGGATTGTAGACAAATGTCTTGTATACCTTTGCTGATGTAGTTTTTTTGTGCTAGAAAGCCTGGGATTACCCCCCTTTGCTCGGACCTTACAAAGTTTCAAGTCAAGGGTGCCTAAAGCCACAATGGATGTTTAATTTTCCCTACAGCACCAATAGCGTCATCCAGCTCATTAATATCTCAACCCACCTTCCTCTCCCAATGGTGTGCTCCGGTCTGGAAGCTGCTGCACCCATTCCCCCCAAGTTGTCCAGTTTTGCATGAATTCTCTGCAGCCAGGTGTTCAGCTCAGCCTTACTGCAACTACTGAGGCTTTCTGGTGCTGGACATCCCTTTATTCCAGAAAGACTGCCAGACTCATCAACTTCTGGGCTGAACACCGTGGCTTCTGAGAATCACAACCTTCTTTTGACCAACTCATCTCTTACTGTATATGTCAACATGACTGGATGTTTTTTTACCTTGGCTGGATAGTCTGCTATCCTCACAGTACAAGCCAAGACTGCTAGCTTGGCGTGTGTGGGAGCTAATTACACAACAAGCAATTTATCCTCGAGATTGGACACAGTAATGAAGGCAGACCTTAAATGCTGTGCTCTGATGGAGCAGCTAGTCTCCACGACCAGCTTTGTGGCCTTCCAACCCACATTTCGGCATGGCTGCTTTTGATCCACAATAGTTTTCTTTTTTTTATTGATAGTTAGGGATATAAATTTAGTTATTTTTAATCTCAGCACTGATAATATTTACATGTGTTTTGAAACAGTTTTGCAAGCGAATTGCAGAGACTTCCCTTCAGTACTTTGATGAAGTGGACAAAGGTGGCATAAAATCTAGTTTCTTTTGCCGGACCACGTTCACCAAAACATATGTTCTCCACACGCTCTTACGCATTCGAACATTTTAATTTTGTAAGGTTTAGTCTTCTCCAGAGCTTCTACCTCAATTACATGATGCATTAAAGACATGAAACTTGTACTACTGTTGAACAAATTGAAATTTCATACATTTTAAAATAATTCAAGAGGAAGAAAAGAGTTTAAGAGTTTCAGAAAACAAGTTTAAACATACAATTCTTTTAAGCAGTCAGCGGAGTTACAAAGATCCCTGTAAAAATGACACCATCCCCGAATAAATTTAAACTATTTATGTGACTGTACGTGTAATGTTGGGATATAACTAAGAAAATACACATCCATTATGGTCCTTGAGTATTTACCGCCAGGAAGAAACTCCATAATAAGGTAGAGATTTAGCTTATCCTGAAAGCTATAGAACATCTTCACAACCCAAGAACTGTCTGCTTCCACCAGGATGTCCCTTTCTGCTCGGATATGTCCAACCTGGAAGATTAGACAAATAATGAACAAGAATGCAACAACAGCACCTTTAAAGCAAATGGTACAACTCGCATGTTTTGCTTGTTTCAAGAAGTTAGGTATAATCACGAGGTCTCAGGTCATCCACGTTCTTTGCTTAATCATCAATCATAGCACTTCTTTATGAGATTCCTATAGGAACTAAGCGACAGCAGGGAAAAAAAAGTTTAATTAGGCTTTCTTCAGCTCGACCTTACAAAATATCTCCAGTAATGCATATACAAAGCACTACAATTCACTTCACAAAAGGTCTTCTCACAGAACCTTGGTATGCTGCAAGCACCTTTCTATATCTTGTATGAAGTTGCTGACTGAGATTAACATCTAAGGTGAAGTCAGGTTGCCTAATTTGACCCTGCAGAGCTTAATCAGACTTACTTATCATTTGTAAACAAGAATGAATGCCAAGGTTTCTCTAGTTGTTTCTTAACTTTTTTTTGTAACTTGGTGCGCGCCCTAAACAATGAAGATGTATTCCATTTGCACACAGATACAATGTTAGTTTTGATATTTTTTTTTTTTTTTAAATAAAATTCAAAATTTACCTAGAATAGTAGTAGCTAAGAGGCTATTTAAAATTTTAAAAAACTGTCCTTTTAAAATAAGAGTCTGTTCTTTAAGCAGCCCATTGGTTTGTGCAATGATTTAACCATATGTGAGGTTTCATACGGAGTGCTTTTGTGTTCTCTGTCTACTGTCCGCAGCAGCTCATACAAGCCCTAAGTATCTCCAGGGTCACAAATAGGCAGAGAAGAAACACTTTAGCCAGCATGAATAATTAGTTTTCCCACTCCCTCACTACTCCTATAGGGACAAATTAAAATGTCCAATTCTCAGCCCAGCTTCTTCTGGGGATCAACATTGTTTTCCACAGCACAAAACTAGTGAATCTAAACTATTTGCAATTTTCAAAATAACAGAAAAAAAAATCACATATCTTCTCCAGTCAATTAATTTTAACCAAAACAAAATGTGATCAGTGGGAGGGGCGAATTATGATTCACAATTTTAAACAACAGTTATACCCGTCAAGGTTGCTCAGCAACTTTTTTTTTTTTTAACTTGTATATCTCAAAAACTACTGAATGGATTTGCAATACAGCAACAAAAGTATACTTTCAGAATAAAATTCTACTTTGATGCCATGATTGGTGTAAATCTGATCAGCGATTTGGGCTGTGGGCATGAGGAATGTCACTTACTCTGTAAGCATCAGTTTGTGGCAGGTAGTGTTGCAGATTCCCAAGCTCTGCATACACCTGCCATCTAGTGTGGGGTCCGATGTGGGCAGGTTGTGTTCTTCTAAAAGTCTTTTGAGTCTCAAGGTAGAGTGCCTCCTCCTTCTGGATGATACTGCGCATGGGCATTGACTCCATTGTTACATTGTTTTGCTGCAGGAGGATGAGAATGGAGTGTAGAATAAGTGTAAGTTATGAGATGTCCATGTGAGAAAGAGTAGAATAAACTAACTGCCACAGGTCCGGGGAGGAGGCTGGGCGCATGTGAATCTTCAGCACTACAAGCCAAAAACAGATGCTTACAGGGTAAGTAACATATTCTGTTCAAGGCATGTGTGGCGGTAGATACACATGCTCTGCATAGACACTAAAGCAGTCACCATCAAAAGCGGTGTCTAACCTGTGGGTGTAGCAAGTGTTTGAAAAAGAGTACATAGCACTGCCTGACCTACATTGGCTTGTTGGCGTGCTAAAACATCCACAAAATGTTTGGTGAAGGTGTGTGGTGTGGACCATGTAGCTGCTTTGCATATGTCAGCTATGTGAATGTTTCCTTTAAAAGCCATGGATGCTCCCTTTTTCCTCGTAGAGTGTGGTCTATGAGGAGTAGGTACATTTGTTTTGGCTTTAGCCTAAAAAATTTGGATGCATCTCACTATCCATGTGGTTATGGCTGCTTTGGATATAGGGTTGTCTTTATGTGGAGCAGAAAAAGCAACAAAGTTTGTTTAGTTTTCCTGAAAGTTTTAGGTCTATCAATATAGAACATGAGGGCTCTTTTTTACATCTAATGTATGAAGAGCTCTTTCCGCAACAGGATTTGGTTGAAAGAAAAAAAAGTGGCAACTCTATTGATTGGTTGAGGTGAAATTGAAAAACCACTCTAAAAATGTAGGGTTGGTGCCGAGAACCACTCCATCCCTATGTAGTTGGAAGAAAGGTTTTTCCAAGGTTAAGGACAGGAGCTCACTAACATGTCTAAGTGAAGTGATGACGACTAAAAATGCCACGCTCCAAGAAAGGAATTGAAGGGGGCATGAGTGCGAGGGTTCAAATGGAGCGCCCATGAGTCTAATGAGAACATCAATAAGGTTCCATGAATGTGCGGTTGGACCTGTAATGGAATAACTCTTTTGAGCCCTTCCATGAAGGCTTTAATCACTGGGACCTTGAACAAAGAAAGGTGTTGCCTATTTTGTAGACAGGCAGCAACTGCAGCGAGATAATCGCTAACCCAGACTTTTGTAAATGAAGCAGATAGCAAACAATGTCTTGCACAGTGGCTGTGAAAGGATTGATTTGTTTTGAGTGACAGTAATGGTCCACTTTGCCGCACAGCAAGTTCTAGTGGTAGCTCTACAGTCTTTAAGAATTTCTGTACATTCAGGTGGCAAATTGACGTAACCAAACTCTGACCCCAGGAGCCAAATTGCCAGGTTGAGAGCCTTGGGATCTGGGTGCACGATTTCTCCATGGTTCTGAGTGAGAAGGTCTGGCCTGTTCGGAAGCTTCTCATGGAGAACTATGGGGAGGTCCAGTAGTGTTGTGAACCAGGGTTGAGAAGCCCATGTGGGAGCTACTAGGATCATTGTGAAAGATGCTTGCCTGAGCTTCCGAATCAGAAATGGAAGGAGTGGGAGAGGAGGAAAAGCATGGGCAAATATCCCTGACCAACTCATCCTTAGTGCGTTGCCCTCGGATAGTGGGTGCGGGAACCTGGATTAGTGACCTTACTAATTTCTTGGAATAAGTTCTAATAACGGACGTCCACGACTTATCAAGGTTGGCTTTTTCACAGCATACTATATGCTTTGCATTTGTGATGTATCTGGCATTATAATATGTCTGGAAGATATAGGAAACCTACACAGAAATACATTGACAGGGCTCAGAAGATTATAACCTTGGCCTTGAGAAAGTCTTATTTATGAAACACGTGTCAGCTGTATTCTTATTTGAAGGGGCTATTTCTCATATGGAGTAGCTGGTGTTCTTATCGGAGGCATACGAAAACGAACAAATTAAAATCTTTTTGATGGACCACATTACAGTTTTATACGTTTCTGTATAAATATACGAAGGACTGAACCTTATGGACTTTCTGGTGTGCCATGGTACATCGTTGTTATGAACTTGGGTTGTTCTTCAACCAACATGTATGCACCTGAAGTGGTTGGGTGTGGTACCGTTTGGCACCCATGATACATTGCAGCCCAGCATATGACTATTTTTGTTACTGAAGGAAGTGCGAACCATACACTGCAGCCAATATTGTTTGTATAATATGTCTTACAGAGGGACCATATAAAAATGCTCTGATAGAATGGATTTCTTAGATGGCCTTAGATCTAAGACTGGCCACAAAACGCTGTCCTTTTTGGGTATGAGGAAGTATAGAGAGTATACTCCTCGACCTTGGAGCTGGAAAGTGACAGATTCTATTGCACCTTTGACCATAAGAGCCTGTACTTACTGTTTGAGTAATGTTTGATGCTGGATTGAGAGTGATAGGAGCGAGGTGGAATGTTGGGATGTGTGGTAATGTGCTTCAGACAATAACCATGTTGCATAATATCCAACACCCACTGGTCTATTGTTATCTGTTGCCAAGTGGGGAAAAAGTTGTGTCTGTCCCCTGACAGTCATCATATTATCGGGGGGAAGCGAAACGAAGCAAAGCAAGTCACTGCTTGCTGGTAGTGGTGGTGCCATGTGGGGAAGCACTTTTGCCTCTACCCATAGAGTTGTTTCTTCTATAGGAGACACTATAGTAGGTCTTTGTGGGGAGTATCAACTCTGCCCAGGCAGGAAGGAAGTGGAAGCTTCAAGAAATATTTGTTTTGGGGCCTCCACATTCGTTAGCTGGAGTGGCGAAAGGGGCCCCTGGATGTAGGAACTTGAGGGGCTCCCATGGACTTTGCAGTCTCAGAGTTCATTTTCATTGGGGCACAAAAAGATGTTCCTTGTTAAATTGAAGATTGAGGATGTTCAGCTAAACATCAGGCTTGAAGCCTGGAACACACAGCCAAGCATGTTGCCTAAGGAGTACCTAAGATTAATACTCCTCGCTGCTCTGTCAGAAGAGTAAAGGGCACATCTAATTGATGTATTTGAGTTTAGTTTACCTTCACCACTAATTCCTATCCCCTCTTTCTGTATTTATCTGGCGGATGTTGGAGGAGTTCCTCCATCTCATCCCAGTGAGCACGTTCCTATCTCGCTAAGAGGCCCATGGATTTGGCGGAATGCCATTGGTTAGTGGACTGAGTTGCAACCCTCTTACCCAAAGAATCCATTCTTTTGCTTTCCTTATGAGGTGGTGGGGTGTCGCCAGGTACTTGGGAGTTCGCCCTCTTTCTAGCACCGGTGACTAATAGGCCATCAGGTGGTACTTGTCCTGTTATGTATACTGGGTCTGAAGGAGAAGGTTTATATTTCTTATCCACCCTGGGAGTGTTAACCCATGCTTTAACTTGGTCATCAAAGATGTCCCCTGTATGGCGAAGCATGCCTTAAAGAATAGGCAGGTACTGTGTGATTGTGTGTTAAGGATAGTGTCTCAAACAAAAAATCCTCCTCAGGTTGTACTCCGTGAAACGTAGCCACCGCAGCTAATAGCTCCTGGTAAATGGTTGAGACATCAAGAGGTGATGGGCGTGTGGGGTACAGATCAGGGTCTATGTCCCCTGGCAGGTCAAATTCATAGGAGTCCCAGTGGGGACATGAAAGGAATTATCCCTAGTATCTGGGGGACCGGTGCCATCACCAGGGGAGCTCCGAGGAGAGACATCTATGGACTCTATATTAGGCTACGGTGAAGAGGGCATGTTTGGTAGAGTTGGTGGATGTTGTGGTGGTAAGGAAGGTGGTGAAAGTGGTGGTGGCAGCAAAGGACTAGTGGCTTTGTCTGTCTATTTACATTTAGATGGTACGGGAACATCTAAAGCCTCTTGAAAAGAGAGATGTCTTTCGGAAGGTGGTGGCTGGCAAAGGGGTGATTTAGCCATGATTCTACCAGTCTTTCGTTGAATCTCTGCTGCCATTTTTTCTTATAGTATGTGGAGAATGGACTCCACAGTGCTCGAAAGTGTCTTTTTTGACATCGACTTCAATGGTTTCAGCTCTGAGGTGGATTTGTGTTTCTGCACCAAAGCTGTAGATGCCGATGATTGACTCAGGCCAGAGGCTGTAGAGATCGAAGAGGGTGTTGGTGCAGAGGTTTCGGCTTCAAATGGTGTTTCGCCAGCAAGCCTGAAAACAAGGCATCCAAACTTTTCTCGGTGCCGACCATGCCCTATAGGCCTCTTGATTCGGAGACATGTGTCATTGGGGGAACCGACTTGAGGTGGAGGTGCAGGGGTAGTGTACTCAAAGCAAGTGATTCCATCAAAAAGTTGGTGATTTCAAACTCAGGATCAGAGTCCAACATGGCCTTCATGGACAAAGCCTCCTCTTCAGCTACGGAAGCCTCTGGATGCAGCTCCTCCTCAACTTCCTGATGTCCAAAAAGGTCAGGAGAGTCCTCAGTGGCCCTTTGCTGCATCTTGAGCCAGTGTGCTGGTTGATCAAGGAGCATTTGCTTTTAGCAGGCTGCTTTTAACAATCAGCTTCCCTGTGGTCCAGGGAGAGAAATAAAGATTACAGACCTGATGAAAGTCAGTCCATGGGTACTTTGCGTGACAAAGTGGACAGAAACTAAATGGTGTTTGTTCCATCACCATGATGGCACCATTTACAAACGGAACCAAAGACGGTGCTGGAAAGCACCTACGGGCGAGGCCCTGAAGGGCTGCGACAAAGGTGCATAATCGACGGGTGGTTGTGGGTTGACGTGCAGGGAGAAGAAAACACTATCAATAACAATACCAATGGTGGACAGAATAGAATCGAAAGAGAGATCCTAGAACAGTCTTGAGTAGGAGCGAAGCACGCACATCCGAACCCAACAGCAGAGAGAAAACAATCTAATAATGGAGTGAATGCCCATGCGCAGTATTACCAGGAAAGAGGAGTCACTCTAACTTGGGACTCAAAAGACTTTCTTCAAAGAAAAACAACCTGCACACAACCAGACCCAACAGTAGAGCAGAGCAGAGCATATGTATCTACAGCCACACATGCCTTGAATGTAAGATATCCTAAAAGAACTTTTGAAAACCTTTTTTTCCACCCTTACGTTTTCCCCCCTGCACTGTTCTGCCAGAAAACTGGCGTAAAAGACTTCAACTGATGATGCTAGGTGAATGGCAAGTTCGATGAAAACTCATCTACAGGGTCTAAAGTTATAAGCAAATCAAAAATGAACTTCGATGGAAAGTGTGGCTAAATCATAAAGTACACATTGGCGACCTCCACAACATAATATGTACAGAGAGAGCTATTTTGAGTGGCTGTGTACGTATGACAAAGAGATCAATCGATCCTTGGAAAAAGATGTATTATTACTATGGGTTGAGGGAAGTATGCGGGGGAGAAGTGTGCCGAGGGAATACAGAAGTGCCTGGTAAGGGAGAAAGAATCAGTGGTACCTTTGCCCAAATGAGTTTTAGTATCAAACGATTTACTTTTCCTTTACTATGAACCCATTATATAAACACTGAAAAGAGTGACACTGCCAATGCATAGAGAATCCATTATCCTAAAGCTAAATATACAATAGCCTGAGATGGTTTGGAGCTGAACATTAAATGTCAGTATAAATAGGTGCAACAGGTATTTTCTACGGAGATCCAAGGACATCAAAATAGTTCCAGCAGACATAACCTGCAGGGCTTACTGGAACCAAAAGGGACTGCCTACCAAAATTCAGCATGATTTGTCCAAACAGATAATCATGCTTCCTTGGAAACGAAAACAGAGCTCAAAGCCAATAGTCTGTAAGAAGGAAAAAAACATGAAATGCCTCAGATGTCACACACAAAACCAAAAGAAGGGATTAAGAATAAGAGAAACAATCATCATGAATCTGGACACTCGAACTAAAAGATGCCAAAACTTACAGGCATAATTATATGACAACATAGGTTATTTAGACAGTTCACGGACTCCTCTGAAAAAGCAAACATCGGCCTAGATGCTAACAGGTGTGGACAGCAGGAACAATTTTAGCCAGAGTTAAAATGCTTACAGCTGCAAGCACCTTTATATTTACGGCTAGAAATATATGCCTACACTGCCAGCCCAGTACTTCAGAACAAGCGAGACTTCTATCAGCTACTGCAGTGTGAGAAGAGTGGTATATCACTGACATTAACCATCACTCTCTAGGGTTTGTGGAAGTACGCTAGGAATCTCAGCAGGAGCACTAAAGACAACGTTTTTCCTGGTTGAGGATTTCCACCCACCTCAAGTTCACCAACTGACGAAGCACATTAAACGAAGGTTAGACATCTAAGACAGAATAATGAGCAAATATTTACTTCAGTCAGAATGTGCAGCATCTTTGGCAACTGCAAGAATGCCTCTGTTCTCACAGGCAGCCCTTTCAGGATGACGTATTCCATTCCATTTCTGAAACCTCTTTAACCCATCTATCAATCACATTAAGCATCTGGCCTAAAAGAAGAACTTTCATTGTACTTTGCAGAAAGGTGGACCCGAGGATTTTTGAACTCCTATCCCCTGCTTCATTATCATGTTTTATATATTACATGGTTTAAGCGATATTCCTATATTTTCCACTCCTTGCTTCTCCATGTTCCTCTTTGCTTTATTATACTTACCTATATTTGTTCACTTATATGTCAATGTTGAACTTTGTACTACAACTCCCAGAGACTGTATGCGAATATTTATTTAGCATTCAGCATTTGATGCAACAACAATGAACTGTTCAAAAATTATCTATTATGGAGATGTGTTAATAAGACAGAACCCATTGTTAAAAAAGAGGCTTTATCAAAAGCTTTAAATACAGATCTAGACGAACTTTTAGGTAAATTCATGATATCAGTCTTCTCAATTACAGCTTTCTAAAAATCTTATCAATTGCATATATAAACTTCCATCATGTCTACGAACACGGTTTTGGTTGATGCTTCTATTTTCTTTAAAGTGGTTCTGTTACTCTTGCAGACCTCCATGTCCCCTCTTAATGCCCAGCACCTGTGTTCTTCCCTCCCAGTCTTGCCACCCCTTACTAGAAAACTCAATCTGTGGGCTCTTGCCATCTATTTCTTGGTCCGTTTTGATCTGCCACCCGAAATCCATTCCCTTCCCCTAAAGCCACTCTGTGCTGGTATTATCTACCTGCATCTGTCATGATGCACCCTCCTCTCTATGTGACCATTTGCAATAGTTTAAATACAGAAACAACACGATAACGAAATTCTAAATGACATTCACTCTTCGAACATATCAGTAACCAAGACGGGATGCTATGATTTACAGTAACACTCATTTCTTTTCACCTTAAATGAGCTGCATTCTCAGCACCACCCTTCTATCCAACAGTTTACAGTGCAGAGCATATTCCCTAAAACTGTTGGAATATTTTTGCATACATTACTTGTTGCCACATCACACTTTACAACTTTAAAAAAGCCAAAGAAAACAGTACTCTTTTCTTTGCCTACTCCCTTTGCCAACTTAGACCTCAATTACAAGGTGAGCAGAGAGGAGCAGAATCCCTATATGGAATTCCGCTCTGCTCAATCATGAATGAGCTGTCGATCCTGTACCCCAAAGTTCTGTGGGAACAACTCACCTGATTTTACCAGCCAGAAAATCTAGCTAGTGCAATCTCCTAGGTCAGTGCAAGGCACTGTCGTGAAGAGCTGCCAGGGCCTATTTCCTGGTCCAGCTGCCTCCCTACCAAGGCACAGTGAGAGCATGTAATGCACTCCTCTGCCACGCAGCATCCTCTGCATTCCTCTCCTGCCCAAAATCTTCACACATACTTACTCCTAACTCATAATCAGGGAACTGGTACTAATACTTCCCTGTATCTATTGAGACCAGATATACCCATGTGTCATTCATAATTACTCTTGACTTACCTCAGTCGGTCACGGGCCTGCTATATGACCACCCAATGGGGAGATCATTTTAATAGTGCTGAACCTGAAATTCTCAAATTTGATGGCACTTCAGCTTCTTTTCTCTCTTTCCTCCCACTAACCCTCCACATACACCTACATTTAAAACAAAGTATTTCACTTAGTACTGCCTACTTGTTCTGGACTATTATCAATCTTCTTCATTGTAATTGTACCACTTACAAACTGTACAGTGCTCCTAAACCACCGGCAATTAGGTCTGTTTTCTGCATAAATGGCAACTAAATAAATGAAGATATAAATGATCCTGAAGTCAGGACTTCCAGTTTCAGATAATGGCACAAATGACTCAATGATCCATCATATAAAAGCCCCTGAACAAGTAGTCTTACCTGCTCTTTTTCCAGCATGTCAGCCTTCCGTAATATTTTCATTGCATAAACATGACCTGTATCCTTCTTTTGCACTAACCGCACCTGAAAGCAAATATTTAATTTTACTTACAATGACAGATCAACCCAAATGAAAACGCTTCAAGAAATACTTGGGTGTAATTGAACCATGAAGGTTTTGGGTCCCATTAGTGTGGATTCGTTTTGCAATCAATTTAAAAATAAATAAATAATACCCAGAGAAAACGTACGTCAGTTTTCCATAGTCCAATGACAACTGCAAACAGTGATTTGAGCGGTTTCAACTAAATGACGAACTAAATGCACTGAACATTCCAAAACATGAGGGGATTCATTTTCAAAGAATTCAACTAATAATTGCTTAAGGTACATTAGGCAATGAGGTATATGAAAAAAATGTGCAATACATTACAGATAGATAGGATTAATCACTGGACAAGATTCTCTTCACAATAATTGCAAAGGACATTTTCAAGATTGAAAATAATGTGTAAGAATTCCGCACCTTTAGATGCGTTATGTTCACCCTTAACTTTAAACACAGACTCCAGTGCTTAAATGCTCATGATAAAAACACATCAGCACTCGGCAGAAGCTATGCACCATGCCCTATGCAGATATGATTAAATGCTTTAAATCTATAGTGTGCGCCTCCTGCACACTAGCAGAATATGACAGCTATGCCGCATCATTCATATACAAAATCATTGAATTACTTATTGATGTGTTTGTGTAAACCGTGTTATATAAAAAGACAGTGGCTGTACCTATCCATCACAGATAAGGCAAAAACACAATGTTGTGCAGGTGTACAGATTTTTTGTATTCAGTGTGAGCATTTCCAAAGCACGGAACACACCTTGAGGAAATAAATAAACAAACAAACATAAATAAATAAACAAGGGACAACAGGGCATCTAATATAAAGAGGCCATTAATTTATGAAGAACTTTAGATTCTGAAATGGAATTAGGTTTTGAAAAGGTGGGTCTACAGATAGTGGCGTAGCTAGGTTGTCAGGGCCTTTAGTGCAAGCAAATAAACTTTGCTCCTCTGTTGGTCACATCTCAGTCTGTCAGCTGCCCCGACACTCTCAACCTCATTTGACATAGTATACACAGAGTATTGTATTTCCTCTAACTGCACTGCACTTCAACAAGTCATAACCTTAAAAGCATTAATTACCAAAGCCAATAGGTTTGGCCTTTGTAAAGAGCAGACACACAAAGACATGACAATCAGGGACCCACACTCACACTGCTACCATCATAGGCACACCCCTCATGCTACACTCACACAGGCATATGCCTCACTCTGCACACACACAAGCGCCAGTTTCAAACCGTGGCCCTTTTACCCTGCACTCTCAAAAGACAATCTTAGTCGCACAGACACAGCCTCACAATGCACTCTCAAAACATGGTGGCTATCCTGCGCTCACACAACAAAACTGCCCATACACAGGTACATCGCTAACTAGAAAAAAAGCAGAATTCGGACAGGTGGTGGCATAAAAGACATTTATTGAGTATCTGGTGAATAGGTGCACTGGTGAAATTCAAAGATATTGAGGTAAGCTACACTGAAGCCTGAATGTCCATGGAGGTTATCTAATCTCCCATCAGCCACACTTGGATAAGCACAGCAGACTATGCAAGTCTGATCTTTGTGAACTAAAAACTCCCACTTCCCTTCTGAAAAAACAAGGTGGCAGTTTTCTTTGCAAGCATATGCTAAAATAAATAGAGAAAAAAAAGAAAAGAAAAGAAAAAACATGCCAACTAGATGTGGAGGGCATATGCTTCCATTACAAACAAGCATTTACAATGCAACGGGTCTCGCGTTTGCTCATGTTAGAGCTGATCGCGTTGTAACCCGACTTTTCACCTATCGGGCAAAAGTGCATTTATGTACATAACCCGAAAAAGTGAAATTAACTATGTAAAGCGCTCGACTTCTGCCAAGCGAGATCGCGCTCGTAAATTAGAGAAAAAGAAGTCCACGAGCCCGATGGAAAACAGCGAGCCTCGCATGTTTTCTGTACTTGGTCGCTGCGCTCGAGGAGGGCTAGCAACCGGAAAAGGAATGACCTATGCGTGCCTTCGAATAATGAAAGCAAGCAGATTTTATTAGGCAAGCCCACGAACCAATAAAAAACACTGAAGTGAAGTTGACAGGGCTCCGAGCCCTTTTCTAAATACAAAAGCGTCTTGCTGCGATACGCATGCAACGCAGGCTCGACCCTAAAAAAGAAAGCAAAGCTTCACACTGGTCTGCCATTTAGGGACAGTAAAAAACAAAAAACAAATTCAGAGTACAGAGAATAATGTTTCAAGGTAGTGGCATGGTTTTGAAGCTTGCAGCAATGATGCATGGTACCTTGCATAAAAAAATTGTGATTCAGTAGCAATGGCAGCAGAGTTGCTGGTACTCTCATTACTCAATTAGCATGAGTCTGCTGTTGCAGGTGAGCTGCTGGGGATGAACCAAAGGAAATATCTCCTGAGGTCAGACTCCACTGGATGCAGAGTAACAGTGAAGGCAGGCAAAATGTTGTTACTCAAACCACTGATATTTGGGATGTTGGGTAGTTTGTCTCCAAGGCAGAGCCAAACATTAACAACAAAGCCAATGGCTGAAGAAGACTAAGGAGGGCTAATCCACTGCCCAGCTGTATGTATGTTGTTCTGAACGGCTGAGCCAATATGTAAATTACACTGTCTGATGAATAACTGAAACTGGCTTACCCAAAGCCCATTTTCTCTAAGCAAGATTATATATTATTTTGAGAAAACAGGAAGCTGGAGAGACAGCTAAAACTGCTGTTTGCTCAGACCTACAACACACAGAAATAGATAGTGCACATGGAGCAAGAGCCCTGTGGTTTTTTGACTCACATGCATAAGAGATACAGCACTGGTCAAGAGCATCACAATCTTCCCTGAAGGACATGGAGCATGTGTGGTACTGTAGGACCTTCAAAGACATGGAGCAAGTGTGGCACTGCAGTGCCAGCCAGTGCAAGTTTCCTTCAAAGGCATGGAACAAGTGTGCAACTGCAGGGCCAGTTAGTGCAAGCTTCTTTCAAAGACATGGAGCAAGTGTGGCAGTGGGCAGCACAATTACGCCTCTGTTAAATTAAATTAATCAGTAGCATTTCAGAACTGATACAGGTGTAAGCAACAGCACTGGAGCGTATGAGTGCAAGTGTGCTCTCACACACACAGCAAGATTTCCACACACAGAACAGGTACAGCACCGGACAGGAGTACAAGCTTCCCCACAGAACACATACAGATCTGGTCAGAAATAATGCAAGCTTTCCTTGCATGCTTAGAGCATGGACAGCATCTGCAGCACCAGTCCAAGCCTGTGTGAAAATATACACAATGGGATGCTTTTGCTGACACACAGCCCAAGTACTAGATGGCCAGCAGCAGCAGTGCAAGCTAAGATATCCACATATACAAAACATGTATCACACTGGCTGCAGCACTTAAGCTTATTTCAGAGTAAAGACAGAGGTCCACATTATGCAAGTCAGTACTGGACCAGCACCTCATGGGAACAGTCCAGCCAACGGCTCCTCCAGAAGGAAACACAAGCAACCCTAGACTAGTTTTGGCCTTATTAGGCCTCCTAATTGAGTTGTCTCTTAGATCTTGTGTCATAGTGAGCAACTGACACAAACCTGTGCATACTCTTGGCCTCTTAGGTAGTTACATCAAACACACAAAAGGTGATGGAAGGAACGCTTTCGATAGCCCAAACGTGGGACCCTTGCTCACAGTGCCAAATGATCCAAGTAATATCTCTCCAATCCAAATAAGGGTGAAACCGGTCTGGAGTTTCTTGTGTTCCAGTCTGGAGAGGGCAATGCATGGCAAACCGGGATTACTACTCCCACGAGGAACTGGGTAAGTACTGATCTGCATAAGGAATGCCTCTGCCTAGAGTAGCACATTTGGTAAAAAAATAAAAATAAAAATAAAAAAAACAGTGGTTTGGAATACTACCTCAAGTGATTGCCAGTGCTAGACTATTTCCAGGCATTATTCCCATCACATTTTGTGTTTGATGCATGTTTCATTGAGAATAATTCCTTTTCTAGGTCAGAATAATTTTGTTCACAGGGAGTACATAGAACAAATACAAGGAGGGGTGATTTAGATTGTCATCAGTTTCAGTTTGGAGCTCGAATAAAACAGCAAAACACACATTCATTTATATATTTATTTAACAAGAGCAAAAGTGCCATACTTATTGGCAGAAGTTATAAATAGCAAGACATGTTGTTTTTAGACGAAACTACAATTATTACAATGACCTGGTAACACAATATATTTGTTCAAAGTTGCTTCAATCTTACCTCACCAAATGCTCCCCTTCCAATTACTTTTAAAGATTCGAAATCTTCCAATCCAAGTCTAGTTCTTTTTAAGCGAAGAAACTCTGTTTCCTTTCGAGCATGAGCAGATCTTCGCATCCTTTTCTGCATAATGGATCAAAAAGAGTGTGAAAGAAACTCATTTTTTTATATTAAATATTTTTTAAATGAAAAATATTACTTTTTGCAATTGTAGATTGTAGGCTTTTTGTATCATCTCTTTACCTCTTCATCTCGCAAACCTTCATCTTCCATTACTTTCTCCAACTTCTTTTGTCTGAAAAAAATATTTTAAAAAAGTTGAAATATAAACTAATATACAACAATATATTTCAAAATTGTTTAGAAGATATTATGAAATAAGAACAAGTGTGAGAATAAGAAAATATTTAAAATTAAAACGAATACACCGTTATTCAAGTCCCTTTTGCAGTTAAGACCATAAAAGAGAGAAAAGTCTACATTTTATAGCAGCAAATCATATAGGCATTATTTTAGCTCACACAACACTTTCATAGACCACGCTGTATAAACCATGTATAGACTCAAGTATCAATGAAAAAATACAGGTTCTGGTGTCTTCAATGTGCCTTGTAATGCTATCAGCAATTTTAGTTCCCAACGAAGGCCTCATTTCTACAGGAAAAAAAATGACTTTCAACTAAAAAACACAGACATAACTTTTTACATGTTACACAGGGGATGGAGCATTCCTGAAGGTTATGTCATTTGTTAGCTAAATGCAGAGTACGGCTGACAACAACTACACATCTATCTGGTATGTTAATGGACTACTGTTCTTTATATATTGCAAGTACACAAATTAAGGGATAGCAAAACTCTTATCAGGCTAAGAGTCCAGTTGAAAATCAATGTCCCCTGATAAGTTGAAAAGGGAGCATTATTTGCCCTTCTTTGTGCAAGCTTGCGGAGATGGAATTAAGTCAATTGAAGCCTAAAAAGACTTCTGCAAACAAAGCAAAATGCAACGACTCATTAAAACTGGAAAGAAGAGAAATTGCCTTTAAAAGGTGTAAATATGCATTTTGCGAAGCTCAATGGTCACATCAGTACTGATGTCTGGGGTGTAGGTAAGCGGGGTGTCAATAAAGACCTCCTTCTCGAGATGTGTTTTACTTTACAAATATTAATGTAGCATATATTGCTTTGTGGCTCTTTGTAAAGGTTCTTATGCAAGGGTACACATCCTTGCAGTCATGCTTAAGAGGACAGAGGAGGGTTCGATTTAGCCACTTCTACTTATTAAAAGCTTTCGAAGTAGCGAGAGTGGTAGGCTCACTTTGATGATATACACTCTTTTTTGAAGGGACGTCATCACTAAAATACTGCTCTTCATTACTATATGCTGATGACCCATGCCAAAGAATGCACTGCAGAAGAATTTTTTTTCGCACAGATCTGCCCCATAGTGTTGCTGCTATTATCAAAGTTGAATGTGGCATCTCTATGGCATGGAACTCAATTCTCCATTCATCATAGGCTTGCACTGAGTAGCCACAGAATGTCAGCTGTTTACCTTTGACTACTAGAAATCCAGTTTCAGCGAAGATATACTTTTGATTCTGAGTTTACCTTTGACTACTAGAAATCCAGTTTCAGCGAAGATATACTTTTGATTCTGAATGTACCAGATACAGGGGCCCTGTGGGCGAATAGGACCACTCCAACATGGCCACTATGAATGGATATGAGAGGTCAAAAGTATCAGCCCTACTGCTGTGCAACAAAAACAAATGCAGAGTCATGATGTCATCACAAGAATGGGCCCAAAAAGAGAGGAATTACGAGGAGTGGCGTCGCAAGGAGGAGGACGCCGAACCGTGGAGGAGACCAGCCACACTTGAACGTGAATCCCATGAAGAGGGAAGCGTCAGGACGCTGCAGAGGACCAGCGAGGACGTTGCAATACAGTGAAGGTCTACGGGAGAATCCGGGAACTGACACAAAGAGACAGAGAGACAAGGCACAGCCCCGGCGGCCTAAGTAAAGAATGTGCTGAGGTCCATACATCTGCGTCCAGAGGACAGGGCTATAGCACCAGGCAAGTGATGATGTGCATGGTGAAGTAGTGGTATTAGCACAAGGGGTATTATTGTTCTGTTTGTTAGATGCACCAGGAATGGAAGCCGGTAATAAGTAGGACCAGGGACCAGTTGTTCTGTACACAAACACCCTAAAGTACCCTAAACGATAGACTATTAAGTTGATCACTGCATTGGTGACTGGCGAAGGGTAGAGACAGGCCATGGGAATCTCACTCAATACCTCTTTTGTTTTACCCAAGTGTCTGCGTTGCTGCAACAAAAGGAGACTGGGAGAATAAGAGCCCAGAGAGGGAGAGAACCGAAGAATCCCAGAGGAGGGAATGTGGCATCTCTATGGCATGGTACTCATTTATCCATTCATCATAGACTTGCACTGAGTAGCCACAGAATGTCAGCTGTTTACCTTTGACTACTAGAAATCCGGTTTCAGCGAAGATATACGTTTGATTCTGAATGTAACAGAAACAGGGGCCCTGTAGGCGAACAGGACTATTCCACCAAGGCCACTGTGGATGGCTATGAGAGGTCAAAAGTATCAGCCCTATTGCTGCGCAACAAACACAGAGTCATGATGTCATCACAGGAACGGGCCCAAAGAGAGCGGAATTACAAGGAGTGTTGTCGCAAGGAGGAGAACGCCGAAGGGTAGAGACAGGCCATAGGAATCTCACTCAGGACCTCTTTTGTTTTACCCCAGTGTCTGTGCTGCTGCAACAAAAGGAGACTGGGAGAGCGAGAGCCCGGAGAGGGAAAGAACCCAGGGATCCCAGAGGAGTGAAGGAACTCTGAGGAATATCCAGAACCCTCTCATATGTTCTTTAGTCACTTGTTATAATAACCTGAAAAAACGTTATCGAATAAGATAAAAATTGCCCAATAAACGAAATGCAGACACCAAGAGCCCTGACGTGTCTCTCTTCTGTCATACCCTGTTACAGTAACCATTTTTAATGTGAACTTTTTAATATAACAATCTAATATAACAAATTGGAACTGGTTAGGCCTAGGTCCTAATCATAGAAACTATTCCTCAGCAGATTAAAATGTTGTGTATTGCATGCAGAATATGCATCTGAAGAATCAACGGTTATCTCAAAACAGTAACAGCATGTTACTGCAGAGAGAGCTCGATACAAGTCCTGGTCTGGAGGCAGGTCAGTAAGAAAATACAACCCAGGCGGAGGCCTGGCTTTTCAAATTCAATTATCTTTCAATGTTATGCTATGGGTATTTTTATAGCACATTCTACCTCTGATGAGGCACTGTAGCACTTTATGGATGGTTACCATACTACTCCGTTGGAATCCAGCTTTAATAATTAGTCGGGTATAAGAGCTGTGGCCAAGGCTTTTTTAAGTGGTACTATGCAATTTGAAATTTTCTTCTCGCACAGACTAGTTTTAGAATGTTCAGGTTCCCTGTGATGTACATTTTAAGCACATTCAGTTAAAAGGATAATTCATACTATTAGTTAAAAAAAAAGTCACGAATATCGAGAATAGATTGTCATACTGTGCGTAGTCATGCATAACAACAATAGACTGTCAGTCTCTTGTATTGAAGACTCTATTTAGTTTGGTCAGTATGAATGTTTATCTGTAAATATAGATCTGTCTCATTTCTACGTGAAAACTGTGAAGCAGTTCGTTCTGCAATGAAAACAAATTTCCACCTGACATGCAAGTGGTATGAAGGGTGTAAAATAAAACAATAACGATTTCACACTTTCTCAGATGGCTGTAGGAATTTATATTGGAGTCAAACAGTATTGCACTGAGTATGGTGAAGAGATATTCTTTTGTTATCTGTGACTTTTGTTGCATGGTTAGAGTTATTTGAATTGTTTCTTCTATAGTTGTTGAGACATTCTTTCCTTTTTTGCCTGTATGATTCTGGTGAGTTGTCATTTGGATTCAGTTGTGAGTGCAGGTATTTTCCTAGTACTACGTAGAATATTCTGTGCTTTCTATTTTGCTAATGGGGTCAATGAGAGATACTGGCTTATCGTCTCCAAAGGACTGAGATTTGGGAAAGTCAGGTCTTCGCTACCCTCTTGAATTCTCGATGATTACAAGGGAGGTTGTATTCTTAATAGAGGTGAGTTTCATAAATTAGCAGCTAGGAGGGAAAAGGATGTTTCTGCAGATATTGTCCGGTACACATGGTCAAAAAGGCATGTTCAAAACTGCACATCAATAAGCAGCTCAATATTCCAGACTTTAAGGCAGGACTGTTACATATTTTTTTTTAGAAGAGCTCTGAAGAGGCTTGACTATGGAAACATTGTTCCATAAAGTGATTATAAATTAGTGGTATATTCCAACTCTATATGTATTACAGTAGATTTGGTTTCTCAAACACGAGTCACAGATTTAAAATGATTCACCTTTCAGACTACCAAACAAGCACACGTATTGAAACGTAGCCATCGAACTACCGCAACGAAATAGAAGTGAATAATAAATAGGCTAATGCGATCGAAGGCAGAATCTTTGAGATCACCAGTGTCGATATTATGTAATGGGCACGCTGTTCATGTTTGCGCACAGTGCACCTTTAAACAGGTACGACAGATGCAAACAGAAACAGTGCGCCCTATTACAATCAATGCTAAGTCCCGGGGCAGATGCAAACGTTCGCCTGTCCTGGGGCGAACGCTTAAGTAAAAGGCAAAGCGGCTGCTTCAAACAGGTGCTCCATCTTTCACTGTACAGGTGGTACTTGCATGTACTTTAAAGGGAGTGGAAGGGTGGAGGGAGGGAGAAAGTTATCCCTCTGCAGGTGGGTGAAATGGCTGACTGCACCCGCCTGCAGAGGGGTTCTCCCACCTCCAGAGGGGGCACACTGACAGTGTGCCACCTCTTTGTGGTGGTGCACTGTCAGTGCAGCTCCTGAAAGTCTCTTTGCCATCGCACTCACATCAACAATATGGCACGGGTGCAGGGGCAAAGTGTTGCCCTCATTTGCATGGGCCCATGTTACCATCTAATTGAGGCAATGTTTTAAGGGGTAGAGCAAGTGCCTGCAACCATTCCTGTAACACTAGAGTGCCTAAGGAGCTAAAAAGAATTAGGAGCAAATGCCTTCAGGCTATTTGTAATGGGGCACTGGGAAGTTTGCCAAGAAAGAAGTCATAACATTTTTTCCCCCCTCAAAGAATACTCTTTCATCGTTCACATTGAGTCATCTTGGAAGGTTATGTACTGAAATGTTTTTCCTTTGTTAATGAGTTGTGCATTCAAAGAGACATGTACAAGCTTGGAAATCACAAAAGTTGGACTTGCAATGATTGTGTGTCTGTGTTTTTTCTAAAGTCTATTGTCTGTGATGTTTTCATAAAGCAAATGTAAACATATTTGTCATGATCCCTTTTGCATGTATACATTTAACATGGCACAGGAATAGACTTTTAGGATACCCTGGCATTAAGGACTTAGTCAATGTGCCAAAACAAGACAGAAAACGAGTTGGGCTCCAACCACACTGCAATCCACTATCCAGTGCCCGAGTGAGATGTATTTTGGGGATGATAAATTCTTTGAAATATCACACGATTAATGGAATCCAAAACCTCTTTCAAAGTAGAAAGGCACACTCAAGAACACCAGGAAACAAGTGATATACTTTAATCCTAACCTATCCTTGTGCATACAATATGAGCAGTAACTATGATAAAAACAAACAGAACAGTAGCTGCAATGTTTATGAGGGGTGCAAACAAAAGAAAATATTGTAACATATTGATGAATGAGTAACTTTATATCAATCTCACCCTCATCTTTTGCTTACTAAGCTAAACTTGTGAAAGTAAATATATAAGGTGACTTCAAGACACCTAGAATAAAGGGGTCCTTTTGAAGATCACTGTTTTTCTTTGCTTTTAACCACATTCTGTATATATTGTATATAACACTTTGGCACTTTAATTATCACATTCACTGCGCCATCACTTTAGGAGCACCTAAAAATGAAAAAATGTTTAGGTTTTACTAATATATAAATCTTTTCTGAATGAAAAAGATGAAATGGTTTCAAAGAAATAAAAAATATGAACTAACTTAAGGATACCATACTTAGACAAAAAAGTTTTTTTTCTTCTAGAACTTAGAATTGCTGTGGAAGTTAAGGCATACACTTCCCCCTTGTGGCCAAGTTTGTATTTATTATTTAATTATCCAGGTCTAAGGGTTATTGGGTTTTGCCTCAGTTTGTAGAACTACTAAGCTAAACTCAGCACCAAAAGAAAGCCCAATTTGAGCTTTACTATGAAGCAGCCCGCCTTAATTATCAATAATCTATGTATGACATATGTTTTAACAGAGGTTTTCCGTTTTCAACAAACCCATAACCTCATTCACAATATATTAAGAAGAACAAAATAAAAGGTAAATCTAAAAATTTCAGAATTGACAAATTCCGAATTTGAACCCAATTTTTTTTTTACTAGATTTGGACAACCTTGATTTATCTGTTGTATGTATTGACAACGGTTGTAGACGGACAGGATTACCCGTTTACACTAGATTTCGGCTAACAATAAGGTACTGCCATGAGCTTTATGGAATTTTTAAAAAACATAATCATGGGGATAGCACTACTAATCCACTGGTTACTGTGCACATACATCTGTATGTGACATTATTGTTCATTGGACATCAATTTGCATCTTATTAATAATTCTAATAGGGTGATTTAGGGTTTGTGTTCACAAAGAAGTGGTGATTATGAGGCACAACACAGCTGTGTGAGCATGTGGAGAATTAGGGTTTCTATTTGGTGATGTGTCAGCTTCAATTGTGGTTTATTCTCTTCCAAGTGGAGTTTAGAGTATTTGTTCAAAATACAATAACATTTCTTTCCTCTCACTTGTTTTGGGTGTTTAGATTTTTGTTTTAAATTTGGGGTTTTTGCACAACACTTAATTTTGGCGTTTGAGCATTTTGGTTTCTAACTTAAAGAATTTGCTTACAATTTCTAGCCCTGAAGAAGTCGTTTGGGAAGAAAGAATTTCCCATGACGAAACACGTGTTGGCTTGAAATGTATTTTCAAATGGATGAAATGTGGAGTTATTGGAAGATTTGATTCAATAAATCCTTTGATTGGACCAGACGTTACGCAATTTTTTTTTAACTTGTCCTGCTTTTAAATACAATGCACCGTGCCTTCTGGAAAGTAAGCCGTATTCCTGGGAGACGTGGAGGCTGAACCCAGCCTGGTCACCAAGACGGAGGTGAGCGCACTCTGAAGAGCGCTAGAGGGTATCGGAGGGCCAGAAGAGGGAGCAGCAGACGCACCGGCCGGTTGAGGGAGAAGTGCGGGCTGGCTGCCGGTCGTGATACACTACCCAGCCACAAGAGTAGCCCTCAGAGCGCGCAAACAGGGGACGGCGCAGACGGTGGCGCCGACAGAGCTTGAGGCAGAAGGGCCACGGGGACCCAAGTTACCTTCATGACACATTTGAAGCGGCGGCAGCGACACTTGATGGTCACCGAGCCCGCGGCAGTGAAGGAGGAACTTGGCCAAAGGCCCACACGTCAAAGGAATGCCCAGACCTGGGGATTGACACCCCTCTGAGACCTAATGCGAATGGGGAAATTGCCAGTCAAATAAAGATCGCCGCCTCAAATAAAACAACTAACTGAGAATACTCCCGAAACACAAGCCCACAAGGCTGCTCATGATACAGATGAGCCTTACGACGCTGCTTCACCAGGGGCCTAAGATACTGTGTGTGACTGCTGTGCATTGGAAGGGATTTGTAAATGAGCTGTGATCTGCGGCTCAACTGGAGAAGACTGAGAAGGAGACAGGGACCACAAAACTATGCCTCTAACTTCCCACAATACTTTTTAAGGCCCCCTGATTACTCCTTGGACGACTTTCTCACGGTTATCGGGGCCCCTCTGAAGTTCTGCAATGATGGGCAAAACTAAGAGCTCCAAAAACACAGGGCCCGATTTGGACTACACCCTGAAGGAGGGAGGAGCGTTGGAAACGCTGGCCACCTAGATGCCACGCTTAAGTCACACTCCACTCAGTTTGATAAAGTTCTGCAGGCCATACTAGATATAAAAACGTCACTAGAATCGAGGATTGATGCAATAGCCACAGAGGTCAACTTGCTTCGCGTGGATCATCAAAGCCTGACACACCGGGTAGAGGGAACTGAATCCTCATTGGCAGCCATCCGCCCCATGGTGCAGGACTTGCAGTCTCATATTGAGCAAGTAAAACTGGAACTGACGGCTTTGTATAAACGAGTGGAAGACGCTGAGGGGAGATCACGCCGCAATAACATTAAGCTGGTGGGATTCCCCGAACAAGTGGAATTGCCCAATACGGAACTATTTATAGAACAATGGCTGATCAACACTGTATTGGGTGGAAACCCTTCCAAGGTCTTTTCTGTCGAAAGGGCCCATAGGGTCCCAGGTAGACCCCCCCGGCAAGGCGCACCTCCACAACCTATAATAGCTCGACTTTTAAACATCAGAGAAAGGGACGCTATCCCGCTCTCATGGTCCGTGGCGGTATGAGAATGCAGAAATCTCAGCCTACCCAGATTTCACTGTAGAAGTACAGACACAACGCAACTCCTTTATCAAGGTGAAACAACGACTACGAGAACTGAATTATAAATATGAACTGCTATTTCCTGCAAAACTTCGGGAGATTGATGGCGAGGCAACGCAACTTTTCCACTCGCCAGTGGACGCATGGACTTGGCTGCATGCAAAATGCCTAATGCATACGACTCCGGACCACCAAGAAGATTTCACTTGGCTGACCCCACGTACGAAGCAACGCAAGCAAAAACATAGCAAAGCAAGACCTTCACAAGCCCAAGCAGTCAAAGAGCGGGAGGAGGCCATAAAGGAAGCATCTTAACTATCTACTAACTCCTTCTACGCTTTAACAGAGAACCCTCAGTTTCCCTCCAGCACTGATACGGGGACCCCACCGCCCTTGCGGGGGATCATTGGATGATGAGGGCCCGACACTGACTCCACGTTCAGCAGATGACCTATGAATACAGGGATCTTGCGAGTACAGGGGATTGCTGGATCCTGCCTATCCCCGCGACATGGAGTCATGTGTCGCCTGTTGGGGCGAGCTCCCGGGGCTCGGGACACAGATTCATTGAGATGTTATGGGGCCCACGGTGTGGACTCCCACCTGCAACATGGCTCTTCCCGCCCCCTCACGAAGGCAGGGGACGCCATGTGGTGTGCTTTCACCGAACGGATATGCATACACTGTAGTTTTATACTTCCTAGAAGTATGTTTGTGGTATTTTTGCATGATACTTGTTCTGGATCAAGCCTGGGCTCTGGGAGTTGTTTTGTTTGTGGTTAATACATGTAAATGCTTGGTGATCAAGGGGGCCACAGTCGGGTCAATTGTTGATGATCAAAAGGGAGGGGGGCACGAGATGCATCGAATTTTCAACCTAGGCAATAATGGCTACTGAATATACTATGTTGACTTGGAACATTCGGGTATGGATAATCCCATTAAGAGATACAGAATATATTCTTATCTTAGGAGACGCCGGGTACATTTCGCCTGCTTACAAGAGACACATTTGATACAGGGAGAACTAATTAAGCTTGCCCTTCGCTGGAGGGGTCAGATTTACGGCACCGCTTATTCCGCATATGCCAGAAGCACCTTAATCTGGATAGCTCCAGAGGTGCCGTTCATTACAACTAAGATACATATTGATCGGGAGGGAAGATATGTTCTGCTAGAAGGACACTTAGATGGTCATTCCATTCTCCTGACCTCCATATATGGTCCCAATACAATGCAAGGATCCTTCTTTAATGGACTATCCCCTGTCCTTACTACAGGATCCATACACGCCTAGTTTATGAGGGGTGGGGGGTTTAATTGTATCCAAAATACAGATCTGGATCAATCGCTCCCCACCACCCTCCATTCCCCCACCCAATCCCCCCTCCCTCCCCCACCCCACCGAACACTCCCAGCTTACATACTACTAAACACTTCCATCAATGGACGCAAGCTATGCAACTACATGATATCTGGCATCTACACCATCCTGAGGATAGGGAGTATTCTTACTATGCGCCAGGCTACCACATACACACGAGACTGGATTATATTTTTTTGCGACCCACTTATGTGGCCCAATATCCGTAGTTCTGAGTACTTGGGGAGAACCTTATCTGACCACAACCCCCTGCGGGTGGTTTTTAAATAGGGGCGACCCAGACCAAAGACACCGACATGGAGACAGAGTGGAAGCCCTATAAGATGTGCCTTATAGAATACAATTAGGTACAGCTATTACGGAATACTTTCAACACAACGAGGGCTCGGTGGGTGACACTAGAGTGGAATGGGATGCAATGACGGTGGTTGTACGAGGTCATTGTATGACCTCCTCTTGGGGAGCGAAAACCGCCCTTACGCGCACTGCATTGAACCTGGAACAGGAAATATGTCGGCTGGAGAAAACAGCTATAACTGATCCATCAGCGCGACGATCACTGACACTACAGCATAAGCAATATCGAGAGGAATTAGATAGGCTTGGGAAATTAGACTACAAAAAATATCTGACCCGACAACATAGGGAGGGGGACAAACCTGGACGCATGTTGGCTTGGCTGTTGCGCTCTGAGGTGCCTCGAACGGTACTAGGTGTGATTAGGAACGATAGAGGGGAAGAGGTCAATACTCAAGAGGCGATTAATGAGGCCTTTGTTCAATACTACAAAACCCTATATACGGCGCAAATGACCCCCTCCTCATATGACAATCACCCACTACTACATGATCTCCCTCTCCCCACCCTTACACAACAGCAAAAGCAAGACATGGAGAAGCCCATACAACTTGTTGAAGTGCAATTGGCAATAAAACAAATGGCTAGAGGGAAGACCCCAGGCTTAGATGGGTTGCCTATTGAATTTCACGCTACATATGAAACCCGCCTCGCACCTCGGCTGATGGCCCTGTATGAGGCATCATACCAGAGAGGGGGGACTCCCCACCTCGATGAATGAGGCCCTTATTGTGGTGCTCCCTAAATCGGGCAAGGATCCTCTGGAAGTGAACTCCTATCGTCCCCTCTCTATGCTCAATCTTGATTACAAAATCCTAAGTAAGATCCTGGCAAATAGGCTGCTTCCTTTACTTCCATCCCTAATACATCCCGATCAAAATGGATTTATACCAAATAGGGCCACATACCACAATACTCGAAGATTGTGCCATATCATTGATGCAGTTTCCAAGGGTACTGGCGTCCCAGTGGCGGTATCATTAGATTTTGAAAAGGCGTTCGACACAATAGGTTGGCCTTACCTAATGTGGACGCTGAGAGGCTTTGGGTTGGGTCCCCAATTTGTACAGTGGATACAGCTACTTTATACCACACCCCAGGATAGAGTCCAAACGGGCCACTATGTGTCAGACCCCTTCCCCATTCAAAGAGGGACAAGACAGGGTTGCTCGCTGTCCCCAGTACTTTTCGCTCTAGCCATGGAACCGCTTGCAGCGCGCTTGCGGACGAAGGAGAGTGAATGGGGAGTATGGGTTGATGGTGGTTGGCATATTACATCACTATATGCAGATGATGTATTAATCTACCTGGGGAAAACTGTTGATACCTTAACCGGTTTATACGAGATATTGGACCAATTCAGTGAACTGTCGGGCCTTCGGGTAAACTGGAGCAAATCCTGTGTGTTCCCCCTAGGAAAAACGAATGATACGCTGAACCAAATGCCCATACAAGGGAGACTAATATGGGCAACTGGGAGTTTTCGCTATTTGGGCATAGATGTATACCTGGCTGAATCGGATTTAGTGGAGGGCAACTATAACAAAGTGCTGTCCTCTATCCGTAGGTCATCACCCTTCTGGACACGGTTACCCCTTTCCCCTATGGGCAGAGCAGCGATAGCGAAAATGCTGGTACTCCCTAGATTACTCTATCTATTTCTAGCGCTGCCAGTGTCGCCCGGACGGGCCTTCTTCAACACTATACACAGCCTATTGAGAGCGCTTATATGGGGCTCAGGACGTAAAAGAGTATCCCTAGATGTGTTATAATACCCAATGCTTGAGGGAGGGATGGTAATCCCCGATATGGAACGATATTATGCAGCGGCACAACTGCAGTGGGTAATGGCTTGGTTGGCAGGTGGACAATCAATAGAGGGGAACATGGTACGACATAAGTTGACTACAACCGGAGTACTGCAATGCAAATTTACACACTTTAACTATGTCCACCAAACGTACCTGTCCCCACATAGACTTCGCCGCATGTTTACAGAAGCCACCTCGAGGTGCCTGCGATGTGGGCACGATGACGCCACCTTCCTGCATATGACTTGGGAATGTCCTGAGATATACAGTGCCTGGGGACGCATCATGCAACATATATCTGACATTATAGACAAATCCCTCGCACCAGACCCGCTCCTTTGCCTACGGGGGGATGACCAAGCGGAATAAACGATCCAAGTATTATATAAAGTTTGTTGATCTTGCCCTAACACTGTTTAAGCGAATGATCGCCATGGCTTGGAAGGCTACGCGCCCTCCAGATGTACAAGCCTGGCTTCGGATGGTGTTGCGTTGGACCATGGCAGAGGTTAATGCATTAGACCGAGATAGGCATGCACAGGGTGGAGTTGGAGGGGTAACACTTTGAGATACTTACCTAGCGAAACTGGAAGATAAATTGAGCGCACAAAAGACTGGCAGAGAGACGACACCATAACACCCCTGCTGATCTGTCACCACGTGACCCGTCCACACGAGCACTTCCCCATAGACATTTTCCTTTAACCCCAGCTCTCATCTGCCGAATACTGACAACACCTGTCTGACCCCATAGCGAGAGCGGGGATTATTGCCAACTCTCAGCATCAAATTGCCCTACAAACGTATAACAAACTTGCCCTACCTTTGAAATGAGAACACGGAGCCTAAGCCGCCAACTCCCACCTCTTCCCCTCCGTCCTCAGTAACTGGAAGTAAAGGCCGGAAGCCGGGGAGCCATAATAAACATAGATGAAGATCCCGACGTCCCCCCCCCTCATAAACGCCAAGCAGGTTCTTTCTTCTTTCTTTCTTGTTAAGTTATAATCCATTTTCAGGTCTATTCCCGCACAGCCCTACACAGGGATTACTAACTGTTGGGTGTTATTAGCTATCCGGCAATATACCAACATCGACTAGAAGCTCTAGTACGCGATGAGATTAGCTCAACTGATGGCGACCATCACATTAAATGTCATGTGTAGACACAACATATGTCTACTACTCAATAACGGTTACAAATAGGGATACCATTGCTACAGTTCATGTGATATTGTTGCTTTTGTTACGAATTGATATTTGTGGCCAAGGAAACCTGATGTATACTGACACACTGGACATGAGGTGAATAACTTGCATTGTTTAAAAATAAAAATAAAAAGATTTTTAAAAAAATGAAAAAAAAATGGGGACAGTATATTCTGTAGGTCAATCATGGTTTCTCCTTCAAGATCCAGATACTTAATATGCCACTTAAAAAGAGAGCTGTAATGGAGCAAGGAGACGTGCTACAGATCTAGCAGGACCCCAGCCTTGTTTCCAATGTACAGTGTTTAAAAAGGTACAACATTCCATATAGTGTTAGTGATACAAAGTGAATAAATGCAATTAGTTCTGTTTCAGCGCAAGATTGTAAAGTTGGTCTATGGATACTGTCTATGACTCTGTATGGAGGGGCAAGAGCTGACTTCCAATGAGACCTCCCCCTCTTTCAATCTCCATACACCAAATTGTACCCTCTCAATGTTCATAAGCAGCCACACATAGAATAAAGTGACTATAAGACGCACTCAAAAGCACTAAAGCTGACAGCTCGACCACAAAATGGCTAAATCTGGGCCACTCTTAATAGCGGTGCTATGTCCCAAGAGGCAGCATTTCCAACTTTCCTGCTTTGACTTCCCTAGCAACAGGTTAGCGGGTAACAATGACAATACTCTGCTTGCTTATGTTGATCATTTAAAAGGAGGTTGTGTTTCTTAAAATGTGCAGTACTGTTTAAAAGACAGTGTGCACATTTTCATTCCTTAAGAACCAAGGACTTGACTAGACCCAGCAAACAACTAGCCTGTAGCCCAAAGGCCATTCCTAGAGTGCTTATGGAAATGTAGCTGTAAAACTAGTCTCAGATTTCGTCAAACAAACCTATCCCTCTCTGGCAAATATTCGGGTTTCCATGCCCACAATGGCACAGAAAAGGCATTAATTGCAATCTGGAATGACCTTAGGAACAAGGCATACTTCTGGTAACTTTCCACCTTCACAACCTTAAATGAGTGAGCCTGTAGGCCTCACTCCAATCGCATGGGTAAAAAAGGCCTGTTCACACCTACTGTTCACTACACAATATGCTGCCACCACCACGTGTGTGCAGCTTATCTACTGGTAAAGACAGTAGCCTTTCACCACTATGGGGGGGGGTGCTTTAGGCACCCCACCCTTTCCAACAAGAACGCAGCCTGTGAGAATGCCCTATACCATGGTGCACAAGCATGATTCACATTTGCCTATGACAACAAAAACAAGCCTTTGCAATGCAACGAGTCTCGCATTTCTCTGAGTTAGAGCTATTAGCAGTTGTAAACTCCCAACTGGACTTTTCTTGCCTCATTAAATGAAAAAGAAAAAAAACGAGCGCAATTGCGCTGCTAAACAAGCAAGATCACACTGCGAAAATTGAGAAAAAGTAGTCCACAAACCGGATGGAAAACAGCGAGCCTCGTATGTTTTCAGTACTTGGTCGCTGCGCTCGAGGAGGGCTAACCACCAGAAAAGGCATGACGTGTGCATGCCTTCTACTAATGAAGGCAAGCAGATTTTAAAAGGCAAGCCCATGAACCAATGAAAGACACTGACATGACATGGGCAGGGCTCCGAGCCCTTTTCTTACTACTAAAGCATCTCACAAGCAATACGCATGCACAAGCGCATGCTATGCGGGCTCAACCATAAAAAACAGCATTAGGGATCCAAACATCAGCACAGTTGGGACCCTCAGGGCAGGGGTGTACGTCTATCATCATGTGTGGGACTTTTCTGACCCAACAGCAAGGTGCCACTGAAATCCAAAGCATAGTTCTTCACTGGATAAGTACTACCTTGTAGTACTATAAATCATCACACTTTCATAGTTATGTGATCCTGCATTCATTAGGTGACCCTCAAAGCTCAATAATCACTTTTTAATATTTGCCTATCCACACTTCTTGATATCATTAATAATACACTCAAGCTTATCTGTCATATAAATGACGATTCACAGATTATCCTAAAAAACTGAAATTGAATTGACTCCAAACATCTCTACAAAAGTAAAGAACAAAGTGACCAAATACATTATTTTCCGTGAGAATCCTATAGAGCATGTTCTTTCACCTTAGACTATCCCACAAGGTTCAGGTCTCTCGCTTTCTGGCCAATATTTCAATGGGCTCTTTACTGGGCTCCCAAAACTCTTTCTCATCAAAATACAACAGAATGCTGCAGCAAGAAAAAGAAATGCTAAACTTGAGCGGGGGTGGCCACATAATCCCCGCTTTCAAGGCCTCATTGCGCACCAGGCAATCCAAGAAACGGGGCCCATTTTTCTATGCCAAATGAGGAATCCAGAACAGGAACGCTCCTGATCGTCTCCCTTCCCAAAAAAATAAATAATATAAGGCACTCAACCCTTCAAGTGGGAGACGTATTGCCTTTTTTTCTACACCCAGACGGACATAATCGTTTGTGGGTGGTGTCTGTAGTGCTTCCTGTTGGATATATGTCAATACATTGGGGTTCACTGCATCACAACACCACTACATCTCAAGGGCCCCGGCATCATAATGCTCTTAATGTTTTACATTATAGCTGTACATCGATATTTGGGTGCTATTATCTCACAAAATGCAGTGTGAAGGAAACATTTAAAAGGGACCAAGGAAATATAGAAAATAATTAAAGCATCCTTGGGAAATATGGGTTCAAATATCAAATGACAGCCCTCTAACGACTCTGCAAAGATTTACCATTGTCAGTGCCTCCACAATTACTCAGCAGAATTACCTTATTATGCAGCAAGAAAAGGAAAATTATGTACTCATTTGCAGCACATCCTATGACAGTAGTATTACAACCCATCTGAAGTAGAGCCAACATTCTGGTTTAAATCGGCAAATTATGAACTTTAGTTGGTTCTTTCTACATCTCTGAGTTTGTGAGCACCCATACCAGCATCTGAGTCAGAGGGCATTTTTAAAATGGCTTCTTTCTTACACACTGGCTTACATTAGGAAGGCACAGATGCAGAAAAATCCAAATGGTAATAATAAATGCTCTACTATTCCATGTTCCTGCATGTCTTTGGATAAAAATGGCCCCTCAGATGTGTAGGGAGGCTTAGTGCCCGTGACAGGAAACTGACCAAAATACAACATGGACACATCACATTTTTCCACTCAAAACTTACAATTTTGTTTTAGAAAGGGGGTAGCTGTAGATTTTGGGTCTTTGGGCCCTAGCTCAGTCGGCACCTACTGAAAGCTAGCAAACCTGCACATTTTTTAAGACTAGACTGCTAGGGGATTCCATGATGGGATGACTTGCCTGGCTATCACCATGCGTTGTTACTCAAACTCTGAATCCCTTGTAATCCTCACACTTTCACACAAAAAATAAAAAAACATTTTCCTCACATTTCTGTGCGGGAAAGGCCTGGAATCTGTGGGAATCCACAAATGTAATACAACTCAGAATTCCCACACACAGTCTGATAACAACAGTTCCCACAATTGTGTGTGTGGGCCAAGAGACCACCACACAATATGCCTTAAAGCTCTACGTGGCGAGATCAGCCATGGGGGTAGCTACTGTTGTTGGGGCTGTGTGGGCCCCCACCCATGAAAACCTACCAATCACAGACAATTATGAAAACTAGACACCCAGGAGACTCCACAGTGGTGTGCCTTGTGTGAATCTCACAAGCTTTTCTTACTCTCAGTGCCCTGCAAACCTCAAATTTTGGATTAAATCACACACTTGCTCTTATATTACTATGATGGGAACTTACAGAATCAGAAGGAATACACAAATTCCTACCACACAGCGTTGCCCCACTTGTCCAGATAAAAACACTTTCCCGCTTGTGTAGCAGGCCTAGTCTCGCAACCGGAACAGATCAAACCAGGGTCAATGGGAGTTACACTGTGGGACTTCATTGACCCTCGTTTGGTCCGTTCCTTTTGCAGTCAGTTAGACCAGCGACACAACTGATTCCAGACGTTTCCATCACAGAAATGAAGATGATTTGTTAATTTAGGCAAAATTTGAGGTGTAAAGGTCATTGTGGGTAAGAAAACATCCTGTGATCCACGCGCAGCATACCACCCTAGTTTTCCGAAATGTGTAGGTTTCCATAGGTGACAGCCGAGCCCAGTGATACGAAAAGGGGATTTTGAGAAAAGAACGGGGCGCTCACTACTATACCACATCTAAGGTATCCAATGGACGGTGCTACCCAAGGTTGTTCCCCTAAACAACCTTGAATTGGAACGCCATAAGTCTGTCCCTATCTAAATATATCAATGGAAGCACCCAAGTCCCTATAGTAATATTAATAAAGACCAAAATCAAAGTCCACAGTTCCACTTGAAATGTTCATCATCTTCTTTAATCTTTCTATGAGCAGCTACAGCCAAGCCAACAAGTGTTTCGTCTGGGTATACATCTCCCCATAGACTTCATCAGGGCTTCTCTCAATTGTTAATAATGTACAGTGTCCAATTAGTTTAATATTCAAAATCTTAATAAATCCAAAATATTCTTACTTTTTGTTGTTTTTTATACACCCAGTGATATATAATTGTCTTTTACATGGTGGAAATCTATTATAAAGTGTTTTGTTTTATTTGTTTGTGATTATTTTATTTTATTTATAACTAGACCCATGTGCACCAACGAGTGACGCACCCAACATCAGAAACACCAAGGTGTGTCCATCTAACTGGACTAAAAATAAATAAAAAATATTGATTTTACCTGATACAAAAAACTCAGTTTGTAACTTTATATTATAAACTAGATTCAAAGTATCTGTAGGCACAAATAAAATGGAAGTAAGAAAGATTCAAACACTTTCTCCCATAACGTTTTCAAACCAAACTTCACAATATGTATTGTCTGTGTCCGTTACTATACTCACGCTAAGTTGATAATGTCTATTATAAGATGCTAATGTTGAGTGTGTCTCTTTCCTCCCTCTGAAAAGAGAAACACTCCCTTAAATAAATAAAATAAAATAAAAAGTATGTGCCGCTTTACTGCGCGTTACCGCACCTTTCAAATAGAAAGTTACCTGTTATATGTGAAATGCCATAAAAGTCGTGGCAAACCTTCCTACAATATCCTGTCGAACCGCCTTTGTTCTATATTTATTAATAGCGACAGAGTATCGAGACATCTACAGAACGCGAGTACGCAAAAGGAAAGCAACGTCGTTAGTGTGTGTATTTAAATTCAGTTCTTCATCGACAAAAAAGACGGACATCCCGTTTCTCTCTATTGTGGTAATCTAAATAGAAAGCGGACTGTTAATCCCCTTGAAAAGCAGTGATCTAACACGTACTGGTAAACATAAATAGAGGACTTAAACGAACCATTTCTATCGAGGCAAGTATCAATTATGGCCATTCCTATGATCACGCTGGTAGTAACCAAAACAACTTTCACAAATATAGTATTTCATTTAAATTCCTTATATTTATACTATTCAACTGTTCTGCGGAAAAAACCCATATTACAAACAATATTATAAAACAAATCAAATATATATGTACTGTGTATAGCCTAATTGGTATGCATGTACTATATAGTGGATCTCTGATATAGAGGCCTCACTCGTCCGTGCGCGTGATTCGCTATTATTCAGTGTAATACTCATTTCATTATCTTAGTCTCCCAGAAAATATTCAAGTTCATAGTCGGAATTTAAACCATGTTCTACTGCCATTAATCTAATAATCCAACACGATTCCCTTCTTAGAACAAGTTCTTTATTCCCGCCTCTGGATCTATTTTAACATGGTGAAATCCAAAGAATTTAAATTCTTTCCGTGTATCTTGCATGTCACATTCTTTCATATGTACCACAATGGGAAATCTATCATCATTATGTTTAATAGCTCTCAATGCTCTTCAATCCTTACTTTCAGTGGGCGGATGTTGCTCCTTATGTATATGCGATTGCATTTACATATCAACATATAAATGACATAGCTAGTATTACAATTTATAAATGTTTGTATTGGCTCTCTCTTATTACCTACCATTCCAACAAAATCTCTTTGCCCCGGACATGCCCATCTACATACATTGCAGTTACCGCATTTAAAAAAACCTCTATGTTCCTGATCTAACCAGCTAATGTTAGTATGCGGACTTGGATAACTAGGACATAATATATTACTAAAAGTCTTACCTTTACGGTAAACAACAGTAGGCCTTTTGTCAAGATATTTCCTGAGAGTTCCATCTTGTATTAGGATATGCCAATACTTAATCATACTTTTCAGTAAAAGTGTGGAACTATCTGTATAGTTCACAATTATCTGCATTTAGTGTTCCTGCCCAGGCCCAGTTCAGCAGCTGCTCCAGATTCCAAAACAGGTTTGTTTTTTGACAGAGAAAGTTGATGTTTCTAACATTTACGTTTTGGGGCTTTTCCTGTTGTGAACACCAAGCTCACCTACACAAGAAGGGTAGTGTTTGTATCGGAACAAGTGGGGGAATGATTGACAGTAGGATCTTTGAGGATCTCTGTGTATTCCGTAGGTTTTCATCACAGAAATACAAGGAAAGTGTGTGATTTTAGGCAGAGTATGAAACATGCAGAGCATTGTGGTTCATAAAAGAAAAAAAAAAATCACAGGTTCCACACAAGACATACCACCCTGGGCTCTCCTTGATTTCTAGTTTTCCAAAGCGCCTGGATCTCGTAGTTTTCTCCAGGTAGAAACTAACTTAATCCCAAAAGGAGCAGTGGGACAATGTTGGCAATTAGCCCAACTCATCTGGCCCACATGCAAAAATAAAAACCCAAAATACTGAAATGTCCTCTTGTTTGCTGTGGGATGGGAGGTTATAGTCCACAGGAGAGTAGAAAGATTATTGAGGGCTTAAGGCTGAGGGAAGGGCCTGATGTCAGGATGGGCCAGACATATATTCTTGACATCTAGTGAGCTTTTAGCCCCCCTGGGGGAAAGCTCCTTTTCTGCCCTCCGGGAAAGCCAAAATACTGGTTTGTCCCCACTGGGTGGAAGTGAGGCCTAATGCCAAAGTGCAACACCAGCACCCCTTTCATTTGCCCCAAATGCAAAATGCATGGTGTGTCGTGGGCTTTCTAGACCCACCCCAAGCAGACTTGGGGCAACCTCCCCAATTGGGGCAAACTTCCTACCTGCCCCAGAGGAAGTGGCATTGGGGGGGTGTAATTGGGAGGTGGCAGAAAGACATTATTTCCAGTTCTGAGTCAGGGTTATGGCTCGATACCAGGGTAGGCCATCCCCTCCTTTTTCCTGTTTTGGCGTCATTTTGAGCTCCCTGATGTCCGGTTGTTTTTCTGACCAACCACAAGGGCAAATTGAGAGGAAAATATCTCTGTGCCCCTAATGGGGGGGTGGGAGAAGGATTGGTTTGTCCCTTTTGCAGTGGGGGTGTGGGCAATGCCAGCATGTCCTGTTCTTTTGCCCTAAATGCAAAATACCTGTAGTCTAACTGGCATTCCAACTTCCTCCCCCCAAGGGCAGATTTTGGGGCAACGCCCCCCCCCACTGGAAGAAACTTCCAATCAGTTCCCGGGAGGAAGAAAAGCACTATTGCCCCTTCTGGGGGAGGTATGGCTTGATTCTAGGGTAGGTACCCGCCTGTTTTTTTGCAGTCATTTTGAAATCCCAGGTATTTAGTGGGCTCGCTGCTCCCTGGGAGGGCAGACTGAGGGTGAAGCCCTGTGGAGAGCATAGGGTTATGTCCATGGGGCTGCTCCCCCCTACAGAAAAATACTGCATAAATTCAGCCCCTGGTGTCTATTGTCTTTTTGCTCTGGGATACAAAATGGGGTAATTGTCCCCATCCACAGCCTGGGGGCAGCAGGGGTTGGGTTTTCGAAAGACTGTTGAGCTCTAGTTTGGAGGTAGGATCATGGCCAAGTCCATGGTGGGCAGTCCCCACCCATATTTGTTTCCCCCTCTCAACATCTTTCTGGGGTGGAAGCATGGACACCCTTTGTGGGTTTTCTGCCCCCACTGGAGGTCACATTTGGGGTAATCACACTCCCATTAGCCCTGGGGGGGGGGGGGGGGGGGAGGGCAGAAAGAATGTCTTGACAATATATATATATATATATATATATATATATATATATATATATATACACACACACATACATATACACACATATATATTTATATAAGCTTTTTTTTCCAAAACAAAGGTTACAGGGACGTTATAGTTACGTTCTGAATTTACTCGCACAAAACCAAAGACATTTAGAAGTTATAGTTATGACAAGTAACTATAATTTAGGATCTAAGATAATTATAACTCACGCCCCGCCATACATAGTTTTGTCCTCAACAATTTTACAGCAAATGTTACATAGATATTATAAATTAAGTTGTAAAAAATGCTATTATGTCAGATAATTAGCAGTGCATGTTGAGGGTGTGAGTTATAAGTACTTGAGGTAACTATAACTAGAACTGCTGAATTTCTATGGTATTGTGCAATTCAATATAGAACCTAACTATAACGTTCCTGTAACCTTTGGTTTTTTAAGTGAATTTCGACTTTTTTTTTTTTTTTTAGCAATAAGTAATTTTATTACTTTATGTTAACCCAACAACTGCCACATATGACCAAAGGCTGTGCGCTTCAAGGGTTAGCCACATGGCCCGGCCTGCTACAACCCCCCATAAGCATCAAATCCCATGCCACGCTTGGCCTTTGGCTGGACCCGGCCAGCACTGGGTGCAGGGCCTGCGGTCAACCCCTATAAGCACCAAACGCTGCCCCACACACAACCTATTGACACTACTCCATACGAAGTCCCGGCGAGCAACACAAACAGGTCGTTGGCCCTCCTCAGGTCACAGTGCTCTACAGGGTGATGCCCTACTTTTGTTCAGAGAAGCACCAAGGGTAAATGCCCTGATTCTTCACCACAACACCCACCTGGCATACAGGGTCACAGACTAAGCATGCATGTGAACAGCCCCATCAGTGCAGTGGTATAGAAGGGCAGACAGTCCGATCGCTGTGGCGGTTACGATAGACCTTCATGTACTGTACCACTTCCTGGGCACATGTACACACCAGTGCAATGCACTTACACAAGCATGCTCTGTCACCATGTACCATAGCAACCACAGACACATGAACACACCAATGTGGTGCACCCCAATATGCACACAGTCTCCATGTACCGCAGCACACAATCATTCACGTACATTTCAGCAAGGTGCAAAACATGCACGCGCTGCCTCCAAGTACTGTAACACCCATAGGCTCATGTACATACCAGCATGGTGCACTCCAACACGCATGCGTGGTCTCCCCACATCCATACTGATGTAAACCAAGGCTGAGCTAAGCACACACCTGCAGAAATTCTTATGAGTGGGCCAGCAGGCACGGCTTCCAGTCAGACGGTCTAGCCAGCTTGCTATACGAACAGTATGCTGCCACAAACACACTCATGCTGTTCAGCTCCTGGTGAGGGTGGTAGCCCTCCACCACAGAGGGTTGCACATGGTGCACACCTTCAGGTCTAACCTGACTGCAATCAATGACACAGGCCTAGGTCATGGCACAAACGCTTGATCCCTGTTTGCCCATGACCAAAAATGTATTTCAAAGAATCCAGAAAATCACCATAGCTGAGGCACTCATGGCAGGGGTTCACAAGTGCTACCATGCGAAGGACCTTCCCATCTCAACATCGAACCTGCAACAGTTTTGCCAGGAGTATTTGACATTCTGTGTAGATTTCACAAAGGACACCATAGTTATCACCAATTCAGGGTCAATGTCGCAACACAATTGGGGAAATGGATCACTTACAAGCTCTTGGCAGCCACAATGTCGACCAGTTCTGGAAACCTGAAAGCCCGCCACTAAATATCTGGTGGACTGAGCTGTGGAACATCTTTACTAGTGCCAGCAATTGGCTAAGACGTTACAAAAATGTGAACAAACTTGTTGAGTCTTTACTACACAAACAGATACTCTACAGTTGGAGTAGTGGGGTTGTATATACCTAAAGTGACAAGATGTTCAGGAGTAGCTAGAATGTTCTAGAGTTATGAGAACTGACAATAAAAATATTAACCAGTCATAGTTACTTTAGTTATAGTCACTTAATATAACTTTGACCGGTGAATTTCAGTGTTGTTATTTTTTAAAAGGGCACGTTTTAACTGGCAATTTCACCCAATTATAAAATCTCTTTAGCTTCTGTTCAGTGAATTTCTAAGTTGCTTTTTCATATAAAGTAATACATTATTACAATTCAGAACTATAAGGCCACTTTAACCTATGTTTTTTCAGTGAATTTCTATGGGTTTTTTTTAATGAAAAGTAAGATGGCCATCACTGAGCGCAGTATGGGGTTGGGTGCACCACTCCCCTCAAGCACCCACTGCCTCCCCACCCCCATGCACACTACGTTATGTAACAATATAAAGGGTGTCATGTTAAGGCAGACCTATTGACTTTGTCAAAGGGTCAGCAGGCTTATTGGATTAATCAAGGGGTCCGCATATCAACATATCAAAAAATAGACTTATTGGCTAGGTCTAAAAGTCACCAATAAATATAATTAAATGTATATTTCATAAAATTGACAAATTACAATGTTTAATAATAGTGATTACATTTTCAATAAATCACTATATAAAATAAAACCTTAAACATGCCAGAGTCTTTTTTCATGCAAGAAAGCACAGCCATAGGAGCAAACATATGAGGTCCTTGCAGTCCAGCTGAAGAGCACGCAGCTCCAGCTTTGAGTGTTTCAAAAACAATATGCTAAACTCTCCTGGGGTCATGGATTAAATGATCCAAGATACTTACTGTGTGCTTTTTAAATGTTGTTGAGGGGCTGCTGCACTCCCAGCAACCCTCCAGAACATTTGTAAAAACATACTTGTGGTGTCCCTGTCCCTATGAGGGGCACCGCCAAGAACTAAAAATGTTATAAGAAGCCCTCGCAGGGCATTATGGAGCACGTTTGGGTATGCAGCAGTTAATAATTTTCCATTTATTTTAAAGTGGGTGCTGCCGTGCCCGCCTGGGACACCCACAACATATGCTACAGTTAGGGGAAGCAGGAGGTGCCCCAAGGCTCCTGTGGCCCCAGTCAGCACACATTGTGGTGCGAACGGAAGCGGGCATTAAAAAAAAATGTTAGTGCCCACCGGGGACACCCTCTACATATGCCAAGTTGAAGGATGCGGGGGGAGCACCAGGGCCCTTGCAGACCGAGTAAGCTCCACAAACAGCATCCTTTGTGGTGCTGGTAGGATCCGGCTCCTTTAGTTTGCTCCCACTCAGGTGGGGGAAGTATTTTTCTCTGCACCTGCCCAGGAAGGAGCAAAATTGTGTTTTTTGCCTGGGAGAGTGCGGGCGGGGAATAGAGAGTATATTCCCTGCATGCACTGTCCCTGGCACAGAACACTAGCGTCCCAGGGCATGGGGACACTGCATCAGTATAGGGCTCTGGTGGATGGAGGTTTCGCATCAATTCCATATATAGCAATTCTGAGTAACCATGAATATTGAGGACAAGGGGTTCAGGTGACATCATAAGCCACACTGCAGACGTCAGAGTGGTTAGTAAATGTCACCAGAAAACCGATATAAGACCGTATTACACATGCAGCAGTTATGTATTTTTTATATTACATGTTTATTTTGGAGTAGCTGTTTTCTTCAATGTCCCAGCAACAATGGGCACTGACTGGAATTATGTTTAGTTTACCATTCGTGAATAACTAGTTAATAAAACTGTGGACAATGGTGATGATCTGTTGATTTGTGTGATTCTTGGGCAGCAGCATTTACCAAAAATGTATGGATTCATTGCATTTTCCACACAATTTTCTAATTCCCTAAAACCCATGCTGCATAATTCGTCCTCCATGCTACATAATAATGGAAGATGGAACCATAAAGCATAAGCATTTCCAGACCAGCCTCATGCAATAATAGAACACATTTAGCGCTAGTATAAAAGCAAATTACTAATTTCCCACTTGTGCAGGAAGATTGGTCATGTGACAGGGCTACAGAGAGGGTGGGGGTTCATCCCTTTACAGTCCTAGAGTGTCTCCTGTAGGTTCTCAGCTCTTTCAAAGCAGATGTCTTGTTTAACATGCAGACAACTGGGGCGTGCATTTGTCATGCTTGCTGGGTACCTCACTTCAAGGACGACCACTACACAGGCTTCAGGCCCCTAGGTCACACGTGTCCTCCTTGCCAGATCCAGCTTGTCTGCAAAACATTCTACTCTTAACAGATCAAGTCCCAGCCACAAGATTTCATCCAGCACCCAAGGTTTAGTCCTTGCCTGAGGAGGAGATGTGGAAGGGGAACAGTAACTCCCAAAGACCTTTTCTAGAACTGACAAATACAAGGACCTGATCCCGACGGTCAACATCTTATCCGGTTGCGAGGATATTGGCATGACAGCAGGCCACATACAACAGGTGTGCCATTTACAAAATGCTAACACCCCTGTACCCCCAAAGAAGGACGTCTTCCAGTGATTACCCAGTCCTGGAGGCCTGATGATAGACACAAAATGTGTACTTCCAACAGTGCTGTCTTAATGAAGGCAGTTTCTGCTAGAGAATAAAGGATCAAGACCAAAAATAGTCCCAGGATGTGCATTAGGAGACGAACCGGACAGACATCTCAAAGAGAGACAAGCTATTACTGGTTATATTTGGAAGTAGGGTGGTGAAACCATCAAACTTAATTTGATCAATCGTTAGTCTTCTTGCCCAGGGCATTTGGTGGAAGGTAAGGGGTGAGAGGCTGGACTGTAGACTCTGCTGTGCAAATGAAGAACCCTTTAGGAGAGGCCTGTCTTTTGCCCTTCCCTGATCATTCCTTTAGTTGGACTCATGACAGCCAGATTGAAAAACCTTACACCCCTTTGTGATTGTGTTGTCGGTGTTTCAGGATGGAGACAACCTTGCTGTCAGAAGCATCATTCTACACAAAGGTTGTCTCTGAAGAAAAGCATGGAAAGGACACTTGAAAGAAGAACCACTTCAAACTCGTTCTATAGTTTGAGAGAGTGGAGCCACATCAGCTGTATGCAAACTGTGTTCAACAGTGGGCTACTAACTTTTTTCCAGTTCCAAGTCCTTTATGGCCAAGGAAGTGAGTGTTGCACATAGTACTAAGAAGGCTACTGTGTACCCAGAGCTGGTGTCTGTTTGACAAACAGTCTTACAGTGTTAAGTGGACATCACTTGAAATCTTGATCTCTTGGTAAAGCTGAAGCACTAAGACATCAGCTTGTCCACTTAGAGCAGGAAGAAGCCTGCCTAAGCAGCAGGGAGAGAAACTGTCTAGGAACGAGGAGGGTCCAGCAAGTCCCTGGGGGCTGTAGGGTGCCCATAAAATCACTGTAGAGCAATAGGGAGGGCTCTTGTTGTCAGAAGGGTCCCTCAAATTCTCCCAAAGGTTTCTGGTGGGAACCATGACAACATGAGTGGGGAAGCCTGGTCGGGTTTATAAGGGAGTGTTAAGTGGCCCGTGCAGGGCTGCAACTATGCAACTGTTAAAGACCACGTTGGGGGCTACGCTGCTAGTCCAGTCAGCCCAGTGTGGGCTGCAACTACCAAGTGCAAGGACACCAAGAGTTTATTCTTGCCAATGGTCAGGGCAGACCCATGACATCTCAAGATTGCTTTAGACAACAGCAAAGAAGCTGAGCAGATATGTAACAGCAAACGTGGCTCTGCACCCTGGTGGAGGGAAACCCATAAAAGCATACTGGTGCACAGTTGCTCTCGCAAGTGTGCAGACAAGCCTTCAGAGCACAGGCTGGACTTAAAGTGACAGCGTAAAAACAGACTTATACCATGAAGACGTAAGAGACTTGAGACGGAGTGCACAGACACATGGGGCGACTGAACTGCACCTGTACAATATAGTCTGTCAACTCTCGACAATTTTCCTCCCTCTGCCCTTAGAAATTATCATTATTACAGCCTTCCACCGTGGGTTCTCAGGATAGACTATTTCACGACCGGGAGACCCACTATAGTGCTGCATGCAAAGTCAGGTACAAGGGAGGGTCTCAAAGATCATCTGACTGCGTCCAATAATTACACTCTTCAACAGGCACTGAATACAATAGCTGATGCATACATTACAATCCAGCAAGCACATCTGTTAGGCGCAAGTTCATTCTTAGCCTCTATCTTTTTTGTAAGTGAAGCCCTCCACTCCCTGGGCTGAGGGTGTTCTGCTTCTTCTAGATAAGATAACTTGTTCTCTGAACTGTTTGTGCTTTTTCTCTGCCTACGCCTTGTAACTAATCTATGTTCTGAAACTTGGGGCATAGCACATACTTTATAGGTTTGTTTCTGCCGGCTCATTTGGGTGAGTGGCACAAAATGGAGTCCTGTCACAGGATGTAGTTAAGGTTCTTTCCCATCTTCACAGGTCATTTTATTCCTATTTACCTCTTGGGGATGAGGGGGCCAGAACTGGAAAAGAGAACCTGGGGACAGTGGAGGCAAAGAGGTGGGAGCAGAACCTTCCAATGTAGCGCCCCAAAATACTAACTTGTTTTGACTACAGTAGTGTGTAGCATGAAGTGCAACAGTGTAATTTCTTGCTAAGACAACCACTGAGATAGACATTCATTTCAGTGGGTCTGTCAACTGATGATGAGCTTTGAGCTCAAGCACCCCCAAACTACTTATCCAAAAAGCCTGTTGTGTCGTAGACTCCTGTTTTGGTAACAAGACTGCTGGATTTCGGACGACAGCACCATCGAGCATGAGAGACTGATTCTGATCCCACATCGTGTGACAGCTGTCGGCCTAACCCTTTCTGGCTAGCTAGCGGCACCCCAAAGTACCAAAGGTAGAAGTGATTTGTGGCAGTCTAACGCATGACACTCAGACTCCTCAGAGAAGTTGTGGTGGAGCAGATCGCATCCCTTTCTCTCAGTTATACAAGTCTTATACATGCAAAGAGAAAACAGATGATGGATTTTAGTTCAATAGGTTTTATTGAAGCAACTGTGTTCTATGTTGAAAGGCATGAATAGTGATTATGAGGATAATGAAACACAGAGTTATGACAGCAGTGGGAAAAAGAGTGAAACACAAGAAGAGTCCAACCATAATGTCATAATAGTGTGCCTAGTATTCCTACCTACACTACTAAGTTTCTAGATGAGAGCAAGTAGCAGTGGCAGCCCTATTCTGCCCTTCTGGTCCCAGGAAGGAAGCCCAACCCTGATGCCAGTGCAGAGGTATAGGTCTGTTGGTCTACTGACAGTCCTCCCACGTAGACGAAGATGAACCAAAAGCTTTTCGTAGAAACTGCAACGACGTGCAGCATTAGATGGCAAACTAGCTGGAATGTCCCCTCTGAGATGTTGTGGGCAGTGTGATGTTTTATAATAGCTGTTATTCTAAGAACTACCCTGACATGACAACAAATACTTTTCCAAGTAGGGTAGACAATGTTCTCTTTGGACCGGCAATATCCGGTGAACACCTTTGTGTTGAGCACAGGATGAAAATGTCGGGCAAAGAACAAAAATAACAGACTCTGCAAGGAAGCACAACTGCTAAAAAGAATAAAATCATCTCCACTAAAAGTCATAAAAGCAATAAAAGTGAAACGTAACTAGGTAAAAGGGCATGGGCCTCAGGTCCAGAGCTAAATAATATGCCAGTGTAAAATGCTAAACTAACCTCACAACAGTTGCATGCACTCACTATATGAGAGTCATGTATGGAAAGGGCTCTACTTGGCCCAATTTAATCGCCAGAGTAGTGCTGGCCAGCAAAGGTAAATCCCCTCCACCTATACAGCTGAGGTCCAGTAGTTCCTGCTTGCTTCCTTCCTTGCGCCAGAACAGGATCTAAAAAGCTAGTGATTACATTCCATTGTTTCCTAGATTGACAGTCAATAAAGACAAGACTCACTACATCAGAGGTCTTCAAACTGGGGGGCCTTAAGTGATCCTGGGGGGGAGCCAGACTCTGGCCAAAAGCAGCATTATACAGATAACAGGCCTCTGCTTTAAGCAAAAGCATGTTATTGCATGTTTAACAAGCATTTGCAATGCAATGGGTCTCATGTTTGCTCGAGTTAGAGCTATTAGAGTTTATAGCTCCTATCTGTACTTTTCTTGCCACATAAATTGAAAATTTTAAGTAGAACAGTTGACATACTCATGTCAATTCAAAGTGCCACGGCCACCATGAGCGCGAAGGAGACAAAAGGAAAAAGAAGTTCGCTTGCAGTCAAACATATCGGCAAACGTGCAGTTATCTATGTAACAGGGTTAGTCCCAAGGTAGTTAAAAAAGGCGTGACATACGTAAAGCATTTACCAATGTCAAAGGATTTTTGAAAGGCAAGCCCATAAACCAGTGAAAGTGATGGGCGTGGTTAAAAGCCCACATAGATACCAACACATCGGAAAAGCAGCGCTTGCGCACTGCTATGCCTGACCTAAAAACAAGGAAACAGCCTGTACTCGCTTATCACTGGGGAGATCGCATTTCTGGTCTCACATACAAAAAAAAAAAAACTAAAGCAGGCACGTATTAACTTTGGTCTTACAAATCAGATAAAATAAATACTCCCACCCAAGTTTATAATGGTGTGGTGGTAGGGATAGTTTCTCCACCACAGCAATGAGATGGAGTCTTTTCTAGTTGGACCATGGGGTACCCCCTTCAACCAACAAATGAGGCCTTATGCTAGGGATGACTGAGGGCAAGTCTAAGTTTGCGAACCAACATTGGACAAGACCTGTATGGTTTGCAAAATATGTATATTTTTTTTTTTTTTTAAAGCTATTGATCACCTCCACCCAAATTAAACATAGTGCTTGTCCCCTTCCTGTTAATAACTGGGCAAAAGCGGAGCAACTGCATAAAATTTGTGGTAACTGGAATTCTGAAATAGGCAGGAAGTTTAATGGAGTCTATAATGAAGGTGGCCAGCCATTGATTGGATTGGGTTTAGATGCACAAAAAAAGAAAATGCTAAGGTCGTCTTAATTAAGATAACTGATTTGCCCGCAATTTTGCTACACAGCCTCGAGAGCTCCATAAACTTTGGGTTTTGAGAGAAGGCATATTCTTCGCTTGCAGTTAGCCACACAAACCCCTTTGTGCCAAATCAGATTACTGGTGTGGGGCAAGTTATAGCACGATAGGACCTTATTGCCATACATTAAGTTTAATGTTCTCGTTTTCAACTGCTAATATCTCAGTGTGATTAATAACGTGTACAGCTGGTTAAAATCTATATTATTTAAATTAAAGCCTCACTGTAACTTCCCCGTCCCAGAGTAGTGTATGACAAAGAACATTATGAGCAGATGGCCCTGTGAAATCTTATTTGCCTGTACTGCTAAGTGGAAGTCAATTGTGAAACCATTACTGGATTCTGCAAATTGTTTTCTACTGTCGAACACAAATTTATTTTGAAGGAAATTAAAGGAACTGTTACTTCTAGGTAAAGTAATCGAATGCGTAGGTCTTCAGTTGCTTAGGGACACGAGACACTTGGACTGATCATTTGTTTTATTATCTTGAAATACCAGATGCTTATGAGCATTTTCACCCATTTATAACGATATATAAATCTTCAATATATGCTAACTGTTGTATCGTTTATGTTGTGTATGTTTTATCTTTATGAAGTTCCATGTTGTCGGGCTCGCGCTAGCTTGGCGCGAGCCGGAGAACAATGGAATGTGAGGGAGGAATGTTGTGGGGGTGCGAGGAGACGGTTGGAGAGCGGACTGGAGGCGAGGAAGTAACCGGTCTGTGTTCTGCGGCCGGGGTTTTTATGTATGGAAATAAATCGAATTTACCTATTGAGTCCACGCTGCTGGAGTTCCTCTATTTCACCTAAGAAGATTCTCAACAAATTTTGCAACGAGTTGAGCAGCCCCGGCTTCCACGCGTATTGAGGTTTCCTCTCCGCCTTGCGGAACTTGTCTGCTGCTTTAGGATTTATTGAGGAGAACGTTGCAGTAACTATTAATTGGGATATTTTTTTTTTCTTCTCCTTCTCCGTGTTTTATTTTTTTTGGGTGATTCCTGGGTGAGCGGAGCAACGCGAGCAAGGCAGCTCGAGCGTCCTTTAATCTACAGACGCGCATGCTCAATGTGCGTCTCCTTGGCAACGTCAATGTCACGGAAGCGGAACATTTAGCACCATTTTGCAAGCGTCTCCAAGGAGACGGAGACGCTAGCCAGGTCATCTGGAGAAGTTCTCCGCACGCTGTGTAACACTGTGGATTTCGGTTTGGGTGCAGCGCATTTTGTATATTAAATAAGATTGTGCTTCAAGGTCAGTGTAGAATCTCTGACAACTATTCTGTCAAACTTAGTTTTTTTTTTTTATTTATACTTGTTCAAGTGGAATAACATAATTACTTATGGCTTCAAGTAATTTGAATTTACCACCACCTCAACCTTTCATACCTGGATCTGGTGATACTTCCACAAAGTGGCAAGAATGGCGGGAATATTTTTTGAATTACATTTCTACATGTGATGAAGAAAATGATTTTTCTGCTGATAAAAAGAAGAAAATTCTATTACATTGTCTGGGACCGCTTGGTCTGAAAACATACAATAGAATTGAAAAGAAACATAGAGAGCATGGTGATGTTTTTTGTCATGCTTTAGAAGATTTAGATAGATACTATGCTCCTACTGTTTGCGTAGGTATTGATCGTTACAAATTTTACCATAGGAAGCAGGAGAAGGATGAAACCATTGAGGAATATGTTTCAGCCTTAAAGAATTTGGCTTTAACATGTAGGTTTGGTGTCTTGCACGATGAACTTATAAGGGATCAGATTGTTATGCATGCAGCAAATCGGCATATACAGAATTGTTTATGGACTAAAGGAGAGTCGTCTTTACAGGAAGTCATCGATGTTGTTAAAAAAGCAGAACTGACTGGGAGATGTGCAAAAGCAGTTCTACAGGGAAGTAAAAAAAAATGATGACACTTTTTCTGGATCTGACATTCTTGTAAACAATGTTAGGGAGGTGAAGTATGGGTCTGACAAGTTTTCAAAGAAAGACTACACCAGTAAAAATAAAAAGCAAACCAAGAAGGATTTTAGTAAAAAGAATGTTACATGTTTTAGATGTAGTTTGATGGGTCATTATGCGAATGATAAAAACTGTCCTGCCAGGAACCAGAAATGTTCTGGTTGTGGCATCAGTGGTCATTTTGTTAAAGTTTGCAGGAGGAAAAAAGATTCGCGATAAAACTTTTAGAGAGTGCAACGGACTCAGCTTCTTCCTCAGACAGTGACGACAGGAATATGTGGGTACTCAATGTAAAGGATCATGGATCTTCGACACTAGATTTTCCGTGGAAAAAAACGAAATGCGACATTTCTATTGGGGATGTCACTATCACTTTCACTGCTGACTCTGGTTCGCCTTATACTATTGTAAATGAACTGGTTTGGTTAAAAAAAATGTAACATGTTATTGGAGGGGTTCTAGACAGTCCTGATATCTCTCCTAAAAGTTTTACTGGAGAGCCAATCCAGTTGATAGGGTACAAGAAATTGTTATTTTCTTTTAAAGACCGTAAGGCAGAATGCAAATTGTATGTTTCTAAGACTGGACCTTCGGTTTTGGGCTGGTGGGATCAAGGAGCGCTTGGAATAGTCCTGGATCCAAACAGCTCGGAACCAGTGTCCGTTATACAGGGTGGTGAGATGAGTGATGCAACTATTAGGGATTTGTTTCCACGAGTATTTTCGGGGACAATAGGCATGTTAAAAAAATTCCAACACAAAATCATACTTAAGGATAACGCTGTACCGGTAATACACAAGGCCAGGAATATTCCCATAAATATTAGAGACGAAGTGTCTGGAGAATTAGACAAGTTATTGCAAGCAGGTATTATTGAGCAGGTGGAATCGTCCGATTGTATTTCGCCATTGGTTGTAGCGAGACGTTCCAATGGCAAGTTGAGATTGTGTGTGGATCTTAGGGACCTCAATAAAAATATTTTGGTCAATCAATTCCCTTTACCTAAAATCAGCGAAGTGTTAGCACTCACTAAAGGTAAAGAATGGTTCACCACAATCAATTTGACTTTGGCGTATCACCAGATTTCTTTGCATCCTGAAAGCCGTAGATTGACCGCGTTTATTACACCATTTGGGTGTTATCAATTTGTTAGGGTGCCATTTGGGTTGGCATCTGCGGCTGCTATGTTTCAAAGGCTGATGTATAAATTATTTTGTAAGATGCGTGATGTATTTTTTTTTCAAGATGACATATTAATTATGGGAGATACGAGGGATAATCACAATGCCAAAGTTAGAAAGGTTCTCCAGGTGTTGGAAGATAATGGACTTACTGCAGAATATAGCAAATGCAAAATTGCTAGGCGAAGTGTCACATATTTGGGACACGAAGTTAGTGGTAATGGTATCCAACCTAAAGCTAGTTTAATACAGGCCATTAAGAAATCACCTGCACCTACAAACAAGGATGAAGTTAGGGCGTTTTTAAGGCTTGGCAGAGTATTATGCCAAGTTTGTCCATAATTTTTCACAAAAAACTTTTCCCATTAGGCAATTGCTTAAGAACAGGTGTGTATTCAAGTGGTCTGTGGAGTGTGAAAAGGCTTTTGAAATAATTAAAAGAGACATTATTCAGGCACCTGCTCTACAAGGATTTGACCCAAACTTGCAAAGCATTGTTACTACGGACGCTAGTAGTAAGGGGTTGGGAGCTGTACTCTCACAAATGAATGAGAATAATGAGGAATGTGTAATTGCATTTGCTTCCCGCTCGATAACTGATGCTGAAGCAAAATATTCGGTCATAGAGAGGGAAGCTCTTGCATGTGTGTGGGGCTTGGAACATTTCAGGGCATTTGTTTGGGGTACTAATGTCATTTTGCGGAGTGACCATAAACCACTCACCAAGGTCTTAACGACTAAAGCTTTGTTCAAGGCTTCACCACGAATAGCTCGGTTATCCATAAGATTACTAGATTATAAGTATGAGGTATGTTATGTGCCTGGGGTCAAGATTAAAATTGCTGATTTCCTAAGTAGGATGCCCCTTGTTAGTACGGATGATAGTGTGGAGGGTTTGGAAGATTGTTGGGTAGCCGATATTGTACAAGATGTTCAGGGAATAACTGATAATGAATGGAATAAAGCTGTGGAGGAAGATCTAGTTTAAAAAAATGTCCAAACCATGTTGTGTGAGGGATGGCCTCATAAAAAAAATTTGGATGAGAATGTCAGACGATTTTGGGAGGTGAAGGATGAATTGTCTGTTGAGGGCAACAAGTTAATGCGCAATGGGAAATTAATACCACCTGAAGTACTTAGAGATAAGGTTTTGTATTTATGTCATGACGGCCATCTAGGTATATCTAAAACAAAAAGTAAAATTAAACAGTTGTATTGGTGGCCAGGAATAGATGTGGCAGTGGAAAGAATGGTAAGAGAATGTTTTTTATGCAATGATTCAGAGAAGACTTTATCAACATTTAGACCACCGCTAGTTCCTATCAGGTGTCCTGATATGCCTTGGGAAAAAATTGGTTTAGATATTGCTGGTCCTATAAGGCGGATGGCGAGTGTAAATATATAGTGGTGATGTATGATAATTTTTCTAAATGGCCTGAAATCAGTATCATGACCAAGGTTGATTCTGGTTCCATTGTGAATTTTTGGGATATGGTTTTCCTAAGGGAAGGTTTCCCCAAAGCTGTAATTACGGACAATGGACCGCAATTCATTTCTGATAAGTTTAAGAATTTTTTATTGAGGTGTGGCATTAAACACATTACTACGTCCAATTATCACCCGGCTGGTAACGGTGCTGTTGAGCGCTTTAACAGAGTGTTGAAGAACAGCATACAGCTGGCAGTAAATGCTAAACTAAATTGGGAAAAAGAAGTTTGGAGAACTGTTTGGTCATACAGGACCACACCTTGTAATTCTACGGGGCACAGTCCTTTCGAGATTATGAGGGGTAGAATTCCGTTATGGAAGGATAACATTGGTTGGATGAAGGAGTGGTTGGACTGTGGAAGGTGTTAGGAACAACATTAAAATGGCGCAGACGCCTTCAAAAGGAAACTATGATATAAAACACAAGTGCAAAATGGTGAATATACAAATAGGGGATTTGGTTAAGGTGAAAGTTCCAGGTTTCAAAAAATATGGAGCGGGTAAATACTATCCTCCTTTGAAAGTTTTGAAAATTTTGTGTAATGCAGTGCTACTTGAAGATGGAAAAGTGTGGCATTTAAGCAGGGTTTCCCCATATAAAGGAGAGGGGAGGAAGAGTATGGTTGGAACTAAATGGTTCGTGGATGATGAGGTTAGTAATGACATGTCCTCACAATGTGAATTTGGAGGCAACGGAGTTCCTATGCAAAGTGATAAGGTAGCTGAAAAAAGGAAAAAAAATGTTCAAGAAGAAGGTATGACAAGCTTAGAGAGTAGGTTTAGTAGGTGTGGCAGGAAAATCACAAGACCGGGAAAGTTAAGAGAATATGTATGCAACTAAGTCCAAATTCATTGTAAAATTAAATAGTTAAGATAGGATTCTTGTAGTTATTAGACATTGTTGGAATAAGTAACGATGTTATGTTTACTTGATATATATATATATATATATATATATATATATATATATATATATATAATTAAAAAAAAAAAATCGTGTAAGGGGAAAGATGTGTTGTATCGTTTATGTTGTGTATGTTTTATCTTTATGAAGTTCCATGTTGTCGGGCTCGCGCTAGCTTGGCGCGAGCCGGAGAACAATGGAATGTGAGGGAGGAATGTTGTGGGGGTGCGAGGAGACGGTTGGAGAGCGGACCGGAGGCGAGGAAGTAACCGGTCTGTGTTCTGCGGCCGGGGATTTTATGTATGGAAATAAATCGAATTTACCCATTGAGACTACGCTGCTGGAGTTCCTTTATTTCACCTAAGAAGATTCTCAACACTAACAACCTCATATTATGCAAAGAAAATGCATTTTTCACAGCAACAGTCGAGACAGTTTTCCAATTACAGGATCCGCATTCTGACAGCTGCTGTACCTTGGGTGTGACAACCAACTCGACTCCTTTGCACTGAGAACTGAGGGTTGGAGAATGTTAAACAGTTAGATACTGGAAAGTACTGGGGTGAAGGCAGAGATAGTATTAAAAAAAAAAATCTAAAAGTTGAACGTATGAAACCAGGATATCGATAATCAAGCTCCCTCCTTGACAGGCCTTGCTCTCCCATAACCAACTGGCTAGAATTATATATGTGTTTAACATAAGGGCCCTTTAGAGAAATCTGAAACATGAATCTATGTCAACAGTTCAAATCCTTTTCTACTGGTTGATTGAATCATTTCAACCTCTGTCAGCCTTAAACAGAAGATGGCTAGCACTTTCACCACCCGCTTCCCATTAACCGCCTCTGAATAACTAGAAGAAAGTTAGACAAGCATAGAAGCCACAGTGACAGATCAAACCCCAAAGCAAACGGAACAGAACAGCCACGGCCAATAGTCCGAGATCTATTTTAAGTATTCACCAAACTGTATTTTCCTTGCGGCCAGTGTTTATAACAGGGATTGCTTGCGTTAAACAAAGCGCTTTCTTTCTTATTAATGAGTTATAGGTGTTGTAGCAAAGAGTAAAGCCTTTATCTGCCACTCATTCCACTAAACAGGCTTTTGAAGAACACATTCATTTAACATATGAAAAGCAATCCCGATTTCTAATATGGCATGGAAAGATTTCATCATTACATTTTAAATAATACACATGAACGTCCTTGAACGATGAAAACAAGCAGTTAATCACTGGTTTCATATCCCACTTGTCCATTGTCAAAATTAAAATCAGTAAAGGTCAAAATTGTGTTTTTACCTGTCTGCACTTAATACAAGCATTTACAATGCAACGGTCTCGCGTTTGCTCATGTTAGAGCTGATCGCGTTGTAAACTCCTAACCCGACTTTTCACCTATCGGGCAAAATTGCATTTATGTACTTAACCCGAAAAAGTGAAATGAACTATGTAAAGCGCTCGACTTCTGCCAAGCGAGATCGCGCTCGTAAATTAGAGAAAAAGAAGTCCACGAGCCTGATGGAAAACAGCGTGCCTTGCATATTTTCTGTTCTTGGTCGCTGCACTCGAGGAGTGCTAGCCACCGGAAAAGGTACGACCTATGCATGCCTCCGACTAATGAAAGCAAGCAGATTTAATTAGGCAAGCCCACTAACCAATAAAAAACACTGACGTGAAGTTGACAGGGCTCCGAGCCCTTTTCTAAATACAATAGCGTCTCACTGCGATACGCATGCGCGAGCGCATGCAACGCAGGCTCGACCCTAAAAAGGTAACATTACTTAACTGCAAAGTTTAAATAGGTCTAGATATATTTAAACATTGTCATTTTTATAAAGTAATTGTGAAAAATTCTGAGGGGGGCCAATGATTTTTATTTTTCAACGGGGGGCGGCATTAAAAAGTTTGGAGACCACTGCTTACATGCACATTAGTCTTTCCCAGCCCCAAAGGAACAGTGAAGCTGAACTGCTAGGCCATATGCTACATGAATGAGAAAATAAACAGCTACAGACTGTCTAGTCCCAGCCTTGCTGAGCCTTGTCCACTAGGTGCAATTTGAACACTTTGGCAATTTGAGCTCAGGACCCACATGTGACCACAGCCTCGTCCTCGGTGAAACTCACTTAGACATCAAAAAAGTGACAAAAAGAAAGGCATGAATTTGAATCACTGGTATGTGAGTGCATTGTGTTCCATCTATTTCAGCTCATCTGTGCCACTACAAACTACAACAAACCATTAGCATATAGGACTGGCCCCTGCCCCACAAGGGACATCAATCAATCACTTTGTTCTTCACAATACATACATATGATAGGAGACCCTTGCTTCCCTTCGATCAACGTTCTAGTTTATTTACGATAGCAATTAAGCAGTGCTTTCATCTCGAGGTACTACCAATTGACTGTCCCATTTTCCAGTGGACTGAATAAGGCACTCGAAAAATGGGACGATCGATCGGTAGTACCTCGAGCATTGAAGCACTATTTGCCAGCAGAGCAGTGAATTAAAATTGACCATCTACCTAAAGAGGTATTATGGGCAGATGTTTGGCCAAATGCCTTCCTCTTTAGGTACTTTCATTTGCAGCTCTTATAGCATGCAGCCAGTTAGGTTGTTACCTGGCACTAAACATAAAATGTTCTCTCAAAATGTCCTTAGCCAGCACAGAGACCACTTTTATTAAAGACAACGAGGTGTACATTATAACCCATCCCGCCCTTTCCCCAAGGAAGTTCTTTGTATTCACTTAAGTTGTTATATTTCTATTGTCATGCTGTTTGACTGCTTTGGAGACTTGCCTTACAGTTTAGGTGTTAAACACCTGACCTTTATCCAGATGTATTTTTATGTGCGGACTAAGAAAATCCCTTCCCGTTCACAATGAAACAAAGTAAGCAGAGTGTGCTCATGATCGAGGGCAGCTGGGCACAAAATGTGATGAACAACAGGCCACAAACAGCTAATCATTCAAATAATAAACAACTTGTAGAGTCTAACGATGCATTTGCACCAGCTACTGACAGAAGACCACTGCGAGAAGGACGGGTATTACAGCCAAAACAAAGGAGTTGTTTCTTTCCTGTCTCTGGAATTGGACTCCTATTTAAAGTGTGTCTCTTCCGTGCAAATTATCCTCTTTCCCTCCCTCATTTCTGCATACCACTGTTTGCTAAAAGCACACTGACCTAGATTCTCAGTGACAATTAGCGCCATCTATATAAATAAGTAAATGTAGGCTTACATGGGCAGGGTAGAAACGAAATAAAAATAAAGCTCAATCCAAGTGTGAAGTCGCCCAAAAAGCGCCTCTATTCCAATCACATGCACTGGACATCCTTTACCCGATGTCTAAGGTACTGAAATACGAGCACATCAGATTACATTGTTTCCTGATAATATTCTGTACCTGGGTGTCAACAAACAGGGGGTAACTAAGTACATGTTTAACATATCAAGGGTATATTGAACTCATCATCATCACCACTCAAAAATAACCTTTTACAAGTTAAAAGATTTGAAGGCTCCCAGGAATGAGCAGTGAAGTTAGTCAAGAATAGAAGTTTGCAAATCTTGGGAATTTGTTGATATTCCAGACCCTTTGGTATTAATCATAAAACAAGGTGTTCTCTTGCCTACCTAAAACGGTGACAGGCTCGACAAAATACGTAATTATTAATTTAAACAGAATGTATGCTAACAGACTACCTAGTTTGGGCTCATTGCTCTCCGTGAGGAATGGGAACGGGTGGATTAAATTAAATTATCTAAATAGATGAGAAATATCTGTGAATCGTCACATAAGAAGTGCATGTATGGGAGATTTTTTTTTTATTAAAAAGGGGGACATTTTTTCAGTTTTATTCTTTGAAGTCCCGTATTTCATGTATTTGTAGACAAGCACTAGGCTTCTATATCTTAATTCTTCACAGTCATGCCCAGCAAAATTACGCATTATAAACTTGAGCCCCGTGGACCTGAAAAGGGGAATAAATTAGCTTGCTATTCTTACAATGAAGATACTCGAGAAGTCCACGTATACAACAATCTAAGTGTTGATTTACTGTAACATAAGAAAAATAACAAAAGTCATGCAACAGTGCAGTTGTTACGTAATACAGAAGTATGAGAGCAGGCGAAAACGATGTAGCAATAACCACTCTAATTCCCCTTTTGATACTATTCGACTGCGGCATAATCAGCATTACAAAGAGCCAGAAACAAAATACTATGCAAGGATCTTCAAGTGCAAACCGTAATCCTACCACCACATTCCTCAACACATCAGCAACTCATGGGAACAAGAGCCCCAACAGGAAATTACTTATCTTTCCACGAACCAACTTGTTAACAAAGTAATTACTCTTTTCACAACATGAGAGAGCACAATAATAGTTCTTTTCTATGGGCTCATTCTGCAGAGCCCGAAAAAGAGAAGCAGGTGCACAAACATGTCAGCAGCTGTTGAAATATTTAAATTTAGCACCATTAAATCAATCTTATGTTTTTTTTCCCCAAAGAAAAGGAACTCGCTCAGCATTTGCGTACGTACGGAAAACGAGGACTAGGTGCAACTTTGACACTCGCTGGGGTAGCTATGTATTGACAGTATGGTTGTATAAGGGTTTATTTTTTCACAGTTCAGTTATGTAATAGTATAGTTTCATGTAGTAATTTGATATTTAATTATCTGAAGGATGAGAAAAATAATTAAGGCAATTATTAGCAAAAATAATAAAAGGCAATTATGAGCATCTGTTAATGGAAGGTGGGTATGTCGATTTTCTTATTCTATTTTTAAGTAGGCCATATCTGTAATAAAGGACATACTGGGTGTCCGATTGATGAACTGGACCAAGAAAGGCAGTGTGATGACTACGATTGCAAGCAGTGCTGCACGTGCTATTGGCTGAACATGGATAATTAAATAAAGCCTGGCGCCCTAAGCAAGATGTCTGTTGATGTAACATTTAACGGGTGCTCTTCAGAAGCATTTTTCTTGCCTACTACACCACTTTAGGGAGCCTTTCCTTCTGCACAGGGCTCTTTATGGAAAATACCTAGGATATCTGCAGCTGCACTCCCATGTGGGTGCAAATGCCTCTCTCAGTACTTGTGAATGATGATGGCCTCGAAGTGTGACCATGTACGCTTGTCGCGTTTCCATGCTGTCTTCATTTACAGTGGTTGTAGTGCATAAAAAGCATGGTGACTGTGATCCTGAGAGCGAGGTTCAGTGAGTGTGGTAGTAGGGCCAAATACATAACTAAAAGTTCAAAATATTCTGCAACCATTTTGTTGCTATTTTTTAGGTCGAGCCTTAGGTTCGACGTGTTGTATACTTTTAAAGTATACTTATACTGGGGTTCCAGTGATTTAATTTGGTGGTTCCACTGTCATTAAAAAACCCTTGCTTGCTAGTGGTCAGTTCTGCCTCTTTATCCTGCCTTTTTTCTCCTTGGGAGCACCACAAACTACTGTATAATTACGCTATGACCTGTTTATCTCTTCTGAAGGGGACTGTTTCTTTCAGTATTGGCCTGTTTGTCTTACATGGTGGGTGTATGATCAGCCCCTCCTCCCCACCAGCTTCCTCCGTAAACATAAACCAACAGCAGAGGGGCGCTTTTCCAGGGCCAGCTCGCTCTCTTCCTCTTGTTATTTTCAGTCTGTGTGGCAAGAAAAGTCCAGTCAGTAATTTACAACGCTAAGAGCTCTAACTCGAGCAAACACAAGACCATTGCATTCCATATGCTTTTTTTTGGGGGGTGGGGCTTTCTGACTAATGTGCTTTTCCAATGGCATTAATTTACAACTCTAATAGCTCTAACTCGAGCAAACACGAGACCACTGCATTCCAAATGCTTTTTTAGCATATTTCATCAGTTCAGACTGATCTTTACCCATGTCAGTGTGCCCATTTTTGAAATTTTGCAAGCAGAATTTATTTTGTCCCCTTTAATTGTAGTTTAGCCCGGGTTTAAGTAGGGGTGGGGGTGCGGAAGTTCTAACGCAGGCCGGGGGAGGAGGAGGGGTAGGGAGTCACTCACAGCAGCTTGGTTACGTTCCGTTTCGTAATTCTATTCAGCAAAAAGGTGCCATTTTTTGCTGCAAAACATATTTCATTCATCTCTTCAGTATTATTGCCAGACTGGATGGTTTGAATGTTTTAAGTGAAAAGGGTGTTATTACTGATCTGGGCACTGGCAGTGTTGTCCAGTAGGGAAGTGAAATCAAATGTCGATTCTGTTTTCGGGCGTGTTTTTTTTTTGTTTTTTTTTTGTTAAATCGCAAGCTTCCCCGTAGTTCTATTTCAGATATTCTGAGAGTGTAAGGCTATTACTTTCAGAACAAACGTGCTCGAGGGGCCCTCTGGAAAAATTTAACCGTGACCACGACATGACAGTGTGGACCATAGGAATATGAAACGCCACTGGATGTAAAATGTTTTTTCAGTGACCATCCTCTAAATACTCCCTTAGTAGTCTGTAAACCGTTTGACATTAAGGGTCCGGTTCATGCTGTTCTCCCCTCCCCCAACAACTTCCTCCCAGCCCCTCTTCACTTCTAACAAAGGTTTCCATTTTGCATAGTCCGCAAGGCCTCGGGCCCCCTCCAATGCACTGTGATTGTCCGACCTACTTGGAGAACACAGTACCTAGATTGTGGCAGTGTACTATGTTGGAAACACAAAGTGGCACATTGGTGGCAGTCTGCATCTTTAGTGACACAGTATAAAATTTACACAGCCTGCGTTCCTCAGATTACAAACCTTTACTCAGCATACCGTCACAGCCTATGCAGTTTTTGATCGTTTCCGCTCCGTGAAGCTCATTACCCAATCTCAGACAGCAAGCACCTATCAGAAAGCCTCCCGTCCCGCGTCTGCTAGTATGTATCTTTTAACAGACAGCAGATTCAGTCTGTCACTGTATACCTTCCTTACATCCAAGTAGTCGATATGCATTTTGGTGGAAACCAAATGTTTTGATTGGAAACAGGTTGCTTCTGGCAGTAATGGCTATCTCGGTTGCTTTCACCGTTTACAACCTTTCACTGTATAAGACTAATTACTGGTTCGTATGGGACACACTCAGAACACTTTGCCTCCTCACAGCAGGGCTGTCTCCAAGATATTCACAAAGATGTGTTAACTGTTAACGCTTTAATTAAAAATGGGCTTAGCACGGACAAAAGGCTTGCTGCAGAAAGGTCGCCTGCAGCCTCGGCCTCTACCCTTCTTCAGTAATTTCAATAACATAAGGCCTATCCTTTACTAAGTGTCTCTGCCCCTACTAAAGTACTCTGTTACCTTTGTAACAGGCGATATTTTTTTCTTTCAAATCGATGCAGTCACAGCACTGTTTTCAATAAGTGGTGATTATTTAATACATGGGGTATTTTTAATTTTCTCTGCTTAAACACTCAAGTGCTCGTATTGCCACTCTCCGGTTGGCACTGCCTCTTCCCCCCATGAGCATGCCCACCCTGTCACAACATCCAACACGTAACAATTTTTTTGCAAAACATATAAAGTCTATTTTTAATATTTCTACTCCTAGCCTTCCCCTGGTGTTTCTGTTAGTCAGCCAGCAACTCTGATGGTGGGGCAGTGAAAGTGGTATTCTATTCTAATTAGCATGGCAGATTTCAATTAGAATGCTAAATCTCAATATTTTCATTTTTTGCAGCAGATGGAGGAAGAAGGTAAATGGAAGTGCTTTAGTTGTATGCAGGGCCACAGGAATTATGTGGCAGAGAGGACCAAATTATGCGGGCGGGGTTGACCAATTAATGTGGCAAGAAAAGTCCAGTTATACATTTACAGTGCCAGTAGTTCTAACTCTCGCAAATGCGAGACCTATTGCATTGCAAATGCTTGTCTTTCAGGTTGCTGCACAGAAATGAATTCACACACTTTAAAGGACAAATAAAGGCAAGTGAAACTAATTGTCGGGATATACACGCTTTAAGGTTACAAAACCTCAACTGGCTAATACAATCACTGACCAGTCAAAGAACTGCATTCTGGTTGATGCAGTCAGGAATAGTGACTTATGTATTTATAGTGCTATGAGGTACCAGCAAATGATAGAAAGCATTGTGAATAAATAAGTCATCATTTTAACACTGTATTAAACACTGTGTGACAGGCTTAATTGCATATATTTTAGCAATATGTAAGCAGACTGTATGTACATAGTGCAAGCAGTGTTTATAAGTGTCCATTAAAACAATGCATTACAAAACTCAGCTTACAGCTCCTTTACATTAACTTTCAAAATGCATAAATCTCTGTCACCATGAAGCTTCAAGTGACTACATCGATTATAGTCCATACAGGCTCCCAAGCAGCCTTTGCATTTGGTGATTAACCAATTTCACACATTTACATCACTTTCAGGTAGCTGGCACTCTGGTGAGAAGGGCTGTTTCTCCAGCACTCTGTCCCTCTGTCTGCTTCACAGCACAGGAGTCTGCATTACCCACTCTGGTATGGTGGACTTTTAGCATAAGTCTGAGAAAATGTTTTTATTATTTTTTAAAATACAAAAAGCTGTGGTACGTAGGTCCCCATATGACCCACTCACTTTGACCTCTGTTTACATACAGATATCCTTTCAGATGAGTCAAAGGGGTGGCAGGAAGGAGGCTAGCACAGTCGATTTAGACGCAGAGCTCCCATGGTCTGAATCAACGGGACCTCAGAGTAAAGGCTGAGGAAAAAATAAAAGAAGCACGAACCACGGATACCGTCAAAGAGATGGCCCAGAGAGGGGCACTATATGGGAACTATGTTTTTACATCTAAAAATGGACAGAGTCAGTTTCCTTAGAGAGATGTCTTGAGGTTTTTTGTTTGTCTGTTTTTTGTTTTGTTTTTTAACATGGCCATTATTACTATTAGTGTGCCAGGAATGTGAGGGTGCTACAGAAACCATTTAGGACTGTTTTACGAAACAAAAAGGAAATGGGGGTAAATTTTCCCTGCAAGCATAAGAGCCCAGGCCACTCATGCTGTGCCAGGAAAGAACAGGACACAAGCAGCAGAGCAGATATGTGGGGATTTTATCTGTTTTTTTGCTTGTTTTTACAGAAAGGGGCAGGCGGCCTGCTAATGGCCTCATGCCTTGGAGTGATGGCCCAGTGGAGTGGGCAGAAAAAACAAGGCTGTAGGTATCATGGTGCTGAAGATTCAGTGGCACCTGACCCAGTGGTGTAAGCGGCCAATTAAACCTCAACTATGGCTGTGCTACTATACTTTCCAGCTTGCATTAGGGCTCAGTGCACCATTGCTGTGCCAGTGTTGCTTTGGGCCTTAGAGCAATGACATAAGGGAGAGGAAAACTGAAGCAGAGGAGACTCCTCTGCTTGAGCTTAGAGAGATGGGGGTGGGGCAGGTGAGGCTACACGGAGGCCCATGTTTTCAACAAAGGGCAGAGAAAGCTCAATTTGTGAGCTTACAGCTTTCATAAGTAAAGCAAGTGCAGTGGCCCGGGGCTGAAGGGTGTGTGTTTGAAAAGTCCACAACATCACTATTATAAATGTCTTACTTTACAAAAGGTGCACGGGGGGGTCATTTCCGTTGCAAGCATTAGGGAAGAGGTCACCTTTGCTGCACACAGGGAGACAATACATGGGGGCTACTTTTTTTTTAAAGGGGCACTGAGCCTATTTCAAGATTGTAGTAATGACCAGGCTTCGTGGGGAAAGGGTGTAAAAGACACAAGAGACAGCCTGCAACTGAGAGCCACTGCTATCGTTACTGCACCAGGTGCAGCTGCCTTGGGACCCATGACTGTGATAGGCTCACATCACCAAAACTAAGAGGAGCAGTGTTTTTGTCAGTTTCTGACTGATGCATTTGCCCTTCTTTATGTCTCGTACTTACTATGAATTATGAGCTATAGAAAATGTACCTCTGAAATGATCGTATAAACCCCATCTTCTGCATTCTGGCCTGCCCCTCTTGCTCCCCCAGTCCTTGCCATAAATGACTAGGGGGCTGGGGCAAGGACAGATTTAATAACATTTTGCTTAAAGTGGGGCTCAGGGCAAAAAATTCCGAAGACCTCTTCTAGGGGCTTTCTCTGCTCATAGGTTCTTTTTCAGAGAGCTTTCCTCATTGATTTCACTTTAGGGAGCCTTTCGATGGTTATGAACAGATTTACCATGCTAAAATCCATCTCATGATTCTGCATATACAGCAAACATGCAGTTGTGGTTCTTCGAGGAAAAGTAAATGATAGCTTTCCAGCTAACACTGTTCTAGTAAATATTTACCATTTGCCATAAACTGATATATTCAAATCTGCAGACATTGGTAAGAATCAAAAAACTGACTTGAGCACAATCAGACAACCATACCAAGATTACAAAAGGGGATCGGAATGTTAAACCTACCGAAAAGGAGAGGGAATGTGCACAAGTAGGTCTTTTATCCCAAAGGCATCCTTTCAGGCATTGACATATTTTGCGAGGGGGAATATTCTCAAGTATAGTCTGAGGAAATAATCTTTGAACTCTGGAGACCGCTTTTCTGGTAACTCGCAGGCAGAACATAATTTTTCTAATGGAAATCCCAGGTACTCCTTTGATTACCTAGCAACTGACCCTGGAGGCTTTGTCGACTGAAAATATTTTAATGTGCTCCCATGGCCAGAAAGTGATTATATTCCACTAAATTTAACGTATTCATTAGAGTGCGTTGTTTCTAGACAGAGGATTACTCGAGAAATTTCAAGATGGATAAGTATTAAAAAAGATCTAATATGAGAAAAGAGTCCTCGAGAATACAAAGGACATTAATCTAATGTAAACAACTGCAACAAGCATGATTATAACGTATGAAAACGATAATTGTGTTTCATTTTCTATAGAAAATGTCAAGAAGCACAACAGCACTGCAAAAGTTTACTTATATGTGAAGCTAAATACTTTAGCTTGATCTAAAAAAATATAAGGAACTCAAGAATTGTAACTGCTTAAATAGTAAATACAAGCAGGGTTCTATTGAGCCTGGCACTTGATGGAGAGTGGTTGCAAAAGGCTTGCTGAGGGCGCGGTTTTCTTCGTGCATATCTTTTCAGAAAAGGAGTCACTAAATGTAAATATTGGTTAGACTCTAGGGCCAGCTGAAGTCCGAAGTACAATGTTTACCCAGGTGACAGGCAACACTTTTCTCTCTTTTTTGTGTATGACCTACTGTTATCAATACCTCTTGCTTTGGTGGAATAATTAATCCCAATTAGAATAGGGGGGATTAAAGTTCTCAAGCCTCACACACATTAATCACTGTCCCGGATAGTTTAAAAAAAAGCTGCATGCTTTTGTAAAGGCTTGAAGAGTGGGCGATACAAAAGCGTGCCTTCTCATCCATGTTGTTATCCATTTTGAAGGCTTATCTATCAGATGCCCTAAGAAAAGAAAATCAATTCCCCAAAAACCAAATCAAGATTAAAATAATACCCTCTTTATTGATTATGGATCAAATAGCTGGTGGTTTATAAAGGCAGATCAACCGATTGCATGGATATTGTGAGGAAAATAAAATAAACATTAACACTAGTCACACTCATGTTATGCCTTTGGATAACATCCCCTCAGGATCTGTTTGAAAACTAAAGATCACAGCTTTAGAATTCTCGTCTCTTGCTGTACGGTTATGCACAGACTTGAGGTATTCATCTTGTCTTTTTGAAGCTGTGTCAACAACAGGTATAGACAACTGCAGGGTTCGTTTCAGTGAACTCAACAATTATCGACCCAACGGGCATATGCTGATTAACTGTATTTAAAAAAAACACACACATCATTACTTTGTGTTACGCATTGACATTACCTGTGAAAACCTAATCCTCTTGGAGTGCTGGCCTGCCAAGAGTACGTGCACCTCCTGCTGCAGTTATTAATGTTGACACTCGTCTCACACTGCAAATTGTAATCACTCAAGTACCCACCCTCTGAGCTAAGCACAGACCAACGGCGTCTCATACCTTGCATCGCAGTGTACGCAAAAGCCATTTCAAAAGCACCTGCTCTTTACAGCGCAAGGTTGTTACAGGGGTATCAACTCCTCATTTATCCAAATACCCACTCCAGGTTCTTCATACTATTGCCCAAGTTCTGCTGTCTTGCACAGTACAGTATTACCTGAGTACTCGTTCCTCATGTTGTGCCATCAAACTACTGTAGTAGTTCTCCAGAGTCACTTTGGTGATTGTGACCCGTTCCCGAGTGTGACTGCTGGGGGAGGTACATGGTGCCGGACCGGTCATAGCCATACCGAGTAAACAAAAAGAAAAGCCCGCAAGCACTTATTGGTAGTCTTCGATGCATTCACAAACACGGAAGAACAACAGAGATCTCAGGACAGAGCAACATGAGTAGTTTGCGAGGCCCTAACAGGGCCACGGGAGGTAGCGGATAATAGAAATGAAGGCCAGACTACTTGCCAGTGTATCGAGGGACATGGAAAACAGACTACTGACTGGGGAGTGGAAACAAAAGGTGGACTGTCTGCTTTGAGGGGGACGCAGAAAACAACGACATCAATAAGATTCAGCGCTGACAACAACCCTCGTAGTGAGGATGGCCATTTGTTTAGGTTTTCTCTGTAATGTCCGTTAATTGCGACTACAATCTAATTACTTCTGGATATGAGTCTGTCCAGTAATTTACGCCGAACAACCAATCACGTAGGTGAAAGCATGCAGCAGAAGCAGAGAAAACCGTGATGGCCTTCGATTGGTTAGGAAGTTCTAGTTGTTCATTGGCTGTTGGGCTTTGGAGGCTTGAAAGGTTTGAAGTTCTACTGCATCTAGTTGACGGTTCCTAGTTTTAATTGGGCATTTTGGTTGTTCCGTGTAATATTGGGTAAAATAAATATCCCCTGTCCTTGCGCTGTCTTCGATATTCTTTCATGGAGGTGTGGCCAAGGGACAGGGGCGTAGGAGACTTTAAAGTTATTGGGGGGGGGGCATCGGTTTACCCTGCACAGATTTCATGTGTTCTGTGAATCCCAGATTCCAATAGAGCTATTTAATTGCATAGTTTCGAAGTAAGATGAAAAGGCATGCAGTGCAAGTATGCTTTATTGTTAGTTGCATGTTATTTACATTCCTCAAATAAATTAGATCTAATGTAAATAAACATGTTTATGTTTACAAGGGTTCTGGTTGTTCTGGATGTTAAAGGGGTGTTTAGGGTTCAGGGGTGGGTTAATGAAGAAGGAAGTAAGGGCAGTAAAGGTGTTTTTAGCATTCAAGGGTGGGTAAGGATGCAGGGTAGTGGTAGTAAGGTTGCAAAGGGAGTTTTCGGTTCAGGGGTAAATGGAGGTAAGTGGTTGTTAGGCTTGAATAGGTAGCTAGAGTTAAGATGTGGTAGGGATGTTGGAAATTTGCCCTTTCTGATTAGTCACCCCTATTTCTTTTTTCCTATTTCTTAAACCTTTTTTTTCTGCTGACTATAGAACTCTGCACACTTTATCCCTGCAAACCAGTGGTAAAGAGCATGTGCTCCTCCCTTCAGTGTCATAAAACAAATATACTCTTCATTGGCTTATTTAACATACCAATAAGTCCCTAATATATGGTACAAAGTGAACCTAGGGCCAGTAAGTTAAATGTCACCAGTGGGCTGCAGCAGTCATTGTGCCAGCCAGTACAGTGACAGAGTAAAGCATGTCTTGAGGACTACCACTGTAGCCTGCCTGTGTAGTTTTAAAATGCCAATTCGTTCTGTCAAAATATACCCTTTTGTCAGGCTAACCTTCTTTTTAAGTATGAATAAGTTACCCTAAATGAGGCCTTACTGCCCAAATGGTAGGGAGCATGGTATTTAAAAGTGGGACATGTGGAAGTTTGATATCCCACAGCTATTTTAACTGTACCAAGGCTGGCTTCTTCCATAGGGAAATGCTGGATGACATCATAACAATTTACAATGCTAATTTCAGATTGGTAGCAGCTACAGAAGTATTTAATAGACTCTTTTTAATAATTAAACAAAATTCAGTGTAATGGTAGCGTTGAATTTTATCTAACTCTTTTGCCTGTCTATAGCCTCTGCAGCCCTTTTCTGTATGTATGGCAGCTTGATAACTCCCCTGTAGTGAGTTATGAGCTACATCCAGGATAAGAACGATTGACCTTGGGCTGGGGAGGTATTGTCCTTCCTTGACAGGATGGTATGGAAGCTATGCCCAGACACTTGGTGCACTTCAAAGGGGCCTCCCCTGTCAAAGGCAGATCCAGCTCATACCCGGACCTGCCTCTTCTTCTTTCCTTCTTATTAGCAAAGCACCAACCCCAGTGGGGGATAACTGCCCTAGAACTGGTTTAGAGTGACCAATGTGATGGGACTGTGAGTATCTTCTTTGAGATTACGTGTCAAATTCTGCTTGAATGTAACATCCTACTTAACAGGTTTGCTGGAATTTAACATTTTGTATTTCACCTTTATTACTGTTTTTGTACTGCATAAATACTTAACACATTGACTCTAAGTTAGACCCATCTGCTCTGTACCATAGAACCAGGGGGTTGAGCTCAAGTTTAATTAATGATTTTACTGGTTCACCCTGACAAGGATTGTTAGATCTGACAGCCCTAGGCTGTTCACCCCTAACTTTTTGCTTGCCTGCCTGCCTGCCTCCCTCCACTTTTGAGATACTGTTTGTGCTGGTTTTTAGACTCTGCACACTTTACTACTGCTAACCAGTGCTAAAGCGCATATCCTCTCTCTTTTTAAACATGGTAACATTGGATCATATGCAATTGGACTATTTAATTTACTTATAAGTCCCTAGTAGAGTTCATTATGTGCCCAGGGCCTGTAGATTAAAAGCTACTAATGAGCCTGCAGCACTGATTGTGCCACCCACTTAAGTAGCCCCTTAACCTTGTCTCAGGCCTGGCATTGCAAGGCCTGTGTGTGCAGTTTCACTGCCAATTCGACTTGGCATTTAAAAGTATTTGCCAAGCCTAAAACTCCCCATTTTCTACCTATAAGTCACCCCTAAGGTGTGCCCTGGGTAACCCCTAGGGCAGGGTGCTGTGTAGGTAAAAGGCAGGACATGTACCTGGGTAGTTTACATGTCCTGGTAGTGTAAAACTCCTAAATTCGTTTTTACACTGCAGCGAGGCCTGCTCCCTTCATGGTCTAACATTGGGGCTGCCCTCATACATTGTTTGAGGGGTAGCTGCCGATGTGAAAGGGGTAGGAAGGTCATATTTAGTATGGCCAGGATGGTGATACAAAACCCTGCTGACTGGTGAAGTTGGATTTAATATTACTATTTTAGAAATGCCACTTTTAGAAAGTGAGCATTTCTCTGCACTTAAATCTTCCTGTGCCTTACAATCCACGTCTGGCTGGGTTTAGTTGACAGTTCCTTGTGCATTCACTCAGACACACCACAAACATAGGATACGCAGCCTCACTTGCATACATCTGCATTTTGAATGGGTCTTCCTGGGCTGTAAGGGTGGAGGGCCTGCTCTCACACAAAGGACTGCCACCCCTCCCTACTGGGACCCTGGCAGACAGGATTGAACTGAAAGGGGACCTGGTGCACCTCTAAGCCACTCTTTGAAGTCTCCCCCACTTCAAAGGCACATTTGGGTATAAAAACAGGGCCTTTGCGCTACCACCTCAGACATTTCCTAGAGAAGAAACCTGAACCAGAACCTGCATCCTGCCAAGAAGAACTGCCTGGCTGCCCAAAGGACTCACCTGACTGCTTTCTGAGAAGGACTGCTGCCTTGCTGTTGCCCTGCTGTCTTGCTGCTCTGTTGATGTGCTGCAGAAGTGCTCTCCATGGGCTTGGATAGAGCTTGCCTCCTGTTCCCTGAAGTCTCAGGACCAAAAGGACTTCTGTCCTGCAACTTGAATCCCCGTGCAGCGAAAATTCGACGCACCGCCTGCCAAGAATGACACACAGCCTGCTTGCAGTGAAAAATTCACTGCACGCCGAGACCGGAATGACGCAGCCCAACTTCGTGACAGAAGATTGACGCAGTGACGTGCCCGGAACTTCGACGCACGGCCCTACTGGATCGACGCAAGCCAACTCACAACGACGCAGCCCGACTTCCTGAGAGGAATAGATGCAGAGTCTGCCGTGCAGTAGAAAATTTCACGCATCGCCCACCAGAATTGATGCAGTTCCTGTGACCTCGCTCCGCAAGCCCAGGATTCCACGCATCGTCCCCGGGGTGTCTGAAAACCCCGCAACCCGAAGAGAATCCAAGTCCGCGTGCCAGAAATCGACGCAACGTCTTCCCAGCGTGGAAAATAACTACACAAGTCTGTGTGCGAAGGGGCGAAACCAACGCACACCTACTGTTTTCCACACATCTCCTGCTCTGCGATCCCTTGCGAGGATTTTTCAGCGCAAACCAGGTACTTTGCCCTGCAAGAGACACTTGTTGTTTCTAGGAGAACTTAAGACACTTTTTATTGCGTTTACAGTAATATTTCAATTCTAAGACACTTCATATCACTTTTCAGTGATATCCCTACATTTGCTTATTTACATCTTTAATCGTTTTGACCTGCATTTAGCCAGATAAATATTGTATATTTTTCTAAACACTGTGTGGTGTATTTTTGTGGTGCTATATTGTGTTATTGTATGATTTATTGCTCAAATACTTTACACATTGCCTTCTAAGTGAAGCCTGACTGCTCAGTGCCAAGCTACCAGAGGGTGGGCACAGGATAATTTGGATTTAGAGGCAAGTAGATGTGAAGAGAAGTAAAGGGTTTTAGGGTTGAGCAGGTAGAGGAAATGGAGGTATGGGTTTTTAGTCTTCAGAGACAGGAAGAGGTAAGGGGCTTTTAGGGTTCAGGGCTTTGTAGAGGTACAGATTTGAAAGGGGCTTTAGGGGGTTTTAGGGTTCAGGGGCTGATACTGCTAAAAGGAGGTAAGAGGTTTTTAGGCTTCAGAACTGGGGAGATGTAAGAGATTTTTGGGGTCAGAGCTGGGTAGAGGAAGGTGGGATGTTGTTAGGGATCAGGGGCAGGTAGAAGTAAAGGAAGGAGCAAAAGGGTGCTTTATCGTCATACGGCAGAAAGAAGAGTGGTAACGTTTTTTAGGGTTCAGGGGTGGGCGGAGGTAAGGGGTTTTCAGGGCCCTGGGTCATGTAGAGGTAAAGGGAGGTAGGGGATTTTTAAGGTTTACGGGCAGGTAAAGGTTTAAGGAGGTAGGGGGTTTATGAGGTTGGATAGAGGTAAAGGGAGGTAAGGGAGTTTTAGGGTTGAAAGGACTGAAGAGGCAAAGGGTGGCAAGTGGTTTTAGTGTTCAGAGGTGGGTAGGGTTAAAGAGAGATAAATCATTTTTAGGTTTCTAGGATGGGTAGAGAGAAAGGGAGTTAGGGGATTTCTAGGGTCAAGGGCAGGTAATCACAAAGTTAGGTAAGGGCTTTTAAGAGTTTATGGGTGGGTACAGGTCAAAGGAGGTAATTGGTTTTTAGGATTAAAGGGCAGGTAGGGATAGAGGGAGGTAACAGAATGTTAGAGTTCAAAGCAAGTAGAGGTAAAGGAAGGTAAGGGGTTTTAAGGTTCAGGCAGGCAGAAGTAAAAGGTAAGGGGGTTTTAGAGTTCAATCAAGGGATCTTTTTAATGGTAAAAGGAGGTAAGGGGTTTTAAGGATTCAAAGGTGGATAGAGGAAAAAGGAAGTAAGAAGGTTTTAGGGTTCAGGGGTGAGGAGACGTAAAGGGTGGCAATGGGTTTTAGGGTGAAGGGATGGGTAGGTTTATGGGGAGGTATGGAGTTTTTAGGGTTGAAGGGCGAGAAAAAGTAAAGAGTAGCAAGAGGGTTTTAGGTTGCAGAAGTAGAAGTAAAGGGGTGATAAGTGTTTTAGTGTTTAGCGACCGATAGAGGTAAATGGAGGTCTTGGAATTTTAGGGTTCATATTGGGTAGTGATAACAGGAGGTAAGGGGTTTTAAAGGTTCAGGTGTGGGAAAAAGCAAAGGGAGGTCAGAATTTCTAAGGTTCCGGGAAGGGAAGAGGTAAAGGGTGCCAGGGGGTGTTAGGGTTCAGGGATGGCAAGAGGTAAAGAGAGGTAAGGGAATTTTATAGTTCTCTGGTTGTTGGGATAAAGGGAGGTAATGGGATTCTAGGGCTCAGAGTCAGTTAGAGGTAAAGGGAGGTAATTGTTTGATGGATTAAGGGGCGGGTCCAGGTACACAGAGGTAAGGGGGTTTTAGGCGTCAGTGATGGGTAGATGTAAAGGGAAGCAAGTGTTTTCTATGGTTTAGGGGGGGATAGAGGTAAATGAGGGGTAACGTTTTTTTTTAGTTTTGTGATGGGTAGAGGTAAAATGAGGTAAGGAGTGTTTAAGGTTCAGGGGGGTAAGAGGTAAAGAGCTTAAATAAAAGGGTAGGAATTAGGTGGGTTATCCCATAACAAAAAGAAATAAAACAGAAAAAATAACTCCTTGGCCATACTGAATGATAGCTTACAATGTCCTTAGCAACAATGGACCTTAGCAAGAAGTGCTTAACTTGCCACCCCATCTTGCCAGAGATGGGTGTTTTGGTCTTTTTACTTCAGAGGCTTGATGCCTGATCCCCTATTACAATCAGTTTGACATACATCACCCCATTTTGCAAGATTCCTTTTCATTGAAGTGAATTTAGAATTATTCATAAAGCTCCCCCATCACCTCATCTATTGTTATGAACTCATTGACCTTTCTCTTCTCCTGTGGACAAGCATTGCTAAGGCTGCAACTTCCACAGCACCCTACAGGCAATACTTAAAGTTCCAGGTAGGGTAATGGTAATAAGGGAGTGTGACGCTAGATCAGTGATACTCAAGTACAGCCCACAGGCTGCATGGGGCCCTTCTGACCTTTGGATTCAGCTCCCTTGTCAACAGCAGTACTGAGCTGTTGTTTACTCGATTCTGCCCTAACATTAAAAAGATGTTAAATAAATGGGCAAGCATTTGTTTTCAGGTTAATTGAAGTTAAAGAAAGGAAGTAACTAAGATTTAACTTAGGAACACTTTCTTTTTATTAAGACAAATGTTTTTCATTAGCATGCAGAACTGTTTGACCTTAGTACATCAGTTTATATCAGTGCATTGAATAGTGTTTTTATTTTCAAAGTGATATTTTTTAAACATGACTTTACAAAACATTCATGCTTCCTTCCACCCACACTGATAACAATCACAATAGTGACGTAAGAGGCAAGTCACTTGTTATGTGCAGGTTTTGGGTGGCCTGTTTTGGTATTATTCATGGACAACATTATAGTTTATTAAATCATGCACAGAAAAAGGTTTCATAGAGTGCACAACTTGAAGTCATGTATGTCATAGTCCTCATAAGTGATAAGGAAGATAAAGGAGGGAAGTGAAATAAAACAATTACCTAGAATCACACAATTTGGTCATGTGGGGAAGCCAGGATTGATTTAAGGTTTTCTGGTTTCACATTGTGCAATTCAGCCGCTAGATGTACATGCTTCACTTCTCCTACACCCACCTTACAGCCCCCAACCCTCGAAAACCCTCCCAACGCCATTCTGCCGGCATCAATAGAACTCTCTGTCACACCACAAACCAAACCATTTATCCCTTAGCAAAATGTTTGCGAGTTCCCATGCACTAGGTAATGCTCGGCCTGGGCCTGCCAGCCTGGTGGCACACGAAGTTCCCAGTCCTCCTCAATAGACGTGGCCAGGGTCGGATTGGGATCAACAATAAGCCCGGGCACTCCCAAAAAGTGGCTTCCATTTAAGGTGTGCATCTTTTTGCAAAGCATTTGTTGGTCAGTGTCACAGCATTCAATTTTGGAGATATAAGTAGTAAATGAAGACCCTGCAAATCACCGGTTTGATTATGTGATTAACCTTGAGCTCACTATGCTATCTTTTGGGCTTGCTGACAGTTTGTAGTTGATAAGCATAGAATTCAAAATAGTATTATATTTAAACAGGCTATGCACTTGAGCTACTGCTTTAGGTGGGATGAAAAAGGTGGGCGTGTTCTCTGAAATGAGTGTGGACAAAAAATGTAGCTAGGACTCTTTTATAAGAGATGTGCCTTTGTAACTATGGGTGTGGCCTGAACCATGAGTTGAAACCCAGGGCTTTCAAGGCGTGTCACCTGATCAGTATTTGAAGACCTCTGATTGGGTTTCCTGTTAGTGACTCGAAATACATCACAGAAGGAACACATACCCATAAAACAAATCATACCATTTGACTTTACTAGTGCTTGTTAACACTGATTTATCATATTTAGAATATAAATTAGTATTCTTCCCTTCATCTTCCGCTGCCATCCCCCTCTCTGTGTTAGTTGCTTACAGCCTTTTCTCTTCACATCTCCTTCTGTCAGCAACTGAAAAGTGAACTAACTTTGCCCGACAAAAAAGCAAGCATAGTAGTGTTTCTAGTAAGTTTAGATCTATTTGAATTAGAATGTGTTTTTGTTAAAATCTGCAAATTACGCTGGAGATGATGAGTTATTTGAACAGTGCGGCAAAGCCATAAGTATGCAGAAAATGGAATGGCCGCAGAATTGCAAAATTCCAGTGTCCCTGCTCATGAGTTGCTTGAAAAATGAAACATCGGAAGTGCACCTGGAAAAGGGAAATAGGGAACTGTATAAATAAAACGTGTGAAATGTAATAGAGTCTCCATCACTGGCCCCAACAAGTAAATTAAGGTTGTCTATATAGGGTCCTGTAGAGACCCGTTTCAGTGTCTATTTTTGCTGCTGCTTCTTAGCACTGCCAGGATTAACCTCCTCTCGCGGAAGCCCTAAAGCTTAAACCAGCGTTCAAGTGCTTTAATTTAAACATAAAGATGAAATAATATTCTAAAACAAAGATAAAATAACATCCGACCTTTGTGAAAAACAGGACTCTCCTACTGAAACTGAGACTTGCCTGCCAAGGTGCAAAAAAGATTTGAAGGTTGTTCTTCTGACCGTATTCTCTGCAGGCCCCTGGATTGACTTGGTCCACCAGGAAAAAAGGCTGCACCATCTGGTTTGGCCAGTAATGGCTGCACCATCTGGTTTGGCCAGTAATGGACTTGCTCAGCACGGAAGAGGGGTGACAAAGACCTGCCTGGCCGCTGCTTTTAGTCTCTGGTGAGGTCGCTCAACCTTCCCCACCCCCCACTTGTGTTCAGTGTGCCCGCCCGGCGGGAGAGATGAAGACACAAACCAACAGCAGTTTATTTTTCCCTCATGAAGATCAGTGATTCCTCCAGGCCCATTTGGCAACCAGGTCCTTCCCTTAGTCCAAATCTCTAGGCCAGTATTATTTTGCAATGGACCTGAGGCAGCCTAAAGGGTGAGTAGGAAACTCAAAACTGCACAAAATATCAGACAGTGCACCACAGTAAACAAAATCTGCCCACAGTTGACCCTTATGCACCGGCCCATCGATCAGTGCCCGACAGTCCGCCTTCCCAATCCGACCCTGGACATGGCCTGAATGCTGATAGCAAACTCAGGTTTATCCTCCTATTACTTTGTCTTCACACCTGAGGGCTTCTGGCAGCTGTAACAGTACGTTTTAAAGGTGCTCTGTAGGTGGTAGCAATTTAAGGTTGGGGCTTTAATAGGTACAGCTTTTACATGCTAATAGATCTGTCAATGGTGGAGATGAGTGGGATAATTCATTTGTCCCAGTCGTCCCCCAGCCCTTGTCCCCGTGAACCCCACACTCCAGAATCTGGGGGTATAAATCCCCTGCGTCCCCCACACTTCCTATGCCCATGCCAAGGGGTCATCATTACGAGTGTCCCGGTTCATTGCGATATGCATTATCTGTGAAAAATATTGGCACGTCAAATTTGCAATATTTATTGGTGAAGAAATGCTAGTAATTCTGTCAGGACCAGAGGCTCAGATTATGCTTCGCTCTATTTCCTGCATAAAACAACACCAGCCAATAAGAACAATATAAAGTAAAAACTAAATGACCCGTGGTTCGTCCCTAAGACCCTCCTTCTATAGAGGAAATTTTCTTCATTTTAAAATCCTCCCTCTTTGCTGCTACACAGCCAGTTAAGTGATATTATCCTTTATATGTCTTTGTGCATGTGGTAGTATTCGTAAATGTTATAACAACACAAGAGTGCTCTAACGGTCGAAGTCTCTCGTATCGACTTACCTTTTTAGAATGTTATGTATAATTGTATAGGTTAATCCTGCCGTTTTTTGACATAGAATCGCCGTGTGTTGTGGGGCAAGCGCACTACTGCTTCAGACAGCACGTCCCTCTACTGATTGTTAGTTTCCCCTGTGGATGGGTGTTTAGTTTTGGGAGCACGTCTTGCCTCCCAGCTGGTGGTTCCCTCCACAGGCTCAAGTTGTGGAGTGGGAGGGAGACACGGTGTCCTCTTTCTAATCCCTTGGGACTGGGCGCACGCACTCATGCATGAAGGCGCCATGCGTCTTCTGAATGCAGCGGCTGGATTAATCATAGTCGTCTAGCGGCGCTCTTCTTGCTAGTGATATATGGTGCCTAAATTGCCACACATTTGTGCCCTGGTGCTTCAACAACCTGCTCCCACTGCACCATGGTGCACGGGAGTGTGCACAGGATTGTAAAATGCCATCTAAAGCTCTGCTTAGAGTGCTGAACAGGTGGCTCCCACCAAGCAGTAGCTAAACTTTCCCCAGCTGGGATGAGCACTGCCTCTTTTTTAGTAGTGGCCACTACTACCTTAATTGCAGCCTAATCTGCTCCTTGTGGCCCCAACCTCAGTGAGTGATGGCCGAATATGATCAGTATGAGGATAGCTTGGAAACCTATGGTGAGAATAAAAAAGTCTTCCCAGAGGAGAACCAGGTCAAAGCAATAGATAATAGTGTGCAATTATTGGTGAACAAAGCTTTAGTTAAGGCCCTAGGGCCCCCCACCCAACATTTTCAGGGCTTTGCCCAGCAAAAAGGATGGTTACCTCTCCTTAATCTTGCGAAGGACTCCCATACTCCACTTACTACGCCTAGCAAAAGGAAAGCAAAAAGATGGTCCCATACTGAGGGGTTTGAAAAACTTTCTGAGACAGTCAGAGAAGGGCATGGGTATGGTGTTTCTCAACCCCTCTTTGCTATTCCTGATGAATCGCCTAAACCCACCGATCTTTCTGACTCTGACTCCCACTCCAGTGGGTACAGTGATAGTGACTAGGATGAGCCTTTAGGGCCCAGTAAGCAAGGGCGCACAGAACTCTAAACTGAAAACCGTTCCAAACACCCCTAAGGTATTAACATTCAAACCTACGAAAATCATCTACCCACGTGCATCCCGCTGGACCCACCCACAAGAGTTTGCCGTATATGCCCAAAGCAACATCAGACAAGCATTTGACAAAGATGTCTGTGCCCAATTACGCACGGAATGCCCCAGACCTAACCTGGTCGGTAAAGTGACAGAGACCCCCGAAGTAGACCCCACAGTGCTCAGTTTTATAAAGAAATAGGCAAAAGATCCCAATCAGGGTATAGACAGGGCGTGGTCTAACTGCCTGAACATCTCCAGACCTCTGACAAAGATTCTGGAGATTGCCTTCCTGGCCAAGGAGTCTGGCTAACCCATAGATCCCAATATTTTGGTGGGATGGGTACAACATGCAATACGCCAATTGGGGAATGCGAACATAGCCATCTCCACAGAGAGGTGGCAATCCAATCTCTTGCGCATAGACTCAAAGTTTAACAACTTAGCCTCCTCAGAGGCAGGAACAGTGGCTCAAGGCCTTCTGTTTGAGGGCCCTTTTGTTAAAGGCCTAGCCAAGTTTGCCACAACATATAACATGCTGGACAGAACTCAACTTTTGTTGAAAAAAGTCTTCCTCAGTACCCTTTTTGGCAGGATGGGAGATATAGGGTCTGTTTGGCAGGCCAAGGTTATTCCCAATGCCCTCAAAAAGAGGCCTCATTCCGTGGCCGGGGATACTAGCAAGAACAGTCCTCTTACAATACATTCTATCCCACATGCCCACAGGGGGTGGGGCAATCACGATTCCGCAGTGAATACCACAAAAGCTATCAAGGGACATCCCGAGATCCTGGGTACACAAGTGAGAATTATCACTTTGTCCGAAATAACTTTGGGGAGCAGGACTCATTTACTTCTTCACTACTGGCAGACTTGGACTCAAGACCCTTGGGTACTCGAATACACTCAGGGTTACATACTAGAGTTCTACTCCACTCCCTGCCAGCCAGGTCCTCCCCAGAGCTAATTTTTCCCTTCAGAACAAGAGCTCATATCAACAGAAATTCACCTTATCTTTTGACGACCCAGATCTTGCAGGATCTGGGCTTTGTCATAAATCAGCCAAAGTCATGTCTGACCCGCTCCAAAAAGATGAAGTTTTTGGGTTTCAAGATCGACTCAGTTTTGTCTCAGCTAATTCTACAGACGCAAAAGATTCAGAGTATCAAGAAGGTATTGGGGGCTGTGTTGTGCAGCATGACATTATCCTTGAGGTCAGTCGCTCGGATTGTGGGTCTCCTCACCTCGTTCTCCCAGGCCATGTTTCCGGGCCATCTTAATTGCAGGACTTTACAGAGACTAAAAATCCAGCATCTACAGAAAGGTCTTTCATACTCAGACCACGTTCACCCCAGAGGAAGCCAAGAAAGAAATGACCTGGTAAAATGGAACACATGGATACATAGAATGGCAAAGCGATCTTTGGCAGCTCCACTGACATAATTCTGGAATCAGATGCCAGCACATGGGCTGTGGAGCCAGATGTGGGTCCCTCACCACAGGAGGTCAGTGGTCATAGTCCAAACTCTAGCTCCACATCAATTGTCTAGAGCTCCTTGCGGGCTCTTTTGCGATCAAGAGTCAATCACCAGAACAAATAAATATTTTCAGAATGGACAATGTCTCAGCGGTCCAATATGTCAACCAGATAGGGGGAACAAAAATTTGGATGCTGATGGAAATTGGCAAGGATATTTGGCGCTTCTGTCTCCAGAATCACATTTCAGTCTTAGAGGAATATCTCCCGGGGAGATCAATTCAGTGGTGGACTGGAACTCCAGATATCTCTGTGACTACAGCGATTGGAGGCTGCATCTGAAAGTATTCTTCACCCTCAATCGCGTGTTGGGCCCTTGCTCAATAGATCTCTTTGCATCTTGACTCAATCGACAGATCCCTCAGTTTTTCAGTTGGCGTCCGGACCTCAAAGCAATGGCGACATATGCCTTCTTACAGGAGTGGTCTCCCAATCTGGGATATGCCTTCCCTTCTTTCAGCATAATCCCCAGAGTCCTGTTGCAAGTCCAACGACAGAAAGCCAAGCTTATCTTAGTGAACCCACTCTGGAAAGCTCAACCTTGGTTCCCTTTGGCTCTTGAATTGTCTTGAGACATTCCTTTCCTGATCCAGTCTAACAGGGACCAATTGCTGGACCCAGTAAGATTCCCTCACCCACTAATCTTTTCAGAACAGCTCGGACTAGTAGCATGGAGGGTTTCCGGAATATATGGCAGATGCCAGGCATTTATAAGGCACATGCACCCTACACCATTTTCTTACCCACAATGCCCTGCAAACCTCCAACTTTGCATGAAATCACACATTCTCCCCACATTTTTGTGATGGAACCTTTCGGAATCTGCAGGAATCCACAAAATTCCTACCAACCAACATTGTCACATCTATACCTCATATTCTGCCCCACTGGTCAGCGTGAAACGTTTTTTTATTTCAAACTGCCCTTTTGGACCCGCTTTGGTTCCGCCTCAATTTTGACATGTTTTAGCTCTTCCCTGTCCCAGGCACTTGGCATCCCTACACAAGTGAGGTATCATTTTTATTGGGAAACTGAGGGGAATGTTGGGTAGTAGGAAATTTGTACCGGTGCGGTGATCCCATACAGAAATGTGGGAAAAATGTGATTTTTTTGTTTTTTAGCTAATTTTAAGAGAAAACACTTGGGGATCCACGCAAGTCACACCTCCATGGACTCCATTGGATGTCTAGTTTTCAGAAATGTCTGGGTTTTGTAGGTTTCCCTAGATGGCTGCTGAGGCCAGGATCAAAAACACAGGTGCCCCCCGTAAAAACAAGTAGTTTTGTATTTGATCATTTTGATGTCGCAGGCACTAGCCCTATCCACACAAGTGAGGTACCATTTTTATCAGAAGACCTGGGGGAATGCTGGGTGGAAGGAAGTTTGTGGCTCCCCTCACAACGTTTTATCACCAAAATGTGAGGAAAAAGTGTTTTTTTTGCCAAATTTGAAGGTTTGCTAAGGATTCTGGGTAACAGAACCTGGTGAGGGCGCCACAAGTTACCCCATCCTGGGTTCCCCTAGGTGTCTAGTTTTCAGAAATGTCCAGGTTTGCTAGGTTTTCCTAGGTGCCAGATGAGCTAGAGGCCAAAATCCACAGCTAGACACTTTGCAAAAAACAGGTCAATTTTCTTTGGGAAAATGTGATGTGTCTGTGTTGTGTTTTGGGGCATGTCCTTTCGTGGGCACTCAGCCTACCCACACAAGTGAGGTACCATTTTTATCAGAAGACTTGGGGGAATGCTGGCTGGAAGGAAGTGTGTGGCTCCTCTCAGATTCCTGAACTTTCTATCATCGAAATGGAGGAAAAAGTGTTTTGTTTGGCAAATTTTGAGGTTTGCAAAGGATTCTGGGTATCAGAACCTGGTGAGACCCCCACCCTGGATTAACCTAGTTATCTAGTTTTTAAAAATGCACAGATTTGGTAGGTTTCCCCAGGTGCCAGATGAGCTAGAGGCCAAAATCCACAGCTAAGCACTTTCCAAAAAACAGGTCAGTTTTCTTTGGGAAAATGTGTCCATGTTGTGTTTTGTGTTTTGGGCATTTCCTGTCGCAGGCCCTAGGCCTACCCACACAAGTAAGGTACCATTGTTATCGGGAGACTTGGGGAAATTCTGGGTGGAAGGAAATTTGTGGCTCCTCTCAGATTCCAGAACTTTCTCTCACCGAAATGTGAGGAAAAGGTGTTTTTTGTTTGGCCAAATTTTGAGGTTTGCAAAGGATTTTGGGTAACAGAACCTGGTGAGAGCCCCACAAGTCACTCAATCCTGGATTCCCCTACGTGTCTAGTTTAAAACAAATGCACAGGTTTGGTAAGTTTCCCTAGGTGCCGGATGAGCTAGAGGCCAAAATCCACAGCTAGGCACTTTCCAAAACACACATCAGATTTCAATGTAAAAATGTGATGTGTCCATGTTGCGTTTCCTTTCGTGGGCATTAGGCCTACCCACACAAGTGAGGTACCATTTTTATCGTGAGACTTGGGGGAACACAGACTAGAAGAACAAGTGTTATTGCCCTTTGTCTTTCTCTAAATGTTTTCCTTCCAAATGTAAGACAGTGTGTAAAAAAGCCAACTTTTTGAGAAATGCTCTGTAATTCACATGCTAGTATGGCGACCCCGGAATTCAGAGAAGTGCAAATAACCACTGCTTCTCAACACCTTATCTTGTGGCCATTTTGGAAATACAAAAGTTTCCTTGATACCTATTTTTCACTCTTTATATTTCACCAAATGAATTGCTGTATACCCGGTATACAATGAAAACCCATTGCAAGGTGCAGATCCTTTATTGGCTCTGGGTACTTAGGGTTCTTGATGAACCTACAAGCCCTATATATCTCTGCAACCAGAAGAGCCCAGCAGATGTAATGGTCTATTGCTTTTAAAATTCTGACATTGTAGGAAAAAGTAAAATGTGGAGAGAAATGGCTGTTTCATCACCTTCATTTCATTTTTGTTGTATTTCTGCTGTTATTTTCTGTAGGAAAATCTTGTGGGATCTACAAAAATCACCCCTTGCTGAATTCAGAATTTTGTCTACCTTTCAAAAATGTTTAGCTTCCTGGGATCCAGCATTGGTTTCATGCTCATTTCTGTCACTAACTGGAAGGAGGCTAAAAGATAACAAAATATTAAAAATGGGGTATGTCCCAGTAAAATGCCAAAATTATTTTCAAAAATTTGGTTTTCTGATTCAAGTCTGCCTGTTCCTGAATTCTGGGAAGATGATGATTTTTGCCCGCAAACCCTTTGTTGACGTCATTTTCAGGGGGAAAAAAACCACAAGCCTTCTTCTGCAGCCCTTTTTTCCCTTTTAAAAAAAAAAGAAAAATTATTTTTTTTGCTGTATTTTGGCTAATTTCTTGGTCTCCTCCAGAGGAACCCACAGACTCTGGGTACCTCTAGAATCCCTAGGATACTGGGAAAAAAGGACGCACATTTGGCATGGGTAGCTTATGTGGACAAAAAGTTATGAGGGCCTAAGCGCGAGCTGCCCCAAATAGCCCAATAAAAGTCTGGCACCTGACGGGGAAAAGGCCTGGCAACAAAGGGGTTAAAGACACCACTTCTGTCAAGTGTTAACTCTAGATATTAATATTGTGTCTCACAGGAGACCCATGTGCCATTAGTAAACCAGAAGCCAATTATTGTTTTATTTAAGAAAATCAAAATTTTAATATCCTAAAAATTGATTTTCAATTTGTTCCATGACATAAAGGCAGAAGGTTTGTCTAAAAGACGTTGCAAGCCCACTGGCGACAGGCTCATTATTAGCAGGTTGTCAGCATGTAACATTTGGGTACGTGCATGGCTCCCAAGTTTATTGAATCTAGATCTCTGGAGAGGCATGCCATGTGGATGTTAAACAGTGGGAGCACAAGGACACACCCCTGTTTCAATTTAACTGTGGTGTAGATTTTACAGGTAGGTTTCATATCGTCCCGATCTTCCCATGCAAGCAGGTGTTAGTATGTAAAAAGTTGAATGGCCTTAATTAATGTTAGCAGAATCCCAGCTATTAATTTTATTCAGAGAAGGCTGCATGACACCCTGCAAAATGCAGCTTCAAAGTTGAAACATGGAAAGGCATGTAAGATGGATTTGCTGCTAATCATTTTCTCCATGCACATTGCATTGGCAGCTGAACTGGTTTAAGTGCCCTGCCTTGCCTACATCCAGTTTCATTACAGGGGATGAGCTTTCGGTTGTCTGCCCAGACAGGCAGCTCTTGTAGTACCAGGATGGCAAAATATTTCGATTCTATGTCAGGACCGGAGGCTTCGGATTATGCGTTCTCTTTCTTTACTGAGAAAATGACAGCAGCCAATCAACATTAAAACCATACAAAAACTACTTTTCCCAATATCACTTCTAGTCCATATCATGCCCAATCCCAGGCCTGCTCTTCGTAAAAATGTCTCTGCTTCCTTAGTCCTCCCTCTTTCTTTGCTGCTTTCAACCAGAGATAAGAACTTCACATCATACTGTTATTTAAGATTATCTTTTGTGATTTTGTACGGATTTACAGCTGTCGAGTGAGAGCGGGGATTGAGTGGCACTTTGCTTTGGAGGACCTCCCTCCTTTTTGTGCACGAAGTCGCGCTCGCACACGGACCGATCCTGTCTCTCTTTCAGATCGACACGCGTCCGGCTCTGATTTTTGACAGTGTCTTCGATCACGGAGCGCCCTTGTAGAGCGCTCCGCATCTAATGCTGTGCGCATGTTTTTCTGGCATCCAAGCGGAAGCCAAGCGAGCGCTTCAGCTTTGAGTACTAAGTCCGCTTTCTGTGGTAATGTACGCGCATGCATGCAAGACAATCACCGAAGGCAGATAGCCTCGGAGACCAGCTAGCATGCAGCTCTTCATTCCTCTATGTGGATTATCCCACAGAACTCCAGACAGGGCGAAAAAATGATTAAGGGCTTTGCCCTAGGGGACCTTTGTCTAGCAGGTGCTCCCTCCACACTTAATCTGGCCATTTTGAGACCTTTGGTCTCTCATTTACTTGGAGTATCTTCACATTAGACCTGCTGGGGCTATTCCCCCTAAAACCCACCCTTTTTTGAACTCCTCCATATCCTCTTGCTACTCCAGCATGGCGTACTACGCCAAAGAGGAGGAATACTGTCAAGAAGTGGCTGAAGTTCCCTATGAGCATCAGATGGAGGAGAGGCTAGTACAGATCCTGGGACACCATGTACAGGACTCTGCTAATCAGGCTCTGATAAAAGTCCTAAAAAGCCCTTTACTCAGCCTCTGGTAAGGTTTGGAGAAAGAGAATTGATGGGCAGACCCCCTCTGAGACACTGACTTGGGAAAGTTCAGTCTTCTGATGTGGGCCTTGCTCCGAGAGCCTCAATATGGCCTACTTCCTCAGCAGAAGTATTTGCTCAGATGGCTCCATCAGTCTTCATGGACCACGAGTCCGGACCTATGGCCTCTTTAGACTCCTCTGGCGTCTTCTCAGCCCCTTCTGCATCACGCACTTAGGCGTCCCACTCCTCCTCTTCTCACTCTTTCGACTCCGACCAAGCAAAAACGCAAGACCCGTCATAAGACAGGAGAGACTTTGACCCAGAAAACATTATTCTTTGACCCAGAGAATACATCCAAGATCTACTGAATGGGTGCCATGTATGGAAGTGGCACACTATGTGCAAGAGAGATTACGTAAACATTTTGATAAGGATGTACGTAATACTCTACGCTCGGAGTGTCATCGCCCCTCTCTTTTTGGCAAGGTGGCTGATACCCCAGAACTGGACCCTAGCAGGGCCATGTTCCTTAAAAAGTTTGCTAAGGACCCGAAGAAGGGCCTAGATTGGGCAGGGAGAGGTCAACTTCTTGACATCTCAGGGCCTATCACCAAGATCCTTGAGCTTTCGGTGCAGGCGAAGGAATCCAGTGCATCATTGAACCCTGAGGCTATTTTAGAATGGGCACAGAGGGCAATTTGTCTGCTAGGGAATGCCAACTGTGCCATGTCCACAGAGCGACAAAAATCCTTTTTAATGCGGATAGACCCTAAACTGGCTGAATTGGCCCCTTCAGAACCTGGAACACCGGCAAATGGTCTCTTATTTGGGGACAAATTAATAAAGGGCTTAGGTAAATGTGTTTCCACCTTCTCTGCTTTTGATAAGGCCCAGACATCTATGAAGAGGGTGTTCAGTTGAGTCCTTTTTACCAGGGCCAGACGCTACCAAGCGCAAGGCCGAGGCTTCTATCAGGCCTAATCAGGATACCCCCAGAGGGGTCGAGGCAACTACCAGGCTGCATTAGGGTTCTACTCTACCCAGACCAAAGGGGGTCGTGGTCGTGCATACAGAGGCAGAGGTCGAGATGGCTTCAACACCACAGATGCCACAGCATCAGGTGAGAGTAATCCCCTTTTTAGAGGTTATTCTGGGGGGGAGGTTAAAATGGTATCTCATATCTTGGGAACGCATTTCTCAAGATCCTTGGATATTGCAAACAGTCCAGGGTTACAGACTGGAGTTCTACTCCCCTCCAGAACAAGAGGTTTTTCCCCTTCTGCCCCTTTTTTTCAAACAGAGAGCAGTTTCATAGACAATGACATTGGTTTGCTTCTGTACAAACAGGCGATAATCAAGATGGTTCCCCACCTGTATGGGTTTATCAGCATAACTTTTTGGTGCAGAAAAAAGGCGGTGGTGCAGAAAAAAGGGCGGGCTCTGCTGTTGCCCGTTTTACAGATGTGAACCAATTTTACCCTAAATTTATCAATGTGCGTGTTTTTGGCCTGCCACACTTCTTCTTTTTTAAATAATTTGTTCAAAGCCTTTTTAAATTATTGGCTATCTTGATTTTTTTTATCCAGTTGATATCATGATTATATGTTACACTTAGGGGGGAGAATGTGGTGTCACAGCCAGACCTGCAGACTTCGCAACTGGGGAACCAGGTTCGAGTTTCGGCGTTAGCTCGACGTCCTGTAATTCTGGGCAAATCACTTAGGCCCTCATTTTAACCTTGGTGGTCTTTTGGCCGCCAGGGTTAATGTGGCGGTACCGCTGCCAACAGGCTGTATTATGTGATTGGCTGCAGCCAACCTGCCACTTCTCCACTCATACCGCCATGGCGGTATGAGCCACTGGGCTGGAGATACCTATCTCCAGCCCGGTGGTCAACATAGTACAGCCCATGGCATTATGAGCCGGCCTATCACCATTAGCCGTGAAAACCATGGTGGTAGGCCCTTCCGTTTACAGGGAATTCCTTCCCTGTCACCGATAGGCAGCTCCCCATCCCAACATTCACTTGACGCCCCCACCCTCCCTCCATCCAGACTCATCCCATCCCCCTTCGATCCACTCACTCACCCCCATACACGCACACACCACACAACTGACCCCACCCCCCACAGCCACACACGCACACATCACCCTCCTCCCCCACCCCTCCTACAGTGACAGCACCCCTCACACCCCCCCCTCCCTGCATATACGCACACAGACACCCACATGCACCAGGTATGCACCCATTCACTTAGACATGCACGCATTAATTCACACACTGACGTACACTCATTCACACATTGACATACATGCATTCATTCAGGCATACTTCCAGACACAGTCACTCACACAACACCCTCCCACCCCCATCCCCTGTCGGGAGCCCGACTTACCTTCATCGAGGAGGTCTTCCAGCAGGGAACGGGAAAGGCCACTGCTACCTCCAGTAGCACTCCACCAGTAGAACACCGCCAGGCCTTATTACTGGACATAATATGGCTGGTGGCGTTCAACTGGTGTGGCGGTGCTGGTGGTAGCAACACCAGCTTACCACCATCCACCACCATAAGCACTGCCGGATCTCCACCCTTATTGTGACGGAAGTTAGGCAGTGCTCATAATATGGCGGACGGATGGTAGCCACGGTGGCGGTATGTTGGCGGCCATCACTGCGGCGGTAGGCGGTAAGTGCCGCCAATGTAATAATTAGGGCCTTAATCTCCTGTTAGAAAAAGGGTCTCTAATTGGCAGAGGTATTCACCTTTGTCGAATAGGGACCGCAATGCTAGTCAGGGTAAGTCACACACAGTCCAAACTATCCTGTGCCCACCCTTTGGTAGCTTGGCACTGAGAAGCCAGGCTTAACTTAGAAGACAATATGTAAAGTATTTGTGCAATAAACCATACAGTAACACATTGAAAACACCACAAAAATACACCACACAGGTTTAGAAAAATATACAGTAACACAGTGAAAATTAAGGTAAAAATGATAAAGATTCAATAAGCACAAGTTGAGTTATCACTTTTTCAAGATTAAAGAGTCTTAAATCTCAGAAATCAACAGTTGTCTCTTGTTTGCACAAAGTACCTGGTTTGCGTCAAAAATAACACACGGAGACCGCAGAGGAGGAGATGCATGGAAAAATAGGGTGTGCACCGGATTTTCGGCTGGTGGCACAGACGATGCGTCGTTTGTTTCCACGCTCCAAGGAGCTTTGCGTTGATGTCTGGCGTGAAGGTTTGGTTCCTCACTGTAATGCGGGGATCTTTTTGATGCCTACGGCCAATGTGTGGAAGTCCGAGGCGTGTGGGATGAAGTCACTTGGGTTGCGTCGATCCTGTAGGCAATGCGTCTAAGGCTGTAAGGCACAGATGGATTTTAAGTGCAGAAAATGCTCACTTTCTAAAAGTGGCATTTCTAAAATAGTAATATAAAGTCCAACCTCACCAATAAACACGATTTTCTATTACCATTCTGGCCATGCTAAACATGACCTGTTTACCCCTTTCTGATCAGAATCTACCACTCAACCAGTATATGAGGGCAGATCTAATGCTAGTCTATGAAAGGAGCAGGCCTCACAGTAGTGGTACTGGAAAACGAATTTAGGAGTTTTCCTCTACCAGGACATATAAAACACACCTGTAAATGTCCTGCCTTTTATCTACACAGCACCCTGCCTTATGGGTTGCCAAGGGTCTACCTTAGGGGTGTTGTGTATGAAGAAAAAGGGGAATTTAAGGCTTGAAAAGTACTTTTAAATGCCAAGTCAAAGTGGCAGTGAAACTGCACACAAAGGCCTTGCAGTGGCAGGCCTGAGACATGGTTAAAGGGCTACTTATGTGGGTGGCACAACCAGCGCTGCAGGCCCACTAGTAGCATTCAATTTACAGGCCCGGGGTATATGTAGTGCACTTTAGCAGGGACTTATAAATAAATCAAATATGCCAATTGCGAATGAACCAATGTTACCATGTTTAAGGGAGAGAGCATATGTACTTTAGCACTGGTTAGCAGTGGTAAAGTGTGAAGAGTCCTAAAACCAGCAAAAACAGTGTCAGAAAAGTGGAGAGAGGCAGGCAAAAAGTTGGGGGATGACCACCCTAAGGCTGTCAGGTCTAACATCTCCCCATTCCTAAAGCCCAAAAGGACTGTGTCCTTGTGTAATGTAACTGATGCTCATGTAAAGCACTCTAATACCTTTGGGTCAAGTCTGTGCTATATAAAACTGCAAAAAAAAAAAAAGATGGGCTCTTTTTTCCCTATTGGCCATTTTGGAAGACTTATTTGTTACGAAGCTCCCTAATTTCCTCATTTACTGCTGTATCCTCAGTAGAAAATGCTTTCAGTTTTCTGCTTTGATTCCATCAGATGGCGGTCAGATGTGACACACGGTGCCAAAGATATAGGCAAGCCAAAAAAAGTTTTTTCTATGGAAACTAGGTCCTAACTATAACTACCTACTGGCAACCACCAGTAGGTTATACATGTATATGTATATGTATATGTATATACAGCCACAGATGTAGCCATCACTGCCACATCCTTGAATGTTCAAGGGTCAGCACACTGTAGGTAATACTGGGGATTTCCCTAAAGTGACAGCTCCCCTTTGACACTAGGGCCCTCATTATGACATTGTCAGTAAGTGCTGCTTACCGCCATGCTGACTGCCGCCAACATACCCTATACCACTACAAAACATGTACAACTGAGAGAGAGACACACCAGGAGCACTCACTGAATCAGAGCCACAGAACACCATCACCCATACACCATCCACGAACCTCACAGCACACACCCCAACACATCACGCCACACACCCTCACACACACTACACCCATGGCACCACAAAGACACCCCGGGTTCTGAGAGGAGGAGCTAAGGGTCATGGTGGAGGAAATCATCCGAGTAGAGCCGCAGCTGTTCGGATCACAGGTGCAGCAGACGTCCATTGCTAGGAAGATGGAGCTATGGCAGAGAGTCGTGGACAGGGTCAACGCCGTGGGACAGCACCCCAGAACAAGGGATGACATCAGGAAGAGGTGGAACGACCTACAGGGGAAGGTGTGTTCCGTGGTTGCATGACACCAGATAGCTGTTCAGAGGCCTGGTGGTGGACCCCAACCTCCTCCCCCACAACTAACAACATGGGAGGAGCAAGTCTTGGTGATCATGCATCCTGAGGGCCTGGCAGGAGTAGCAGGAGGACTGGACTCTGGTAAGTTAAATCCTTACTACTCCCCCCCACCTGCATGCCATCACAAACTCCTACTCCTACCCTCACCCCCATCACTCCTCCACTTCACATATACCCCACCATCAAAACCCCCCATCCCAATACCAATCCCTGCATGCAACACCAATGCATGGACCCCCATCACCACAGCATGCACACTAGTGACAATCACTTAGCCAACCAAATCACAACTCACACAAGCCAAAGCTGCCTTGGTAATAAAAACCATAGAGGGGAACATACTCATGCACAAGATATCACACGCAGAAACAATAACACTGCATTTACATCCCCACAGGACCCACACACAACGTCAGTGGAGAGGAGGTGCCAGCAACATCCAGTCCCCCCACCCCCCAGAAGAGGCCCACAGTGATGACAGCAGCTCTGCACGCCTGGATCAGGATGACCAATCTGGCCTATCAGGGACCTCTGGACAGTCGGTTACCCAGGCACAGTCCCATCCCACCACACAGCCTCCCTACTCAGGAAACACCACCACAGCACCCACCCAGTGGGCCCATCCCTCTGTCCCCAGGACACGTCAATCAGCAGTGTGTCCACCACTACAGGGACCCCAGGCAACCCCACAAACACAGGACGATCAGAGACCTGGGGTCAGTGGCAGTGGGCACTCTGTTCAGGGGACAGAAGCACAGGACAACAACGAAGCTGGGAGGAGTGCTGTGCGACAGGGGGAGGACAGGCCAAGGGAACCGACTCTCCACGAGGCACTCACCAACATCTTGGGAGCAAACCACCATTCCCAGGAGACCATGGTTTAGATACTGGGCAAGTTGCAGGAGACCCAGCGGCTGAAGGAGGGACAGTACCTGTGGATCAGGGAGGACCTGAGGGATATCCACACCACCCTGGTCACCATTGCAGGGGTGCTGACAGACATGGCCAACACCATGAGGGAGGCAGTGGCACCCCAACGGACCCCTGACACAAGCCACACCGATGAACAGCCCTCCACCTCTGCTGACGCTAGTGGGCAGGAGGCCCCGCCACAGGAACAACAGGCCACCCTGTCCACCTTGAACTGCCATTGCCCCACTCGCTATGCCCCCTTGGACTATGCATCTGTGATACCAATAGCCTGGACTCTATCCTGGACATTCCTCCATCATCAACCCAGCCCATTGCAATACCTATTATCACAGAAATAAACACCCTTGGAACTAATACAAGTATGGAGATTGTCAATTGATTGAAACATTTATTAGTTTAACAAGCTGTAAACATTGCAATTCAAATGTACAGTTATATATACATAGGTATGACCTGTAGTGGGCAGCAGTAAACACAGCAGGCGCCAGAGTGGGGCACAGATATCTGAAAATAGAGATTGCAAAGGGTACAGTAAGTGGCCATAGATTTGAGAAAATCAGGCTGCCATGTACAATGTCCAACACAAAACTGCAATGGAAGGTGAAGTTACAGTGTCTTATCTGTGTGTCACTGGAAGTACTGTTGAATTATAGTAGTAGACATAGTTGTGTCCACATCCTCTTCCCCTGCCTCCTCTTCGTCACTGTCCACAGGTTCCACCACTGCCACACGACCATCTCCAGCCTCATCCTCCTGCAGAAAAGGCACCTGGCGTCTCAAGGCCAGGTTGTGCAACATGCAACGATGATCTGGCACACCTTCTTCGGTGAGTAGCACAGGGATCCACCTGTCAGATGGAGGCATCATAATCTGGTCTTCAGGAGGCCAAAGGTGCGCTCAATGATCCTCCTTGTTCACCCATGTGCCTCATTGTAACGTTACTCTGCCCTTGTCCTGGCATTCCTCACTGGGGTCAGTGGCCATGAGAGGTTAGGGTAACCAGAGTTACCTGTAAATATTGAGGGATACCTGTTAGCCAGACACTCACCCTTAGGGCCAACCCCACACCAACAGACACTGGGTGGGGACCATGGGCTCACCTATTAGCCACACCCTGTGCCTCTGGAGTTGAGACATCACATATGGAATACTGCTATTCCTCAAGATAAAGGCATCTTGTACAGAGCCAGGATACTGTGCATTGACATGGGAGATGTACTGGTCTGCCAGGCACACTATCTGCACATTCAGAGATTGAAAGCTCTTTTGATTTCTGAACACCTGTTCATTTCTCCGGGGTGGGACAAAGGCAATATGTGTACCATCAATAGCACCAATGATGTTGGGGATATGTCCCATTGCATAGAAATTAGCCTTCACTGTGACCAAATCCTCCACCTGGGGGAATACAATGTAGCTGCCCATGTGTTTCATCAGGGCAGACAACACTCTGCTTAGCACGTTTGAGAACATAGGCTGTGACATCCCTGATGCCATGGTCACTGTCGCTTGGAAGGAACCACTTGCCAAGAAATGGAGCACTGACAGGACCTGCACTAGAGGGGGGATACCTGTGGGGTGGCGGATAGCTGAAATCCGGTCTGGCTCCAATTGGGCACACAGCTCTTGGATTGTGGCCCTATCAAGTCTGTAGGTTAGGATAATGTGCCTGTCCTCCATTGTCGCCAGGTCCACCAGGGGTCTGTACACGGGGGTATGTCTTCATCTCCTATTCATCCTCAGCGGTTGAACTCTAGGGTGAAAAACGGTGAGCAGATGGTCATATTCAAACATATATTCAAATTAATATGCCTTGCATTTTTTTTTACAGAAACTTAATGTGAACGTGTAGGTTCGTTGATGTGCCTATGTCTGCTGTGACGCAGTTAGGTGCCATGGCCTGTGCCTCCTGAAATGGCGGCCGCCTTGCCTGTGAGGTGGGACAAGTGGAAATGAGGTAATTCCTCTTACGTTGTGCGCCGTTGCGGGAGGCGGTCGACGGCCACCGTGCAGCACATCATTGGTTATCATTGGGCCTTAAGGGTTCCAGGAGCCAATGGTGATGTATGCCGGCAGTGACGGTACGCACCGCCGCGGACGTAACCGCCATTTTCTATCTGTTCACTCACTTGCTACCTGACCTTCAACAGGAGAGGACCTACACTGTACATGCTGCTGTGACCTGTGTCTGGAAGCGCCCATGGCTCGAGTGTCTGGGGAAAGGGCCCCTGCCTTCACTTCTGAAGAATTGGAGAGACTAGTGGATGGGGTCCTACCCCAGTACCCTTTACTTTATGGTCCTCCAGACAAACAGGTGAGTACACTGTGAGCACGATGCACAGGGCATGAATGTATGGAGTGCTGGGTGTGTAAGCCTTGTGTAGGGGGGGCTGAGGGGTCCTGGGCAGAGTGCTGCATGTTTGGTGGGCAATGTCTGTGCATAAGGGGATAGGAGGGAAATGGTGGTCCATGAGTATAACAGTCCGGGCGGTATGAATAACACCTTTTCTTATGTATCTTTTTCTGCAGGTCAGCGCCCATGAGAAAAAGGCTATTTGGCGTGCCATCGCCAAGGAGGTGCGGACCCTGGGGGTCTTTGACAGGCGAAGCACCCACTGTCACAAACGGCAAGGATGACCGCAGAGGCCCAGCTGGGGCTGGCCTCCCAACGAGGAAGGGGTGCCCGTTGTACCATGACCCCCCTGATGTTCCGCATCATGGCGGTGGCCTATCCAGAGTTGGATGGGCGCTTGAAGGCATCACAGCAGCCACAAGGGGGTGAGTACAGATGCAGAATCATGAATTTGCGCGCGTTAAGGTGTTACCTGGGTGGGGGATGTGGCCCTAGGCCAGGGCGAACATGGCAGGGTAGGTTCCATGATGTGCAAGCTCAGATGCACTCCAACCCCAATAATGCTAGTGGGCATCTGCTACTTGGCAGGGTCCTGTGGGTTTCAGGTGTGCAGCTAATGGCGTTAGGCATTGTACCCCATGACCTGGTGACTAGCATTATAACTGGTAGTGTATGGCCTAGTGCATAGGGCTGTTCCCTGTGAGTTTTGTACGCCAACGGTAGTGTTGTTGCTGACATTGACCAAGTGTATCCTCTGTCTCTCCCCCCCTTTTTGTCACCCTGTCCTTGTGTCCATTAGCATCATCTGGCGGAGGAGCAGAGGCACTGGCGATGGAGGGAGCTGCATCCCACATGGGCCTGGAGGCCAAATCCACCGACGGTGAGGGCACCAGTGGGACAGAGGGGAGCACCACAACGGAGACAGGAGGGTACAGTTCTGACAGCAACACCTCCTCCGATGGAAGCTCCTGGTGGTGGCGCACACCTCTGTGGCCACCCCAACTACAGATACAGCTGCCACCCCCATACCAGCACCGCCCTCCCAGCAGCCCCTCAGCGAGTTTCCCGTGCCCGCTCACCCAGGACGGTGGGCATCTCCTTCGCCCCAGGCACCTCAGGCCCTGCCCCAGTCAGCCCTGCTGCCCTCAGTGAGGAGGTTATTGACCTCCTGAGATCCCTCTCTGTTGGGCAGTCAACCATACTGAATGCCATCCAGGGTCTAGCAGGGCATTTGCAACAAACAAATGCATACCTGGAGGGCATTCATTCTAGCGTGGTGGCCCAACAGAGAGCATTCCAGGCTCTGGCCAACTCACTGATGGCAGCCATTGTCCCTTTCTCTAGCCTCCCCCCTCCAACTTCCTCTACCCAGTCCCATTCCCCTCAACCTCAGCCTATCCCAAGCAGTCCTTCAGACCTGCATGCACCCAAATCAACACACACAAGTTGCTCAGGCAAACACAAGCACCACACTTCATCCCACAGGCACTCACACAAGCACCATCCAGATGCAGACACAACAACATCCACTGCCTCCACTGTGTCCCCCTCCTCCTCCTCGTCCACCTCCCTCCCAGTTGCGTCTCCACTCACACATGCATGCACTACATCCTCATCCTCTACCTCCATCACCAGCACACCTATCACAACACGCCCCTCACTGGCAGTCAACACCCCCACATCCATGCACACGTCCCCTGTGTCCTCTCCTGCTGTGTGCCCCCTCCTCCCAAAGAACACAAACGCAAGAACTCAGGCACACAACAGCATCCAACCTGTGTACCTGCACACAAACACTGCAGACAGACACCTCCTACAACCAGTCCCTCTTCCTCCACTCCCAAACCTTTACCCTCTTCCAGTCCCAGTGTCCCTAAAAGGCGTCTCCTCTCCACCTTTGACCTATTCCCTGCCCCCCACCCCCTGTCCTTCACTTCGGGCCAGGGTGGGCAGAACCCAGCCCAGCACCTCAGCCACCCAGTCCACAGCCACTGTAGTTTCTGCAGCTACTGCAGGTGCGAGAGGCTCCAAGGAGGCACCCGTCAGCACAGCCAGTGTGCCTGCACCACCTGCCAAGGGCAAGAAGGGGCCGCCAGCTAGCAAGGGCAAGAAGGGGCCGCCAGCTAGCAAGGGCAGGAAGGGGACACGAGCCAGCAAGGGGAAGGAGGCACCACCAGCCAGCAAGGAGAAGGAGGCCCCACCAGCCAGCAAGGGGAAGGAGGCCCCACCAGCCAGCAAGGGGAAGGAGGCCCCACCAGCCAGCAAGGGGAAGGAGGCCCCACCAGCCAGCAAGGGGAAGGAGGCCCCACCAGCCAGCAAGGGGAAGGAGGCCCCACCAGCCAGCAAGGGGAAGGAGGCTCTACCAGCCAGCAAGGGGAAGGAGGCTCCACCAGCCAGCAAGGGGAAGGGGGCACCACCAGCCAGCAAGGGGAAGGAGGCACCACCAGCCAGCAAGAAGAAGGAGGGAACACCAGCCAGCCAGAGCAGGAAGGGAACACCAACTGGTAGAAGCAAGGAGGCACCACCATCTGCCAAGGGCAGGAAGGGGACAACAGCTGCCAAGGCCAATGTAAAAGGAACTGACGCTGCAGGCAAGATGGATCTGGTGCCTGGGGCAGCATCTGGGCAAACAACACCAGCCATGGCACTTCAGCCGTCCGAGGCTGCATGGGAAGAGTTGGAGCCTCCCCCCACCACTGAAAGTACCGCCACGTGCACAGCAAGCAGCACCGCCACCTGCACCGCCACCAGTACCTCTGCCAGCAGCAGCAGCCCCAGTGGGCAGCCGTCCGAGGCTGCAGGGGCAGGGCTGGAGCCTCCCCCCACCACTGACAGCACCACCACCTGTACCGCCAGCAGCACCGCCACCAGCACCATTGCCAGCAGCATTAGCCCCAGTGGGCAGCCGTCCGAGGCTGCAGGGGAAGGGCTGGAGCCTCCCCCCGCCACTGACAACACCGCCGCCAGCACCGCCACCTGCACCGCCAGCAGCACCACTGCCGGCAGCAGCAGCCCCAGTGGGCAGCCGTCCGAGGCTGCAAGGGAAGGGCTGGAGCCTCCCCCCACCACTGACAGCACCGCCACCTGCACCACTGCCAGCAGCAGCAGCCCCAGAGGGCAGCCGTTCAAGGCTGCAGGGGAAGGACTGGAGCCTTCCCCCACCACTGACAACACCGCCATCTGCACCACCAGCAGCACCACTGCCAGCAGCAGCAGCCCCAGTAGGCAGCCGTCCAAGGCTGCAGGGGAAGGACTGGAGCCTCCCACCCACCACTAACAGCACCGCCACCTGCACCACTGCCAGCAGCAGCAGCCCCAGAGAGCAGCCGTCCGAGGCTGCAGGGGAAGGGCTGGAACCTCCCCCCACCACTGACAACACCGCCGCCACCCCCGCTACTGTCATCCTCTGAGCAGCTGTCACCGCCAGCGAGCAATGTGTATTTGTGCCTACATGGGCTGTAGTGCGTAGTGGCCCCTGCAACACCTGTGGTGTCGCACCCAGGTGACAGACTGTGACCTTGCACCATCCAGGATCAGCATCACAGGGCACAAAGCCCCTCCAGAACCAGTGGAAGAAGGCATCCACTGACCCCCTCCTTAGCAGGATGAAGCACACTAGGCACAAGGCCCCCTCCAGAACCAGTGGAGAAGACATCCACTAGAGAGACTGTGGCTTTGCACTCCCCAGGACCACGCAGTGGGCAAACCACCCACTTGAGAGACTGTGGCTTTGCACTCCCCAGGACCAAGCAGTGGGCAAACCACCCACTAGAGAGACTGTGACTTTCTACTCCCTAGGACCAAGCAGTGGGCAAACCACCCATTTGAGAGACTGTGGCCTTGTACTCCCCAGGTCCAAGCAGTGGGCAAACCACCCACTAGAGAGACTGTGGCTTTGCACTCCCCAGGACCAAGCAGTGGGCATCACCCACTTGAGAGACTGTGGCTTTGCACTCCCCAGGACCAAGCAGTGGGCAAACCACCCACTAGAGAGACAGTGGCCTTGCACTCCCCAGGACCAAGCAGTGGGCAAACTACCCACTTAAGAGGCCATGGCTTTGCATTCCCCAGGACCAAGCAGTGGGCAAACCACCCACTTGAGAGACTGGCTTTGAACTCCCCAGGACTATGCAGTGGGCAAACCATCCACTAGAGAGACTGTGGCCTTGCACTCCCCAGGACATCGCAGAGGGCATGTAGCCCCCACCAGGAGCAGTGGCGTTGTACCATCTTCCAGCTGAGGTGCCCCCCCCCATTCCCCGTCCCCCTGAGGTGCCTGTTTGTTTTCGACCTGATGCCCCTGCTGTATTCTCTCCGTATTGAGGCAGGAGTCAAGTGTGGCCTTTGCCTATGTGTTATGGCCCTGTGGGCCACTGACATTTTGGATTGGGCATTGTCCCTCCATTTGTATATATTGTACATACTGTTTAGTGCTTTAAGGATGTATTTATCTAAATTTGTAATAATGCACTCACTTTAGTCATTACCTTTTGTCCTTGCGTTATTCCTGAGGGTTATGGGGTGTATATGTGATGTTGTCGCATCTGTTTGTGTGTATGGTGTTGGGGGTGGGGGTGATGCGTGTGTGTGTCACTCTTTTTCCTCCCGATCTCCCTTGTGTGCTAGGTGCAGTACTCACCGTGGTCGTCTTCGCCGCCGATCTTGCCCTGGTGTCGGAGGAGGTAGAGCAGCATTGGAAATATGTGCAATTCGGGCTCCATGGCGTTGTTGTTCTTCCTTGAGTGTCGAGAGGTGAGTTGTTTCCCTTCTGTGTACTGTTTTCGCCGTGCTTTTGATGGCGTTGGTACTGCCCCGGAAAAGGTGGCGGATTGGTGTGTCATAATACAGTGGGCGGTACATTGTCTTCCACCTGGCTGTTGGCAGGTACCGCCGCGGTGTTTGTTGCTACCGCCATGGCGGTCAGAGTGTTAAAGTGGCTGTATGTGTTGGCGGTTTCCACTGTGGTCATAATTCAATTTTTCTTACCGCCGGCCTGTTGGCGGTATTACTGCCGCTTTATCACCGACCGCCAGGGTTATAATGAGGGCCTAGGTCCTGTCAGATATAAACCTAGGACTTATTCGCTACCATTGGACTCGTACCTCATATAAAGAACCGAGGAACAGCAACAATTTAGCATTAATAGTTTGCAATTTGACTCTATGATTACCCAAACATGTTTTTTATAAACTGAGTTCTCTTGTTTTCAGTATACTTGTGCTACCTCGTTTTTCCATTTCTTCCCCTCTTATTTTTTTCTCCTTTTGCCAGACTCCAGATTTAACAAACTCTCAATTTTTATGTAAGGATTATTTCTCTTTTATGTGTTTGATAATTTATATTTTTAATCTCCTATAGCAATATTATAAAAAATTACACTCTTAAGATTTAATAAACATTGCAAAATCGGAATATCCAAATATTTTGAGAAAGAAGTCTTATAGAAAAGAACAAGAAAGCGAAGGGAAAGACAAAAATAAGTAAGAACAAACAAGACGTGAAGAAGAAAGAAATACAATAAATGGAATAGAGTAAGAATGCATTGAGCGCAAAGAGAGAAAATTAGTGAGAGGTAGCCAGAATATGTCAGATTTTTATTTTTTGAGGTATACTAAGAGAAAAGATAGTGTGAATTCTATGTTCATCACATACAAAATTTCACCAAGTGAGTACAGACAATTTAGATAAATCAATCCAACATGAGAGTATATCTTCAAAGCAACTGCGATATAAAGATCTGATAATGTAGGTGTATGAGGAGCAAAAAAGAACCTAAGAAATGCTAAGTAGTGTGAGAGGTATATTACATTTGAGAATTTTCATGCATTTATTCCAAACTAAGATCCAAAAACCTTTAACATGATGACATTTATATTAAATATGAACTAATGAAACATCAAGGTCAGAACAGGAACAGCAAAGAGAAAAAGCTGAAGTATCATATTTGGCAACATGTAAGAGTAATAATAGCTCTTTTATATGCATACAAATGTGACTATAATATGTGCTGCTTTTATAAATTTTTAATAATTTAAGCCATATTTATCCTAAAATTGAGAAGATAAGGAAATAACCAAATCTTCTTCCCATAAAAGTTCCAAAGCAGTTTTAGGTTTAGGCATAGTTGGGGAAAATAAGGTCTTGTAAATAAAAGCAGCCTTGGGAAGAGATCCGATCAACAGGTTATGAGGACATATAGGGCCTCATTACGGCTTTGGCGGTCTAATGGTAAGACTTCCGCCATGGCGGCCCCCAAAAGACCGCCATATTGCCGGCAACCTGATTGCCGGTTTAAGAGACACACTGAAAAGTCCACGAAAATACAGCCAAATATCTGAACCCGCCAGGACACTGAGGACGGTAAAAAGGTGATCCCACCACCGGCCCTGCCAGCCCAACAGAAATCCACCCATCAGATTGGGTGGATGCACAAATCACGACAGCAGTACTTCCGTAGCGGAAAACTATTGGTGATGCCAACCGCGGTGGTCGCACCTCACAGCACAATGAACACAACACCACATTGAATAGTTTGAATACCCCACACCTAACACACGTCCACGCACACAACACACCTGCACACTGCATTATATAACACACCCTGACACAACCCACAATCCTTTGTAACCTGAACACCACACACAGGCAAGGGAAATTGTACACAGAAATAGGAAAACCAACATTAGGCATCCACATACATTTCACTACACACACATCACACACCTCCACAACATACACAACACACATTTTACTACCACACACAATTCTCAACAACTGTCATCACTCACACCACAGCACCTACACCTCACCACTTACCTTTTACTCCAGCCTTTTATCTTTGAACACAGCCCAACCGTCTTCACCACCACTACCATGTCCCCACAAAAACACCTATGTTTCACGGATGAGGAGTTGAGGGTCATGGTGTATGAAATTGTCAGGGTAGAGCCACACCTGTTTGGAGCACAGGTCCAGAAAACATAAATTGCCAGGAAAATGGAGTTGTGGCAAAGAATAGTCGACAGGGTCAATTCTGTAGGCAGCTATCCACGCACAAGGGAGGACATCAGGAAGAGGTGGAACGGCCCTAGGGGAAAGATATGTTCCATGGCTGCTAATCACCAGCTGACGGTCACCAATACTGGCGGTGGACTCTCCTACTTTCACATCTTGGGAAGAGAAGTTCTTGGACATACTGCATCCTGAGGGCTTGACAGGTATACCTGGGAGAGTGGAGTTGGATGAGTCCCCACAAAATCCATGTCATCCATTTGTCATTTCCTACATGCTCCCTCACCACCTTAACCCACCTTAATCCACATACCACCCACCACACCTCTTTCCGAAGGTTCTAATACTCCTCTCTGGCATGCCGCATGTCCACTAAAGTGACCTGGTACCACAGCCCTTGGAAATGGCACATGAAGTACTGGTAAATCATAGCACTTCAATTCCCAGAATGCAATAACCCACCAATGTGAAAATTGTAACAGTGCACAAAATGTGAGATGTCATGCTTGTGAAACTAACTACCCCATCTTGATTGTGCAATGGCAATGACAGCAATGCAATAGCCCACTCCCACTATCATCACCAAAAAAACACAGCTATAGCTGAGTTCCCAGTCACAATGCCCATATAAGTAAGATTCCTAAGATTAGAATGTACTCACCTGTGATGGAAATCGTGATGTAAAAGTGGCTGCACATGCAGTATAACAAGTTACAGGTCAATATCCATTGCATACTCCTATACTATATCACTACTCTGACACTATTGTGCACTGTACTCCTTTGTTGTGCCATGTATCATGTCAGACACTTCAGTAGGTAACAAAGATGAACACCCATAGCAATAATCTGACAACATAAGATGGTATCAGCAGTCCAATCAATACCAACATCGTTTAACAGCCATAAGTATGGTGCATGGTATGGAAATTACAGAGTCTCATGTTGTACCAAGCTAGGCTGTGCAGCAGCTATGATTTTCATTTGTGGTGATCGTGTGAAGGCACTGTCTACATCTCACACAACATCAACCAAACCCTAAATGTAACAGCAACTCTGTGTTCCACTTTTCCCACAGGTAACCTTGCCATGTCACCGTGGACAGGATACCAGAGACTGCCGCAACCCCTCTGGATGAAGGCCCCAGTGAGGACAACACCCCTGGATGTGTGGACACTGAAGAGGAAGCTGGCCCATCAGGGACACCTGGTTAGTTAACAACTGTCAGCCTTACCCTGCCCACACCGACTCCCCCCATCCCTGTTGCATCTACATCACAGGCAGCCATTTGCCCCCAAACCTGTGTCCCAAGGACTGTATCATCCATTGTGTGCCCATCAGTACAGGTACCTGAGTCTCCTCTTGCCACGCCCGACAATGATGGTCCTGCCACCATTGGGAGTGGGCACATTGTGTCAGGGCACAGGCACGTGGGGGTAGGGTGCATGGGAGGGATGCTGTGTGCCAGCGGTTGGGGGCTCCAAGGGACAATACTGACCAGGAAACCATCTCCCAAGTCTTGGGACCATACCAAAATTCCCAAGGCATGATGGGCCAGGTGATCACCATGATGGGGGAAATCCAGCAGCTGCAGAGGGACCATCACCAGGAAGTCATGCAGCAGTGGCAGGCACAAAATGCCTGCCTTGCATCCATTGCTAGGCTGCTGAAGGACATCAATACTACCCTGAGTAGGACTGCAGCACAACATCAGGCCTCTTCCAATAGCATTGAGTCTACAAGCCCTTCTACAACTGCAGCTGCTAGTGGATTTGAGGCCCTGCCAAAGAAATATATGCCTCAGACACCCCATCCTCTGAAGCAGAGGAACCCCCTCCCACCACAAACGTGGAAATCCACCCAGACATCCAGGAGGAGCAGATGCCAAGACAAAACCCACAGCCAGGAAATGAACTCCTGACATGTTCCCCTTGTGTGCCACAGATACACCCTGTTGACTGTTCTTAAAGCAAACTTCATTTTCCCTGGTATAATGACACTGGATGTGTGTATCCAAATGGTGTTGCAGCTACCCTCATGATTCCAGCCACCATGACTGAACCCTTCACTTTTTTATATTGTGTCATTGTAAGTTCCTTGTCACATATTGTTTAGCTGTTCACAATAAATCACACTTTAACACAGGTCCTGTGTATGTGTCTTTTATCCAGCATGTACAACTGTGATGCATGGCAACTCTGCTATCAATATGTCCCTCTGTATTGTACAACCTATGTCATGGACATCACACGTGGACACTATCAGCATAACACTCGTTACATTAGGATTCAAACATGGATAGATTAAAAAACTTTAGTATGCTTCATCTACAGACATGTATTGGTAGACATGCAAACAGCACATTGAGTATAACTGAAAGTAACATCAGGATGTTTGATCAGGTATCAGACACTGCTAACCCACAGGATTCAGAAGTTGATGACATATCAGTCTTCCTACAAGCCAGTAGGCATACAGAATGTTCCTATGTATCACCTGGTAAAGCCTTAGCATATGACCATACATTTGCTACCTAATGTACTTACCCCATGGTACAGACAGATATCAGTGCTGATGTTCCCAGTCCAGGGATCTTTCAATTAAAATGGTCATTGAAAGGTTGCCACTCACCTATGTCAGGCTACAGAGACATGCACATTGTTCTGCAAAGTAGGAACACACTGACAGCTAGGTGCAGGGTAAGTCACATACAACAATAACCATTGTGGTAGCTGACACATGTGGACACACCACTTGCACTATTTGACCACCTCCAGTACCCTACAGGTAAACTTGAGGGGTAGACACAATTCCACCCCGGCGTCCTGACAGTCAGGCCATGTAACTTACACTTGACATACTCATTGTATTCAGTACCTGGTTTCAGCCATGTCCACTTCTCATGTGTGCCTGCAATTCCCATCTGTCTTTGACACTGTCTGTGACGTGCCAATGATGATGAGCCAAACTGGTAGTCACCAAATCTGTTGTTGACATAGATGACAGATAGGACATACCAGAAAACATTCCACAAAGCAGACAAGTTATGTTCACAAGAGTGTCATTGCAAGTGCATTAACAATACATGATATTGTATACCAGTCTGTTCTTTCCACAATACCACATTACAGTCTGCATGCACAACAACTCACTCATAGGCATTTCAGCTACCCAGTGCCCCATAGCGGATGGTAAAGAAGAGATAACATGCTGCACATCAACCCTAGGTTAATTTTCTTAATGACAGCATCACAAATAAATCACATACCTTGAGTCAGTTGAAGTACTGATTGATGAGATCTGATCTGGAGTCTCCTGCTTCATCCTCATCTAGCTCATCATCACTTGGCAAATCAGCTGGCTCCCCCTCATTTGGTCGAAGTGGTATCTGACATCTCAGGGCAAGATTGTGGAGCATCAACAATTATTTGACATACCTTGTTGGGTGACTAGAGAAAGGTTCCTCCTGAAATATCCAAGCACCTAAATCTTACCTTCAGGAGCCCAAAAGTCGGTTCCAGAACACATCTTGTCCTCCTGTGGGCCTCATTGAAGCAGACTTCCCCGGTGTGGTTGGGTACCTCACTGGTGTCAACAACTAAGGAGGGTTAGGATAGCTAGAGTCACCTGTAAGCAATTTAGTAGAAAAACACAAACATATATGTGGGACATGCAAAATTGTGATGGCAGAAGACATAGGCCCTCATTACAACATTGGCGGTAAAGCCCGCTTACCGCCGTGCAGAAGACCGCCAACACACCACTGCGGTGGTGGAATTCCGCTACAGCTATTACGACCCACAGCTCGGAATCAGCCAAAATCTAGATACCCACACAAGTCCGCCACACCAAAGGTCAGGGATAAACTGGCGATAACAAAACCTCCACCGTCACGCTAACAGGAATACGCCCACACTATCACGACCCACGAATCACGCGGCGGTCTTTCAACCACAGTATTCCATTGGCAGTACACACTGCCATGCTCAAAATACACTTACAAAACACAACCGCATTGGACAAATCGAAATACACACACCCAATACAATATAAAACACACACCCACATCACCCACAAACCCCTACGACAAATATTTAGAACAAAGCACAGAGAGAGACACCACCATCAACAAACTAGCATCCACAGGAACACAACACCATCACTCAGACAACATCCACGCACCTCACACAACACACACAAACACATCCCCTCACTCATCACAACACACACCACCTCACACATCACCCACACCACCCCAGGGCACCGCAAAGACACACCCCAGGTTCTCTGAGGACGAGCTCAGGGTCATGGTGGAGGAAATCATCCGGGTAGAGCCACAGCTATTCGGATCACAGGTGCAGCACACCTCCATTGCTAGGAAGATGGAGCTATGGCGCAGAATTGTCGACAGGGTCAACGCAGCGGGACAGCATCCAAGAACACGGGATGACATCAGGAAGAGGTGGAATGACCTATGGGGGAAGGTGCGTTCCGTGGTTTCAAGACACCAGATTGCAGTTCAGAAGACTGGCGGCGGACCCCCACCTCCTCCCCCACAACTACCAACATGGGAGGAGCAGGTCTTGGCTATACTGCATCCTGAGGGCCTCACAGGAGTAGCTGGAGGAATGGACTCTGGTAAGTCAAATCTTAACTATTAAATCCCCCACCCTACCTGCATGCTATCACATACCCCCACCCTCACCCCATCACTCCAACACCTCACATATGTCCCACTATCACAAACCACCCATCCCAACACCAAGCCCTGCATGCAACACCAACGCATTGACACCCTTCACCAAAGCATGTCCACTACACATACCCACACAGATCCCCAAACCAAATATTACACAATGGTCCTAGACAAGAATGTAAGCACTGGGGTACAGGGTCCCCCACGCATTGCACATGATGGCACACACAGATGCAATAATCATGCCTTTACACCCCTGCAGGAACCCTACCCAACGTCACTGGACAGGAGGTTCCAGACATGTCCACCCCCCCACAGAAAAGGCCCACAGTGATGACAGCAGCTCTGTCCAACTGGATCTAGAAGACCAGCCCGGCCCATCTGGGACCTCGGGACAGTCGGTTCCTCACACACTGGCACATGCCACCACAGAGCCTCCCCCCTCAGGAAACACCAGCACAGCACCCACCCAGCAGGTCCATACCTCTGTCTCCAGGACACTTCAAGCAGCAGTGTGTCCACCACTACAGAGAACCCAGGCAAACACACAAACCCGAGAACATCAGGGACTGGGGGCAGTGGCAGTGGGCACACGGTTCAGGGGACAGAGGAACAGGAAAACAGGGGAACTGGGAGGACTGCTGTGCGACAGGGAGAGGACAGACCCAGGGAACCCACTCTCCATGAGGCCCTCTCCAACATCATGGGAGCGTACCATCATTCCCAGGAGACGATGGCAAAGGTACTGGCCAAGTTTGAGGAGACCCAGCGGCTGCAGGAGGAACAGTATTTGGGGATCAGGGAGGACCTGAAGTCCATTAACACCCCCCTGGTCACCATTGTAGGGGTGCTGAAGGACCTTGTGAACACCAGGAGGGACATTGTGGCACAACAAGGGGCCCCTGACACTAGCCTCGATGATGAACTGCCCACCACCTCCACTGGCGCTAGTGGACAGGAGGCACCACCACAGGACCACGACACCAGCACCCCACCCCCTGCAGATGGAGAACCACCCTGCAAACGGTCCCTGAGATCCAGGACAAAGGCAGAGAACAATGCCAAGACCCCCACCAAGAAATGAGACCACCCTGAATGTCATCCTTCTGTCCCACTTCATCACCCTGTCCATCCTTAAACTGCCCTAGCTCCACTTCCTATGCCCCTTTGGACAATGCACCTGTGAGACAAATAACTGGACTCTGCCATGGACATTCCTCCACCATCACCCCTGACCATTTTCCAACCCCCTCCACTAATTTGCACTTAAATAAACACCCCTGAATAACAAAACAATCTGGAGTCAGTCTGTGCTTTCACAAATGTGTATTTGCAATAACTGAGGAAAATAGCAATGTCCATTGTATTGTCAACATATCTATGTCACACAGCTCTAGTCCATGAGGTAACATAGCAGAGGTCACACAGTGGGATCCACATCTGTGAAATGGAAAGGCAAAGTGACAGGTCAGGGTCCATACACTGGGTGAAAGTGACAGACATATGATAGGTCTAACAATTGTATGAGATGTAGAAGGCAGTGATGTCGTCTTACCTGTGTCTCACTGGAAGCATTGCTGGATCACGTTGTTTCTGTTGTCTATATCCTCTTCTTCTGCCTCCTCTTCTTCACTGTCCACAGGCTTCACAGCTGCCACAAGACCTCCTTCTGGACCATCCTCCTGCAGAAAAGGCACCTGTCATCACAAAGCCAAGTTGTGCAGCATACAGCAGGCCGCGACGATCTGGCACTCCTTCTTTGGTGAGTAGTACAGAGAACCACCTGTCCTATGGAGGCACCGGAACCTGGCCTTCAGGAGGCCGAAGGTTCTTCCTATAATCCTCCTAGTTCGCCCATGTGCCTCATTGTAGCGTTCCTCTGCCCTTGTCCTGGGATTTCTCACTGGGGCCAGTAGCCATGACAGGTTGGGGTACCCAGCGTCACCTGCAAATGTCGAGGGACAACTGTTAGACACACACTAACCCGTAGGGACAACCCCAGACCCAGACAACTATTCACACTGTATAGGGTCCTTGTCCTCACCTATTAGCCACACACAGTGCTTCTGGAGTTGCCCCATCACATAAGGGATGCTGCTATTCCTCAGAATGTAAGCACTGAGCCAGGAAATTTGGCATTCACATGGGAGATGTACTGGTCGGCCAAACACACCATCTGCACATTCATTGAATGGTAGCCCTTCCTGTTTCTGTACACCTGTTCACTCCTGCGGGGGGTACCAAGGCCACATGTGTCCCATCAATGGCACCTATGATGTTGGGGATATGTCCCAGGGCATAGAAGTCACCTTTCACTGTGGGTAAATCCTCCACAATAGGGAAAACAATGTAGCTGCGCATGTGTTTCAGCAGGGCAGACAACCCTCTGGACAACACGTTTGAGAACATAGGCTGGGACATCCCTGAATCAATGGCCACTGTTGTTTGAAAAGACCCACTTGCCAGGAAATGGAGTACTGACCGGACCTGCACTGGAGGGGGGATTCCTGTGGGATGGCGGATAGCTGACATCAGGTCTGGCTCCAACTGGGCACACAGTTCCTGGATTGTAGCACAATCAAGTCTGTAGGTGACTATTACGTGTCTCTCTTCCATTGTCGACAGGTCCACCAGCGGTCTGCACACCGCAGGATGCTGACATCTCCTCACCTGCCCCAGCGGACGTGCCGTATGGAAGAGAACAGCGAGCAGAGAGTCAGCCAACACAGAGGCATTACTACATGTCATTAGCAAACATTTGTAAATCCGCAATTTGCCTGTCTCTGTGTGTATGCAAGGCCTAGATATGTGTGACGCATTAAAAAATAATCCCATGTGGCCCCCTGAAATGGCGGCTGCCTGACCTGTAATGTGGTACAAGGGGATATGAGGTAACTGCACTGGCGTTGTACACCGTCGCGGTAGGCGGTCAAAGACCGCGGCGCAATCCTGCATTGGTTAACATTGGGCACTATGGGTCCCAGGAGCCAATGACGATGTACGCCGGCAGTGACGGTACGCACCGCCGCGGACGTGACCGCCATTTTCTGTCTGTTCACTCACTTGATACCTGACCTTCGACAGTAGAGAACCTACACTGCAAGTGCTGCTGTGACCTGTGTCTGGAAGCGACGATGGCTCATGTGTCCGGGGAAAGGGCCCCTGCCTTCACTTCGGAGGAGTTGGAGAAGTTAGTGGATGGGGTCCTCCGCCGGCACACGCTACTCTACGGTCCTCCAGACAAACAGGTCAGTACACTGAGCATGCTGTATGGGCAATGCCTGTTTGGAGTGGTGTGGATGGAAGACTGGGGGGGACTGAGGCCTGCATGAGCGGACGGTGAGTGTATGTGCGTCAGGGCAAGGGTGGGAACGTGGAACAATGACTGTGACGGTCCGGATGGTTAAACTTTTTCATTTTCCCCTGTTCTATTCCTCTAGGTCAGCGCCCACCAGAAGAAGGATATTTGGCATGCCATCACCAAGGACGTCCGGACCCTGGGGGTCCACCACAGACGGAGCACCCACTGGCGGAAAAGATGGGAGGACATTCGCTGCCGGAGCAAGAAGACGGCGGAGGCCCAGCTGGGGATGGCCTCCCAACATGGGAGGGGTGCCCATCGCACCATGACCCCCCTGATGTTCCGCATCCTGGCTGTGGCATATCCGAAGTTGGATGGGCGCTTGAGGGCATCACAGCAGCCACAAGGGGGTGAGTACTGTCACATCCATCTGACTCTGCGCGTATTAGGAGGTGTCTGGTTGGGGGAGGTGGGCAGTGGGTTACCCTAGGCCAGGGCGAGCTTTGTAGGCAAGGACCCTTTGTGAGGCAGGCTATGTGGCACCCCAACCCCAACAGTGGTAAGAGCCATCTACACCTAGTCAGGCTCCTGCGACTTCCATGTGTGCAGCAATCGGGCATAGGCCTTGTACTCCATGTCCCTGTGATTAATTAGGGAACTCAAGTGCATGGTGTAGTGCAGAGGGCTGCTGTGTCTGTATTGTCCGCCAACGGTAGCGGTATTGCATGCACTGAACATGTCTTTCTTCCCCCCCTCTTTTTGTGGTCTCCCTGTTCTTGTGTGCATTAGCATCATCAGGCGGAGGAGCAGTGCCACAGGAGGAGGAGGGAGCTGCATCCCACATGGCCCTGGAGGGCGAGACAACGGAGTCTGAAGTCACCAGTGGGACGGAGGGCAAGGGGAGCTCCACGGCAGGGACAGGAGCAGAGACCAGCGACACCGACTCCTCCTCTGATGGGAGCTCCCTTACATCTACAGGTACAGCCGCCATTCCCCCTACCAGCACCGCCCTCCCAGCAGCCCCTCAGCGTGTGTCCCGTGGCCGCTCACCCAGGAGGGTGGGCATCTCCTTCGCCCCATGCACCTCAGGCCCTGCCTCAGTCAGCCCTGCTACCCTCAGTGAGGAGGCCATTGACCTCCTGAGATCCCTCACTGTTGGGCAGTCTACCATTCTGAATGCCATCCAGGGTGTAGAGAGGCAGTTGCAACAAACAAATGCATACCTGGCCAGGCAGCCCAATAGAGAGCATTTCAGGCTCTGGCCTCAGCACTGATGGCAGCCATTGTCCCTGTGTCCAGCCTCCTCCCTCCAACTTCTTCCACCCAGACCCAATCCCCTGTACCTCAGCCTATCCCAAGCACACCATCAGACCAGCATGCACACACCTCATCACACAAGGGTAGCTCAGGCAAACATAAGCACCACATATACCACAGGCATTCACACAAGCATCATACCCATCCACACATACCAACATCCACTGCCTCCACTGTGTCCCCCTCCTCCACGTCTCCCTCCTCCATCCGTGTCACGTCTCCACTCACACCTGCATGCACTACATCCTCAGCCACTACCTCCATCACCAGCACGCCCATCACCACACACCGCCTATGTGCACTCACCACCCCCACTACCTTTCACACATCCCCTGTGTCCTCTCCCAGTTTGTCTGTGAGCCCTCCTCCCAAAGTACACAAACACAGTCACACACCCACCCAACAGCCATCCACCTCACAACAGCCTCCAGCCCATGCACATTCACCCAAAGTCAGCAAACGTACACGTCCTACATCCACTACCTCTTCCTCCACTCCCAAACCCCCTCCATCTACCCGTCCCAGTGTATCTAAAAAGCTTTTCCTATCAAATGTTGACCTCTTCCCTAAACCTCCCCCCCCGTCCGTCCCCTAGGGCCCACCTTTCCAGGTCCCAACCCAGCACCTCAGCCACCACATCACCGGGCGCAGTGGGGCCAGCAATAGCGGAATTCTGGAGTGCGCCAAGCAACAGGGCTGCCAGTGTCCCAAGGATCGAGGGTAAGGACATTCCCCCACCTCCAAAACAGAAAAAGTTGCCCACATCCCGGAGGGAGAAGGCGAAAACACCTGCCACCAAGGGCTCAGGCAAGACAAAAGTTGAAAGTGGCAAGACAGCTGCGCCACCATCCAAGGTGGGGAAGGGCCTGAAAATCAAAGGCAGGTCCACATCGACGCCAACCTGCACGGCGGACAAGACCGCCACCTGCACCGCTGCCACAGACACCGCCGCCAGCACCGCAGACACTGAGCCCTTCACCAGCACCGCAAACACTGTGCCCTTCACCAGCACCGCAGTCAGTGAGCCCGCCGCCAGCACCGCCGCTACTGACACCGCCGCCAGCACTGCTGTCAGTGAGCCCGCCACAAGCACCGACGCTACTGATACCGCCGCCAGCACTGCAGTCAGTGAGCCCGCCACTAGCACCGCCGCTCCTGACACCGCCGCCAGCACTGCAGTCAGTGAGCCCGCCGCAGGCACCGCCACTACTGACACCGCCACCAGCAGCCCAGACACTGAGCCCTTCACCAGCACCGCAGACACTGTGCCCTTCAGCAGCACCGCAGTCAGTGAGCCCGCCACCAGCACCGCCGCTACTGACACCGCCACCAGCACCGCAGTCAATGAGCCCGCCGCAAGCACCGCCGCTACTGACACCGCCGCCAGCACAGCCAGCGGCCTGCAACATCCTCAGCCAGTGGCACCACCGCAGACATGGCTACCATCCCCAGTGTTCAGTCGTACAAGGCTGGTGGTCATTTCCAGGAGCCTGGGCAGCTTGCATGCTGCACCACCGTCAGTGGAGTATCACATCCACTACCTCAGTCCTTGGCAGGATGAAGCACTCTGGGCACAAAGCCCCCTCCAGAACCAGTGGAGTATCACATCCACTACCTCAGTCCTTGGCAGGATGAAGCACTCTGGGCACAAATCCCCCTCCAGAATCAGTGGAGATGGAGTATCACATCCACTACCTCAGTCCTTGGCAGGATGAAGCACTCTGGGAACAAAGCCCCCTCCAGAACCAGTGGAGTATCACATCTACAACCTCAGTCCTTGGCAGGATGAAGCACTCTGGGCACAAAGCCCCCTCCAGAACCAGTGGAGTATCACATCTACAACCTCAGTCCTTGGCAGGATGAAGCACTCTGGGCACAAAGCCCCCTCCAGAACCAGTGGAGATTGACATCCACTACCTCAGTCCTTGGCAGGATGAAGCACTCTGGGCACAAAGCCCCCTCCAGAACCAGTGGAGGATCACATCCACTACCTCAGTCCTTGGCAGGATGAAGCACTCTTGGCACAAAGCCCCCTCCAGAACCAGTGGAGTATCACATCCACTACCTCAGTCCTTGGCAGGATGAAGCACTCTGGGCACAACGCCCCCTCCAGAACCAGTGGAGACTGTTATCCACTTGAGAGACTGTGGCTTTGCACTCCCCAGGATAAAGCAGTGGGCAAACCACCCACTGGAAAGACTTGAGAGACTGTGGCTTTGCACTCCCTAGGATAAAGCAGTGGGCAACCCACCCACTGGAGAGGCTTGAGAAACTGTGGCTTTGCACTCCCCAGGATAAAGCTGTGGGCAAACCACCCACTGGAGAGACTTGAGAGACTGTGGCTTTGCACTTTCCAGGATACATCAATGGGCATGGAGCTGGCGTCGTGCACTCATCCGGCTGAGGTGCCCCTTCCCTTCCCCCTGAGGTGCCTGTTTCATTTCGATCTGAAGCCCCAGCAGTGTTCTCTCCGTTTCGAGTCTGGTATCGAGTGTGGGCCTCGCCCATGCATTTTGGGCCCAGTGGTCCACGGACTTTGAATGGTGCACTACCCGGACTTGAATAGTTGGTGTACATATTTGTTTATATTGTATTTAAAGTTTTGACTAATGGATTTTTATTGATTACAATCATTTCCTTTTATCATTGCGTTCTTCCAGGTGAGGAAGGGGGGTGTAAATGTAATGTTGCAGCGTGTATTTGTGTGTATGTTGAGGGTGGGGGTGTTGTGTGTTGCGTGTGTGTGTCACTCTCTTTTCCCTCCCCTCCCCTGTATTGTAGGTGCAGTACTCACCGTGGTTGTCGCCGCCATCTTTCGTGCTCCTGGTAGAGGAGCAGGAATACTATCGCAGGGAGTATTTGGAGTTCTGGCTCCATGGCGTCCTGGTTCCTCGTGGGTTGTGTAGAGGTGAGTGTTTTCCCTTCCAAGTCCTGTTTCCTCCGTGTTTTTGTTCGCATTGAATGCGGCCCGGAAAAGGTGGCGGATTGGCCTGTCATAATAGTGTGGGTGGTACATTGTCTTCCGCCTGTCTGTTGGCGGTGACCGCCACTGTGTTTGTTCCTACCGCCGTGGTGGTCGGAGTGTTAAAGTGGCTGTCTATGTTGGCGGTTTCCGCCATGGTCGTGATTCCATTTTTTTCCGCCAGCCTGTTGGCGGTCTTACCGCCGCTTTAACACCGACTGCCAGGGTTGTAATGAGGGCCATAATTTGCAAACACACATTTCAATTTTAACTTATCAACCAGCCAGGCCCTGTGTTGAGTTGTGTCATCATCAGTGGGACATTGCTGTTACAAATGATGAAGGTATCATGGACTGATCCTGGATACTTAGCACTGGCTTGTGAAATGTACTGGTCTACCGGACCACTTGAACATGGATGGAGTGGCAGTTTTTCCTGTTTCTATACACCTGTCCATTGGCACTGGGGGGAGCCAAGGCTAAATGGGTGCCATATATGGCACCAACCACATGTGGAATGTGTCCCATTGCATAAACCTCTGCCATCACATAAGCCAAATCCACACATTGGGGAAACTTTGTGCAGCTGTCCAGGTATTTCAACAATACACATAGTACATCCTTCAAAACCAGACTGAACATGGGCTGAAGCATCCCTGCAGTTAGCGCCGCTGTATTCTGAAAGGACCCAGTGGCCAGGAAGTGTAGCACTGAGATGACTTTAACGATGGGAGGTATGCTAAAGGGATTGCGTATGGCAGGCATCAGATTTGGCTCCAGCTTTTCACAAACATCCATGATAGTATGCCGATATGTCTGGATAGTATGTCTTTCCTCTGGTGTACAAGTCTATAAGTGAACGGTACACTGGTGGTTGTCTTCCTCACCTCATAGCATGGTAACTATGTGGAAACATGTAAAGTAGTATGTGACATGAAACGTGTACACATCATATAAATGTCTATATAGAAGACTCCCATATCTGCTGTCAAGGTCGGTTACAACCTCTGACATCTACAGTGACACTCTCCTTGGTGCACATACCCTCAGTTACCTAACGTACCACACATGCATATTCATCTGTGACTGTATTTGTCTGTTAGTCCAACCAACTTGACATGTCATACACATATTGTTGCACATTATCTACATTAACAATGTACATAGGATCCTCAGAATAGGTGTACATTGCTATAACCACAAGTCATTCAGTTACACAGCTTTTAATGCTCACATGCACAAATAGACAACTAAACACAAATGCAGTACTGATAGATATACTGCACAATATAGGGCGTAGTTCATGGCACAGATTACAAAACTCTTCCATACATGACATGCTCAAAATAGCAACTGCCTGACCTACTGAACTGGACATGTGGAAGTGACCTAAGTCTGCCGGTGTAAGAGGTCATGGCGGTAGGTGATCACAATCATGGTGCAAATTGCCTTTGGAACACATTGCTGCCTTTGGCGGACTTGGGCCAATGGCAATGTCTGGTGGCAGTAACAGTCGTATTTTCTGCAGTACTGCTCACTTGACTCCTGACACTGCTGCCAGAAAGACCTCCACTACCTGAGCTGCTGTGTACTGCCTCTGGGAGCTATCATGCCACATCCTGCAGGTGACCGTGCCCCAGCCTTCACCCCTAAAGAGCCCGACAAGCTCGAAGAGGAGGTCCAACCCCTTTATGAACAGCTATAAGGTGCAACAGAGGAGCAGGTGAGTCCAGTGCAATAGTGTGTAAGGTGTGGTGTATGATGGTGTACCTGAAATGTAAAGTAGTGAAGGTGTTGATGATGCTATTACTGAAGAGTTGTGTCCACTACCATTGATATGGTGCATATGAACATGACTTTTTTCCTTTTGTATGTGTCATCCATGCAGATCAATGTCCATCAAAAAAGGGAATCTTGCGTGCCATTGCCAAGCAAGTGTGGACCCTGGTGGTCCACTGTCGGCAGAGCACCCACTGTAGGAAATGGTGGAAGGACCTGAGATGCTGGGCCCGAAAAGACTGCAGAGACCCAGCTGGGGATGTCCTCCCAACAAGGGAGGAGTGCCCATTGGACCTTGACCCCGCTAATGGCCGGCATTTGGCCACCCTAAGGTGGAAGGGCATTTGAGAGCAGCACAGCAGCCACAAGTGGGTCTGTACTGACAGAACCCATGTACATGTCTCTGCTAGTTAATTGTATAATGTCTACGTATTGCAACTTTGACAATGTGGTAATTGCTACAGGGAACATGTCTCCTAGGAAGACATAGTACTACAGTTGCCAACATTGAAACACAGATGTGGCCATTGTATTGTGTATAGGAACATGTTAGTCACCCATGTCAACCAAATAGTATGACTGCATGTGGAGATGCACATGTGACTGTGTTGTATGTGTAACGCTACTCAGCCATACATGTGTGTAACCTGCAGTGCCATCCTTCCCACCTAGTGTTCTCAAGTCCATTTACCCAAATGGTAAGTTGTATAGATCTTTGGTCTCTGACCAGTCCTATTACACTGGATCTATCTCTATGTGCAACATTGGGTCTGACAGATGAGTAACAGGGCCAACTAATCCTGTGCCCTGAAATAGATGGAAACTTCATGTGAGGCTGTTATCCCAATCAGGAGTTTGGTATGGAAAACTTACTACACTCCCTATGAGGTTTTGAGGAGGTGTCATGTCAGATTCATACATAGGGCAGTACCATACCTATATGGGTGCAACATAAACTATTTTGTGACTACATCATGTGGCAATTGATACTTTGTGTCTATTGTTATGTTGACATCTCATCTTTGCCAAACTTACCTTTGCTAATTTGAGGCTGTTTGGATAGTTCATGTACTGGTGTTATGGTATATGTTGTCATTCATGTTGTGTAACTCTAGGTGTATGTGTCATTCATGGTTACATTAGTAATTGATTATGCAAGTGTTAGTTCTGTACTAAGCTTATAGGATTCACATGTCTGTACAGTTGTTAGCGATGTAGGTGTTTAGATGTTGTCATGTAGAGGTTTCTAATCAGCATGTATAGTGGAATGATATGTGGCCTTCATGCACATTGTTTGGTGTCCATTGCATTGGAGGTGTTGGAATGCTCCCCGTGGTTGCCTGTGGTTGTATCCCGTGTGCTAAATAGGCCCCTATTGCACGACATAGAATTGTTGTCTGTGTCAACGAGTTAGATAACTGTGTCCAGATACTCTTTACAAATCTTGTTATAGTATTTAGATAGATGTATCAATTACATGCAATGTCATTTTGTGAGGCACACTATTTGGGTATGCCATATGTAGTGTTTACATTTGAGGTATTTGAAATTGTGAAAGATATGACCAGTTTCACAAGTTAGGTATATGCTTACAAAGCAACATGCTGTGTTGTATTTGAAGTGAGATGAGTTTACTTTCATCTACTGGTGATGGACTGGGCAAGTGTGGAGTAGGGGGAGGCATGATATTGTGTTGTTAGCAAACTGCATTTCCTAAGAATGATCGGTTGATACACAGTGATGATCTTTATGGGGAGAGACTTTAGATGTAGCCAATTCATCTTATGCATGCTCTTTTTGAGTTACTACTTAATTGATGGGATGGTGATGTAGTGGTCAGATGGTTGTCTTATGTTGTGGGTGAGACTGTGGTCATAGGGAAATGTTGAAAGTATGTAGTTGTGACTTGATGTAGGCTCTAAATAGTTTCTATCTGGGGCTTTTTGTGACATAGATGTGTTACTGTTATGTATGGTGTAATGTATGTGTATGTTAAGAATCTGATGACCCTCTCTCTCTTTCTGTGCATTGGCAGGTGAAGAAGACGGGGCTCAGCCAAGTGGGGAAGTTGTTGACCATGGTACCCAGAGTGCTGATACTACTGACACCGAGGGACACAGTGGCCTGGAGGGCAAGGGGAGTGCCACAGGGAGACTGGATCCAGTTCTTCATCATCGGAATCCTCCTCCAGTGGACATTACCTGATGGTGACTGACCCATCTGGGACCACACCAGCACCATCTCTGTCCACCACTCCCCTTACGACCACCGCCCTCTCTGTAGCTCCCCACCCAGTTGGCTGTGCCTGCTCACCCAAGAGGGAGGGCATCACCTTTGCTGCAGGCACCTCTGTCCCTGCCCCTGTCAGCCCTGCTGCCCTCAGTGAGTAGGCTATTGACCTCCTGAGGTCGATCTTTGTGGGTCAGTTGACGATCGTGAATGCCATCCAGGGACTGGCAACTGAAGTCCACCAGAGTAATGCATTCCTGGAGGGCATTCACAGTGCATTGGCTGGCTTACATAGATCCTTTCAGACTCTGGCCTCCACACTGAAGGCAGCCAGTCACCCCTTGCCTTCCATCCCCCTCTACCTTCCTCTGCCCAGTTCCAAACCCCTGTTCCCCGACCCAGTGACAGACAAGCATGCATGCACCTCAGCATCCAAAAGTAGCTCAGACAAACACATGCACTACAAGACACACCACCGGCATGCACACAAGCAACATACACCTGCACACAGCATCAGTCACAACCCGCCCTGACACTCGAACCACCACCTCCAGCATCACATTCACAATACCTGACACACCTGCAGACACCACACCAACATTCACAGATCCAGTCACTACACCTATCTTACCCACAGACAGCACCACAGCAGACCCTCAGACGTCCACCCCAGTCGCCACATCCACAGACACCACAACCACAGACATGCCTACATGCAGCCCATCTACCATATCTTCAGTCACCACCCCAACAGACACTCACCCACCCACCACAGCATCTCCCAGCACCTTCTCCCCCTCCTCCCAAGATACATAAATGCTCACACTCACCCACCCAACAGACGCCCACCACCCACAGGCATACCTCGCACAAACATGCACCCAAGACATCCACACCAACACCACAGACCACCACTTGCTCTCTCTCCACACCAAAACCATTTTGCTATGACCATCCCTGTGTGTCTAAAAAAGCTTTCCTTTCGGAGTTTGCCCTTTTCCTTACTCCTCTCCCTCCCCGTGATATCTCTAAAAGTTTTGTGTGCCTCCCCATGTCCGGCCCTTCGACCTCGAGGACCTCCCCTGCCTCCCTGCAAGTTCCCATGCCCCTCCTTCGGCCAAGAAGTCTACCCCGTCACCTAAAAGCCAACCCTCCCCTAAACCTAAGTCCAAGTCCAACCCCCCTCCAAGCCAGATCCCAAAGCCCCCCCTCCAAATCCCAAACCCACACCTTCCCTGCCCCCTGATACACACTGAGGTGTCTGTCTGCCCCATTGATGCCCCTTCCTGTAAAGGTTACATGTCAGTCAAGTGTCACGTTTGGGGCACAGCTATGTGCACTGTGTGCATTGTGTTATTTTGCAAAAGGACTGGCCTATGGCCTTTGTTTTTAAAATTTGTTGCAAAAAATAATAATTTGAACACACCAGTTGTTTCTTTTCTGGTTACATCTTTGTCATGCATTTCTTTCCGTAGTATGTAGTTGTTCCTGACTGACACTAGTTGTGTGTCTGTATATGTGTGTGTGTGTGTGTTCTGCTTGGGCTACTTGGGTTTTTCAGGCAGTATGTGAGGTTGTGTCCAGTGATTTTGTCCGAAAGTGGTAGGGCATGTGTTGTGTGAAGTACATTTGTGTGTTCAAGGAGTTTAGTTTTGTTGTTATTGTGTGTTATTGGTGTTGTGATGTGTTTGTTGATGTGTTGTGTAGCTTTGTGTGCATAGACTGTGTGAGCGTTATGTGCATGAAATGTTGGACACTGAGTTCTTTGTAGGTCGATCGGTAAGTGGTTTGATTGTGTATTTGTATGTGTGTTTTGCCTGTTGCTGCTATGTTGTGAAGTCTGTGTGATGTGTCACTGGGTAGTGTCCCCTGTGGGTCCCTGCCAAGTGATTGGAGATGGTGAGGTTATGTTGTTTTTGTGACGTGTTGTGTGGTACTGTGTGAGTGTGGAGCTTTGCAGTGTTTCTGCGTGTACCTGTGTGTTTGTGATGTTTGTGTGTGTGTGTGGTGGCTGTGCCGTGTTTGTTGTATATATGCGAGTGTGTGTGTGGCTGTCTGTGAGTGTGTGTGTTAGTGTGCTATTATGTGTGAGTGTTGCCCTCGCACCCACTTCCCGAATGTATGTTATGTGTGTACAAACATTTACAATATACAACAGCAGCAAGTGTATACTTACAGTTGCTGTTGTTGATGCAGATTCCGAAGTCTTTGTGCAAGCAGGAGCAGCGGGTAGACAGGTAGTTCTGGTTCCATGGCAGCTCTGGACGAGCGTGGCTTCCTGAAGCTGGGTGTCTCCTTTTATGAAGTTGGTTTCCACCTGGGTTTCTGTGGTGGTACGCCCGTGGTGTAAACCTTGGCATTGTGCAACCTCGTAACCTGCCTGGCAGAAGCATGGTCTCGGGTGGCCTGCAGGTGGCTACTGTCGTCCGTGGTGGCCAGACCGCACTGGCGGTGCGTTGGCTGTATTCTGTTGGGAATACCACCATGCTCATAATATGGCAGTCTTTCCCGCCAGCCTGTTGGTGGTTCGACCACCACCTCCAACATGGCAGTCCTGGGACCTCCAAACTCATAATGACCCCCATAATCTGTGTTGCTAACAAAGAATCGGAACTGATGGGAGAGTTAGAAAAAAATAGAATTAGGTAGAGGGATTGTTTGAGTTGTATTCCTCTAAAACTGATTCAGGTAGGTGAAAGTTCATCTGTAAATAATCAAACGTAGCAGTTCAATTCTCATCCATGAATTGATAATCATATGAAATGCCTTTGTCTTTCCAATGCTTGAAGTGAAATAATTGATTGCAAATCTTAATTGACTTATTATACCAAATAGAGGAATTTAAAAACATTTGTTAGGAGATAGTTTATTTTAAAAAAACATGTTTAACAAAAAGTGTGAATATTTTAAAATGCAGTACTTAAAATTAGAAGTACAGTTACACATAAATAACTTCCTTCAAAAAGAAATAATTAAGTAAAGAACTTCCAAAAACAATCCATTTGGGTATTTGGTCATCATGAAAGTCAGGTGTCAAAGCATAATTCTTTATAACTATAAAAGACTATAAAAATCTAACACCACCTTTAAATTTCAGTCTTTTGAGCTTAGTAGGAGCAACATGTGGAGAGTTGCTATTCCATAAAAAAAATTCATGTAAATCAAATTAATTTGCTTAAAATAGTAATTACAAATTTTAAGTGGTAACTTGAAAATAGCATATAAGATATGAAGTACAACCATCACTGTAATGGTATCCAGTCTACCCACCAAGATAAATGCAAAGGAGACCAAGTAGAAAATTTGATTTATACCTAACATTACAAAAGTATGACTTGTTGTTTATTTAATAGTGGGACAAAGCCAGGCCCAGGGTTTTTGAGTTTTGAGTGTCATCATGGACAAATAGAGTCAGTAAACATATGCTGAAAGCATACAAAAATCAAAGGTAAAATCTCCATTTTAGTGAAATTAAGTTTATACCAAGATATACTAAAATACAAGGAAAGTTCTTATAAAAAGAGGCCCAAAGAGCAGGTGTGAGGATTGGACATATATAACAAGAAAGAGTTCCAAACATAAAACAAATAGTAAAAGGGACAGAGGACAGTCTTGTTGGATTCCTTGCTGCAGAGGAAAATAAGGGGAAAACACCCATTGACGAATACACTAGCACAGGGGGTTGAGTATAATAGTTTCATAAATGAAATACATTTAGGGTCAAAACCAACCCAGTGAAAGGTTTTAAACATATATTACAAATCAATTTGATCAAAAGTCTTCATTATCTAATGATAATGCCACTAAATAGGAGTTTATGATGATATTAGAGAACCTTCATGCATTATCAGCAGCAAGCCTACCTTTAATAGAAACAGACTGATTAGATTTAACTAGAAGGGGAACAACAGATTCTAAACAGGAAGCTTAGATCACGCAAAAATCTTTCAGTCCTAATTAATAAATGAAATAGGCCTACAATTTTTAAAATATTTAGGATCTTTATCTTGTTTGAGTCTAATAAGTAGTAAAGCATCCAGAAAGGAGTCATTAATCTTGGAGTTCAAAATAAAGGAACTGAAAAGTTCTAATAAATTGGGTGCAAGAAACAAGGAGAGACAAAAAATAAGCTCAACTGAAAAGCCATCGGGGCCAGGAGCCCTTTCCTTCTTCAGGGAATTAATGTCAGTTAATATTTCCTGAAGGGTAATGATAGACTCCAAGTCTGCCAATTTATGAGTGAGAAGGGGCAGCTTAGGAACACCATCAAAGAATTTCTGAACTATAAGTTCACAAAAACGGGTATTCTTTCTATATAAGGCTTTCTTAAAGGATTGAAAAGAATTATAAAAATCACTACTGACACTGTGTTATCAGATTTATTAGGAAGAAAACCAACAGCTCTACGTTATGTTTTGAACTGTAAGTAGTTGGCAAACATATTACCTGCTTTATTGCAATGACCATGAAATTTGGATTTAATCTTAAATAGGATATTACATGCTTTGATAGTAGCAAACATATTTAATTCAGACTTGGCTTTAATAATATCTTGTAACAGAAAGGAGATTTGGAGGGGAAATGAGTATGTTCAAGTGCTTTAATTTTGTGTAGCAAGATGGCATATTGATTATTTAAAGTGTTTTTCTTCTTAACTGAAAATGCAATTGTGAATGCTGTAAAAGAGGCTTTAAAGACATCCCATTTGCTGGCAACAGAAACATCAGAGGGATCATTGAATAGAAAACATATTTTATAAAAGCAAAAGCTTAGGAAATAAAATTATTATCAGTCAAAATGTAGTTATTAAGTCTTACTCTTCCTGATTTTAGATAGTTGTCCGAGGTATCTAAAGAGACCAACATTGGGGCATGGTCAGATATAACAATACAGATAATCTCAGCTGATTGTAAACTAGGAAGTAGTGATTTAGTAATGAGAATATAATAAATCCTCGGACATTGCATTTTGAACATAGAGAAGTAGCAAATTTATCAGGATTGCATATTCTCCATACGTCAAATTGTGATGTAGATGGAATTGCAGACTTGAATGCATTAAGGGTTTTATCAGGGTTATATTAAAATTTTGACTTCTATGCAGATCCAACAACTGATTAAAGGCACCAGCCATAATGGCATTGGAATCGGATTGCCAAGTTTGATCTTAATAGAGTGCCAAAACTCAGGGGCAAACTTAACAGGAACATACATTTTAAATAGACTAAGGTATTTGTTATCTAGAAAAACATTAACCAATATCGATCTGCCAAAATTATCACATTCTATTGATAGATCGTTCACATTTAAAGATTTGTGACAAGAAACAGCAACTCCACCCTTGTTATCAATTGCTGGAGAACAGCAATTGATCACAAGGGTGGAGTTGCTGTTAAGTCATTAGTAAAGTTTATTGCATAATTATTAAAAAACATTTAAAAAATCATGGAGCCAACGCACTCCACTCAGTGTACAATGTTTCTGGTAGAGTTAATTTAAAAGTATGACAGACCAGTAGTGGCGAATTAAAACTAACCAAGACATATTCTATTCAGCAATCGCCCAGTTCATTAAAAAATATGAGTGCTTTGTTACCTTGACATATAATTACCAGTAGCGAAAACTTAACATCATAACTCCATATTGTGCCCGACAATCACCACGTTTCACTGAACAATTGTCAGTCGTTCAGTGAAACCTCCATCAAGTTTGTTGATTCTGCTACTGGTGCATAGGCTTTATGCAATTGGTCCTTAAGGTATGACCCACCCAATAACTGCTTCAGCTAATTCAAGACTTTTCTACCCCGGCAAACTAGGGGGGGGGTTTAGAATCTGCTCAGATAGGTGATAACTGCTTGTCTGCAATTCCGGATTTACAGTTGCAGAAGTAGTGGTCTGAGTAACATTCTTCTTAATTCTAGAGGTGCTGGACAGGTGTAGAATATGTGTGTTAGACCTGCCATTCATGGCATAGTGTCTACTGTCTTTTTGCCTCTGCGTCCTATTTTGTGACTGTGTGCTGGACTTTGTTTTTGCTGGTTTTGGTACTCTGGGCACTTTACCCCTGCTGACCAGTGCTAAAGTGCAAGTGCTTCCTGAGTAAATTGCATGTGTAATAGGCTTTTCCATGATTGGCATATTTTATTTACTAGTAAGTCCCTAGTAAACGTCACTAGAGGTGCCCAGGGCCTGTAAATCAAATGCTACTAGTGGGCCTGCAGCACTGATTGTGCCACCCATGAGTAGCCCTGTAAACATGGCTCAGACCAACTATGCAGTGTCTGTGTGTGCAGTTTTAAACTGCCAGTTCGACCTGGCAAGTGTACCCAGATGCCAGACCCAAACTGTCCCTTTTTGTACATGTAAGGCACCCATAAGGTAGGCCCTAGGTAGCCCCATGGGCAAGGTGTAGTGTATAGTAAAAGTAGGACATGTGCTGGTATGTATTTACATTTCCTAACAGTGAAATTCTGCCAAATGTGGCCCATCTGTCATAGGATAACCTGGGGGCTGTCTTTAAATAAATTTTAAGGGCAGTTTCCTTTTGGGAACAGGTAGAGATCTGGAGTTTGGGATCTCTGAACTCACAATTAAAAAATACATCTTTTGGTAAAGTTGGTTTTTAAATCGTCAGTTTGAAAATCCTACTTTTTTAGAAAGTAGGCATTTTCTTGCTTAAACCATTCAGTGACTCTGCCTGCTTGTATATTCCCTGTCTGGGTCAGACTGACAGTTGGGCTGTTTGTGACTCTTCACTAGACAGTGAAACAAAGGGAGCTGTGGTGTAACCTGCATATGGCCATCTGGGCTAGAGTGGAGAGAGGAGTGGATACTTACACCTAAAAGGGCTGTGCCTGCCCTCACGCAATGCAGTCTCCAACCCCCTGATGTGATTCAGGAGCCAGGCCTGGGCAAGGCAGTATCTTGTGAACAACAGAGATTTTCATTTGAAGTTTACCAACTTCAAATGCAGAAAGTGGTATAAGTAGTGGACTCAAAACTCAAGATTTTTAGATTTCTACTGGATTGAAGAGGGACCTCTGTCAAGGAGAAGAGCATGAGGAGGAGTACTGTGCTTTGCTGGGTTGGCCTGCAGTTGCTGCATCTGCCTGAAAGAGGACAAAGACTGGACTTTGTGGTATATTCCTGCTTGCGAAGTGTCTCCAAGGGCTTGGATTGAGCTTTACCCCTGTTCTGAAGTCTCAGGGCCATCAAAGACTTCCTCTACCAGCACCTGGACTCTCTGCTGAGACTTCTAACCTGCCAAGGGGTGCCTAATACAGTCGCTGGACCCTTAAAAGGAGAAGCTAGTGAAAAGCGAAGAAGGACCAAGTGCATCGACTTCAGATTGACCCTGCTGACAGATTACGCAATGCCTGTAACTGAAGCCGTGGTCCTCGCTGGAGTGCAACAACCCTGCGGGCCCGATGCTGCCCCAGCCTTGCTGAAGTCCACGAGTCCTAGAGTCCCGAAGTGCCATGTCACCGACGTCCATGACAGCTGACTTCACCGCAGTACCACATGACCGCTGGATATCGACCCCGCCAGAAGTGCGCAGATCTGACTCTTCACACCGACGCCGCCTCACCTCCACAGCTCCGCAGCAAGGACCCGACCCCTCACACCGACACCTCCGCTCCTTGGCTCTGCAGCACCGGAACTAACGCCGCACCAGATCCAGCGACGCCTCGATCCTTGACTCCGTGCACCAACTTATTTCCTCATTTTCACAAGGTACTGTACCTGGGGGTCCATGCGACTCAATGACTGGCCATAAGCATCGGATTGTTGAGAACTAATCCATCACGACGCAGGGATATCACCAACTTGAAGCATTTGTGTTTCTAAGTTCTATATTGAAGTTTAATCTTTACAAATTCATAACTTGATTTGTGTATGTTGGATTTTTTTAGTTTTGGTCTTGTTTTACTCAGATAAATATTGGGTATGTCTCTAACCTGGTGTTAAGTCCTTTTGTGGTGTTTTCACTGTGTTACTGTGTGTGGGGGTACAAATACTTTACACATTGTCTTTAAGATAAGCCTGACTGCTTGTGCCAAGCTACCAAGGGGGTGAGCAGAGGTTATCCTAGGTGTACTGTATATCTCTCTTACCCTGACTAGAGTGAGGGTCCCTGCTTGGACAGAGTGCATACTGACTGCCAAAGAGAAACCCCATTTCTAACAATGTGGGAAATTGATTCTGGATTACATCCACATAAATGTCAATTTAGATTGGTCATGCAACTTTTCCAGCGTGGTGTAAGATTTATTGTATCCAGTTGACCAAAACAAAACATAAAGTGATGTTTTAAAGCCAATGAGAAGTGAGTTGTCAAATATGCTTTATGCTTCAACTTCTGAAAGGTGTTGGTGACGGTCTAAACATGGCGTTTACTTGTGAGTGAGGATTTGTCCAACAGTAATGACATGGATTTTGTTGCACCATTAATTCTCCAGGAGAAGGCAGTCCTTCCCATGGACAGGACCATGCTTCCCTGATACCAAGGGCTCTAATTGCCAAATGTAAGTGTCCTCCCAAGGATTTTTTTTTTCATGTGTTCCTCTGTCACTAGCCAGCCTACGTTATCCAGCAACCCACTCACTGCAGCACAAAATGACCAACAGGGCTTAAGAAAAGCATTCCAGTTTTGTATTTCTTGATTTTTTTTTTGCCCAAATTGCAGCCTCACTTGAGCTGGAGAACTTGACTTAGGCAAGTGAAAGACAGTTATGTACACTTTTGTTTGTATTGCATCCAGCACAGTTGCCTCCTTGCCATGCATTATTTCTGATCCATATCCCAAAATGGGCCAAAGCCTAGCTTCCATTATTTAGGAGGTGAATATGTGAGGAGCCGCTCAGATGTTTTACAGCAACTTAAATGCAAAGATAAGAGACTGCGCTTTAGCCTGTAGAGATACTAGAGGCCTCATTAAAAGTTTGGCGGACGGAAAACTCCATCCTCCAAACTCCTGACAGGGTGGCCGCTGTCTAAACAGCGACCTCCCCGCCGGAGGCATTAAGAGTTTGTGCTCGCTGGCCTACCGGGAAACAGGCTATAGCATTGTCTCTGGCTCGTAATCAAGCCAATGCTGTAGTCCTTGCAATGTTCACTGTCCACAAAAGCAGACAGTAAACATTGCGAGGGTGCTTGGCAGGCGGACGCCTGCACTGCCCATATCAAGTGTATGGGCAGTGCAAAGGTCCCCCTGTGGCGCGTGCAGCTGTTCTCCACCAGTCTTCAGGCTGGCAGAGAACGAGGGTTGTTATGTGAGGGCCTAGGTGTTGTTTGAAGGACAGCTAATGTTCCACATGTATGCCAAGGTATTTGGAAGCAGGTAATACTTCTATGCATGTGCCCATTGTGCGTCAAGGAAGTGACTTGAATTTTATGTCCACTAGGTGTGCTTTTTTTGTTTTGTTTAAATTCATTACTAAGCCTTCTTGTTCTGTATATTGTATCAGTTCATTTATGTGGTAATTCTCAGAATAAGCTTGACCATGTTTCGTGTTTTACTTCTTGCAATGCAGCCCCACGCGCTACCCTCACTCCGGTGAATCAGCTGAAGGGTCACACTGTGGAAAATTTTCCAAGGTTAGTAGGTCTGTTGATCTGTGTCTATTGCTTTTACAATCTAGATTTTGCATGTTTGTAAAAAAGTATTCGGGGCATAAGGCTCCCCTTAAACTTATGTGTCTATCATATGAGATTATTTGATAGGACCCTTTGATTTTAGATGAGGAGTGGTTCAGTTGGCTGGGAGGAAGGGCCCTGGGTATCGTGCTGGCTTTGTATTTAGATCCCCCATTGTTGGAAAAACTCTTGACGGTTCAGCAAATGACTTGCAATCTCACTTGTGCCCCAAGTGGCTAGAGTTGCTTCACGATATTTTCAATGAATGCGGTGGGATTCTATTGCCATTAGATGTGATGAGTTAATGTATGCCAGAGTGCTGATTTCCTTTAGTAACTTCAAAACTGCACCTCTGTTTAGAGTATCAAAGGCTCCTATTGATGCTTAAGTGAGGATCAGCATGAGTTTTGTTGCTGATTGATTCCGATATTTCCCCAGAGGCAGTTTCCCCGGCGCTTCTTATTTGATTGTGTTTGGACCTTTTTATGAACTCAGAGAGACGTATTGTAGACCGAGCATTTATTGCTGGCAAGCGTGAGATGGAGCTCCATTGGGCTTGGGTAATTCACCATCACAGATGTTTCGTCCGGGGCTGCATGTACATTTGATTTTGATAATGTTTGTTAACAGATTCAGAAGTATTACAGCGTGTTTCTTGCATAAATGCAGTTCTAGCTTCAAACTTAGATAAATGGGAAAGTACCTTTTAATTTTTTGGACTGATTTCAAAGTCCACAATCATTCCACAAGACAAAATGAAACATAAAGGATGTATTGGAGACAAAGACAGAAACAAGGGTAATAAAAGGGCAACAAATAAGAAAAAACATAACGACAATATCAATTATGAAACCCAAAGAGGATACAGTAGGCGAAGAACCAAAATCAAAAGGTAAAAACACACCTCTGAGAAAAGGAAAGTAAAACCTGAAAAAAAAAAAAAAGGATAATATAGGAGAATAGAAGAGAAAGGAGAAATCAAGGAAGAGAATCCAGGTCATAAAAAAACAAGCAGCAAAAAATGAATGAGACATGTTGACGCAATTCCAACAATGACAGCAGAGCAAATGAAAAATGATATGTCCACTCAAAAAGACATAACAATGAAAATATTAGGACTTCAGTGAAGTAGTTTCTATTGCGCATGCAGCAATACTCTGAAGAAAAACATTTAATTTAATAGGATCACTGAAAGATTTAGTATTGCCCTCATGAGTTATTTTGCAGATACATGTTGAAGACTCACATCTCCTATGTTCAAGTGCCTCACCTGGGATCCCAGAGTCAGAAATTCCTTGCGTATGGCATTGGTTTTATTTGAGCTATAGTGAGATATGAATAAATTATGTCAACCAGATTAGTCTCCTTTTATTTTTAGCTGTTTTCAGAACACAAGACCTGTAAATTCCAAGAAGAGCATAATAATGCTTTGAGGTTTCGATGAATGAGAATTTAGTCGACCTTGGTGATGTGCATGTTGTAGGTTGATAGACAGAGATCTAGGAAGGGCCAGTAGAATTTCCTTTAAAAAGACAATAAGATTAGGACCTTAAAAAGACTCTGGCAAACCATATAAGCACTGATATTATGCCAGCCCCTGTTTTCCAAATCTTCTGTTTGAAGTTTCAGTTCCAAAATCTCTTGTTCAAGAAGAGTAATCCTCACAGACATATTTTAAACAGTACTAATGCATTGTTCCATTTCGGCCATCTAGCCTTCCATTGTAATTTGTTTGTATTCAATTTGTTGCAATTTCCCATTGGTGGCAATTATGAAGGGTTGGAGGGCTCTCACCTCATCAATAATGGAATCCAAGATTGGATTACTAGAGGAAGCAATAGGTGACAGAGGATCATTTTTGGCCCTCTTAGACTTCTCACCATTTGAGGTAGATTTAGTCCCAATGAGTGATTTGTTAGCCATTTTAATATTGAGTGGATATTGAAAAGACTTTGTTTTTCCCATAAAAGTGAAATGAACACAGGAGAGTGTCACAGCGGCATATCAAAATATTGCACTAAATGAAAACCAAAATGACTGAAGAGACACCAGTAGAGGAGGAGTTTCACCAGAAATGTATCCATCGTGGACATCAATATAAATGTTGTAGTGTCCATAGGGAAAAAACAAATAAAAGAGTATCCAGGCTGTAGATAATATGAATTAAACGAGGCAGAATACGAAGGTTATGAGGAAGTATACATGCACATGGTAAAGAAAGAGCCAGTGCCTTCAGAACAATAGAGAAAACATCCCACACTGAGCAAAGGAGTTTGTCAGGAAAATTTACATGACGAGGAGCCTGCTACTCATAATGGCTGCTGTCTGCACGGTGAAAACAAATAGGCTCCAAGATGAGGAGAAAAGTCCTCAGAAACGGGAAGAAACACCATCACTCAGCTCTGGGCCACTCCAGTACCAGGTGGATGGCCAAAAAACGTACAAATACTTCCAAAAGGCTTCTTGCACAGTAAAGAGAAGCTCCACAGCCCAACGGAGCTCATAGAACCGCTGTCATCTTGCACAGCGTGCAAAGTCATTAGGTTTTTAATTTTCATCTTCTCCTCCACTCAATGAAAAAAAAATCAGTAGTAGAAATATATGAAACCATTAGGTGGAATTTGGATTCTAGATAATCTTACACGTTTTATAATTTATTTATAAAACTTGAAATAGAGTATAAACTGACAGTTTCTTAACAAGTCACTAAGGTTTGCACATATACAATTCCTTTTTTTATTTTTGAATTTTGCTGTCAAATTAATTTTTTTTGCATTCTTGTGTGTCGGGGTGATCATGCGCATGCTTCCAAAAGACAAAGTAAATTTCAGTCTGAAGTGCGCTTCAGAGGTCTGGACTGCAAAGAATCCTTGCACCATTTTGGATAGGAGCTACGCGAGCGCCTTTCTTTAATCTTTACAGATATGTGTTATACAGTCCCAAGAGTTCTTTAGAGGTCTACAGTGCAAAGAATCCTTGAACCATTTCTGGCAGGAACTATGAGATTGCCTTTCTTTAATCTTTACAAATATGTGGTATACACTCCTCCACAAATACAAATGTGTGACAGCGAATGATATATGAAAACAATGTGTTATTATACTGCATTACTTGATATATTTTTGAGCTTCATTATTTTATATTTTATTTGTGTAGTGCAGGTACAGTGAATCCAACTTATTTCTGACTTTGAGAAAAATTCTGGGTGTTATCAGCGCCAACAGTTCTAGCCTTAATGAGCTAACACAATGCAAATTGTGCAGATCTGCATGTGTTAGAACTTTAAATCCAGACCTATTGACTTTCCTAATGCTTGCTACTACATCTAAAATGATTGTTAACCATGAAAGAACAGCATGAGTCATGACTATGCGCTGGGGGCCATTTTGGCTGTTTTGCTTTACAATGAAAAATTTGCAAGCTATCATAACGCAAAGTTTGACTTCTATTAAGCACGTGGAGGCGAGGATTACACTTAGCTTTCTTCGCTTTATTTTTAACAGCAGCCAAAGTAAAAACAATCAAGAACTTCATTTCCCATGAGCACTTGGGAAAATAACAGTTATGTAAAACATTATTAGCCAATCAACAGTCTGTTGTTCTTTAATAGTTTGTCTTCTCTGTCGCCCAATCCCCTTTCTTCGTACAACCAAAAACAGCTAGGCACTTCTTCAATCCTGTTTTGACCCATCTGATCTTAACAAAAAACAAACACAAGCCAATGACTCAGTGAACCACCACGTGGATTTTTTAATGCGATTGTCAATACCAAAACGCTAAGTTAAAATCCTGAAGATGCTTACCTTTATGATGATGAAAAACAGCTGGAGGAGGAAAAGGCATGTTGTAGAGGGCGGGTTAATCCTTGCGTCCGTGTCTTTAATAGAATTGAAACTTTCTATTACTATGGCTAGGAAATTTTTCATTCTAGGTCAGGATCAGAGACGATGATTGCGCAAGTTTGAAGCTTTGTCGCCATATTAGGAATTGGCTTGAAGTAAAAGCTCTTTAAGGTAGAGTCCGAAGACCAACCTGCCACATTGAGAATGACCTTTAGGCGAGTGCCAAGAGAGAACTCCTTTAAGGCCTAGCCCCTCTAACCGAGTGGGCCCCAAAAGTCTTGGGTGGTCATTACAACCCTGGCGGACGGTGTTAAAGCGGCGGTAAGACAGCCAACAGGCCGCCGGTAAAAAAATTGGAATCACGACCGTGGCGGAAACCGCCAACAAAGACAGCCACTTTAACACACTGACCGCCACGGCGGTACAGACAAACAGCCTGGCGGTCACCGCCAACAGACCTTTTCTGAGGCGGATTCACCGCGGACAAAATCACGGCGGAAACAGGACTTCGAAGGGAAAACGCTCACCTCTACACACCCCACGAGGAATCCAGACGCCATGGAACCCGAGCTGCACATCCTGCCAGCCCTCATCTTCTTGCTCCTCTACCAGGAGAACGAACGCCGGCGGCGAAGACAACGGTGAGTACTGCACCTACGACAAAGGGGAGGGGGGAGGGAAAAAACAGGGACACAGACACGCAACACCCCCACCCTCACCCACTACAACACACACACTAATACATATTTATACATTATAGTTATGCCCGCAACCCTGCTGGAAGAATGCAAAGACAAAAGGAAATGAGTGTAACCATTGGAATATATTAAAATCAAGTATGCAAAAATATATATATATATACACCATAAACAAAATATACACCAAGCTTAAAAGTCCAGGTAGTCCTTCAATGGAGTCCGTGGAACACTGGGCCCACACAAGATCCCCGACCATGACGGAGAGAACACTGCAGGGGCATCAGAGAGCAAGAAAACAGGCACCTCAGGGGGAGGGAAAGGGGGTGCACCTCAGCCGGTTGAGTGCACGACGCCAAATCCACGAGGGGGCCACATGCCCACTGTTCAGTCCTGGGGAGTGCAAAGCCACAGTCTCTCAAGTCTCTACAGTGGGTGGGTTGCCCACTGTTCCATCCTGGGGAGTGCAAAGCCACAGTCTCTCAAGTCTATACAGTGGGTGGGTTGCCCACTGTTCCATCCTGGGGAGTGCAAGGCCACAGTCTCTCAAGTCTGTACAGTGGGTGGTTTGCCCACTGTTCAATCCTGGGGATTGCAAAGCCACAGTCTCTCAAGTCTATACAGTGGGTGGGTTGCCCACTGTTCCATCCTGGGGAGTGCAAAGCCACAGTCTCTCAAGTCTATACAGTGGGTGGGTTTCCCACTGTTCCATCCTGGGGAGTGCAAAGCCACAGTCTCTCAAGCGGATGACAGTCTCCACTGGTTCTGGAGGGGGCATGGTGCCTAGAGTGCTTCATCCTGCTAAGGACAGAGGTAGTTAATGACAGTCTCCACTGGTTCTGGAGGGGGCATGGTGCCTAGAGTGCTTCATCCTGCTAAGGACAGAGGTAGTGGATGACAGTCTCCATGGTTCTGGTGGGGGCTCTGTGCCTAGAGTGCTTCATCCTGCTAAGGACAGAAGTAGTGGATGACAGTCTCCACTGGTTCTGGAGGGGGCATGGTGACCAGGGTGCTTGTGCTGGCGGTCCTCTCTGTCCCAGCGGGGCTTGTGCTGGTGGTCCTCTCTAGCCCAGCGGGGCTTGTGCAGGCGGTGGCCTCCTGGGCAGCAGGGCTGGTGCTGGCAGTGGCCTCCTGGGCAGCAGGGCTGGTGCTGGCGGTGGCCTCCTGGGCAGCAGGGCAGGTGCTGGCTGTGGCCTCCTGGGCAGCGGGGATGATGGCGGTGGCCTCCTGGGCAGCGGGGATGATGGCGGTCTCCTTCGCCGTGCTGCTCTTCCCAGACTTGCCGGGTTTCTTGTGGCCCTTCCCCACCTTGGAAGGTGTCGCAGTTGACTCCACACTCCCACCGGGACCCTTGGGAGCGGCTTTGGTGGCTGGAGTCTTCCCCCTCTCCCGCGGGGCACTGGCCAACTTTTGATGCTTGACAGGTGGGGGACTGTCCGTGCTGTGGCTCGGTGCCACACTGGCTGCCCTGGTGGCCGGTGCACTCCAGATTCCGGTGACTACAGGCACCACTGGTCCCGGAGATGTTGTGGCTGAGGTGCTAGGTTGGGACCTGGAGAGTCGGGCCCTAGGAGACGGACGAGGTGGGGGAGGTGTGGGAAAGAGGTCAAGTTTGGACAGGAAAAGTTTTGGGAGACACTGGGACGGGTAGCTGGAGGGGGTTTGGGAGTGGAGGAAGAGGTTGTGGTTGTAGGAGGTGTTCGTTTGCTGACTTTGGGTGAAGGTCCATGCGCTGGAGGCTGTTGTGAGGTGGATGGGTGATGGGTGGGTGTGTGCCTGCGTTTGTGTATCTTGGGAGGTGGCGTCACAGACACACTGGGAGAGGACACAGGGGACGTGTGAATGGTAGTGGGGGAGGTGACTGCACGTGAGCGGGGTGTGGTGGTGGGTGTGCAGCTGATGACAGTAGTGGCTGTAGATGTAGTGCATGCAGGTGTGAGTGGAGACAAGACTGGGAGGGAGGAGGGAGACGAGGAGGAGGGGGACACAGGGGAGGCAGTGGATGTTGGTGTGTCTGCATGTGTGTGATGCTTGCGTGACTGCCTGTGGGATGTGTGGTGCTTATGTTTGCCAGAGCTTCCCTTGTGTGTTGACGTGTGTGCATGCTGGTTTGAAGGTGTGCTTGGGATAGGCTGGGGTACAGGGGATTGGATCTGGGTGGAGGAAGTTGGAGGGGGGAGGCTAGAGGCAGGGACAATGGCTGCCATCAGTGCTGAGGCCAGAGTCTGAAAAGCTCACTGAAGGGCCGCCTGACCAGAATCAATGCCCTCCAGGAATGCATTGGTTTGTTGCAACTGCCTTTCGACACCCTGAATTGCATTCAAAATGGTAGACTGCCCAACAGTGAGGGATCTGAGGCGGTCAATGGCCTCCTCACTGAGGGCAGCAGGGGTGACTGGGGCAAGGCCTGAGGTGCCTGGGGCGAAGGTGATGCCCACCCTCCTGGGTGAGCGGGCACAGGGCAAAGGCTGAGGGGCTGCTGGGAGGGCGGTGCTGGTAGGGGGGGTGGCAGCTGTACCTGTAGATGTGGTGGGCATAGATGTTGCTGCATCCACAAGGGAGCTCCCATCAGAGGACGAGTCCGTGTCGCTGGTGTCAGCTCCTGTCCCCGCCATGGAGCTCCCCTCGCCCTCTGTCCCACTGGTGAACTCCGAGTACGTTGTCTCGCCCTCCAGGGCCATGTGGGATGCAGCTCCCTCGTGCTCCGGTGCCACTGCTCCTCCGCCTGATGATGCTAATGCACACAAGAACAGGGAGACCACAAAAAAAGGGGGGGGGACAGAAGAAAAACATGTTTAGTGCATGCATTACTGCTACCGTTGGCAGACATGACAGACACAGAAGCCCCCTGCACTACGCCACGCACTTTGGCTCCACTGTTCAATCCCTGGGAAATGGCCTACAAGGCTATGGACGACATCTGCACACATGGATGACACAGGGGCGTGACTAGGTGTACTTGGCACTCTACAGAGGTGGGGTGGGGTGCCACATGGCCTGCCTTATGGAGGGACGTTGCCTACTAAACATGCCCTGGCCTAGGGAAACCCACAGCCCACATCCCCCACCCAGACACTCCACTGTGCGCAAAATCAGCAGGATGAGAGTGTACTCACCCCCTTGTGGCTGCTGTGATGCCCTCAAGCGCCCATCCAACTCCGGGTACGCCACCTCCAGGATCCAGAACATCAGGGGGGTCATGCTGCGATGGGTACCCCTCCCACGTTGGGAGGCCATCCCCAGCTGAGCCTCCGCCGTCTTCTTGCTCCAGCGGCAAATGTCCTCCCATCTTTTCCGGCAGTGGGTGCTCCATCTGTGGTAGCCCCCCAGGGTCCGGACGTCCTTGGCGATGGCACGGCAAATATCTTTTTTCTGGTGGGTGCTGACCTACATGAATTGTACAGGGGGAAGAGAAACTTATTACTAACTTCACTGTCACAGTCATTGGCCCCCATCCCTACCCTTGCCATGTGGCACATGCACTCACCTTCGTTTCATGCATGCTGCAATCTCCCCCCCCATCTTACATCCACCGCACTCCACACAGGCATAGCCCATACAGCATGCTCCCAGTGTACTTACCTGTTTGCCTGGAGGACCGTAGAGTAGCGTGTACTGGGGGAGGACCCCATCCATGAGTTTCTCCAACTCCTCCGATGTGAAGGCAGGGGCCCTTTCCACAGACACTCGAGCCATTGTCTCTTCCAGACCGAGGTCACAGCAGCACTTGCAGTGTAGGTCCTCTCCTGTTGAAGATCAGGTATCGAGTGATTGAACAGATAGAAAATGGCAGTCACGTCCGCGGTGGTGTGTACCGTCACCGCCGGCGTACATCGTCATTGGCTACCGGGACCCATAAGGTCCAATGTTAACCAATGCAGCATTGCGCCGTGGTCTTCGACCGCCTACCGCGACGGTGTACTACGCCAGCGCAGTTACCTCACATCCCATTGTCCCACTTTAGAGGTCAGGCAGCCGCCATTTCAGGGGCCCACATGGCTTAATTTTTAACTGCGTCACACATACCTAGGCCTAGACTCAACACACATACAGGCCACTTTTCGGATTAGGATTCGTGTTCTGTGTAAGCTGTGGGTACGTACCTCTGAGTTGGTTGACTCTGTGCTCGCTTTTGTCCTTCATAGTGACCGTCCACTGGGACATGTGAGGAGATGGCGGCATCCTCCGGTGTACAGACCGCTGGTGGACCTGTCGACAATGGAGGAAAGACATGTGATCATCACATACAGGCTTGACCGTGCCACAATCCAGGAACTGTGTACCCCGCTGGAGCCAGACCTGATGTCAGCTATCCCCCATCCCACAGGAATCCCCCCTCAAGTGCAGGTGCTGTCAGTGCTCCATTTCCTTGCAAGTGGGTCATTTCAAACAACAGTGGCCATAGCATCAGGGATGTCCCAGCCTATGTTTTCCAACGTGTTGTCCAGAGTGTTGTATGCCCTGCTGAAACACATGCGGAGCTACATCGTTTTCCCTCAGGTGGAGGATTTGCTTACAGTGAAAGGTGATTTCTATACCCTGGGATATATCCCCAACATCATAGGTGCCATTGATGGGACACATGTGGCTTTAGTCCCCCCCGCAGGAGTGAACAGGTGTACAGAAACCGGAAGAGTTATCATTCCATGAATGTGCAGATGGTGTGTTTGGCAGACCAGTACATCTCCCATGTGAATGCCAAGTTCCCTGGCTCAGTGCATGATGCCTACATCCTGCAGAATAGCAGCATCCCTTATGTGATGGGTCAACTCCAGAGGCACCGTGTGTGACTATTAGGTGAGCACCTGGAAGCAAGACAGTGGGAATGGTTGTCTGGGTCTGGGGTTATCCCTACAGGTTAGTGTGTGTCTAACAGTTGTCCCTCGCCATTTGCAGGTGACTCTGGTTACCCCAACCTGTCATGGCTACTGACCCCAGTGAGGAATCCCAGGACAAGGGCAGAGGAACGCTAGAGGCCCATGGGTGAACACGGCGGATAATAGAGCGGACCTTCGGCCTCCTGAAGGCCAGGTTCAGGTGCCTCCATATGACAGGTGGATCCCTATTCTACTCACCAAAGAAGGTGTGCCAGATCATCGTGGCCTGCTGTATGCTTCACAACTTAGCTTTGCGACAACAGGTGCCTTTTCTGCAGGAGGATGGTCCAGATGGCGGTGTTGTTGCAGCTGTGGAGCCTCTGGACAGTGAAGACGAGGAAGCTGAAGAAGAGGACATGGACAACAGGGACTCGGTGATCCTGTAATATTTCCAGTGAGACACAGGTAAGAATACAAACCTGCCTACTACATGTACTTTAACACTACTACCTCTCTACTGTCTGTCATTTTCACCCAGTGTATGGTCACTGAGTTGTCACTTTCCCTTACAATTTCACAGATGTGGGTCCCACTGTGTGACATCTGCTTTGATTCCTCATGGACTAGAGCTGTGTGGCATAGGTATGTTGACATTACAATTGAAAGAGCTTTTTGCCACAGTAATTGCTAATACACTATTCCGAAATCACAGACTGACTCCAGATTGTTTTGTGCTTCAAGGGTGTTTATTGAAGTGCAAAATATTGGAGGGGGTTGCAAAATGGTGAGGGGTGATGGTGGAGGAATGTCCATGGCAGAGTCCAGTCTATTAGTCTCACAGGTGCATTGCCCAAATGGGCATAGGAAGTGGAGTTGGGGCAGTTTAAGGATTGACAGGGTGACAAAGTGGGACAGAAGGATGACATTCCGGGTGGTCTAATTTCTTGGTGGGGGGTCTTGGCATTGTTCTCTGTCTTTGTCCTGGATCTCAGGGACCGTTTGCGGGGTGGTTCCCCCTCTGCAGGGGGAGGGGTGCTGGTGTGGTGGTCCTGAGGCGGTGCCTCCTGTCCACTAGCACCAGCGGAGGTGGTGGGCAGTTCATCGTCCATGCTAGTGTCTGGGGCCCCTTGTTGTGCCACAGTCTCCCTCCTGGTGTTGAGTACTTCCTTCAGCACCACTACGATGGTGCCCAGGGTGGAATTGATGGTTCTGAGTTCCTCCCTGAAGCCCATATACTGTTCCTCCTGCAGGCGCTGGGTCTCCTGAAACGTGGCCAGTACTGTTGCCATCGTCTCCTGGGAGTGGTGGTAGGCTCCCATGATGGAGGAGAGGGCCTCGTGGAGAGTGGGTTCCCTAGGCCTGTCCTCCCCCTGTCGCACAGCAGCCCTCCCAGTTCCCCTGTGTTCCTGGGCCTCCGTCCCCTGGACCATGTGCCCACTGCCCCCAGGTCCCTGTTGTTGTTGGGGTGGTGGGTTAGCCTGGGTTCCCTGTAGTGGTGGACACACTGCTGATTGACGTGTCCTGGGGACAGATTGTATGGGCCCGCTGGGTGTGTGCTGTGCTGGTGTTTCCAGAGGGGGGAAGCTCTGTAGTGGCCTGTGACTGTGTGATGGGAACCGACTGTCCTGAGGTCCCCAATGGGCCGGGCTGGTCATCTAGATCCAGTTGGACAAAGCTGCTGTCATCACTGTGGGCCTCTTCTGTTGGTGGTGTGGGCATGTGTGGACCCTCCTGTCCGGTGACATTGGGTAGGGGTCCTGCAGGGGTATAAAAGGATGTTTATTCTATCTGTGTGTACCATGGTGTGCAATGGGTGGGTGACCGTGTACCCCAGTGCTTGCATTCCTGTGTGGGACCTTGTGTGATGATGGTTGAGAGGGGTGTATGGGTATGTGCAGTGGGCATGCTTTGGTGATGGGTGTCCATGCTTTGGTGTTGCATGCAGGGCTTGGTGTTGGGATGTGTGGTTTGTGATGTTGGGACATTTGTGAGGAGTTGGAGTGATGGGGGTGAGGGTGAGGGTGGGGTATGTGATGGCATGCAGGTAGGGTTGGGGATGTAATAGTTAAGATTTGACTTACCAGAGTCCATTCCGCCATCCACTCCTGCGAGGCCCTCAGGATGCAGAATCGCCAAGACCTGCTCCTCCCATGTTGTTATTTGTAGGGGAAGAGGTGGGGGTCCGCCGCCAGCCCGCTGAACCCGCAAGGTGGTGTCTTGAAACCACGGAACGCACCTTCCCCCGTAGGTCGTTCCACCTCTACCTGATGTCATCCCGATTTCTTGGGTGCTGTCCCACTGCGTTGACCCTGTCCACTATTCTTCGCCATAGCTCCATCTTCCTTGCAATGGAGGTGTGCTGCACCTGTGATCCGAACAGCTGTGGCTCTACCCGGACGATTTCCTCCACCATGACCCTGAGCTCCTCCTCCGACAACCTGGGGTGTCTTTGCCGTGCCATGGGGTGGTGTGGGTGATGTGTTGGGTGGGGTGTGGGGTGATAAGTGTGCTGATATGTAGTGGTGTGTTGTGTGAGGTGCGTGGAAGTTATGTGGGTGATGGTCTAGTGTACCTGTGGATGCTAGTATTGTTGATGGTGGTGTCTCTCTCTGTGCTTCTTTCTCAATTGTTGTCGTAGTGGTTTGTGGGTGACGTGGGTGTGTGTTTTATATTGTATTGGTGTGTGGGAGTGGTGTGTGTATGTGTATCAGGGGTGTGTATTTTGAATTGTCCAATGTGGCTGTGTTTTGTAAAAGTGTGTGTATTTTGAGCGCAGCGGTGTGTACCGCCAATGGAATACTGCGGTTGAAAGACCGCCGCGTGGATTAGTGTGTCGTGATAGTGTGGGCGTATTTCTTTTGGCGTGACGGTGGAGGTTTTGTTTTTGCCAGTTTATCACTGACCTTTGGTGTGGCGGACTTTTGTGGGTGTCTGAATTTTGGCAGATTCCGTGCTGTGGGTCATAATAGCTGTGGCGGATTTCCGTGGCTGCGGCGGTGAGTTGGCGGTCTTCTGCACGGCGGTAAGCGGCTTTTACCGCCAATGTTGTAATGAGGGCCTTGGTGTCAATGCCAGCCTCTTGCATTATCCATCGAGCCCATCTAGCGATGGTTGGAGAAGAAAGTGCATGAAAATACTTCCTAAGTGTAGGAAAGTACCATCTTGCCTGGCATGTTACCCCCATTTTTCACTGTATATATGTTGTTTTAGTTGTATGTGTCACTGGGACCCTGTTCACCAGGGCCCCAGTGCTCATAAGTGTGCCTGAATGTGTTACCTGTGTAGTGACTAACTGTCTCACTGAGGCTCTGCTAATCAGAACCTCAGTGGTTATGCTCTCTCATTTCTTTCTAAATTGTCACTAACAGGCTAGTGACCAATTTTACCAATTTACATTGGCTTACTGGAACACCCTTATAATTCCCTAGTATATGGTACTGAGGTACCCAGGGTATTGGGGTTCCAGGAGATCCCTATGGGCTGCAGCATTTCTTTTGCCACCCATAGGGAGCTCTGACAATTCTTACACAGGCCTGCCACTGCAGCCTGAGTGAAATAACGTCCACGTTATTTCACAGCCATTTTACACTGCACTTAAGTAACTTATAAGTCACCTATATGTCTAATCTTTACCTGGTAAAGGTTAGGTGCAAAGTTACTTAGTGTGAGGGCACCCTGGCACTAGCCAAGGTGCCCCCGCATTGTTCAGAGCCAATTCCCTGAACTTTGTGAGTGCGGGGACACCATTACACGTGTGCACTACATATAGGTCACTACCTATATGTAGCTTCACAATGGTAACTCCGAATATGGCCATGTAACATGTCTAAGATCATGGAATTGCCCCCTCTATGCCATCCTGGCATTGTTGGCACAATTCGATGATCCCAGTGGTCTGTAGCACAGACCCTGGCACTGCCAAACTGCCTTTCCTGGGGTTTCACTGCAGCTGCTGCTGCTGCCAACCCCTCAGACAGGTTTCTGCCCTCCTGGGGTCAAGCCAGGCTTGTCCCAGGATGGCAGAACAAAGGACTTCCTCTGAGAGAGGGTGTCACACCCTCTCCCTTTGGAAAATGGTGTGAAGGCAGGGGAGGAGTAGCCTCCCCCAGCCTCTGGAAATGCTTTCTTGGGCACAGATGTGCCCAATTCTGCATAAGCCAGTCTACACCGGTTCAGGGACCCCTTAGCCCCTTCTCTGGTGCGAAACTGGACAAAGGAAAGGGGAGTGACTACTCCCCTGACCTGCACCTCCCATGGGAGGTGTCCAGAGCTCCTCCAGTGTGCTCCAGACCTCTGCCATCTTGGAAACAGAGGTGCTGCTGGCACACTGGACTGCTCTGAGTGGCTAGTGCCACCAGGTGACGTCAGAGACTCCTTGTGATAGGCTCCTTCAGGTGTTGCTAGCCTATCCTCTCTCCTAAGTAGCCAAACCCTCTTTTCTGGCTATTTAGGGTCTCTGTCTCTGGGGAAACTTTAGATAACCAATGCAAGAGCTCATCCGAGTTCCTCTGCATCTCTCTCTTCACCTTCTGCCAAGGAATCGACTGCTGACCGCGCTGGAAGCCTGCAAACCTGCAACATAGTAGCAAAGACGACTACTGCAACTCTGTAACGCTGATCCTGCCGCCTTCTCGACTGTTTTCCTGCTTGTGCATGCTGTGGGGGTAGTCTGCCTCCTCTCTGCACCAGAAGCTCCGAAGAAATCTCCCGTGGGTCGATGGAATCTTCCCCCTGCAACCGCAGGCACCAAAAAGCTGCATTACCGGTCCCTTGGGTCTCCTCTCAGCACGACGAGCGAGGTCCCTCGAATCCAGCGACTCTGTCCAAGTGACCCCCACAGTCCAGTGACTCTTCAGTCCAAGTTTGGTGGAGGTAAGTCCTTGCCTCACCTCGCTGGGCTGCATTGCTGGGAACCGCGACTTTTGCAGCTACTCCGGCCCCTGTGCACTTCCGGCGGAAATCCTTTGTGCACAGCCAAGCCTGGGTCCATGGCACTCTAACCTGCATTGCACGACTTTCTAAGTTGGTCTCCGGCGACGTGGGACTCCTTTGTGTAACTTCGGGTGAGCACCGTTTCACGCATCCTCGTAGTGCCTGTTTCTGGCACTTCTTTGGGTGCTACCTGCTGCTAAGAAGGCTCCTTGTCTTGCTCGACGTCCCCTCTACCTCCTGGTCCAATTTGCGACCTCCTGGTCCCTCCTGGGCCACAGCAGCATCCAAAAACGCTAACCGCACGATTTGCAGCTAGCAAGGCTTGTTGGCGTCCTTTCGGCGGGAAAACACTTCTGCACGACTCTCCACGGCGAGAGGGATCCTTCCACCAAAGGGGAAGTCTCTAGCCCTTTTCGTTCCTGCAGAAACCTCAGCTTCTTCTGTCCAGTAGAAGCTTCTTTGCACCCGCAGCTGGCATTTCCTGGGCATCTGCCCATCTCCGACTTGCTTGTGACTTTTGGACTTGGTCCCCTTGTTCCACAGGTACCCTAGATTGGAAATCCACAGTTGTTGCATTGTTGGTTTGTGTCTTTCCTGCATTATTCCTCTAACACAACTTCTTTGTCCTTAGGGGAACTTTAGTGCACTTTGCACTCACTTTTCAGGGTCTTGGGGAGGGTTATTTTCCTAACTCTCACTATTTTCTAATAGTCCCAGCGACCCTCTACAAGGTCACATAGGTTTGGGGTCCATTCGTGGTTCGCATTCCACTTTTGGAGTATATGGTTTGTGTTGCCCCTATCCCTATGTTTCCCCATTGCATCCTATTGTAACTATACATTGTTTGCACTGTTTTCTAAGACTATACTGCATATTTTTGCTATTGTGTATATATATCTTGTGTATATTTCCTATCCTCTCACTGAGGGTACACTCTAAGATACTTTGGCATATTGTCATAAAAATAAAGTACCTTTATTTTTAGTATAACTGTGTATTGTGTTTTCTTATGATATTGTGCATATGACACTAAGTGGTACTGTAGTAGCTTCACACGTCTCCTAGTTCAGCCTAAGCTGCTCTGCTAAGCTACCATTATCTATCAGCCTAAGCTGCTAGACACCCTATACACTAATAAGGGATAACTGGGCCTGGTGCAAGGTGCAAGTACCCCTTGGTACTCACTACAAGCCAGTCCAGCCTCCTACATTGGTTGTGCAGCGGTGGGATAAGTGCTTTGAGACTACTTACCACTCTTGTCATTGTACTTTTCATAAGAGAAAAATATACAAAACAAGGTCAGTGTATATACACATAGCCAAAAAGTTTTGCATTTCCTCTTTTCACTCTATTCTAAGTGCTGAAAAGTACTTCTAAACTTTCAAAAAGTTCTTAAAAGTTTAAAAAGTTTTTTTTCTGTCTTTCTAAAAAGTTCTGAAAACTTTTTTCTCTTTTTCTATTACTTTAACTCTCTCTAAAAATGTCTGGCACAGGCCAAAATGTTGATCTGTCCAAACTTGCATATGATCATCTTAGCTGGAAAGGAGCAAGGAGTCTCTGCATAGAGAGAGGTTTGAGTGTAGGGAAGAATCCTTCCTTGGAACTGTTACTTAACATGCTTAGAGAACAAGATAAAGCTATAGGTGCCCCATCTGTTGAAAAAGTACCTAATAGTTCCCAATCTGATTCAGGGACTCCCCCAGGAAAAGATTCAGGAAAGAAACTTCCTAGCCTGCCCATTACTAGACAGTCTAGCATAGTTGGTAATGATGATGAGCCACACCATACAAATAGTGTTGTCTCACATCATAGCAAAAGCATTTATTCTCACCATACTGGTAGTAATGTTTCTGTTAGCCAAGCTGTTAGGGTGGCTTCTGTAAGGGACAGGTCTCCTTCTGTTCATTCCCATCATACCTCTGTATCTAGGAATGTCCCTCCCACCAACCCTGATGACAGAATGTTAGAGAGGGAACTCAATAAGTTGAGGGTGGAACAAACCAGACTGAAGCTTAAAAAGCAACAGCTGGATTTGGATAGACAGTCTTTTGAACTAGAGAAGGAAAGACAGAAGTTGGGTTTAGAAACCCATGGTGGCAGCAGCAGTATTCCCCATAGTCATCCTGCAAAAGAGCATGATTCCAGGAATCTGCACAAGATAGTTCCCCCTTATAAGGAGGGGGATGACATTAACAAGTGGTTTGCTGCACTTGAGAGGGCCTGTGTTGTACAGGATGTCCCTCAAAGGCAGTGGGCTGCTATCCTATGGCTATCATTTAGTGGAAAAGGTAGGGATAGGCTCCTTACTGTGAAAGAAAATGATGCTAATAATTTCCAAGTTCTTAAGAATGCACTCCTGGATGGTTATGGCTTAACCACTGAACAATACAGGATAAAGTTCAGAGAGACCAAAAAGGAGGCTTCACAAGACTGGGTTGATTTCATTGACCATTCAGTGAAGGCCTTGGAGGGGTGGTTACATGGCAGTAAAGTTACTGATTATGACAGCCTGTATAACTTGATCCTGAGAGAGCATATTCTTAATAATTGTGTGTCTGATTTGTTGCACCAGTACTTGGTGGACTCTGATCTGACCTCTCCCCAAGAATTGGGAAAGAAGGCAGACAAATGGGTCAGAACAAGGGTGAACAGAAAAGTTCATACAGGGGGTGACAAAGATGGCAACAAAAAGAAGGATGGTAAGTCTTCTGACAAGGGTGGGGACAAATCTAAAAATGAGTCTTCATCAGGCCCACAAAAACACTCTGGTGGGGGTGGTGGGCCCAAATCCTCTTTTAATCAGAACAAGGAAAAGAAACCATGGTGCTATTTATGTAAACATAAAAGGCCATTGGACAACAGATCCCAGTTGTCCAAAGAAAGGCACCAATGCTCCTACCACTACAACCCCTACTGCTACCCCTAGTGTCCCTACTAATAGCAGTGGTGGTGGGAGCAAACCTACTAATAGCCAATCCAAGGGAGTAGCTGGGCTCACTATTGGTAACTTAGTTGGGGTTGGCCTTGTTAGGGAGGCCACAGAGGCTGTGTTAGTCTCTGAGGGGGCTATTGATTTAGCCACCTTAGCTGCTTGTCCCCTTAATATGGATAAGTACAAGCAGCTACCCCTAATAAATGGTGTTGAGGTTCAGGCCTACAGGACACTGGTGCCAGTGTGACTATGGTCATAGAGAAACTGGTCCACCCTGAACAACACCTACTTGGTCACCAGTACCAAGTAACCGATGCTCACAACAACACACTTAGCCACCCCATGGCTGTTGTTAATCTCAACTGGGGGGGGTTACTGGTCCAAAGAAAGTTGTGGTAGCTTCAGATTTACCTGTAGACTGTCTATTAGGGAACGATTTGGAGACATCAGCTTGGTCAGATGTGGAGTTGGAGGCCCATGCAGCAATGCTGGGCATTCCAGGGCATATTTTTGCTTTGACAAGGGCTCAGGCCAAAAAGCAAAAAGGACAGGGAAGCTTGGATCCTGGAACAATGGACCAAGTGCTCCCTAAAGCTAGGGCTAGTAGAAGCAAACCACTTCCTACTATCCCTCCCTCTACAGTGGATTCAACTTCTGAGGAAGAAGAATTCCCTCCCTGTGCAGAACCTACACCTGAGGAGCTGGAAGCAGACACTGCTGAGCTTTTGGGTGAAGGGGGGCCTGCCAGGGAGGAGCTGAGTGTGGCACAGCAAACCTGTCCCACATTAGAGGGTCTCAGACAGCAAGCTGTCAAACAGGCTAATGGGGATGTCAGTGACTCTCACAGAGTTTACTGGGAGGACAACCTCTTGTACACTGAGCATAGGGATCCTAAACCTGGAGCTGCAAGGAGATTAGTGATTCCTCAGGAGTACAGAAAGTTCCTCCTAACACTGGCACATGACATTCCCCTAGCTGGGCATCTAGGACAAATGAAAACTTGGGACAGGCTTGTTCCCCTGTTTCATTGGCCTAGAATGTCTGAGGACACAAAGGAATTTTGTAAGTCCTGTGAAACCTGTCAAGCCAGTGGCAAGACAGGTGGCACCCCAAAGGTGGAGAAGTGTGGCTCAATGGTTAGAGCGGCAGACCCTGAAGCAGAGATCTGGCTCAAGACCAGGGTTCAAGTCCCGCTTCGGCAGGTCTTGGGCTCAATTCCCCTTGACCAGATAATTCTCTCCTCGGTGCCTAATCTAATTCATGGGTCCCACTCTGCAACTCTGGGCAATAGCTTGCTTAATCTCCACAACGGCCCCAACAGCGCTTGGATGCCTGGCTTCACCCTGGGGGTGCTCAGGAGTGGGCGCCTCACAGGGAAAAAGCCAGGAGGGGTTCCATAGCGATATGAGTACAGCGCCTTGAGACCCTAACGGGTGAGTAGTGCGCTATACAAGTGCTAATTTACATTTACATTTACAAAGGCACCCCTTATCCCACTGCCTGTGGTTGGGGTTCCCTTTGAAAGGGTAGGGGTTGACATAGTTGGCCCCCTTGACCCTCCCACTGCTTCAGGCAATAGGTTTATCTTGGTGGTAGTGGACCATGCCACAAGATACCCTGAAGCAATTCCTTTAAGGACCACTACAGCACCTGCAGTGGCAAAGGCCCTCCTGGGAATATTTTCTAGGGTGGGCTTCCCAAAGGAAGTAGTATCAGACAGGGGAAGCAATTTCATGTCTGCATACTTAAAAGCCATGTGGAAGGAGTGTGGTGTAACTTACAAGTTCACTACACCCTATCATCCACAAACAAATGGACTGGTGGAGAGATTTAATAAAACTCTCAAAGGAATGATTATGGGTCTCCCTGAAAAACTCCGCAGGAGATGGGATATCCTTCTACCATGCCTCCTTTTTGCCTACAGGGAGGTACCCCAGAAAGGAGTGGGCTTCAGCCCCTTTGAACTTCTTTTTGGACACCCTGTTAGGGGTCCACTCACACTTGTAAAGGAGGGTTGGGAACAACCTTTAAAAGCTCCTAAGCAGGATATTGTGGATTATGTACTTGGACTCAGATCAAGGATGGCTGAGTACATGAAAAAGGCCAGCAAAAACCTTCAGGCCAGCCAAGAGCTCCAGAAGCAATGGCATGATCAGAAGGCTGTTTTGGTTCAGTACCAACCAGGGCAGAAAGTGTGGGTCTTGGAGCCTGTGGCCCCAAGAGCACTCCAAGATAAATGGAGTGGACCCCACACAATTGTTGAGAAAAAGGGTGAAGTCACCTATTTAGTTGACTTAGGCACTGCAAGGAGTCCCCTTAGGGTACTCCATGTAAACCGCCTGAAACCCTACTATGACAGGGCTGATCTCACCCTGCTCATGGCAACAGATGAGGGACAGGAAGAAGACAGTGATCTTCTACCTGATCTCTTCTCTTCCACAGAACAAGATGCTCTTGTGGAAGGTGTAGTTTTGGCTGATTGTCTTACTGCTGAGCAGAAAGACAATTGCATAAACCTCCTAGATCAATTCTCTGAACTCTTCTCTACTGTGCCAGGTACCACTTCTTGGTGTGAGCACACTATAGATACTGGAGACAGTTTACCTGTCAAAAGTAAGATCTATAGGCAGCCTGACCATGTCAGGGACTGCATAAAGCAAGAGGTCCAGAAAATGTTGGAACTAGGAGTGGTTGAGCACTCTGACAGTCCATGGGCTTCTCCTGTGGTACTGGTACCAAAACCCCATTCCAAAGATGGAAAGAAGGAAATGCTGTTTTGTGTAGACTATAGAGGTCTCAACTTGGTAACCAAAACTGATGCTCACCCTATACCCAGGGCAGATGAGCTCATAGATACACTGGCATCTGCCAAGTATCTAAGCACTTTTGATTTGACTGCAGGGTATTGGCAGATCAAATTGTCAGAAGATGCTAAACCTAAGACTGCATTTTCAACCATTGGAGGACATTACCAGTTTACTGTAATGCCTTTTGGTTTGAAAAATGCACCTGCCACTTTTCAGAGGTTGGTGAACACAGTCCTGCAAGGGCTGGAAGCTTTCAGTGCAGCATATTTGGACGATATTGCTGTCTTTAGCTCCAGCTGGGATGATCACCTGGTCCACCTATGGAAAGTTTTGGAGGCCCTGCAAAAGGCAGGCCTCACTATCAAGGCTTCAAAGTGCCAGATAGGGCAGGGAAAGGTGGTTTATCTGGGACACCTTGTTGGTGGGGAACAGATTGCACCACTACAGGGGAAAATCCAAACAATTATTGATTGGGTTCCCCCTACCACTCAGACTCAGGTGAGAGCCTTCCTAGGCCTCACTGGGTATTACAGGAGGTTCATTAAGAACTATGGCTCCATTGCAGCCCCTCTTAATGACCTCACATCCAAGAAAATGCCTAAAAAGGTATTATGGACAGAAAACTGTCAGAAAGCTTTTGAGGAGCTGAAGCAGGCCATGTGCTCTGCACCTGTCCTGAAAAGCCCTTGTTACTCTAAACAATTCTATGTCCAGACTGATGCATCTGAATTAGGAGTAGGGGCAGTCCTATCACAACTTAATTCTGAGGGCCAGGATCAACCTGTTGCTTTTATTAGTAGAAGGTTGACCCCTAGAGAAAAGCGTTGGTGTGCCATTGAGAGGGAGGCCTTTGCTGTGGTCTGGGCTCTGAAGAAGTTGAGACCATACTTGTTTGGCACTCACTTCATTGTTCAGACAGACCACAAACCTCTACTTTGGCTAAAACAAATGAAAGGTGAAAATCCTAAATTGTTGAGGTGGTCCATATCCCTACAGGGAATGGACTATACAGTGGAACATAGACCTGGGAGTAGCCACTCCAATGCAGATGGACTCTCCAGATATTTAAACTTAGACAATGAAGACTCATCAGGTCATGGCTAGTCTTATTGTCCTTCGTTTGGGGGGGGGGGGTTGTGTAGGAAAGTACCATCTTGCCTGGCATGTTACCCCCATTTTTCACTGTATATATGTTGTTTTAGTTGTATGTGTCACTGGGACCCTGTTCACCAGGGCCCCAGTGCTCATAAGTGTGCCTGAATGTGTTACCTGTGTAGTGACTAACTGTCTCACTGAGGCTCTGCTAATCAGAACCTCAGTGGTTATGCTCTCTCATTTCTTTCTAAATTGTCACTAACAGGCTAGTGACCAATTTTACCAATTTACATTGGCTTACTGGAACACCCTTATAATTCCCTAGTATATGGTACTGAGGTACCCAGGGTATTGGGGTTCCAGGAGATCCCTATGGGCTGCAGCATTTCTTTTGCCACCCATAGGGAGCTCTGACAATTCTTACACAGGCCTGCCACTGCAGCCTGAGTGAAATAACGTCCACGTTATTTCACAGCCATTTTACACTGCACTTAAGTAACTTATAAGTCACCTATATGTCTAACCTTTACCTGGTAAAGGTTAGGTGCAAAGTTACTTAGTGTGAGGGCACCCTGGCACTAGCCAAGGTGCCCCCACATTGTTCAGAGCCAATTCCCTGAACTTTGTGAGTGCGGGGACACCATTACACGCGTGCACTACATATAGGTCACTACCTATATGTAGCTTCACAATGGTAACTCCGAATATGGCCATGTAACATGTCTAAGATCATGGAATTGCCCCCTCTATGCCATCCTGGCATTGTTGGCACAATTCGATGATCCCAGTGGTCTGTAGCACAGACCCTGGCACTGCCAAACTGCCTTTCCTGGGGTTTCACTGCAGCTGCTGCTGCTGCCAACCCCTCAGACAGGTTTCTGCCCTCCTGGGGTCAAGCCAGGCTTGTCCCAGGATGGCAGAACAAAGGACTTCCTCTGGGAGAGGGTGTCACACCCTCTCCCTTTGGAAAATGGTGTGAAGGCAGGGGAGGAGTAGCCTACCCCAGCCTCTGGAAATGCTTTCTTGGGCACAGATGTGCCCAATTCTGCATAAGCCAGTCTACACCGGTTCAGGGACCCCTTAGCCCCTGCTCTGGCGCGAAACTGGACAAAGGAAAGGGGAGTGACCACTCCCCTGACCTGCACCTCCCATGGGAGGTGTCCAGAGCTCCTCCAGTGTGCTCCAGACCTCTGCCATCTTGGAAACAGAGGTGCTGCTGGCACACTGGACTGCTCTGAGTGGCCAGTGCCACCAGGTGACGTCAGAGACTCCTTGTGATAGGCTCCTTCAGGTGTTGCTAGCCTATCCTCTCTCCTAAGTAGCCAAACCCTCTTTTCTGGCTATTTAGGGTCTCTGTCTCTGGGGAAACTTTAGATAACCAATGCAAGAGCTCATCCGAGTTCCTCTGCATCTCTCTCTTCACCTTCTGACAAGGAATCGACTGCTGACCGCGCTGGAAGCCTGCAAACCTGCAACATAGTAGCAAAGACGACTACTGCAACTCTGTAACGCTGATCCTGCCGCCTTCTCGACTGTTTTCCTGCTTGTGCATTCTGTGGGGGTAGTCTGCCTCCTCTCTGCACCAGAAGCTCCGAAGAAATCTCCCGTGGGTCGACGGAATCTTCCCCCTGCAACCGCAGGCACCAAAAAGCTGCATTACCGGTCCCTTGGGTCTCCTCTCAGCACGACGAGCGAGGTCCCTCGAATCCAGCAACTCTGTCCAAGTGACCCCCACAGTCCAGTGACTCTTCAGTCCAAGTTTGGTGGAGGTAAGTCCTTGCCTCACCTCGCTGGGCTGCATTGCTGGGAACGGCGACTTTTGCAGCTACTCCGGCCCCTGTGCACTTCCGGCGGAAATCCTTTGTGCACAGCCAAGCCTGGGTCCACAGCACTCTAACCTGCATTGCACGACTTTCTAAGTTGGTCTCCGGCGACGTGGGACTCCTTTGTGTAACTTTGGGTGAGCACTGTTTCACGCATCCTCGTAGTGCCTGTTTCTGGCACTTCTCTGGGTGCTACCTGCTGCTAAGAGGGCTCCTTGTCTTGCTCGATGTCCCCTCTACCTCCTGGTCCAATTTGCGACCTCCTGGTCCCTCCTGGGCCACAGCAGCATCCAAAAACACTAACCGCACGATTTGCAGCTAGCAAGGCTTGTTGGCATCCTTTCGGCGGGAAAGCACTTCTGCACGACTCTCCACGGTGAGAGGGATCCGTCCACCAAAGGGGAAGTCTCTAGCCCTTTTCGTTCCTGCAGAAACCTCAGCTTCTTCTGTCCAGTAGAAGCTTCTTTGCACCCACAGCTGGCATTTCCTGGGCATCTGCCCATCTCCGACTTGCTTGTGACTTTTGGACTTGGTCCCCTTGTTCCACAGGTACCCTAGATTGTAAATCCACAGTTGTTGCATTGTTGGTTTGTGTCTTTCCTGCATTATTCCTCTAACACAACTTCTTTGTCCTTAGGGGAACTTTAGTGCACTTTGCACTCACTTTTCAGGGTCTTGGGGAGGGTTATTTTCCTAACTCTCACTATTTTCTAATAGTCCCAGCGACCCTCTACAAGGTCACATAGGTTTGGGATCCATTCGTGGTTCGCATTCCACTTTTGGAGTATATGGTTTGTGTTGCCCCTATCCTTATGTTTCCCCATTGCATCCCATTGTAACTATACATTGTTTGCACTGTTTTCTAAGACTATACTGCATATTTTTGCTATTGTGTATATATATCTTGTGTATATTTCCTATCCTCTCACTGAGGGTACACTCTAAGATACTTTGGCATATTGTCATAAAAATAAAGTACCTTTATTTTTAGTATAACTGTGTATTGTGTTTTCTTATGATATTGTGCATATGACACTAAGTGGTACTGTAGTAGCTTCACACGTCTCCTAGTTCAGCCTAAGCTGCTCTGCTAAGCTACCATTATCTATCAGCCTAAGCTGCTAGACACCCTATACACTAATAAGGGATAACTGGGCCTGGTGCAAGGTGCAAGTACCCCTTGGTACTCACTACAAGCCAGTCCAGCCTCCTACACTAAGGGCAATCAACAGCTGTCTCTCCCCATGGGGGCGGATATCTGCCATCATAGTATCATAGCCCTTGATACACTGGACCACACATAACTTCAGAGAATCTGGGAAGGAAGAGTAAGAGACAACACAAAAATTGCATTTTGTTCTTCAAGCGATATTAAAAATGACCCCTTCTGGAGTGAATACTCTACCTGTAATATCCAGAGCCCGGGCAACGGACACCCTCATGCAAGACACTAGACACAGTAGGGTGGCCAGTTTAGCTGAAAGTTCTTTCAGAGAAAGGAAGCTATTGCCATGCCATGAGAGGAAGACACTGAGAACCCTATTGACATCCCACTATGTTGAGCACCTGGGTTCTTGATGAGAGATAAACGAATGCCACGCATGAGTTTCCTGACTGGGGGGTATTCTCTCATCGAATGGTCACTGATTGGCACATGTCCTGCCGCTACTGCAGACGTTAAGGTATTTATTGACCAATAAGCCAGGCCCTCTGAGGCCAGGGAGGCCAGGTGTCTCTGGTGACACCAACCCATCCATCAAGACCATGTTGACCGATAGCGTTTAATGGTGCTGTCCGACCAAGCCTGGGAGAAAAGCGATGCAGCCTTCTCCGAAATTCCCAGGACTTTCCAACAGTCCATGTAATCTTCCAGGCCATAAGAGATCAAAAAAAGTCTGCCTGCACTAGAGGATGGATATTCCCGTCGGGATCCCAGAGGAAATCCAGGAGAGGTAGAGTGATTGGAAAATCACAAGAAAGTTCCAGTAGAACTGGATACTAGACTAGTGATTTCCAGATCGGTGTTATCAACACCATGTCCACTTCCTTGCCTCTGCACCTGAGCTGTGAGGCGTGTTATTGTGGCAGATGAGGGAAACACATATCCCTGTTCCAGATGGCAGCCCTGGAGAAATGCATCCGTGGCGGCCGCTCTGGGATCCAGTCTCCAACTGAAATATCGGGGAAGTTGGTGGTCCAGCCTCGGCACAAAGAGGTCCATAGAGAACGGGCCCCATAGGGCTTGAGTAGAGCGGAAGAGGAGCGGATTCAGTTGCCAGAGACTTTCATCCCTCAGGTGTCTGGAGTGCCAGTTGATGACCTGGTTGGATTTGCCAAGGAAATGTTCCGCCATCACCGATAACTGGTTCACAAGGCAGTACGTCCAGAAGGACCTACCCAGATCTGGCAGGGACTTGAAGTGGATGCCCCCTAAATAGTTTATATGCTGCACCGCCCCAACATTGTCCATCTTTAGTAGGATGCAGCACTTTGCTTGGGTTTTCGTATTCCAAGAAGGACCTGGCCAGATCTGACAGGACTTTTGAATGGGTGCCCCCTAAATGGTTTATATACCGCACTGCTACAACATTGTCCATCTTTAGTAGGATGCAGCACTTTGCCTGGGTTTTTGTCCAACACTTGAACACAAACGAGTCTGTGAGAAGCTTGAGGTAGTTTATGTGCCTTGACTTTTCTTGAGATGACTATTATCCTCCTGTGGAGAAGGCCCCACAGGTCACCCCCCAGCCCAAGCCACTGGCGTCAGATTCTATACCTAGATCTGGGGGAGAGCCGAATATCACCCACCCATTCTAGGCCTCCATGTGAGCGAGCCACCATTGATTCTTTTTGCTTGCTTTCGATGACTGTTGAACCATCTAGGAGTAAGTGAGTCCTCTTCGTAGGTGAGCAGCTTAGAGTCGCTGCAGAACTCGATAATGAAGAGGTCCCCGGAATACGGCCTGGATGGAGGAGGAAAGCAGATGTACCACCTTGGTAACATGGATTAGCTACCATCCTGCACAGTTAGTATCTTATTTTGTTGACCTTCCGTGAGGGCAGGCTAAGAGTGGCTTGAACCGAATCCACCACAAAGCCTAAGAACACAAGGTTCTGAGTGGGGGTAAGGACTGATTTGTGACCATTGATGATGAATCCCAGAGATTCCAGGAAGGAGACAGCCATCTCAAGATGCAACAATAGAGCCTGGGGGCACTGGTCAGGAGAAGGAGGTCGTTCAGGTAGACAATGAGGTGGGTCCCACGAACTCTGAGAAATTCTACCACCGGGCACATCACTTTGATAAAGCACTGGGGGGGGGGGAAGAGAGGCCGAACGCATGGATTGGTAATTCGAACGTCTGCCCTCACCACTGGAATTGGAGGAAAGTATGGTGGGAGCAAAGATCGGCACGGTAAAGTAGTGTCGTCCTTAAGATCGAGACGAACCATCCAGCCGTTGAAGTCTTGCAAAAGATGGATCCCTTCCTTCTTGAAGTGGTGGTAGCAGCCACTCGTTGAACTCCTGCAAATTGATCACCGGTCGTTGGCCACTGTCTTGTTTGTCCACCAGGAAAATGTTGCTGAGCAAACCTGCTGGGTGAGGAAAAGTCTCCACAACCGTGCCTTTGCACAGTAACCCCAAAACCTCAACATCCACCAATTCTGTCTGTGTCCGAAAAAACAAGATGGGATGGGTTGCTGCTTTGTGATCTCCTGTGCCTGGGGTATGCTCTTGTAGGGTAGAAAGCGCCAAATCTGGACGTTGTCCTGGTATTGACCTCTTCTCGCAGTATAACCTCTGCCAGGAGCTTGGGTTTGCGAACAGCCGGCTGAATGCCCGTGCCTCGATCAGCACGGGATCCTCGTCTCCGGTCCTGACTTTGAAATCCAAAACGACTGCAGACCAGTAACATAAATAAAATAAGTACTTGCAAAGCCAGTAGTTTGGCATTGATTTTTTAAGGTCAAGATCTATTGCCTTTGCCAGTGCCTGCTTTATTTGTTTAGAAAAAGAAAATTATACACAAAAAGAAGAAAACGTGCAGCTGCCACCTAAATGTGGCAGCTATGTTTCTGCAATTAAGATTTTGAATTTAAACAAAAATAGACTTTTCATATACTTTTTTACATTTTACAAAAAAGTTTAGACGCTTCCCAGCAAGCAGATAGGGAAACCATTTTTAGCTTCAATGTACATCATTGGAAATTAGTGCAAGTAAAAGGTATTGTGCAAATAAAGGGTGCACTCAGCCTTTGAATTACTGGAACATGAAGATGTAGTTGAAACACAAAATGAAGACGAAAAAAGTAAGACATGTCACAATGTAAATGTGGCAGCCATATTCTTACAATAAAAATTTTGAATGGAAAGAAACCTAAAACATAGCAGGTATAGGTATTATTAAATGGAATTACTGTAAAATGCAGTTGGATGACTTGAAAAGGATAAAGAAAATATTGAAAAAGAAAAGTATTGGCCAGCCAGCCTTGGAAATGCAGAATTTTTTTTAAGAGGATGCGCTCATTTAATTAGAATAAAATGGTGTCACTCATAGTGCTAAAAAAACAGTGCCCAGAATGGTCTGACCCTTTTGGCAAATCAGTGGTGGATTTTTTTACTTCATGAGGCTGATGTGATAGCTAAATCTGCCTCTGGGCCTGAGCTAAGATATGACATTTGACATTTACTGATTTTCTGAATATTTGTACCTACCGTAACATGAAAATACCAACCAGATTGATAAAATGCTGGTCAGATAACAACCATACCTGAGGCTTGACGTTTTCATTTTAACATATAAGTGTGGTCTTAAAAACCCCAACATGCAATAGGCCATTGTTGAGACACAAATGTTCTCTGTATGGTGACAGACATGCTGGCCCCTGGCCTGAGTAAGCCAGCTCCATGATATCTCCTATTCTGATATTTTGATTTTGGCCTAACACGCATAATCATCATGCGGGTGGGCTGCGGCATAGGGTTCCAGTAACTTGTGAAGCTCAGAGCCTAGCTCTATGATCTATTGGGACATACCAACTATATCCTTAAGTTGATACAATACTGCTACACTACTGACATATACATTAAGCAGTGGTGGCAGCATGTCATATGTTTTTGTATTGATAATAATAAACAGTTTTTTTCTGTTTAGGAAGAGTGCAGTGCTGATTGGTCCCACTTGTGTAATGTTCTGCTTAAATGCGGTGCCCAGACTCTGCACTGAAATCCAGAGTGACTGTGCACACGTACTGGGCTTTTTGTAAATGCAAGTGTATGCTTGACCACATCATCAAGATCCATTTTGGATGGACCCCGCTACAACACAGCACATGATATAGCTTGTGTCTCATCCTTCCTAGGCATTAACATGTATTGCTGGTACTCCTGTTTTGCAGAGAACAGCCTCAGTTACTGAAATGTGAGAGGATAGAGACAGGACTGATTTAGAAGTTAAGCAGCAGATTTGGTGGAGGGCCTCCATGTTATCTCTCACCTAGCATTACAGTCAGGGCTGATAATGGGCTGGGGAATGTGAGTCAGCAAAGTCAGCAGATTCATTTGTTAAAGAAAACTTTCAGACAGTGCCTGTGCTGGGGCTAACACTGTGAAAGCCTCTTGTTCATTTAGATATCTTCATTTAGGTGCAGCTCTTCAAAGCATGGTGCTCCTCTCGCCACCCAGCAGCAACTGCCATTCCAGCTGAGTTCTAAGGGAAGCGCACTATGACAAGAGAACAATGGTGGCCCAGAATTCTAAATGCCGTAACTACTACTACGAATAATCAAAGTGAGATCACAACTTACCTCCCTTTCTTCACACTAACAGGAAGACATGTTGAGCAACTGCTTATAGTTGAACATAAAATGTAAAACAAAAAGATATATACAAAGCTTGCAAAAAATAATCTACATTGTGAAACTTAATTTGTAGACTTTATAACCCACCAAGAGTGCACTAAGTAATTTGAATACAATTGAGAATTTTATTTTATATTAATAAAAGAAAATATTTAAAAAGTCTGAATTCTCATCCCTTGTAAAAACAAATAATTTGAATAAAGGTATTTAACCACAAAATCATTCAAATAATTTGGAGGTCTCTGTGAACATGGTATTTCTGTGACACTTTAAACAAATACTCACTTGCTTCCTAAATTTTCTAATCCTGGTCCCACAGTTCTCATTCCACCATTCACCTCTGTATCACCCAATAACTGAAGATCATGTGTCAACATAGATCCACTACACACATCATCACCATCGCTCCTCTCGTGTTCTTTGTCAGCAGTACAATACTTTGCCGCCCCGCGGAGATTCCACTTCTCTCCATTAGTCAACCCAACATGCCATTGATGTACTTCCTTGACTTGAAATGGGCCACAAGACTTGCTCAATCCACTCCTGATGCATCATGTCCTCACTTTGACCCAATCACCTAGGTTAACATTTAACTTGCTCTTAATCATACTAAATTTACAAGGAATACCAACCCACTCTTAGCAGTCTCATGTTTCCCATCAATAAGTTTCCTCTCTAAAAAAAAAATATATATATATATATATAAAATGGAATCAGTTTAGTTGTGAGTTTCCTCCCTGTCATGGCACAAAAAGGTGATAACATTCTCTTCTCCGTAATACGACATGACCACACCAGATCAGACATCACCTCCTCTATGTCCAGTTTATTGACTAAGGCCAATTCTAGTGCACTCTTAACCATACAGTTGGCTCTCACTATGATCCCTTTGGCTTGGGGATTGTAGAACGCTGTCTGTGCGTGTTTGATACCACAGAAACGTAAAAAGTCTCTCATCTCATAAGAAATTAATTGAGTGCCATTGTCGGTTTTAAGAATTCGGGGGAAGCCTTATTCTCTGAAAACTTCACACAAGACACAAATGGTGATCTTCGTGGCGATCTCTGGAAGTAACCGCATTATCTGCCATCTGGAATGACCATCCACTAACACAATGCCAAAACTTGTATTGTGATCAATTCCTGCCATTGGACCAATGAAATCAAGACAAACATTATGCCATACTTGACCAGGATCGTGAATGCTACATGGAACTGTCTGGGTACCTACTCTCAATCTTTTCTCACATTCTTTGCAATCGATGCATCTTTCAACCCATGCCATTACACCACTGTCCATACCTGGCCACCAAAATTCAAATCTTAGCCTTTTCTGAGTAAGTGTCTGGCCAAGATGTCCTTCATGAGCTATGTCGAACAATAACCTGCGAACCCCATTAGATCGAACAATCTTGTCACTTAGCACCAACTGTTGACAATTTATCTAACACTTTGTTGAAGGTCCTTTAAGCACTAGGTAAAGTGCTATCTCTTCTCCTGCCTTTTTTGATTAAAACTCAAACAGCCTTCAACACCTTATCACTCTTCCTGGCACGAGACCACTCAAATTTGTTAATTGCACCTCAACTCTACTACAGCACATCCTCCACACTAGATACTGCCCCTTCTTTCCCACACTTGGTTGTACCTTCTACATCCAAGCTCTTCCAACCCAGCCACAACTACAGCAAGCAGTCTGCCTGGATATTTCCCCCAACCTGGTGTATATTCTACAATGTAATTGTTTTCTTGTGTAACCTTGAAGCTAATCTTGCAAGCTCAGCAGAACCTTTTCCTGTCCCTCCTGGAGATAGACGTTTGAACAGTGCCTTATAGTCAGTGTGGAGAGTGATCTTGTGTCCCCGTACATAAGTTCAAAAATACTATACACCCCAAGCTGCTGATAAGTTCTCTTCCTCTATAACAGAATTATTACTCTCAACATCAGTCAAGGAGCATGAAGCAAAAGCTACAGTTTTCTCAGAAGTGACCACCTTTTGCGATAACACAGCACCAATGCCAGTGTAACTAGCATCTACATTTACAATAGTGTTCCCATTGATGTCAAACGGTACAAGGATACCTGCACTGCAGATCTCTTCCTTAATGTTCTTGAAACTTTTTTGTTGATCAGTCCCCCACGTAAAATGTACTCCTTTTCTCATTAGTGCTTTCAGATACTAAGTTTTGCTAGCAAAGTTCTATAAGAATTTTGAGAAATACTCGATTAAACTAAGGAACCACCGTAACTTGTCCATGTTTGTGGGAACTGGTGCTAATCTTTCTGATGCAAGTAAGTCTTTCTTTGATTTCACTCCTTAGTGTGATATTGTATGTCCCAAATATTCAACCTATGTAATGAGGAAAGCACATTTTTCTCTGCGTAATGTTAGACCTGACTCTGAAAGTGTGGCCAATGCTACTTTCAAGGCTTTGTTATGACTGCTTATGCTATCGCCAAACATCCTGAAAAAAATCACATTCTTCAAACCCTTATTCTCTCTAAATTTACTATTCTCTCTCTATACAGGGCAACAGTAGGAAAAACATTGGATTTCAGAGGGGTGAAATTGACTATTACCACTCTAGACAGCATAACACTAGGAAAAGTCTTGGACTTTGGAGTGATAAAATGTACTATTCCCACTCCATTTTGTGTAGGGAAAGCGTTGGATTTGGATGGGGGGTGACATTTACTCTTCTTGCTCCAAACAGCGCAGCGCAAACTGCAAAAGGTTAATTTTACTATTCCTACTCCAGTCTAAACAGGAGTAGGGCAAGTACTTCACTTCAAACACATGTGAGTAACCCCTTGAACGTAGAAGAATTATTAGGCAATATAAAAAAATAGAAATATATTTATTAAATAAACTAAAAACAATCCTTTCACATAATTAATTAAATAAAATGAAAAGAATTTATAAACTGCACTATACCCTAAGGTGTCAAAGCGCTAATGGAAAAGCACCCTAAAATATTTAGACAATCGCCCTCTAGAGGCTAAAAGAGATGAGAGGAAAAAAGCCATGGTTACAAATGTTTTTTGAATACAGCAAGTCAGTCAGCTTCCGAGATATGGACAGTATTCCACAGTTTGGCAGCAGACACCGAGATGGAACAATCTCCCCATCATAAATCTGGAAACCAACACCTTCTTATTTTTATTCTATTTAAAAAATAATTACCAATAAATGACTAATTGTTATTCAGTTATTAATTAACTTTCCATCCTGTACCCTACAAACCTAGCAGCCCACACCTAAAATGTAACTGAAAGAATAAGTATTACATACCTTACATATTTAAGACAATTAAATAATTAATTAACTATTAATAATTAATTTTTCATTAATTATTAATTAATTATCTTCCCACCCTTCGCCCCTGAAGACCTAGCATCCTGCAACCAAAATATAATTAAAATAAATAAGTATTCCATTATTTACATATTTAAACATCTACTAAATAATTAATTTACAAATAACAAATGATAGGTAGTTAATTATTACACAATTCACTTTTCACCCTATACCCCTACAACCCTAGCATCTCACAACTAAAATATAAGCGAAATAAATCAGTATTCCATAGTTTACATAATTAAAAATCAATTACATTATTAACTAATTAATAATACATTGTTAATTATTGCTTAATTAATTTCCCACCCTGGATCCCTACAAATCTAGCAACCTGCAACTGAAATATAAGTAAAAAAAGAATATATTGCATAAATTACATCATTCAAAATTAAAAACAATTAAATAATTAATTAGCAAATAAATAACTATTACTTAATTAACTCCCCACTCTATCCCCTACAAACCTAACAGCCCAAAAATAACATACAATGAAAATAAATCAGTATTACAATATAAATTACTAATCAAAAAACTAAATGAAAAATCTAAATTGCTTAATTTTACACGCTATTTTAAACAAATAATGACATTTATATAAACAATAATGGCATATAAAATTAATATATCAACCAGAAGAAATTAAATTAATTACAAAATTATATTTTTAACCACTACATTACTGAAAACAATTTTCAAAACATCAGTATTACTTACCTCAAAAAGTGCTATTCTTGTCAACCATATTTGTGCATTCTTATATTTCTGTGTCAAGATAATTCATTTAAGATATTTCTGTCTCGATAATTTTAATTCGATATGTCCATGTACCACCCACAGAGAGTAACTTTGTGACTATGGTGCAAGGCTCTACCCGCCCAGCCTGGTTTTGCATTGCAGTCAGCACTGATGTTGGGCATCAGCACTGATGTTGGGCATCCAAGCCGTATCATGCCATGCTTGAGAGACACTGTCTCAACGATCTTCAGAAGATATTCTCCCACTTATCTCCCCAGCTACCAAAACCCAGCATTACAAAGCTCAACTACAGCTGGCTGGACTGGTCATTCTGCTACTGTGGCATTATCTTTCCTACAGGAAGGGGGTACTTTAAGATTAGGATGGGCTGCCATCACCTTAATGTGACACCTGCCATCATTCTGATTGCCACATGCTGTGGTGTGGTGCTGGCTACAACATTTTTGTCAGGGCTGATTTACAGTTCCATTCCTGTCCTGCATCTACTGCATGGTGCTATTACAGGCTATTTAAGCTACTTATACCTTCTGCGGAAGGAGACAGAGAAAAACTGATATCTGACAGATGTTTGGAGGCTAAAGGCATCAGTGGTAAGCAGTCGAGTAAGCTCTTTAAAGTATCGCATTGGGGAACGGGAGATGAGATTCAGAAAAAAACTGTCATAGTTTGCCTCAGCCAGTTCATATATATTTTCTTTCTAAGCACTCACGCTTCCCTTATGTTTCAGTCCACTTGACTGTCCCCTATGCGCTCCTTAATCCCCAGGAGCTACTATAGAGATCAATCTGCCAGACGTTTGGCACAAGGTTAACCCTGAAATCAGAAGGGAGTAAATATATATAGTAAAACAACAGTGGTCCCTGGTCCAAATCATCAAAAGAAATGTTAGTATACTAAAGTTGTATTAACATAATAGAAATATCATACACATGAGTTATAAAAAAAATAGTTAATTGAGCAGAAATATTAAGAATATGAGTGAGGAAAACATGCTTGGTGCTCAAAGAACGCAATACACAAATATTAATAAGTGACATATAAGTGTGACACACACAAGTACATTAATTACGATCCTGTACAATATGCACTAACAATAAAGGTACATAAATTACAAAGTCAAAAATAGGCAGGTCCGCTATTCCCATTTGTTGGTTGTAGAGAGTGGGGCCACTGGAGCCTGTATTAGTGTATTCCAACTGGTGCAAGGCTTAAGATGTGAACACTCCAGACACTGGCCATTATCAGCAGAAACAAGAAATCATGGAATCAGCCTCAGTAGTAGTACTGAATAACTCCATCCAACTTCATTGGGTCATCTCTGTGAGTAATAAGGAATAGAGGACTCCTGGAGCTAATAATAAAGAAGAAAGGCGAAATGAATAAGAACAGGAGTCCTCATTGAGGAAAATTACCAAGATTCTGTTGGCTTTAGAGTAAAGCTGCCCTAAAGTAGAGGAAATGGAAACTAATTCCCACTTCACTGTTGTGCAGAATATTCGTCACCAACAGGAGAGAAAGATATCTACCATTCAGTAGGTAAGCAACAGAAGGTCGGACATAAGAGCAGTCAAAAATGTTGGCATACTCTCTGGAGTGCTTTCAGAGTCACTCCAGATGCCCTACTAAATGTATAGTTAGATTATCTGAGAATTCAAAGAATGATAAGAATCTAAACAAAACAATTATCAAACTCTTAAAGGAACATATCAGTTAGTTGAAAGATACATTGACGCACTGAGATTCAGCATAGACAGCAGGAGCCATCAGATGGAAAGAAACAATATTCTACAAAGCCATGAAAGTGCTAGTTCTATCCTGGCATATTTCATTGTGGAATACAATTCTCCAAACCTATTGAAGGACATTCTGTAAAAGAAACACATGATGCTTATAAGACCACACCTTACCAGTGCCATTTCAAGCATTTTCCAGGTCCAGGGCAAGACCTATTTTGGGGTTCCATGTTCACAACAACTTTGAATATATTACCCATCTTTAGGTCATTTAGATTGTTGTGGTTCCAAAACAATGTTGAATAATGTTAAAAGTTCAAAAAACACAAAACAGACAACAACTTAAGCTGCTTACAGTCCACCAAAACGAAAGCCACATCAGACAATTATTAAGGCATTTCCTTTTGCACTTGGATTTAGCTTTTTGTCTTGTGACACAATGTTATATGGAATTCAGTGTCTAAAAAGCCTGTTCCTCCCATTATAGGGAAGACACAGGAAGGGTGGATGTTAAGCAGACTCATGCATAATATTAACATAAGCAAAATAAATAATGGGTGTCACATTGGAGCTTTTGTTTCTAGATATGCCTAATTAAAATAAATGTGCCTTCACATCTAGCATTCTTGTTGCACCAATGAAAGTACTGCCCCTGAGATTTTCTCCATATAGTATCCTAACCATATGAAATATATATTTCTCATACATCTTCTGCCCCACTTTTTTCTCTCCTCCTACACTTCAGTGGCTAGACAGTAACATCTACCTCTGCTGAATAAGAGCAATAGGAACGGGTAGAACAGAAAAGAAGAACAAAGACATAAAGAGAATTGTATAGTGTGAAAAGTGAAATAGCAGAAGCAGTGTATGTTAAAGGGGGGACATGTGCTGATGTATTTTACATGTCCTAACAGTGAAATATTGCCAAATTTGTTTTTCACTATTGCAAGGCATATCTATCCCATAGGTTCACAGGGGACTGCCGTTAAATATCTTTTAAGTGCAGTTTCCCATTGGGAGCAGATGAAGATTTGGAGTTTGGGGTCTCCAAACTTATAATTTAAAAATACATATTTTGGTGAAGTTGGTTTTTAGATTGTCAGTTTGGAAATGCCACTTTTAAAAAGTGGGTATTTTCTTGCTTAACCATTCTGTGCCTCTCCCTGCCTGTGGAATCCACGTCTGAGTCAGACTGACAGTTGGGCTGTTTGTAAATTCCCTCTAGACAGTGACACAAAGGGAACTGAGGAGTGTCCTGCATATCCTGAGAGTCTCTTGGGCTAGTGTGGGAAGGGAGGAGCTGACACACATGAAAGGGCTGTGCCTGTCCTCACACAATGCAGTCTCCAACTCCCTGGTGTGTGTCTGGGACTAGGCCTGAGCAAGGCAGGATCTTGTCAACAACAGAGACTTTCCTTTGAAGATTTGCCTACTTCAAAAGGCCCGTCCAGAAATCAACGCATCACCCTTCTGCTGGAGAGGGAAACGACGCATCACCTACCTGACCGGAAAAAATCAACGCATGGCCTCACTTGTGAGCCAGGAATCAACGCATCGGTTACTTTTCCGAACCAGGCTCATGCGTGTGGCTTTACTTTTGACCATACCAAGTACTTTGTGTAAAAACAACGCATCCATTGATTTTTATGGCTTTAGACTCTTTTTAATTTAAAACTTCATATATTTGCTTGTGTATGTTGGATAGTTGTCGTTTTGGTCTTGTTTGATTTTGATAAATGTTGGCTATTTTTCTAAACTAGTGTTGTACCCCTTTTGTAGTGTTTTCACTGAATTACTGTGTGTGTTGGTACAAATACTTTACACATTGTCTCTGAGATAAGCCTGACTACTTGTGCTAAAGCTACCAAGGGGGTGAGCAATGGTTGTCTGAGGAGTGTAACTCCCTTATCCTGACTAGAGCGAGGGTTCCTGATTGGACAGAGTGCAAACTGACTGGCAACCAGAGACCCCATTTCTAACACTTTCATTGTACTAATACGCAGAGAGTGAAAGTTAGGTCATAAACATATGTAGATCATCCGCACATTGAGCATCACTCTTCAGACAGGAAAAAGCCTTGCCTGTCACCTTAGCCAGTTTACCTGGAGACCAGCAGGCCCTATGAATAGTGAAAAGGTGGTTCCTTTTAGGTTGTGCAGGTTTTACAACAGATGACAATATTCTCAGCGATACTTGCCTGATCTGATCCGCGTCATCCTCGGTCAGAACCTCCTTACAAATCGTACAAGGCTCAGGACGATGCTTATCTTCAGCATCAAGAAGGCACCAGTACCATATTGCAACTTCCCTTTTCAGCGCCTCATTACCCACTATCTAGTCCGCCTTGTCAGTCTCCATTTTATCACCCCAGTCCTGCAATGCCCAGGATCTTAACTGATAATATATAAATATCTGGATCATAACATCAGGAAGTACCACCAGCTCCTCCCATTCCCTCAACTCAGCCGGCTGCTCAAATCTCCCCAGAAATTCACACCTACTTGTTTAGGGTCTGGCTGAGGGCATCCTTCAGACATTCATGGGTCCCAGGTGAATCCCAGATAGGGGCAGAAGCAGTATAATGTGGGATATTGACTATTTCTAAAACAACACCATGTCTTTAACGGCGCAATAAGCACTTTCAGCCTAACTTTCTGAAAGTAGTTTGGATCCCCGTACTTATAGAGGGAGTGATGACTATCTACACCCTCTAACATAGCCTTTTGCATACTGCCTCTAACTAAATTATCTGGGTCATTCAGTAGCATTCGGGAGTTCCTAAACTGATAGGCGAGGTAGTAAAGCTGTAAGTCAGGTTGAGCTAGCCCAATCTTTTACCATGATCGCTTAATGCCTTATATGCCCAAATAAAACTGCTAGTGCTACCCTGGATTTTTACAAATATACTCCTTCTAGAAAGCCTTAGGTGTTGCATCAAATAGGAAAGCAACCTGAGGAAGAATCATTATTTTAACTAAGTTTACTCTTCCATAAACTGTTAAAGGTAAGTTGTGCCATTTCCTCAACAAAGTATCCATTTCCCTGCTTGCTCACTTTCTTTAGGTTAACCATAGGAATGTAGCTTAATTTATGAATAATTTGAACTCCCAAATATCTCATCTTTCATGTTGTCTTTCAACAGTCACACCCCAGGACATGATCTTGGTTTTCTCTGCATTGATATCTCACCGAATTCTGCTGTCTACTGCAACACTTTATGGATTGAAAGGGTTGGATTGTTAGTACAGAGCAACATGTCCTCCACATATAGGGCCTAATTATCCACAAGCCCAGGGACACCAAAGGGAGTAATGTGCAGTAATGTGCAAGTGCTCCACATATAAGTTAAACAAAAGAGATGAAAGGGGGCAGCCATGTCTGGTACCTCTTGTTATCCCAAAGCTTTCAGATAATTCCCCATTCACTAATACTCTTTCCAGTGCTTCAATCAGCCTATGTGAAAAAACATGCTTTTTAACTGTTGCCCATAGATAGGCCCAATTACCCTGTTGAATGCTTTAGCGGTGTTGAAAGCCACAACCGTTAGTGGGACCTCATGTGAAAAATCGATGATGCCAATCAAAAGATGGGTTAGCTCATTTAAGCGTCGCCCATGATTGAAACCGGTCTGGTTAGGGTGGATAACTGTCCTGATTACACTGGCTATCCTGCTGGCCAATATCCCCACAAAAATCTTATAATCCACAATTCAACAGGGATATGGGCTTATATGATTCCACTCTAGTAGGGTCCTTTGTGGATTTCAAGACCAACACAATTGTAGCCTAAGACCAAAAAGGGGAGCAACTTCTCTGTCTAGATAGATTGCGTTAAACAGTGTTCACAATGGTTGCTCCATGACTTCCACCAGTGCCTTATATAATTGTGGGGGAAGCCCACCCTTTTCAGCTGCCTTAGCTCCCTTAAGATCCCTATTTGGCTTACACATTTCCTCCTCTGTGATCTCAACACTTAGGGGGTCATTATGACCCTGGCGGAAAGCGGAGAAGCGGCGGTAAGACCGCCAACAGGCTGGCGGTCTTTTTTTTGTATTATGACCATGGCGGTTACCGCCATGGTCATCCGCCGGTTCTCTGTTCCGCCCGCCAGGGCGGAGACGACAGCCGGCGGTATTTGGACCCGGTTGACAGCCATGGATTTCATGCAGGTGGGAAACCGCCATGAAATCCATGGCGGTAAACACTATCAGTGCCAGGGAATTCCTTCCCTGGCACTGATAGGGGTCTGACCAACCCCCCACCCCCACGCCGACTCCCTCTCCTACCCCCCACCACCCCTGCCACCCCCCAAAGGTGGCAGGACCCCCCTCCCCACCCGACCCCAACTTAACATCACTCATACACACACAACACGCACGCAGGCATCACCAACACACATACACGCACACACACCGACATACATGCCAACATCCACACACACAGTCAGACACGCACACCCACATTCAAACATACACGCACACATCCATACAGACATACCTACAGACATACACGCACTCATTCCCAAACACACAACACCCCCGCAAGCATACACGCACTCACACACCCCCTCTACATACACACACGCATACCCCCATGCACGCACACAACACACAACACCCCCCCCCCCTCCCCTCACGGACGATCGACTTACCTGGTCCGACGATCCTCCGGGAGGGGACGGGAGCCATGGGGGCTCCTCCGCCGACACCACACCGCCAACAGAAAACCGCCACGCCGAATCACAGGACGTGATTTGCTGGGCGGTGTTCTGTTGGCGTGGTGGTGGAGGTGGAGCAACCTCCACTTCCCCGCCGCCCGCCAGTATGGCTGTTGGCGGCTCTCCGTCCATAAAAGGACTGAGAGCTGCCAACGGTCATAATAGGCCGAGCGGCAAACCGCCACCACTGGCGGTCTTCCGCACAGCGGTCCCTCGGCGGTCTTGGAAAAAGACTGCCGAGGTCAAAATGACCCCCTAAGATTCTTAACCTGCGTCTTAGCTCGTTCTGGGAGATCTATATCAGCTAGCCAGCTCTTTATTGCCTCCCCATCTGGGTGCTTATCCTCCTTCTATAACATACTCATATATTGCACACTTGATCTGTGATTTACTTATTAGTGCTAAGAGCTTTCCCAGTGCTTGGACCTGTTAATATACTAATAAAATTTTGTAATCTATCCGTCTTCGTTTTTCATGCCAGGGGAGAGCTACAATGCTCCCCATAAGCGAAATGGTGCATCTTACTTGACCGCCACCTGTCCTGCGCTTTCCTCTCTAGATAGCCTTTATAGGCTGCTTGGGCCTCATCAATTTCCAGGCAGAGTTTCCCTAGCTTAGATAGATCATTTGATCGAGTCTCTTGCAGATCGCCTTCCATTCTAGCCATTTTATCCACAAGCACCATCTCTTCCATGCAGTCTTCCTGATATCGCCTCATTGAAAACGTACTTATTATCCCCATAAGATTGGCCTTGTATGTGTCTGAGGTTATTGCATGAGTGGCAGTACCCTTGTTAAGCTCAAAGGAGACATCTGTCTCTCTAACTAATTCAAGCCAAAAGGCCTCATCTAAGAAAAGAGACCTGTTTAATGTCCACCTCCTCAATTGTTGCCTATCTATGATGCTTAACTTCAAGCTTACAGGGGAATGGTTGAATAAAAGTGCTGGCAGGTGAGCCACGATATTAAGATAATTATACAGTGCCTGATCCAAGAGAAAATGCATTCTTGAGTGATGCCCATATTTTTTACTACAAAAGGCAACATTTTTGTACACCCCCTCCCACTTTCGCCAGATGTCTATTAAATTGAGGTCTTTCATTACCTGGTTAAGCCTTTCAAGCATTTTAGGGGCATATGGATACTTTGCTTTTGATGATCTAAGCAGTGCTGGGTTGAAAACTACATTCAAATCACCTCCTACTATTATGGGTGGGGGCTTCCCGTAGGTGCAACTGTAGAACATCTAATGAAGTGGGCTTGTCGCAGTTGGGGCCATAATATAATGCATGTGTTACACGAGTGGCACCTATAAAAAATGTGGATACTAACCATCTCCCTGTGCTATCAATGGCATACTTTAAAAGTTTATTCCCAGAGTGTTTTTTAACCTCGATGGCCATGCCTCTTGTACTATCAAGCTGCTTTGAGCACATCACTTCCTCCACCCAGCACAGCTTGCTGAAGTAAGCTCTACATTGCCCATGCTCTAAATGGGTTTCCTGGAGCATAATTAATTGAGCCCCACTATACTTCAATTATTCTGCCACCAGGACTTGTTTCCTCCTAGATCTCAACCCATTCACATTCCAAGTTATTATCCTAAATTCCATGTTCTTATTCAACAGATCGATCCTGCCCCAACCATATGGGTTAATTAAAGGGCTCGCTTACCCAGCCTTATTCCAAATAGCAGTGTCATCCACTTCTCCCAGTGTGTGTGTAGAGGACTTTTTTTAAATTTTGACTCCAATGCTCCCTACCCAATGTGCACCCCCAATACTCACCCTGAGGAACCCCCCCCACCCATTATCACAGGTATGAAGTCTACCCTTTAGGGACCCCCCGTCTGGAATAGCTGCTAACGTCACACATGTTACCACCTCTATCATACCACACCCCTCTCATTGAGCTACCTCTCAACTGTCCTCCTTCATCTCCCCATTCAAAACTTCTACCCCAGCGGGGTCCTTGGGATTATACTTCTTGTTCCTCCACATAACCCTTAACATTTCAGGGAACTGCATCTGTACTTTGGCCCCCAGCTTCTGCAACTCATCAATCTTAGCACATAGCTTGCATTGCTGTTGCGAGGTTATCTTGCCAATATCTGACCTTACTCAATATGAATAGTCCTCAAATGTATGGGACTTATCTTTCTGTACACAAGTTCCTTACCTCATATGTGTGGAAGTTTACAAGGATTCTCTTCGGGGACTTATGATTTGATGTGAGCTTGAAGGAGTCCCTATGGACTTGCTGTATTTCCTTCTCCAAGTTAATCTCTGGTCTATCTTGCAGAACCACCCCCCAAGTGAGTGTTTAAGATTTAACTGCTTCTGACATTCTAAGCTCTGCACAATTGCAGCCATCCCAGATGCCGAGCTCGCCCGACCGGCGTTAGCTCACCGCCATGTTTCCTCCACTGATCAACAACCTACCAGTGCAAGCTATTGTTGTTGCAATCGGTGTGGAGGATTGCATGGAGTTATGCAAGTAGGTAAGAAGTTTGCACGGCAAGGGATTTGTAAATGTGCGTTTAAGAGCCTGGAGTGTCTGGGGAAGAGCGGGAAAGGTGTCATGCAGCTCACAGCAGGTTAAGTTGATGATAAAGTAGTGTCTCAAGTAAAGTAGGGTGTGGGGCTGTGGGGGCATTGAACAACAGTATAAAATGGTCTTCCAGGTATAAATCAGAGGAGGTTGTGAGGTCCCGCCTGCAGGCATTTGCCCTGGCACCGACATCCAGCAGAGGAGGCAGCTCGGGATTATATAGGATCGGGATGGAGGGTGCATAGAGGCAGGAGAGCCCAGTAAGTTTCCACATACTGTCCCATACCCAGCATAGGCACTTCACCATGCCTGTCTCCTTCCTTAGTGACTTATATGGCAGGTAGAAAGCAGGGGCTAAGGGCCATGGCTCTGCATGTTCAGCTTCTGTGGCAACATGTTGTTGGAACAGAGTCAGATATAACCAGAAATGCAGATATGTTGCCTGGGCACAAGTTGCATAGAGTGACATATCGGGCATGCCCAAGCCACCCGGGTAGAGTGGCAGGGTGAGGAGTTCCCATTTAGTTCTGGGCTGTTCGCCAGCCCAGGTCAGTGCTATAAGGTTGGAGTGAAAATTATGTAAAAAGTGGGCTGTAGAAGGGAGGGGCACGTTGAGAAAGAGATATAAGAATTTTGGTAAGACAACTATTTTTTCTATCGCTATCTATCCGGAGACGGACAATGGGAGCCAGGGCCAAAGTGGGATTCTGTCCTCCAGCCACAAGACTGCACGGTCATAACTGGCCACCCAGAGCTTGTCTGGGTGCGGACTGAGCCAGATTTCCAAATGGCGGTCCTGTTCCGAGACCCACTAAAATTGATGATCCATGGGGAGTGGCTGTGTGCCAGCAGTGAGAGGGAGCAGGATGGATTTAGACCAGTTGACCTGTATGCCTGAGAAGCCGCCAAAATGGATGATCTCTCTGATGAGTGGGGCAAGGTTTTCTTGGTGTTCCCAGATGTAGAACGTGATGTCATCCACATATAAGGAGATAACCAGCCCCCTAGTTTTGAGACCAAGACCGTAGTGCACATGGTCCTGGCTGCCGAAGAAGAGACGTAAAAGGCTCCATAGCTATAGCGAAAAGAATGGGCGATAGTGGACATTTCTGTGTCCCACTGGTAATGGGGAAGGGATCTGAAATCATACCATTGAGTTTAACATAGGCAGTGGGCAGTGCATAAATAAGTTGTATCTGGCGAAGGAAGCACAAGCTCAGGCCCATTCGCTTTAGGAGATGGAAAAGACTTGGCCACTCAAGAGAATCGAATGCCTTGGGGTGTCCAGGGGGGCAGACACCGCTGTGATCTGGGGGTGCAGGTGGTGTATGATGACAAAAATGGTGCAGAAGTTGTGGGATGTGGGACGACCAGGGATAAAACCAGATTGATCAGGCCTCACTGACTTGTGTAGTAGCAGAAGAAGGCAGTTCACCAAAATGTTATCAAAGATTTTGCTGTCCATGGTAATCATGGACAGCAGGTGATAAGAGTTGCAGAGGGATGCAGGTTTGTCTGGTTTCAAACATCACTATAATTTCCTCTCTGAGACATGGAAGAAAGGAACCCTTGTCTTAGGATTCCTCAAATATTGACAGCATGTGAGGAGCGAAGAGGGACACAAATTCTTTATAGAAAGCAGTAGTAAGGCAATGTAGGCCAGATGCTTTGTTGACTGGAAGGCTACGGATGACCTATATGAGCTCTTCTGTCATAATGGGCGAGTCAAGGTAGGCACGGTGGGCGTGTTCATGAAGGTTGTCGAAGTATGCGCAAAATGTACTGTTGGAGTGGACTGAGGCTGCAGTGTATAATTTAGCGTAGAAGTAGGCCATCATGTCCAAGAGCTCCTTAGGGGCAGAGTGGAGGACCTGATTGCCATCTAGCAGTTCCACTATATAGGTGGAGGCTCATGGGTTGTGGAGCAGGCCTGCAAGGGTTTTGCCCGGTCGGTCACCCTCGCCATAGCTTCACGCCTGTGCATCCTGATCTAGTTAATTAACTTTCTGAGTGGCTTCCTCTGTGAATTCTGACAGTTTATCTCGAATTTCAGGCAGCGTAGTGGCACCCTTGGACCTGCAATATTCAGATTTGAGAGCTTGGATTTCCCTCTCCAATCGAGCTAGTCTCTCCCGTATGGCCTTCAGGACCCCAAATTGTCATGTGATGCATAACCACTTTGAAACCCTCCCAAAGCATGGACGGGGAGTTTACGGAGCCCTCATTGTGTGCTAAATACTCTGTAATTTTCTTGTGGATCTCTTCGCAGAAAGCGCCATCTTGCAGTGCACAAGGTGGAAGTTGCCATGTGAAGGCACAAGAGGGGGGCATGAGGGACTGATAGCGCTAACAGAACAGGAATATTATCTAAGAGGGTGCATGAAAGGTGCTTTACCTTAGTTTTTACGTCCCATGGTATCAGCCAGTAGTCTATCCTGGATCACGCATTGCGGAAAACTGTGACACAGGTACGATCCTTGTGTGTGGTGTGTGAACCTGCCAAATGTCTTGTAAGTAGTTATCTTGATGATGGTGTTGAGCGTCATCGTTGTGCCTGGGTGTGCACCTGATCTATCCAGCTGTTCATTTAACATCACGTTAAAGTCACCTCCTCGCAGAATAACCCAGGGCCAAGGCAAGGTATTAGGCTCCACCTCCTCACAGAAGAACTCAGGATCCTTGTAATTAGGCCCGTAGACTGTAGCCAGGATAACAGGTTGCCTATGGAAAGAACCAGCATGCAGGACAGAGCGGCCAGTCTCGTCAGAGAGTGAGCATTTCAGTTGCCACTGTAGGCCCTTGTGAAGTAGTGTAGCAGCCCCCTGGGCATAGCTGAAGGAGGGGGAAGTGTAGGACTCCTTGGCGAATGACCCAGCTATGATCAGGCGGGGTGGCCAAATGAGCGCCAGGTGCTCCAGTATCAGTTAGCTGGCTCGGCAGGACTGATGTGGAGGGCTCAGCCACATCGCAAGGGGAGGCATATCGGCAGCCGTAGTCTGCAGTGAGGGTAGTCAGGGAGTCTCTGCCATCCCACCAATCTTAACAGGACCATGTGCGTAGCCCCCATGGGAGAGCGCCTGGAAGGGACTGTCCATCAATCATTGTCACTGAGGGAATTTTGTTACTGAGCCCTCCGGGACCTCCTCTTGACTGTGATGTGTATGGCAAATTTCAGGACAGATTTAGTATCAGTAAAGAAGTGGAATTTTCCCTAATGTGAGATGCGCAGTTTGGCTGGATAAAGGAGGCCTAGGGAATCTCTTCTTTTCGAAGGAGTTTTTTGCCTGGCAAAAATTCTCATTTGGCATCTTAGACAAACTGGGTGACATCAGGATAGAATGATAGGGCATTTCCTTAATGGTTGATTGTCTAGCGTTCGTGGCAAATCACAGTATGCAATCTCTATCTTCACAGCTTAGCAGTTGTGTGATTATGGGACGTACAAGAGTGCCAGGAGGAGGTCATGGTCTCCACAAACTGTGGGCCCATTCAACTATGAAAATATGAGAAAGGGCTGAGCCAAAGAGGTCGCGGAGCAGGGACTCAACAAAGTTCTCCATTTTATTGATCGTGATGAATTCAGGAACTCCAGTGATCCTGAGGTTGTTGCGCCTCGACCTCATTTTCAAATCTTCTATCCAAGCATCTTGTCCATGTGCAGAAGGTGTTCCCTGAAATCAGCCTGGGCATCATCTGCATCAGATACCCGATTTTTTAGGTGGTCCAATCTGTGAGAGAGTCCAGCTTCACGTCTATGGCTTTGAGACCAGTCTTCATCTCAACTAGGAGGTACCTGAGGTCGGCGTCCGATTGCATGTTGCTCCCCTGACAAATAGAGGTGCCCTGGTTGGTTGGCGTGTGTGCAGCTTAGTCTCAAATGTAAGTTTCTGTTGGTGCATATTGTGTTTACCCATCATGACAAAGGGGGAGAAGTCTGGCTACCAGATAACAGTGTTGGCGGAGGTCAAAGTGAAGATGTTGTGCACTGTGTGCCTGGACAGGAGCCAATCAAGGTGGCTGGAAGTGGGGAATTTTTAAGAGGGCAACAGTACCAGACCAAACAATAACGCCTGGGCTTTGCCTCTCCCCAGCTGGTCACCCCCATGGGGGCACAAGCAGGCCCAGGACTCCGGGCCTCACCAAGGACAGGCAAAGTGTGTGCGTCAGCAGAATCCTGGATGGATGCCTCGCAGGTATGCGCTCTTGTAGCTTTGGATGGCGTCCACCTCAAGCAGTCTGCACCTGTGTGTATCTTTGAGGCGCTCAAGGCAGGGAGAAAGCGATCAAACTGTGCCCTCCCACAGGTCCCACCTCTCCCTGGTGAGAATGTGTCCCCCGGAAGGCACAAGCAAGCCCAAGGAGCAGCAAATGTGGCAAATATGGCCACCCCCAAAAGGAGGGTGCCCTGCTGCTCAGTTGGGGTCAGGAGGCAGCCATCGCAGACCAGGATGGGACAAGTCTAACTGGGCCTAACCAAGGGACCGTGTAGAGGGCCAACAGGACAGTCAGTGCAAGGCCTTCATAGCCAACCCCAATGCAGTGAGGCACCTGGATTGTAGGTCGATGGGGCACCAGCCCCAGGTAATAGAACGGGACAAGTGATGTGCACTCTCCACCAGTAATAGAGATCAGTTTGCCTGTTATGCTGAGATGCGCTGCCTCTGTAGTCCAGTGTAGGGCCTAGGGGGCACCCAGCCTGGCAACCGCACCTGACCTGCCAGCTGCATCGGCCGCCGCCTCGGCTGGATCCACCCCAGTGCACAAAATGCAGGTGTTGCCGTGAGGGGCACAATCCCCCCTGCTTTGGAGCTCACTTCCTGCCTCCAGCCGGAGGCCATCTGGGCCAGATCTCCTTCCGCAGGCCGCTGAAGAGCTCCAAAATGTTAGGTTGCATTAGGCCTTGAGGTGGGCATGAGCCTCTGTGTGTGAGCAGCCTGGCAGCACCAAGAGACACACTGACGGCTCCACCAGTCCCCGTTGAAGTCCCCCATAATGGTGTCTGGCTAGTGGGAGCCCGCTGGGGGCAGATAAATGGAGGATGGTGTGTTTGGCTGGTAGATTCCTCTATCGAGCAGCAATTTTGCTGCCTGGCTAGGCTCTACCCGCCTTGGATGCTAAGTTCAATAATCAGTTTACTCAGTCAGACAGTACATACTTTGATTTCCTTATTGGAATAGGCAGTGCAATATCCTAAGCTGTAATTGGGGGAAGGTTCAGAGCCATTTAGGGCGTCTTAGTTTTGCTTGCTGAATAGATGCCTAAGTTTTGTTGTGGAGGGTGCAGAGCTACCTCACCACAAAGTGAAATTAAGAGTTAGTGTCAGAGAGAATTTGAGGAGGTGGATTTCATTCTTTCAAGATTTCAGCGGTGTCACAATGTGGTCCAGGAAGGAGGATTGGCTTTGGCAGGTGCAAATCTTTATTGATGCTGCATGTGGATATGGTTTTGATCTTTTTTGGGATGGGCATTGGACGGCAGAGAGATGAAATGTAGATTGGTAGGAGAAAAATATTGTAATGCTTTTTTAGAATTTTTCCCAGTGCTGGGGGCATTGTTTCTGTGGCAAACATTTTTAGCTAACAGAAGGATGGACAATCAGACAGTGGTGAACCTGATGAATTTGCAAAAGGCTTGTGATGAAAAAGTTTTGAAATTGCTGAGGATTTATATGTTGAGTTGTTTTAAGTTCAATATTTTATTTAAGGTTCAATATGTTCCAGGTATTGATAATGAAATAACTGATGCACTATTTTGTTCACAGTTTCAGAGGTTTTGCAGGCTGGCACTGGGAGCAGACTGTGTGAAGACAAGAATACCGCAGAAAATGTGATCGCTGGGAGAGTGAGAATTTAAGACTTAACTGAGAAGTCAATAGCACTCTCTATACGCAGGTGTTACAAACAAGCTTGGTTCGAGTTTTTGAGGTCTGACCCATGTAAGAGGGAGTCAGGTTTTTTGGGATTTTGTGTTGCGGAGACATGATGAGGCAGATTGATCTGGGTTTTTCTGCGGTGACAATATTGGGTAATAATGCAGTTATTTCTTTCTACTATAAGTGTTGTTGGGGCTATGGTCCGATGGAGAAAGAAGTTTGTAGGAGGATACTGGAAGGTTGGGCTGTGGGGGTGCGCAGTAATTCTTGGAGACCAATATACTCTGATTTGTTGTGTGAGATTTTAAGCCACTTGGCCAGGTTTTGTTGTCCAGCGTGGGAGGTGGCTTTGTTCTCCCTTTGTATGGTTTGGTTTCACAGGGCATTTCGTATTTCAGAGTTGCTTGGTGTGATGGGAAGACCGGGATTGTTACATTCAGATGTTACAGTGTCCAAGGAGGAAATCAGGATCTTGTTATGGCATACGAAGATAGATCAGCTGAGCAGGGTTTTTTGCCGGCTTGCTCAGTGGCTCGCTGATGTGATTTTACATGTTTTTCATGAGCCGCTGTGGTTTCAGTTTTTGTTCACGAGGATGGTTCTAGGCTGACATCTATTCGAGTTTTAACTATTTTGTGGTTGGTTTTACGGTATCTGGGTAAGTCCCCTAGGAATTATGGCACACATTCCTTTAGAAATTGGGTGGCTACTTAAGCAAAGTAACATGGGTGTTGGGAGGATACAGTAATGAAGTAGGGTAGATGGAAATCTGGTACTTGTAAACACAATGTGCGGGCTGGTTTGGTTGAGTTGGAATAATATTTGTTAATATGGCTTAATATTCTGTTTTCTCTTGTAGTTTGTGTTGTGGGACCCCAGTGTGGCATCTCCAACATTTGGATTGTGGGACATTTCTTGGTGCGGTGGGTAGCGAAGCAAGCAGTGTCGCAATCTTTTGGCAACCAGCTAGGGTTAGCTAGTATTTGTGTGGTGGGATGGGAAAAGTGGTATGAGGTAGTGAAATCTGTTGGGCATTCTATCAGCCAGGCTGTGTGGGAGATATTGTCCGGATCTTTTAGTTATCCATCCAGGAGAAAATGACCCAGTATCATTGTCTGGCATTGGTTTGTTGAAGGCGATGAAAATGGACCTCAAGAGAATAAAGACTCATTGGTTCCAAGGAGGCAATGGAGAGGGGCTCTGAAGCCCGGTGCTACGGAAATGCAGACAAAAAAGAATAACAGGGAAATGAGAGGTTTTGTGGTCTCTTGGGGATTTCACTTTCTGAGGCATTCAGAGATTGTGCAGGAGGACATGTCCCCATTTCGGCAGGATGGTGTGCATCTTTCAGTTCTAGGTAACAAGTTTTACGGATTGCTGAGTTGCTATTGTAAATTCCTTTTTGAGTGGCCTTTGTTTTTTTCCTGTTTTCTAGTGTGCTTTCAGTGCTCTTGTATTTCCTGCTTATATAGACATTTATCTATTATATTACCTATTTTGACTCTGACCCTTGTTCCAGTTTCTTGTTCTATCTATCTATCTATCTATCTATCTATCTATCTATCTATCTATCTATCTATCTATCTATCTATCTATCTATCTATCTATCTATCTATCTATCTATCTGCCTATTTACCTTTGCAACCGTGTATCTGTCTGTCCATCTACCCTTGCAACTCTATCTCTCTGTCTGTCCATCTGCCATTCCAACTTCATCTATCTGGCTGTCTGTCCATCTAACTTTGAAACCGTATCTATCTGTCTGTCTGCCCAATTACCTTTGCAACCCTGTCTATCTTTGCAACTCTATCTGTCTACCTGTGCAAGCTTCTGTCTGTCTTTGCAAGTCTCTATGTCTCTCTGTGAAAGATTCTCTGTCTGTCAGTGCAAGCCTGTGTCTGTGTCTGTCTGTGCAAGCCTCTGTCTGTCTGCCTGTCTGTCTATCTGGCTGTGCAAGCTTCTCTATTTGTGAAAACGTTTCTGTCTGTCGGTCTGTCTGCACAAGCTAATCTGTCTGTGCAACACTCTCTAGCTGTCTGTGCAATCCTCTCTGTCTGTGCAAGTTATGTCTGACTGTGCAAGCCTCTCTGTCTGTATGTCTATCTGTGCAAGCCTCCCTGTCTGTCTTTGCTAGCCTCTCTGTCTATCCATTTGTGCAAGCCTCTCTCTCTGTCTGTGCAGGCCTATCTGTCTGGGCGAGAAACTCTGTACACATGTGTCTGTCTGTGTAAGCTCCTCTGCCTGCAGGTCTGTCTGCACAAGTCAGTCTGTGCAAGCCTCTCAGCCTGTGTGTACAAGTTTGTCTGTCTGTGCAAGTTTCTTTGTCTGTGCAAGCCTGTATGTCTGAGGAAGCCTCTCTGGATGTCTGTCTTTAAGTGCAAGCTTCTGCCTGTCTGCTAAGTATCTCTTTCTGTCTGTCAGTCTGTGTGGGCCTCTCTGTCTGTGCAAACCTCTCTTCCTGCCTGTCTAAGCCTCTCTGTGTGTCTTCTGTGTATGGCTTTCTGTCTGGCTGTGCAAGCCTCTTTATCTGTCTATGCAAACCTCTCTGTCTGTCTGTCCGTAAGAATGTTTTACAAAAAATATTACAAAATAGCATTAGCAAAGGCAAGAGGCCAGTTGGCTTTTAAGACCGTTCGATTTTTCTAGTTATGTGTGTGACATAGTTGCATATAGGGGTTTTCAGACAGAGTTCATCACTTAGGGCCTGATTCTAACTTTGGAGGACGGTGTTAAACCGTCCCAAAAGTGGCGGATATACCACCTACCGTATTACGAGTCCATTATATCCTATGGAACTCGTAATACGGTAGGTGGTATATCCACCACTTTTGGAACGGTTTAACACCGTCCTCCAAAGTTAGAATCAGGCCCTTAGTCTGTTGTTGTGCCATTCACATTTTTCTAGCCACTGCAGCTTGCATCGTGGGCAGTGGGTTAGCACACTTCATCCACTGGCTGATTTCACTTTGAGTTAGGGCATACTGCATTTTCAGAAAGAAGTATACAAAAAGGTTATGTACCGAATGCTTGAATTGATCTCAACCACTGGTAATTACTCGAGCCGCATGCCAGTCCATCGTTATTTTGCAAAACATGCCACCTCGGATTGGACCCAGCCATATGCAAATCAGTCTTGACCCTGCTTTAATGGGAACAGCCCAAACTACCAGGCCAGGTCCTCCCTGGGCCAGAACACAAGCAACCCAGGACCAGTTTCACCCTGAAAAGTGCTCATCATACAGTTATAGCTTTGAAAAGGAGCACATTTATACGCTGAGTATTCCTCTTTGGGGTCAGGGACTTCTGGCATTAGCCATTGATTTTTTTAGATTGGTGTCCTGGCTGCTTCCCCAACAATAAGGTTTTGCACAAACTATGACAGAACTAAACAAGAACTGCCAAGGCCACAATGCTTGCGCCAACACAAGACCAATTGAATTTTCCAAGGCTTGTTTTCTTTCTCACTACTTTTTAAATAGATTTTCAGTCAAATTGGATAATCTTGTTGTGTTCCTATGCCTAAGAAGCGAAAGTATCTTAGCTGGCTCATATTGAAAAGAGCGACCAAAGGGAGGGTCAAAAACCGGTGAGTTGACAGGGAGCAGGGACTCATTAAGGGCAAGGGTATGGAGTTTTCAGGGAGAAATAAATCCTCAGACTAAACATAAGGAGATTAAAAATAACACAGAGTGACTTAGTTAAAGTATGTTGACTCTGAATATGATTTAGCTAATAGCTTAACATGTTATATTAGCATCATGGAATATTATTGTGTTTCTCTACAATGCTATCTTCCAGGCATTTGAGGGTCAAGGCACCAAAAACACCCTGGTTTAGGGTTGAGAAAGAGCTTAGTGGAAGGCTTTCCAAAAAAAAGATTCCATAGGAATCCTATTGAAGACAATATCAGGGTGATTGATGAAAGTGACAAATAGGGTAATAAATATGTTGCAATGCACCCTTTTCTGACGAAATGACATCATAGGAACGACAGAATAGCCTGTCATCTTATACAGGCGTAGATATAATATTAGACACCAATACTCTTCCTTTAAAATTATGTTTCAAAGAAATAGCAGGTGTGGGATGAAGAGCCGCATGTTGAGTACCGTTTGATGCTCGGCGTCCTGCCAGTCGCTAAATTCACTCAGCCTCCGTATCTCAAACGGATTTCCTTGCTAAGTGGCTGTGGACAATGGTGTTTGCTGGACAGAGCAATGGTAAACTCTTCACCATGCAATGAGTGTGAGAATCAGACGAGTGTAGGAATCTGAGATGTGCTGTCTTGCTATTGATAAATGCCAGGCAGATGCACTTTGCCACTGTCTCCTGTAAGTCTTATTTGGACATGTAACAGACAGATAGCTGTTTTTTAATGATAAAAGTGCAGCCCTTATCTTTGCGATATGGCATACTTATAAAGTCTTCATGAGAGGGATGATAATAATCTGTTTAAAATGACAGAAGATAGAAGAATAGCTGACAGGAGCTTCTGAATTCAACATCCAAAGTAAGACAAAGAGCATTGATACTAGCCCTTGAACTAAAAAATCGTTGCACCATATTTGTCAAAAATGAAATCTCTCAGGCGATAGCCTAATAATCAAAATAACATTTTCAATTTAGCAAGGAGTACACGAAATTGTTACCACGAGCAAACAAAAACTAAAGAGAATAGGTACTATATAAAACAGATAAGATCTAATTGAGTGGATTCTATTGAAGAAGACTCAATCAAGACTCAGGCCCTCATTATGACTTTGGCAGACGGCAAAGGCCGCCCGCCAAAGTCCTGCCTCAGGATGACTGCATATGCAGCCGTCCCTTTGCGGTACCTATTATGAGTTTCATGCTGGGCTGGTGGGTGGAAACAGTGTTTCTGCCCACCAGCCCAGCGGGAAACACACCACAACATTGGCACCTGCTCGTAATAGAGCCAGCGGCAATGTTGCGGTGCATTGGGTGCGACAGCACCAATTGTGCTTTTCACTGCCCATAATTCGGGCAGTGAAAAGTGCGACCAGGCTGTCCATGGGGGTCCCTCCACCCACTTTCTGCCAGCCTTTGCATGGCGGCAGGACCGCCATGCAAAGGCTGAAGGAAATGTGCATTGTAATCCAGAGGGCAGCGCTGCCCTGGCAGATTGTGACCGCTGGCACCACCAGGCCATTGGCTGGCGGCCACCTGATGGTGCTGGCGGTCGGACCGTGGCGGATCCGCCACGGTCATAATATGGCGGTCGGACTGCCCCTGTCGGCGGCTGTCCTAGCGCCACTGCGAGTCTGGCGGTCCATGGACCATTGCAGGCAATCCGCTGCCCGTCAGAGTGGCAGTGGCCATCTGCTGCGTGACCCTGGCCAGAGTGCTGCCTATACAATTACAAGGTCACTATCAGCCCAGCGGTGATATGCCACAGCTGCTCCTCTGAAGGCAGTGAAAGTTTGGTGCATGGCTACTATCTTTTAGGTGGCCAATCTTTTTTGTTTTTCACAAACAAACTCCCTAAGCTGGAGTTTGTTTATGAAAAACAAATAAGTAATGCCCACACCCTGGGAGTTCTCCTTTAGGGTGTGGGGATCATTACTTTTTTGAGGATCGAGCCTGGTATAGGATGCACTACCACATATGTATCGCTTGTGAGACACTGTTGTATACATTAAAGGGCTTGGAGCCTGCCCACTGCTTACAGTTTGTTGGCTTGCATGGCACTCTTCTTTGCAGCCTCATAATTGGTCACTGCAGGCCTAACATCATTTCCGGTCCTCTCTGTGGAGCCGAGACCAAGCACTGATTGATTCCAACTTAATCAGTGCCTGTACGATGCTCCTGACATGATTGAGGTACTATTTTGTTCTTTTTAACTTCTAGTGCCCTGCAAATATAAGGCACATGACTGGCAAAAACTAGCCCAGCAGGACAAACAAAATTGCTAAGATTTTGTTTTTCTATAGTTAACTTTCTTTTATTTTCCCAATTCTCCTTTTCTCACTTTGCACTCATGTTTTCTTTTGTTTTTGCTCGTTGGCGCTGTTCTCAAAAGATAACGATAATCTTGTTTTATTTTGCTTGCCCCATCGTTGCTAATTGATGGTTTTGCTCTTGCCCGATTGGCTGAGGCTGTCCTGTGAACAATGCTTATACACAGAAAGCATTGTGTTACTTACCTAACAAAGAATACGTGTGCATGTCTCTCTGTGCCGCGCATATCATATTCCAACTTTATATTGGGCTGAAGTGTGTTACAAACAAACTGAAAACTCCTTTTAAAATAAGTGTGTTGCAGAATTGCAAGCTACTCGATGAATGTCACCCTCATGTTAACATGCTTTAGGCGCAGACAGTAATGTGCTCATCAGCCCTTCTCCAAGGGTAGACCTGTGGAAAAATGGCATGCATATGCACTGATTAAAAATATAAACTGACAGGAGAAAATGCTTAATAACACACAAAAGGAGAGTACTGGGAGTGTTGCTAACCCACACCACCTCCCAAAGGAAACTATATCATCACTAAAGGTGTGGGGTAATAGGAACTGAGGGTGGGCCTGGGTTGATTCCCTCAGTGCACCGTGTTTGAATCGTTTTAGATTCTAAATTGGGGAAGTCATGGTAGGGAATTTACAGGTCAGAGGGTGCTATGTAGTTCTACAGGTGGAGGGGGGAGTTCCCTTACGGACTAGGTGGTCTCACACACATAATAGTGTCTTGCTTCATCATTTGACCACCTAGCCCCACCCAAGTAAGATGATACTACTTGGGCGGACTCAACCTCTTGGTTAAAAGAACCAGAGGGAGTGCTGAAATTAAACTAACTGGATAATTACAGAGATCCAGATGGGGTGAGAAATAAAATTACCAAGCAAATCACCAATTACTACTGCTAGTTTTAATGAGGGTGTATGCTGGTAAGGTTAAGAACAAGGGGGAACAGAAGGCTCGTTCGAGGATAATGTCTCTTAGAGTCTAAAAAGGAATACGTAAGACCAACATGTTTCTGCCCTCACTAAGTGCTGGTAGTTCAGGGACATTCGTCAGGGTCGGAGCACACGCGATAGGTGAGGTGCTCAAAGTGAAAAATGTATGGCCTACCTGAACAGGTAGTTCACGGTGGGGTAGGTCTAAAATAGCTAATAGATAAACAACAGATTACTAAAAGTGAAGAAGTGGCAAACCACTGCACACAACACAGCACAAGTGATGGTGTAAGGAGATAATTCACACACACATGCAAACGTGACTTACCCCGTAGTTGGGGGCGATTTGCCTATGGTCTGGCTAGTGCCGGGGGGGGGTGTTTTCCCTTGTAGTCACACTCTGAGGAGATTGAGGGTTGAACGTAGAGGACAAGAGAGTAAAGCAACAGAAAGAAATGGAACCTAGAAGGAGAGAGGAATAAAAGAACAAAGAAAGAGGAAAGAAGGAAAAAAGAGAAGAAGAAAGAAGAAAGGAAGAGAGAAAAAAGAAGAAAGAAAAAAAGAAGAAAAAGGCAGAAGAAAGAAGAAACAAGAAAAGAAAACAGAACACGGGGGAAGGGGGGAAAAAATTTGGGGAAGGAGGGGGGCGGGGGGCGGAGAAGAAAAAGGGAAAGCTAAGCTTGAGAGAAGAGTAAAAAGAAGAGAAAAGAGAATAAAAGGAAAAGGAGGAAATGGAAAGGAAAAGGGGTATACCATGAAGAAGGGTAGGGAGAGGAGGAGAGGAGAAGGGTCAAAATGGGTGAAAGCTGAGCCAGGGGGGGAGGGGAAAACAAAGAGCAGTTTACAGGAGGGAGAGAGAGATATCCAAGAGGCCCAAGGGCCCGAACTTACAACTCCAAAGGGAATACCATGGGGGGGTACCTACATGCCGGAGCCAGGCCGCTCTGGTACTGACTGGATGGCTGTCCTGGTACTTATGGTAAATGGTAGCCAATCGGTGTGAGGCAAGGGGCGGAGTCGACCCCCAATTGCAATGCGAGTCAGGTGTGCCTAGCGTCGTAAAATGTAGGCATACTGTTTCGGGTGCGGTATCCCGGCCCGCCCAAAGGTCGCTGGTCCGTATGGTGGAGCGTCAGTGATGACGCGGCGCATGTATTGTGGCACGTTGCCACACACCACGGGACTCTGGGAAATGGAGTCCCGTGGAGGGCGCCCAGTCATCCAGCGGGGATGACCGGGAAGGACGACAGGAAACGGGAAAAAAAGGGTTAGCGGGGCGGGAAGTGCCGCAATACACGCGCCGCGTCATCACTGATGCTCCACCATACGAACCAGCGATCCCCTCAGAGGAAGCACTTCTCTCCTCCACGCTTAGTCTGGGCGCGGCATACCCCGCGGGACTCCACCCCCCAGGGGTCCCGCGTCGGTCGCGTCACACCAGGCCCTGGAGGGCCGCCCCCAGTCCTCGGTCTGGCGCTAACCCCACAGAGGGTGCGGCCGACCTTTGGGCGGGCCAGGATACCGCACCCGAAACAGTATGCCTACATTTTACGACACTAGGCACACCTGACTCGCATTGCAATTGGGGGTCGACTCCACCCCTTGCCTCACACCGATTGGCTACCATTTACCATAAGTACCAGGACAGCCATCCAGTCAGTACCAGAGCGGCCTGGCTCCGGCATGTAGGTACCCCCCCATGGTATTCCCTTTGGAGTGGTAAGTTCGGGCCCTTGGGCCCCTTGGATATCTCTCTCTCCCTCCTGCAAACTGCTCTCTGTTTTCCCCTCCCCCCCTGGCTCAGCTTTCACCCATTTTGACCCTTCTCCTCTCCTCCTCTCCCAACCCTTCTTCATGGTATACCCCTTTTCCTTTCCATTTCCTCCTTTTCCTTTTATTCTCTTTCCTCTTCTTTTTACTCTTCTCTCAAGCTTAGCTTTCCCTTTTTCTTCTCCTGCCCCCCACCCCCCTCCTTCCCCAATTTTTTTTCCCCCTTCCCCCGTGTTCTGTTTTCTTTTCTTCTTTCTTCTTTCTTCTTTTTTCTTTCTTTTTTCTTCTTTCTTTCTTCTTTTTTCTCTCTTACTTTCTTCTTTCTTCTTCTCTTTTTTCCTTCTTTCCTCTTTCTTTGTTCTTTTATTCCTCTCTCCTTCTAGGTTCCATTTCTTTCTGGTGCTTTACTCTCTTGTCCTCTACGTTCAACCCTCAATCTCCTCAGAGTGTGACTACAAGGGAACCCCCCCCCCCCCTGCACTAGCCAGAGCAGAGGCAAATCGCCCCCAACTACGGGGTAAGTCACGTTTGCATGTGTGTGTGAATTATCTCCTTACACCATCACTTGTGCTGTGTTGTGTGCAGTGGTTTGCCACTTCTTCACTTTTAGTAATCTGTTGTTTATCTATTAGCTATTTTAGACCTACCCCACCGTGAACTACCTGTTCAGGTAGGCCATACATTTTTCACTTTGAGCACCTCACCTATCGCGTGTGCTCCGACCCTGACGAATGCCCCTGACCTACCAGCACTTAGTGAGGGCAGAAATGTGTTGGTCTTACGTATTCCTTTTTAGACTCTAAGAGACATTATCCTCGAACGAGCCTTCTGTTCCCCCTTGTTCTTAACCTTACCAGCATACACCCTCATTAAAACTAGCAGTTGTAATTGGTGACTTGCTTGGTAATTTTATTTCTCACCCCATCTGGATCTCTGTAATTATCCAGTTAGTTTAATTTCAGCACTCCCTCTGGTTCATTTAACCAAGAGGTTGAGTCCGCCCAAGTAGTATCATCTTACTTGGGTGGGGCTAGGTGGTCAAATGATGAAGCAAGACACTATTATGTGTGTGAGGCCACCTAGTCTGTAAGGGAACTCCCCCCTCCACCTGTAGAACTACATAGCACCCCCTGACCAGTAAATTCCCTACCATGACTTCCCCAATTTAGAATCTAAAACGATTCAAACACAGTGCACTGAGAGAATCAACCCAGGCCCACCCTCAGTTCCTACTACCCCACACCTTTAATGATGATATAGGAGAAAATGCTTGCCTTTCACAAAAAATACTGTAGGGGTGAAATGAAACTTGAACTCATGGCACATGAGGGACTCCAAGTTGCAAATCGGACCTGGCTTTTCAGTCATTATCATTGTGCCTTCTGGAAATTGTAGTTCACAGTTTCCCATTACACACATGCCCCTAAATTGTCCTGTTGACTAATAAGTCAGGATTGGCTCAGCATGTCAAACGTCATGGGGTCACTTGGGATCTATAATGATAAATGATTCCATAACTCATGCATATAAGCATGCATGGGCATGCCGTACTCTATATTTCACTTTAATATGCTTACATACAATAATGCACCTGCTTAAACCTGCTAAGCAATTACCAAACACAATCTAGGGAATGACTAAAAGCTTTAAAAAAGCTATGCATTCTTATATTATTGTGCCAGTAATACATTATAATATAGGTTTTGCCCTTTATATTATTTTAGTTTAGTACCCTGAAACAGCCTGCTTGTTTGCACTATAAAAGTATCAAATACACGAAATAGTATTACACTAAACACTACAAAAAGAATGTGTGCCTACTGTAAATCATTATATGACGTTCAAATGTAAAATGATTGTGTTTAGAACTGATTCAAAGTGAAAATACTGTGAAACAAACAGGCAATGTGCATGCTTCGCACATTTACCACTGTAACTGATTGAACGAAAAGTGATGTTTGAATGGTTTGGTGCTATATACTGATCATATAAGTGCAAGGCCAGTTAAAAACTACCATTGAGAGTTCACAGTACAAATATTATGCTGCAATCTTCATAAACCCTCATCTGCTGTCTTTGTTGCAGATTTTAACAAAAACAATTTTTGTCTCAAAAGAATGACAAGTTAGTAAAACTACTATAAACATGTGCAAATCTGCACCATCTAGACCCGTTGTGAAAGCTCACTGCTGACCTTCAGGTGCTGATTGATGTACTTAACAGTTAATGAGGTTACAGTGGTGCACAGCTAAACTACAAGCCCAATTTGCTGGACTGAGGTTAAAGCTGTTGTTTCGAGCAAACGGTAAAAACCTTGACGTAAATGGCGTAGATTTTTTTGTTTGTCTTTTTAAAAGTTAGCCATGCTGCAGCCTGGCTAAAAAAACGTTGGCAAAGCCAATAGTTCACAAAAGCGAGACCTATTAGCTTTGCCAATGCTTGTTCTGTTTGTGACAGGATAAAGGTACATCAGACCATACACTCTAAATAGGATGGGCAGTGTGATGTACTTATTCTGACTCCCCCTACTCTATTGGGTCATTGGACTAAGCTTTCTGATTGTGAAACCAATGGGGGCACCACAATCTGGGAGATGACGGTCTGCTCAACTGCTGACTGAGCGGGTATAATGAGAGTGTCACCAACTGGGTACTCCTTCAGAGTAACCTGCCTGCTAAACTTTAAATACAAGTTTATTTAGAAAAGAGCTATGGAGTAGATTCAGAGCTAATTTAAATCCACCTGCCCTAGGTGAATCTGAACAAAGTGAACTTGTCACTAAACGAAACTAAACAAAATGTAAGGGCAGTATTAGAGCAGGTGAAAAAGGGCAAGCCACTTGTCCTGGAAGAGGTATGGTGTTTTACGTACACTTGTGCAAAAATCCATAGCTGTACATATCATACAGACCGACCTCATTGCTTGACAAAGGGATGAGCGGGGGGGGGGGTGAGGTGTAGGGACGGGACAAAGGGAGTTATATGACACGATGGACAAGAGTTTATGGACGGACAGACAAGGACGGGGAGAGGCAAACAGTGGTAGGGGGGGTCAAATAGAGGGATAGTGACGGGGTACATAGGAACAGATCAGCAGAGAATTACAAGAAGCTGAACTGGGAAAGAGAGGGATAAGGAGAGAGGATGACAGGGCAAGAGCGGGACAGAGAGGGGGAAGGGGAAGAAGGGATAGAGAGAGTAATAGGGCCAGAGGGATAGGGCCAGAAAGAGGGTAGCAACAGCATGGGACAGAGAGAGGGGAGGACAGTCAGTCAAGGACCTGTATAGGGACAAAGAAAGAGTAAGGGGTATAAAGCGGGACAGAGAGAAGGAAACAGACAGGGACAGTGGATAGGTACAGAAGGAGTGGGGAGGGACTGAAAGGAAGCTGAGTCAGAGAGAAAGCAAGACAGTGAGTGAGTGATGGACATAGATGGGACAGATAGGCCAGTGATAAAGGGGAGGGAAAACCAAAAGGGACAGGGAGAGAGCGAAAAAAACAGGGGCAAACTGAGGAAAATTGGTCAGGGACAGAAGGAGGGTTCTGGGGAGAGGGACAAGTACAGATGGACAGGGCAAAGAGAGTGGTACAGGGGTACAATTATACGGACAGGGGCAGAGTGAGGGACAGGTAGGGACCAGTGCTTATTTTGAGTTGGTGGTTTCCGGTGTGGGGCAAACAGCACTTATTTTTGAGGGCGGACACTTATTCTTCTGCCTCAATCATTTCCTGCGAGCAAAAGACACAGGGGGTAATTTGCCCATGGGTTATAACCCATAGTAGCATGGCAGCAGGGCCAGGGCATCCTCAAGGGCTAACAGGAGATCACAGGGTGACCACGGCAATAGTACAGGGCTCTGCTGGAGGTAGCAGGGTGGTCGACAGTGGCACAAGAGGGGGCATGGGGCCCCAGGCAGAGGACATGAGGCCTACACAGGGATCTGGAAGGAGTAAGGAGGGTGGCAATGAAAAAGGGTTAGGTGCAGAGAAAGAGAAGGATGATCTCACCAAGGTTTGGACAAAAGAGCCTGGTCTGGCAAGGAAGCAGGATAAACCAGCGAGTGCATATGTTAGGCCCTCGTCCGGTGATCCGCCAGTGATGGCGAGAGAGACAGGCCTTGCTAGCCTTATCCCACTGGCAGTCAAGGAGAGGATATGGAGGAAGGAATTCATCAATATCTTTTCTCTACTGGAGGTGTGCAAAGCAGGGCTAGATTTGACAATACAGGACAAAAAAGAGGAGGAGAAGAAAGAGAAGAGCAGACCCAAAGTGGAGAAAAACATTGAAAATTGTCTCAGGGCATTTAGGACGCTAGCAAACATGTATGTCGAGAAGTTCCCAGAAAGTGCAGCAGTGCTATTTTTACATGAACAGAGGGTGCACGCTGCACAACAGCGGTATCAAGGCGAAGCATGGCTGCACTATGACAAGGACTTTAGGGAAAAGATACAAGTGGCCTTCAATTGAATGTGATCAGCAAGATGTGGAGGGGTATACAAATCACATGGTAGCTGCTAGGGAAGGAGTAGCGCACCAGGATTTTACTTCTCATGCACAAGGGGTAGAGGGAGATTTGAGGTTCATAAAGATCCAAGAGATAAACTGCAGCACACAACAAAAGTTTTTGGAGTGGGCAAGCAAATTGTTGAAAATTTGACGAAGGCGAGTTTAAGCCTGTAAATTTAGGTGCTGCTGCAACAGTTGCGGGGGAGGTCACCCGCTGTCAGAATGCAGGAGACAAAGAGGGGGAGGTGAACAAAAAGGGCCAAGGAAACAAACAAACGTCCAGCAATGAAGAAGGCGGGAGGTCGGCAGCCACCCCCACACTACCTACTCCAATTTTAGTCAGCAGGCTACAGCATTTATTAGCAAGTTATCCAAAAATAAAGACAAGCAGTTATTAGCAGAAGGTTTTAGCACAGGCTTGTCATGCCCTCATAGGTCACACATGGGGTGCACATATGTAAGAATTTAAAGTCGGTTCTGGTCAACGGTGTGGCAACCCAAATTAAGACAGACAAGGAAGTCCCACTAGGGAGAATGGCAGGCCCATTCAGGACCCCTCCTCTAGAGAATCTTATAGTTTCCCCACTGGGACTAGTTCCCAAAAAAGAGCAGGGAAAATTCAGGCTGATACACCATTTATCATATCCAAAGAGAGATTCAGTGAATGACTGCCTCGAGCAAGCCAAGTGCTCTGTGGTGTACGTGACAGTGGACGATGCAGTTGACGACCAGAGCAGCAAGCAGAGGTGCACTCTTAGCCAAGGCAGACATTGAATCAGTAGTTCGGCTTTTGCCAGTAGATCCGAAGAGCTATCATTTGATGGGGCTTAAATTGAATGACCAGTTTTACTGTGACAAATGCCTACCCGTGGGTTGTACCATTTCATGCGCCTACTTTGAGGCATTCAGCAGTTTCCTAGAATGGGTGGTGAGGTCACGCAACCCCAGAGGGGGGTATACACACTATTTGGATGATTTCTTGTTCACTAGGGAAAGGGGCACAACAGACTGCGAAGACTTGCTACAGTTATTCAGGGAGGTGGAGGATGAGCTAGGCGTGCCATTAGCTACAGAAAAAACAGAAGGCCCAGTGACATAATTAGTGTTCCTGGGCATAGAGTTGGACACAAGGGAGGGGGTGTGCTGGCTCTCACAAGGAAAAGTGGAGGAGCTCAAAGGTTGGATTGAGTTACTCAGTGGGAAGAAAACAAAAACACTGGGGAAATTCAGCAACTTTTGGGTAGGTTGAACTTTGCCACCAGGGTGATCCCAGCAGGTTGGCCATTCGCCAAGTGGTTATCATGGCTGACAAAGCGGGTGGCAAGGAAACATCACAGGGCCAGATCAACAAAAGGGGTAAAGGAGGACTTTTCGCAGTGGTTAGCGTTTCTTGCCAACTTCAATGGGAGCTTGTTGTGGAGGGAGCCCTCAGTGCCAGCCAGCTAGTTAGAGTTATTCAGGGATGCGGCTGGGGGAGAAGGTTTTGGCTCAGTGTGTGGGTCTGCCTGGACTGCAGCACGGTGGTCAGGCAGGTGGGAGCATGAGGGTTTGACTCAGAACATTACGTTGCTGGAGCTGTTCTCAATTGTAGTGGCCTTTAAGATATGGGGCCTGCGGTTGGCAAACTAGCAGGTCACGTAATGGTCAGACAATCACGCAGTGGTGCAAGCGATCAATTCAGGGACAGCACAGAACCCACCAGTGATGCGCCTATCATGGCACCTGGTAGGGTGGGAGTTGAAGTGGAATATAGGCATCAGGGCAAGGCATATACCGGGCTACTAAAACTCGTTCACAATGGTAGAGATTCAGAGACCTTGCCAGGGAGGTGGACAAAGAAATGATGAAGATACCTGGCCACCTGTGGGAGTTGGTGGATGTGAGTTGTCAATGTTAATGGCACATGCGTCTGCCCCAAAAACCAGTGCAAGATATCGTAAGTGCTGGCGGACATTCAGCAAAGAAACAGGGGCTAAGGAGCCAAGCGAGGTAACTGCGCTGGAGGTAAAAGGGTTCATTGCAGAAGTATATGCGAAAGGCAAGAGTAAGAGCTGGGCGCAGTCTCATTTGAGCACAGTAGCCTTTTATGCCAAACTTCATGCCATTTTTGTGCGGGGCAGCCATGAAAGGGTGGAGCAGGATGCAACTCAAACAGCAGGACAAGTGGTGCCTGATAGATTTTGAGATTTTTAAACAGTTGTTAGAGGCACTAGATGAAGTGTGTGGAGGCGAGCATGATCAGCAGCTATTCAAAGTAGCCTTCAATTTGGCCTTTTTTGGAGCATTTAGAGTAGGGGCAGTAGTAGCACTGGCACAGGAGGCAGCCGGGTCAGTGTGTCTGCAGGGGAAAGATGCTACGTTGTGGCAAAATTGGATGGTAATACATCTGAAGCATTTAAAAACTGATCAGCTGGGCAAAAGGAAAAAAATCAAGATTAAATTGCTTTGAGCGCAGCAGGCATTGCCCTGTATGCTTGCTGAAGGCTTATGTAGGCAAAGACCCCTGCCAAACGAGCCGCTATTCTGTCACCAGGATGGTACCTCCTTCAGCAAGTTTCAATTTGTGGCAGTCATGAGAATGGAGCTGGAAAAGATTGGCCTCAACCCCAGAAGTTATGGCTCCCATTCCATCAGCATGGGTGCAGCAACCACAACGCATCAAATGCATAGGGCATTGGAAATTGAAGGCTTTTAAAGTGTATGTGAGGCCTGCCAGCTCTTAATTCTGCCTGTGTTTCTACAGACCCAGTTGGAGTGCCGTACAGTCTGGACCATGGGTCATTCATTTGTGGACAGAGCGCACAAGTGGGCAGAAGAGCGGAACACTTATAGGGGCTTATTGTTGCATGACACGAAAGTAAAGTGGTTATGTGGGCCAGGCATGAGGTGGGCACAGTTGTTACCAACTCTAACAAAGGTGGCCAGATGCAGTGATGATACATCTGGGCGGAAATGACCTCATGGACTTTGGCAGAAGAGAGTTGCTGGGGGACATGACGAAAGGGCTAACAGAAGTAGCACGCCTAGTGCGCCCAGACGAGGTAATATGGTAAGAGATCATAGCCAGGGAGACATGGCGAGGGGCCTTGGATGCTGGGCCGGTGGAGTGGTAAAGGAGAAAACTAAACATCACCATGTCCTAGCTGAGCAGGGCTAACGCATGGGGGTTTGTGAGACATGGCCTGATCAATCTGCGGTTCCTGGGATATCGAGTGGCAATTGGAGTACACTTGTCAGGAGTAGGGACAGACATGTTCTTGCTTAACATAGTAGGGGAACTAGAGCATCTGGGGCTCTCATAAGCAGTAAAGGGGCAGCTGCCCATGGTCGGGAACCCACTGGCAGCGTGGCGGAAGGGTGCAGTGAGACCGCCAGGGCTAAAGTGGCATCCGTACCGCCAACAGGCTGGTGGTACGGAGACCCATATTTCGACCGCGGCACTACCGGGGCCGGCGGTTTCCCGCCGTTTTAGCCCCGGCGGTGATAATCCGCCGGGGCTGCAAGCAGCGCTGCCCTGGGGATTATGACTTCCCTACCGCCAGCCTGTTTCTGGCGGTTTGCACCGGGGGCCCCTGCACTGCCCATGCCACAGGCATGGGCAGTGCAGGGGCCCCCTAACAGGGCCCCGTGCAGCTTTTCACTGTCTGCTATGCAGACAGTGAAAAGCGCGACGGGTGCACCTGCACCCGTTGCACGACCGCAACACCGCCGGCTCCATTTGGAGCTGGCTCCCATGTTGCGGCCCACATCCCCACTGGGCCGGCGGGCGGAAACTTGGTTTCCGCCCGCCGGCCCAGCGGGGATGTCCAAATGGGCACCCGGGAGTGCGGCTGCATTGGCGGCCGCACGGCGGTTACAGCGCCAATGTTGTAATGAGGCCCTGAGTGTTCTAAAGTGGAGAAAGTACCCCATAGCACCTCTGGGATGCCTGACAGCAGGGCCGGCAATGGGCAGACAAGTGTTGGTAGAAAAGAGGGGCAACTGCAGGTGGGCACGGCACTTGCGGCCCGAGCACAAATCAGGACGGCCCACAGGTACTTGGCATCAAGGGAAGCCTAGCCCCCGGCACATGCCGAGACCCCAAGGAGCTGAACAGATAATAGTGAAAAGGACAATTTGCACGGGGCTTGTGATAGACCGTCATGTCATGTGTATTTAAGCATTAACTTTTTGTGTTAAATAAAGTACTGCAGCCGTTTATAGCCAACAATGCCTCCAAAGTGTTGTTTGAAAGGAGGAAGGTTGGTAAGAAGTGGGGGCAGTAAGTGAAGGCTTATCGCCCATTTTGGAGGAGTTAGAGTAATAGGGGATGTAAGGACCAGAGGGAAGTTGTGTAACAAGATGTTTTGTGCCACTTATGGTTCGAGTACATAATTCTTGCCACTAGACCTGAAGGTCAAACAAAAATGTTGAGATTTTTCGAGGCTTGGTGCATACAATAGCCAGACGCAGAGGAAGGCTTTGATTTTAAAGTGATTCTCCCAGTATGAAAATATAGCGATACTAAACTGAATCGTAACACATCATTAATGACTCAAATCATGTGCTACGACCAACAAAATGTATTTAGTTAATTGTTCCAAGGAAATAGCTTGAACCTGATGGCTCTGCTTGTCCGGAGTAACTGGCAGTCACCCGTCAAACGCCCTCAGCTTGCCCTACAGAAGCAGCAATACCTTTAGCTTTCTGAACCAGAATTTCTCACATTTGTACATTACACTGTCCAGCAAAACCACAACGTGAAAATTCCAGCAGGACACCAATGATAGGACCAGCTTAACACAATGTGCCTTCCATGTTGCAAAACGAATGTCATTGGTACTCTTTAACATTTAAAAACCCTTTCTAATTGTGCTCTGCACAATCGAATCAATGTGTATATATTGCAGTTTATCTTCGCAGTTTTAGACTTGCTGACTGCACACCTACTTGCTCACCTCTAGCTGTAGATCTAATCCCAACAGCGGTGTACTTGTGTCTCAGCCACACCAATCACCAATCGATGTGTTCAAGGAGGTTTGGCCATGTTGCGTATTCAAATGGATACACCCTGCAACTCTGTATACCATACATTGAACAGGGAACACACTTTTCCTTTATTCATATGACTAGTGTTATAGCACACATTTTTCGCCAGGCCACACTATTTACTGTCTCTGTGTTAGCAATGTGCCAAATTACTGTCTAGCACCACCAACGCTCTGTCTCTCTGGCCCCCAGGCCAGTAAGACCCTACCCCCTGTCTCAATCTGAGCCACCTCCCCTCTGGTGAAATATAGCATCTCATGAGATGTCTGTTATCTTGAAAATTGAATTGTTTCCTCAAATAACTTGCGTCTTAGAGCTTGAAAACGACTCCGTGGACCATACTTATTGCTTTTAAAATGATGAAGACTGCTCTTCTGAGTGTAATATCATGTATTTCAAATTCAGTAGAACCCTCTACTTTCACCAGATCTGTGGTTTCAGTAATGACTCGTTGAAATTTGACCAAATAGTCCAGTGGGCAGACATTTCCAGTATTATAGCTAGAGGATTTATCAGTTTATCAAGCCAAAAAAGCTCCAACATATAAAGTTTGCAACGTTTTGCTTGAAAAAGATGCTACTAGGAGACACAGTGTGAATCCATTAAAGTTTTGAAGTTGCAACAAAATTTCCTTGGCTGCTGGCATACTGCTTTACTGCCGATTCCATAAACAGGAGATCAGGTGGGGTGAAAGTCAGAATATTATCTTCTTAGTTTGTGACAATAAAGGAGCTAAATGATATAGCTTGCGGTTCCCAGTAATTACCAGTGGCTGCACCTGGCTGATGAGCCCATAACTAGGGCAAAACCGGGTTGCTTGTGTTCCAGATCAGGGAGGAAATGGCTTGGCAGTTCAGGCTGGGCCTTTCTAGTTGGAGCAGGGTCAAGACTGATTTGCGTATGGATGGGTGTAAGGAAATGCCTCCTTGGCATGGTTGCCCCCTGACTTTTTGCCTTTGCTGATGCTATGTTTACAATTGAAAGTGTGCTGAGGCCTGCTAACCAGGCCCCAGCACCAGTGTCTTTCCCTAACCTGTACTTTTGTATCCACAATTGGCAGACCCTGGCATCCAGATAAGTCCCTTGTAACTGGTACTTCTAGTACCAAGGGCCCTGATGCCAAGGAAGGTCTCTAAGGGCTGCAGCATGTCTTATGCCACCCTGGAGACCTCTCACTCAGCACAGACACACTGCTTGCCAGCTTGTGTGTGCTAGTGAGGACAAAACGAGTAAGTCGACATGGCACTCCCCTCAGGGTGCCATGCCAGCCTCTCACTGCCTATGCAGTATAGGTAAGCCACCCCTCTAGCAGGCCTTACAGCCCTAAGGCAGGGTGCACTATACCATAGGTGAGGGTACCAGTGCATGAGCATGGTACCCCTACAGTGTCTAAACAAAACCTTAGACATTGTAAGTGCAGGGTAGCCATAAGAGTATATGGTCTGGGAGTCTGTCAAACACGAACTCCACAGCACCATAATGGCTACACTGAAAACTGGGAAGTTTGGTATCAAACTTCTCAGCACAATAAATGCACACTGATGCCAGTGTACATTTTATTGTAAAATACACCACAGAGGGCACCTTAGAGGTGCCCCCTGAAACTTAACCGACTGTCTGTGTAGGCTGACTAGTTCCAGCAGCCTGCCACACCAGAGACATGTTGCTGGCCCCATGGGGAGAGTGCCTTTGTCACTCTGAGGCCAGTAACAAAGCCTGCACTGGGTGGAGATGCTAACACCTCCCCCAGGCAGGAGCTGTAACACCTGGCGGTGAGCCTCAAAGGCTCACCCCTTTGTCACAGCCCAGCAGGGCACTCCAGCTTAGTGGAGTTGCCCGCCCCCTCCGGCCACGGCCCCCACTTTTGGCGGCAAGGCTGGAGGGAACAAAGAAAGCAACAAGGAGGAGTCACTGGCCAGGCAGGACAGCCCCTAAGGTGTCCTGAGCTGAAGTGACTCTAACTTTTAGAAATCCTCCATCTTGCAGATGGAGGATTCCCCCAATAGGGTTAGGATTGTGACCCCCTCCCCTTGGGAGGAGGCACAAAGAGGGTGTACCCACCCTCAGGGCTAGTAGCCATTGGCTACTAACCCCCCAGACCTAAACACGCCCTTAAATTTAGTATTTAAGGGCTACCCTGAACCCTAGAAAATTAGATTCCTGCAACTACAAGAAGAAGGACTGCCTAGCTGAAAACCCCTGCAGAGGAAGACCAGAAGACGACAACTGCCTTGGCTCCAGAAACTCACCGGCCTGTCTCCTGCCTTCCAAAGATCCTGCTCCAGCGACGCCTTCCAAAGGGACCAGCGACCTCGACATCCTCTGAGGACTGCCCCTGCTTCGAAAAGACAAGAAACTCCCGAGGACAGCGGACCTGCTCCAAGAAAAGCTGCAACTTTGTTTCCAGCAGCTTTAAAGAACCCTGCAAGCTCCCCGCAAGAAGCGTGAGACTTGCAACACTGCACCCGGCGACCCCGACTCGGCTGGTGGCGATCCAACACCTCAGGAGGGACCCCAGGACTACTCTAAGACTGTGAGTACAAAAACCTGTCCCCCCTGAGCCCCCACAGCGCCGCCTGCAGAGGGAATCCCGAGGCTTCCCCTGACCGCGACTCTATGAATCCTAAGTCCCGACACCTGGGAGAGACCCTGCACCCGCAGCCCCCAGGACCTGAAGGACCGGACTTTCACTGGAGGAGTGACCCCCAGGAGTCCCTCTCCCTTGACCAAGTGGAGGTTTCCCCGAGGAACCCCCCCCTTGCCTGCCTGCAGCGCTGAAGAGATCCCGAGATCTCCCATTGACTTCCATTACAAACCCGACGCTTGTTTCTACACTGCACCCGGCCGCCCCCGCGCCGCTGAGGGTGAAATTTCTGTGTGGGCTTGTGTCCCCCCCGGTGCCCTACAAAACCCCCCTGGTCTGCCCTCCGAAGACGCGGGTACTTACCTGCAAGCAGACCGGAACCGGGGCACCCCCTTCTCTCCATTCTAGCCTATGTGTTTGGGCACCACTTTGAACTCTGCACCTGACCGGCCCTGAGCTGCTGGTGTGGTGACTTTGGGGTTGCTCTGAACCCCCAACGGTGGGCTACCTTGGACCAAGAACTAAGCCCTGTAAGTGTCTTACTTACCTGGTTAACCTAACAAATACTTACCTCCCCTAGGAACTGTGAAAATTGCACTGTGTCCACTTTTAAAACAGCTATTTGTGAATAACTTGAAAAGTATACATGCAATTTTGATGATTTGAAGTTCCTAAAGTACTTACCTGCAATACCTTTCGAATGAGATATTACATGTAGAATTTGAACCTGTGGTTCTTAAAATAAACTAAGAAAAGATATTTTTCTATACAAAAACCTATTGGCTGGATTTGTCTCTGAGTGTGTGTACCTCATTTATTGTCTATGTGTATGTACAACAAATGCTTAACACTACTCCTTGGATAAGCCTACTGCTCGACCACACTACCACAAAATAGAGCATTAGTATTATCTATTTTTACCACTATTTTACCTCTAAGGGGAACCCTTGGACTCTGTGCATGCTATTCCTTACTTTGAAATAGCACATACAGAGCCAACTTCCTACAATGGGTCCAAACTGAAGTGACATGGCGTGCAAAATAACGATGGATTGGGATGCAGCCCAAGTAATTATGAGTGGCTGAGATTAATTCAAGCATTCCATCTATCACTTTTTTTGTATACTTTATTGTTAGAACAGAAACACATTTTATCTTCAACATAGTGTTCAGGGACTGTTTTCAATTTTTTTATTTTGCTTGAAAAATATACTACTAAGTGACACAATGGGAATCCATTGAGGTTTTGACGTTCCATTGACATTTGCTTGGCTCCTTGCATAGTTCTTTACTGCTGATTCCTTAGTTAAGCATGGTAAAGAGAAGACCAGGTGAGACTAAAGTCAGGATGCTATCTCCTTAGCTTTTGACAGTAAAGAAGCTGGACAAAAGAGCTTGCCCTCTGACCTGCATTAAGTGTTTTCCAAAAATTAACTTATTCCATGTGGCATATAGTTATTTTGAATTCATGATTACTAGATGCTGCTTCCACCAAAGAAAGAAGCACTGATGACAGCTGGGCGGAAGAGATGGTGGTTTCCATTGACAGGCTTTTTGGGTGAAAGAAGTCAGTCAAGTTCTTACTCATTTGTTTTAGGTTGAAACATGTATTAAGGTGCAGATTATAGTGTATGACAGTGTGCATGGCAATATGTGGCCAATTATAAACTAAGGTTGCCCTCTTTAATTAGAAGGGGTTTATGCCCATGCCTCAGATATGCCTTTGTCTTACTTTTTTTCTGGGTAGCTCTCAAACATAGATTTTGTTATAATGGTGTGGGGTTAGCTGCTGTGGGAAAGCATTAAGATGCTTAGCTGGTCAATCACATTTGGTAGTTTGTAGTACCTTTCTGTTGTTTTCAACCAGTATTGCATAACACTTGATACTGAGGATTTCGTGGACAGAATTGGAACCACACTGTACCCTGCAGAACGCAATGCTTCAAATCCATGTGAGAACTCGGTAGGAGAATTAATGAAATATGGAAGCATCTTGATTTTTATCTTCTTGGTATCTGTACTAAAGGGGTTATTTAACAAGTGATCATTAAAGCTTCACCACTTCCCATTTCGATTTGATTCAGAGACTACATAGATGAGCCTAATCTGTTTCGCAATATATCCGTTGTCACTTTTTATGCTAATTTTGCATTGAGTAAATGCTTTGCACTTTACAAAATGAATACCCATAAAAACAGAGATCAACCAAATTATCTTTTCGACTGATCTAATTCTGTCATGTGTCTCTTTCTTGGCCAATTCTGGTATCATGGGACAGTCCTTACCCCAGAAGTAACAGCCTTAGAAGTTCAGGAGATAAATCCTCGGGGGCCTCATACGGTTAGCCTCACAAGGCACAACATCCAACTCACTGTTTGATCCAAATGCAGATTTGAAACCCTATCAGCCGGCTCTCTCAGAGAGTGGCTACTTCTGATGTCAAGTTGTTTACTTGGAAAACAACATTGGTTCGCAGATTAAGGGGGTGATTCTCACCCTGGCGGGCGGCGGAGGCCGCCCGCCAGAGTTCCCCCCTCCAAAATACCGCTCTGCGGTCGAAAGACCGCTGAGGGTATTTTGGGTTTTGCACTGGGCTGGCGGGCGACCGCCAAAAGGCCGCCCGCCAGCCCAGTGCAAAACCCCCTTCCCACGAGGACGCCGGCTCAGAATTGAGCCGGCGGAGTGGGAAGGTGCGACGGGTGCAGTGGCACCCGTCGCGTATTTCAGTGTCTGCAAAGCAGACACTGAAATACAAAGTGGGGCCCTCTTACGGGGGCCCCTGCAGTGCCCATGCCATTGGCATGGGCACTGCAGGGGCCCCCAGGGGCTCCATGACACCCCATACCGCCATCCTGTTCCTGCCGGGCGAACCGCCAGGAACAGGATGGCGGTATGGGGTGTCAGAATCCTCCATGGCGGCGCAGCTCGCTGCGCCGCCATGGAGGATTCATTTGGTCAGCGGAAAACCAGCGGAAAACCGGCGGGAGACCGCCGGTTTTCCGCATCTGACCGCGGCCAAACCGCCGCGGTCAGAATGCCCTGCGGGGCACCGCCAGCCTGTTGGCGGTGCTCCCGCCAACCCTGGCCCCGGCGGTCCATGACCGCCGGGGTCAGAATGACCCCCTAAGTGCGGTTCGTATTTGTTGGCAAAGGAACCATACACATTCTTCGCAGAAGTAAACGTGATTTTGCTGACTCAGACTATTACTTGTTCATATTGTAAGTCATCCAATTTGTATGTTTGAAGGACCAACAACAAAGTAATTACTAGGGTGAGTGACATATTTGTGTACCTGATGTGAGAGGTGTAATCTTTTAAAACGTCATAGACGGCTGATGGAAGATGAATTCAAGTCACTAACAGATATACAAAACGAATTGAGAATTGTTCCCTCATTCTTCCTGTTACTGTTCTCTGACATGGTCCTCTGACAATCCACAGTCCGTGTTCTTCGTAAACGTATTACTTGTAGATTAGAGTCGTCGGTGTCATCATCGTCATCTGTAAGTTCACACCGCTACATGTAGGTTTCATTCACCTGAGTTAACTAAAAAGGTTTGAAAGTAAGGAAGCTTAAAGGGGCTGATGCTAAACAATAAAAAGGACCTGCAGTTGCATATAGGGTTGTACATCTATTGTAATATGAAATAAAAGAGAAAGCCTCTCAATGACAGTCTGCACACTAGGAGACCCTGATGGCTGCCAGGATTTGCTGCTGCTACCTTCAGCTTGCCCTTTGTCACCCCTAGCACCTCTCTTACTACCTCTCGTTTCCACAGTCATTGAGGCAGGATGTACTCACGTTCGTTCGAAGGATCCCACCTACTCTTTGTAATTTCCATCCTGTGCTCTTTCCGCGGTTCCTTTGTCCTTAAGTAGGATGATGCTGAGGAGTAGGCGTGGGACAAGGGTTCAACCCCATGATGTCAATATGAATTAAATAGGTGTGCGGTGTAACTTCAATTACCTGACAATTTCAGTGACTCAACTTCTATGTATCACCCCCATACCAGGTACCAGATGAGGCATTGGGGAATGTCTGTCACTGGTACCACGTAAGCATCTTCCTTAAGATGCACATTGTATGTTACCCTAATAAATACCAGGCTGTATTTTCAGAAAAAAGATTCAGACATATTAACAAAAGATACCTTGCTTTATTTTATTTATATTTCTACAGTAAATGAAATACAGTGTTTAATAATGGTTGCTAAAGTGTAGTCCTAGGAACCGAGATTGAGCCTGTTTTCTGCTTATCTTGTGGTAATGTTCATTTACAGCATGTGCTTTCTATGAACTTTTGAGTTCATAACCAAAGTATTGATATGTAAAGAGGAAAACTGGTATTTTACAGAAATCAATTCATTTAAATGATCCTAGGTGTATAAGTACAAAATATGACATCAAAGTAATATTGACTAGCAGCCTCTCTAAAGGAACTGTGCTAGTGCAACAGCTGCGTTTTCTTCGTTCTGTGTCTGTGGTTGGCCAATTGTTGACTCTTACACACCAATATATCTAAACCAGTGGGGACTGCTAAGTGTCTCACGCTTAACCGGTGTGACAGTGTAAACAAATTCCAAGGTACCAGACACACTTATCCACTGGTTGATCATTTTTCTTATCATTGGAGTTTTTTAGAGGCAAGGGTAATCTTATGCTTTACAAATAAATTATTTTATTTACTCGAAAATGTGGTTTTGTGGCTCTCTATCTGATCCTGAGGGAAATAAACTACTTGAGAATGCATTTTCTGATGACCCTCTATTGGAGCAACCTTTCCCACAAATATTGAATGGTGTTCACCAAGTTGACAATAGCAACCTAATAAATATATTTGAAAATTTGTTGCAAGTTGTTTTGTTCTGTGGATCATAATGTCCTTCTTTCTTTGTGTTTTTTCTTTCTGGGGAATTCTCACAAATGCTCCTGCTTCCTCCTCTAACCCAACATTTCTACCCACAACATCTACTCCCTCATCTCTACATATGTCCTTTTTAAAAATGTCTTATTGGCAGGATTACCCATTGAAATTCCCTGTTCTTCCTTCCTCCACCATTGCAGGTAATCTTTTGTAGGAAAGTGTATAACCCCATCACTCCAGCACTTCTTCCAGCAGTTTTATCTGCCTCCTGCCCTTGTCCGTAGCGTCTGTTCCAGGTTTTCTTCTTCAAACCCCACCATTAGCAAGACTCATGATATGAGCTGCTTAGAGCTTTATTTTCGTCTCCTCTAAACCCACTTACAGTTTTATATGTTATGTAACTTCATGTCTCCACACATTTTACAGCTTTTTTTCTGGAATTGTCCATTTCGGTTTTTGTGCATTTTTGTGGACCTTTATATATATGTTTTTATCCATTCCTGGGATTCAAAATGTTGCCATGCATTCTGCAGGTTTTTCTTTTCATTAATTTAGTTGGCAGTGAAATTGGCTTCTAGTCGGTTATGTCTCTTGTCGATGCCATTTCATTAAGTTTTATTAATTTTTTTCCCTGAGGAAAATGAAGAGCTCGTACTGAGGTTCAATAAACTAAATCTCTTCTCCGGACTTTGAGCCACAAACTAGTGAGAAAAATCTATAACATTGTTTTAAATTGTGGTTGAATGTTTTATAGCATAGGGTGGCTCGAATACCCCCACACTACAAGACTTACAGAGAAAGTGAGCCTCTCTCAATCTTAATAGAAGTTTTCTTGGCTGGTTCTATACAATATGTGCTTCTCTGTTAAATAAACTGGGGCTTGACCAGGCAGACATATATTTATGATTCAGGGGGTTATTCTAACTTTGGAGGAGTGTTAATCCGTCCCAAAAGTGACGGTAAAGTAATTGATATACCACCAGCCGTATTACGAGTTCCATAGGATATAATGGACTTGTAATACGGCTGGTGGTAAATTCGTCACTTTTCCGTCACTTTTGGGACGGATTAACACCTCCTCCAAAGTTAGAATAACCCCCTCAGTCTCTTAAGCCATAATTTAGGGCCTGATTACGACTTTGGCGGAGAGCATTACTCCGTCCCAAGTGTGATGGATATCCCACCTGCCGTATTACGAGTTCCATAGGATATAATGGACTTGTAATTCGGCGGACAGGATACTCATCACATTTGGGACGGAGTAATCCCCTCCGCCAAAGTCGTAATCAGGCTCTTAGTCTCTCTTTTTGGGCTCACTGGAAAGCCAGTGGAATGATTTTCAATTTCCGGAAGTATAATTTCAGGATGCATTATTTGGGGAAATGCATGTGCTCCCAGCTCCTCCTTTTATTATTATTCTGCTACATTGATAAATTCCATCCTCTTCATTTCTCCTCTCTTTTGCTCACCGTTTTTACTGTTTCCCATCATTATTACCCCAGTGGGAAAATGTAGAAGTGATAAAAATGGACATGGCCAAAATGTCACACCTCTCCCTCAAAACCCACTAAGAAACCCTAGAACGTGAAGGCATTCATAATGTCTTGCTCTAAAGCTGTTATTACACTCTGGAGTAGAACCCCAACTAAACAGTGAAAAGTGCACATCCAACTTCAATACCAGTAACCATACATTACCAAACTGCAGAGCGCACCTAAAACCCACAACACAATTGCAGGGTTGGCTCCCCTATTAGGGCAGAGGAGCATCCCCCCGCTAGCAGCAACTTTTGTTTATTAATATTTTCTTTTAAAGGGCCGGCCATGGAGGGTGACGAGCAGTGAGTGGGAATGCAAAGCACTCCCCCCTCAGAGTGCATGTGTGTTTGGCCGGCCGTCTTGGCCAGCCAAACACACATTCGCAGTAGGCTTTCTCCAGCCCAGCAACGCAGTTGCCGGCTGGAGAGAGCCTGCACACGCTCCCAGTCTGCCTGGGAGCGCCCTGGCTGGGTGCTCCGAGCCAATCCTGATGCTGCTCTGAGCAACATCAGGATTGGCTGCAGGGCAGGCTGGGAGCCATTGCCTGCAGCCAGCAGAGGAGCAGATGGAGCGGTGCTGCGCGGCGAGGGAGGTAAGTGTAATGTTTTTTAAATTTGTAATTTAATTTTTTATTTACCTCACCCCCGCATGCTGCCCCACCCCTTCCGCGCCCAGCGAGCCACTCTTTCACAATTGCCTGATTAGAATATGCTCCTAACATGCTCACATTTCTGAAACTAATTTGAGACTTTGTTCTGAATTCCACATTAGGCCTTCTTTACTATTAATGGGCATATAGTGCTACCTGGGACAGATATGCTCTGTTCCTTGAAAGTATTGCTGTGCTTGCAAGTAATTAAACTAGGCAGACATTAGAATTTTCTGTTCATGTTCTTATGAGAGAGGATGGACCTTCCACATATAAACTGCCCAGGCCTATAATGACAGCATCCTGAGTCGACTTTATTGATTCAGGATCTGAACACAGGCGAACCTAAGAGATCGTTTTGAATAATGATTTGGAAATCTGTAAATTAAGCACGGTGAGCGTTTTTGGTAAAAACTATGTGCAAAGATATTTGCACAGAAGACACGATCTTCTGAGGCAAATGCGCAAGAAGGTTTTCTGCTGTCTTTGAAGGCCTCAGAGGAAGGCATTCCCAGGTACAACCAATCCAAGTGGCAGACTTAAATAACCCCCACCTCAATCACTCTTTCCTGTAATCCAAAAAGGGTACATTTCTCCCTGTCATCCACATATGAAGAAAAGCAGATTTTAAAGCAATAGTAACTTGTAAAATTATTATTATCGATCTTGTTCTCAAAGGTTTCCTCTAAGATGAGGAAATACCGCATTAGTTTAAAAACGCAAGGCCCGACTGTACGATCAATAGGCTAAGATTAGAACCATTGATATATAATATACTGAAGGGCTGACAGTGCAGAACTTATTGGATTGCTGTAAGTGCAAGAACATTCTTGTGAATAAGAGATTTAACTACTGTGTTTAAGGGAGCAAAACACATATCATAAGGGGAAATGAGCATGAGGAAGAGGTTGAAAAGGAGGTCAAAAGAAATCGGAATATGTTCCAAACTGAGCAAGTCTTGGCTTCTACTAAAATGTAGAACTGCCTCTTAATAGGACTTAGGCCTAGTCAGTTTGTAACTGTAATGGAGGGTGTTAGACCTGACAGTGTTAGGGTGGTCATCCCCCAACTTTTTGCCTGCCTTCCTCCACCTTCTGACATTGTTTTAGGTCTCTACGCACTTTACCACTGCTAACCAGTGCTAAAGTGCATATGCTCTCTCCCTTAAACATGGTAACATTGGTTAATTTGCAATTGACATATTTGATTTACTTGTAAGTCCCTAATAAAGTGCACTACATGTGTCCAGGGCCTGTAAATTGAATTACTAGTGGGCCTGTAGCACTGGTTGTGCCACCCACATAAGTAGCCCCATAACTGTGTCTCAGGTCTGCCATTGCAAGGCCTGTGTGTGCAGTTTCACTGCCACTTCGACTCGGCATTTAAAAGTACTTGACAAGCCCCAAACCCCCCTTTTTCTACATATAAGTCACCCGTAATGTAGGCCCTAGGTAACCCATAGGGCAGGATGCTATGTAGGTAAAAGGCAGGACATGTGCATGTGTGGTTTACATGTCCTGGTAGTAGAAAACTTCTAAATTGGTTTTCCACAACTGTGAGACCTGCTCCTTTCATAGGGTAACATTAGGGCTACCCTACTGTATGAGTGGTAGATTCTGATCAGAAAGGGGTAACTAGGTCATATTTAGTATTTCCAGAACGGTAATACAAAATCCTGCTTATTGGTGAAGTTGGATTTTATATTACTATTTTAGAAATGCCACTTTTAGAAAGTAAGCATTTCTCTGCACTTAAAATCCATCTGTGCCTTACCGCCTCTCTCCAATCCATGTCTGGGTTGGGCCGGTTGACAGCTCCCTTGTGCATTTCACCCAGACAACCACAAACACAGGATACTCAGTCACACCTGCACTCATCTGCATACTGAGTGGGTCTTCCAGGGCTGGGAGGGTGGAGGGCCTCACACTTACATTTCAAAGGCTAGTGGCCTGCCCTCACACAATGGTCTGCCTAACCCCCTACTGGGACCCTGGCAGACAGACCTGTACTGAAAAGGGACCTTGTGTACTTCTAAACCACTCTTTGACGTCTTCTCCACTTCAAGGGCATTTTTGGGTATATGAACTGGGTCTCTTACCCCAGCAACTCAGACACTTCTGGACCTGAACCTGCAACCTGTCAAGAGGAACTGCCTGGATGCCCAAAGGACTCATCTGGACTGCTTTGCTGTGAATTACTGCTGCCCTGCTGTTGCCCGGCTTCCCTGCTGCCCTCTGACTTTGCTGAGAAGTGCTCTCCAAGGGTTTGGATTGAGCTTGCCTCCTGTTTTCTGAAGTCTCAGGGCCAAAAAGACTTCATCTCTTCAAGGAACTCCTTGAGCACCAAAAATCGACGCACAGCCTGCCGGAAATGATGCACAGCCTCCCCTGCAATGAGAAAATCAACGCACAGCCAAACAGGAACAACGCAGCCTGACTTCTAGTGAAGAGTCAATGCAGCGCCTGCCTTGTGGCCGGAACTTGTACGCACAGCCCTACCGGATCGATGCGCAGCTGAACCAGAACGACGCAGACTGACTTCCTGAGTGAAGAATCGATAAAGCGCCTGCCGTGCGACAGAAAATTAGACACATCGATTGACGCAACGCCTGTGACTGCTCCCCGCATGCCCTGGATTTCCACGCATGGTCCCTGGGCGTCAAAGAGAAACCCACATCGCAGTGAGGAACTAAGACTGCGCACCAGAAATTGGAGCAAAGCCCCTTGTAGCGTGGAAAAAAACAATGCATTGTCTGTGCCGCGTCAGAAATTCTGAAGCACACCCAATTTTTCCACGCATCTCCTCTTCTGCGGCCTCCGTGCATGTAATTTTGACGCAAACCAGGTACTTTGTAAAACCAAGAGACAACGGTTCATTTCTAAGATTTAAGACTTTTTTTAAGCTTGCAAAAGTGATATCTCAACTTGTGCTTATTGAATCTTATTGTTTTGGCCTTAATTTACCCAGATAAATATCCTAAATTTTTCTAAACCTGTGTGGTGTATTTTTGTGGGGTCTTCACTATGTTACTGTATGATTTATTGCACAAATACTTTACACATTGCCTTCTAAGTTAAGCCTGACTGCTCAGTGCCAAACTACCAGAGGGTGGGCACAAGATCATTTGGATTGTGTGTGACTTACCCTGACTAGGACTGTGATCCTTATTTGGACAAAGGTGAATACCTCTGCCAACTGGAGACCCCATTTTTAACATTGGTGATCAGTGTTGAGGATAGGAATTGTATTTGTGCAGTGACATACAATAGCTACGTGTCCACAGTTAAAGGATCAACTTTTTTTTTAAATGTTTTTGCTTTGATTTCTTTTTCTGCTTGACATTTTAATCTAATCCTAATCAACATGTCTGGCTGGGTCTCAAGAAGGAGCTGGAGAGTTTGACCTATCTAAGCTGGAGACTACTTCTGGCTCTGTCTCAAAGAGCTGGACCTCACGTCTATGCAGTCTATGTCCAGCAGTGATGATGGCAGCATACATACAGGACCTGCTGGAGACAAAAAGGTTTGTATACCCACTGATGTGGTGCCAAGTTACGTGATGGGAGATGACATTGATAAGTGGTTTGCCGCTTATGAAGTTGCACTAAGGGCTCATCGGGTTCCTGAAGAGTAATGGGGGGTGGGCTTGTGGAAACATGTGCCAGTACTTGGGAGGGACACACTTCTCACACTAGAGGTTGGGGCCATGAACAAGTATTCCTCTATGAAAGCCATTTTGATTGCTAAGTTTGGAATGACCCCTGAAAAGTATAGCCAGAAATTCAGGGACAGTACCAAATGCTCCACACAAACTTGGGTAGACTTTTTTGACTTTTCTAGTGAGGCACTGAATGGATGGGTGCAAGGCAGTAAAGTAAATGATCATGTGGGGTTATGTGATCTTATCCGGAGAGAGCATATGCTCAGTATTTGCTTTACAGAGTTGCACCAGCACCTGATTGACAGTAAGCTGACTGATCCCAGGAAGCTTGCTGAGGAGGTGGACCTCTGGGCTACCACCAGAGTGTCCAAGAAGGTATCTGGGGGGCACCCACAAAGGTGGTCAGGTTTCCCACCAGAAGAAAGAGGGGGGAAAAAAGCTTAAGTACAAGGAGTTCTCAAAAGGCCCCCAAAATAATTCCCAAGGGGATAGTGGTACCCATTCCCAACCTGATTCTGCAAAGAAACCAGGATTCTTTGACCATAAGAAAGGGAGGTTTGTACCCCAATGTATAGAGTGCACTAGGTATGGTCACTCTAAGGAGGACTCCAAGTGTCCCAAGAGGGCACAGCCCACCACTTGAGGGCAGACACCTGGGTTGGCTAGTGTAGCACTCGGGAAGGAGGTATTCCCAGTTAGCTTTGAGGAACAATTAGAAGTGACCCTAGTGTCCCTGAGAGAGGATGAAATGGTGCCAAAGGCCCACATGCCTGCTAATGCATCCCAGTATAGGCAGTGGGTCACCATTAATGGGCAAAAGGTGGAGGCTCTGTGTGACACAGAAGCCAGTACGACTACTGACAGGGGTTAGCTGTTGTCAGCAGAGCAGGTCATCCCTAATACATTCCACCAGGTCATAGTCGCTGACAATCGCAAGAGCCACCTACTGGTAGCTCTGGTTCCCATTCAGTGGGGGGGCAGTCTCTGGTATTCTGAAAGTAGCTGTGAGTTCTGCCATACCTGTAGATTGTCTGTTAGGCAATGATCTTGAGTATACTAGCGGGAAGGAGGCAGAGCTAAGGTCTTACCTGGAGATGTAAGGTTTGCCTGAGTGGGTCTGCATGACCATAACATCCATGGCTGCCCGGAAAGGGAGTCAAGGGCATCTGGAGCCTGGATCAATGGCCCTGACATCTGCCAAGAAGAGGGGCAAGGGGCGTGGGAAACCAATCCCAGAGGTTCCCACAGTGGTTGCCAGGGTCCCTGAGGAGGAGGCCCCTGAGCCAACTGGGGAGGACATTGCTGCCCTGGGTAACCTGCCTGAGCTTGCTGGCTGGCAAGTTCAGGGTGGGCCAACCAGGGAGGAATTCTACCAAGTGCAGGAGGAATGCCCCACTCTTGAGGGTCTGAGGCAACAGGCCTCAGCTCAAGCAGCAGGTGAAGCCTCTGGTGGTCACCATATATATTGGGAGAATAATCTCCTCTACAGTGAGCCTAAGATGCCAGAGGCTGGGGCAGAACGTGTGCTGGTGGTCCCCCAGTGCTACCGGGCCTTCCTACTGGGTCTGGCTCACGACATCCCCCTAGCGGGACATTTTGGGCAAGACAAGACCTTCACCCTGCTTGTCACCCACTTTTTATTGGCCCCAAATATGGGTGGCCTCAGATGCATTCTGTAGGTCATGCCCAACCTGCCAGGCTAGTGGGAAGAGAGGGAAAAAACTTGAGGCCCCCCTGATCCCACGCCCTGTGATTGGCACCCCCTTTGAAAGGGTGGGCATCAACGCCATTGGTCCATTGGACCTCAAGACTGCTCTAGGCAACAGGCTTATCCTGGTTTTGGTGGACCATGCCATCCGTTACCCAGAGGCAATCCCTCTGAGGACAGTGACTGCACTGGTGGTGACCAGAGCTCTGACAGGATATTTACCCATGTGGGATTCCCCAAAGAGATTGTGTCTGACAGAGGCACAAACTTCATGTCTGCATACATGAATTCTATGTGGGATGCATGTGGGGTGACCTACCGGTTCACCACCCCTTACCATCCTCAATCCAATGGTCTTGTAGAGAGGTTCAACAAGCCCTTGAAAGGCATGATCACAGACCTCCATTAGGCATAAGTGGGATTTCCTCTTGCCATGCCTTCTCTTTGCTTATAGACAGGTGCCCCAGAAAGGGGTGGGGTTTATCCCCTTTGAACTTATCTATGGGTACCCTGTCAGGGGACTCCAAAGCATAGTCAAAGAGCAATGCTTCTGGAAAAAGGCCAAGATCAACCTTGAGGCCAGTCAAGAGGTTATGAAACAAAGGTATGACCAGAAGGCCACCCTGGAAGAGTTTCAACCTGGTGACAAGGTATAGGAGATGGAGCCAGTCGGGCCTAGAGCCCTTCAGGACTGCTGGACTGGCCCATTTGAAATCAAGGAGTGTAAAGCGCAGGCCACTTACTTAGTGGACCTCAAATCCCCTAGAAACCCCCTAAGGGTGCCCCATCAGAACCGACTGAAGCCTCATTTTGAATGGTCTGAGGTCAACATGCTTCTGGTGACAAATGAGGGTATGGAAGAGAAGAATGAACCTCTCCCGCCGACCTCCTCTCTCCCAAGGAAGGTGATGGGTCAGTGGAGGGCGTCAATCTCTCTGACTCCCTGACTCTGGATCAGAGAAGGGACTGCTACCAGTTACTGGAACAGTGCTACTCTCTGTTTTCCCTCATACCTGGACTCACACACTTATGTGTCCATGACACTGACACAGGAGACAATCCCCCTGTAAAGAACAACATTTACAGGTTGTCAGACAGGGTGAAGGCCAGCATCAAGGAGGAAGTTGCCAAGATGCTGGCTCTTGGGGTGATTGAGAGCTCCAGCAGTGCCGGGGACAGCACTGTGGTGCTGGTTCCCAAGGCTGCCGCAACTGGTGCCAAGCCAGAACTTAGGTTCTGCGTGGACTACTGGGGTCTCAACTCTGTCATGAAGACAGAAGCTCACCCCATCCCCTTAGCTTATGACCTCATAGACCGGTTAGGCACTGCCAAATTCCTCAGTACCTTTGATCTCAAATCTGGGTACTGGAAGATCACCTTGACCGAGGGGACTAAAGAGAGATCTGCTTTTTTGACTCCTGAGGGACATTACCAGCTCAAAGTGATGCCCCTTGGGTTACAGAATGCCCCCGCTACCTTCAAATGGTTGGTTAATGGAGTCCTAGCTGGGAAGGATGTGTTCTGTGCAGCCTACCTAGCCACCATCACAGTCTCCAGTTCCAGCTGGGAGGAACACCTGCTCTACCTCAAGGAGGTGCTTCCGGCTCTGCAACAGGCAGGCCTGACCATCAAGGCCGGAAAGTGCCAGATTCAGCAGGGTTCCATGGTGTACGTGGGACACCTAGTAGGTGGTGGCAAAGTGCAGCCCCTCCAGACCAAGACTGAGATAATCAAGGCCTGGCAACAACTTAGAACCCAAACTGAGGTGAGGGCCTTCCTGGGTCTCACCGGGTACTACCGCAGATTTTTTCAGGGCTATGGCATAATAGTAGCCCCCTTAACAGAACTCATATCTAAGAGACAACCTAGGTTGGTGAACTGGACAGAGGCTTGTTGGAAAGCCTTTGACTCCCTGAAGGAAGCCATGTGCACAGCACCCGTGTTCATGGCCCCTGACTACTCCAAAGAGTTCATTGTGCAGACAGACACTTCAGAGCATGGCATAGCGGCGGTTCTAGCACAGCTGAATGATGAGGGCCTAGACCAACCAGTAGTCTTAATTAGCAGAAGACTATTAACACGGGAACAGAGGTGGAGTGCCATGGAAAGAGAAGCATTTGCTGTGGTCTGGGCAATGAAGAAGCTGAGACCCTACCTGTTTGGAACTCACTTCTGGGCTCAGCAGACCACAGGCCCCTAAAATGGCTCATGCAGATGAGGAGTGAAAATCCTAACCTCTTGAGGTGGTCCATTTCACTACAGGGGATGGACTTTACGGTGGAGCATCACCCAGGGACTGACCACGCCAATGCTGATGGTCTCTCCAGATACTTCTGCCTTAGCAATAAGAGCTCCCAAAGGGTTATGTAGCTCTCCCCACTTTCAGCTGGGGGAGCACATGTTAGACCTGACAGCCTTAGTGTGGTCATCCCCCAACTTTTTGCTTGCCTCCCTCCACTTTTCTGGCACTGTTTTTCCTGGTGTTAGGACTCTACGTACTTTACCACTGCTAACCAGTGCTCAAGTGCATATGCTCCCTCCCTTAAACATGGTAACATTGGTTCATTCCCAATTGGCATATTTGATTTACTTGTAAGTCCCTAAGAAAGTGCACCTCATGTGCTCAGGGCCTGTAAGTTGAATGCTGCTAGTGGGACTGTAGCTCTGGTTGTTCCACCCACATAAGTAGCCCCTAAGCCATGTCTAAGGTGTGCCATTGCAAGGCCTGTGCATATAGTTTCACTGCCACTTCGACTTGGCATTTAAAAGTACTTGCCAAGCCCCAAACTCTCCTATTTCTACAAAACAGTCAACCCCTAAGTTAGGCCCCGGGTAACCCATAGGGCAGAGTGCTATGTAGTAAAAAAGCAGGACATGTACGTGTGTGGTTTATATGTCCTGGTAATGGAAAACTCCCAAATTGGTTTTCCACTACTGTGAGGCCTGCTCCTTTCATAGGATAACATTAGGGCTACCCTCATATACTGTTTGAGTCATAGATTCTGATCAGAAAGGGGTAACCAGGTCATATTTAGTATGGCCAGAATGGTACTACAAAATCCTGCCTATTGGTGAGGTTGGATTTTATATTACTATTTTAGAAATGCCACTTTTAGAACGTGAGCAATTCTATGCACTTAAAATCCATCTGTGTCTTCCCGTCTGTTTCCAACCAATGTCTGGACTGTGCTAGTTGACAGCTTCCTTGTGCATTTCACCCAGACAACCACAAACACAGGATACTCAGTCACAACTGCACTCATCTGCATATTGAGTGGGTCTTTCTGGGCTGGGAGGGTGGAGGGCCTGACACTTAGATTTCAAAGGCTAGTGGCCTCCCCTCACACAATGGACTGCCTAACCCCCTACTGGGACCCTGGCAGACAGACCTATACTAAAAGTGGTCCTTGTGCACTCCAAAACCACTCTTTGAATTATCCCCCAATTCAAAGGCATTTTTGGGTATGTAAACTGGGTCTCTGACCCCACCAACTCGGACCCTTCAGGACCTGAACCTGCAACCTGCCAAGAGGAGCTGCCTGGCCTCCCAAAGGACTTATCTGGACTACTTTGCTGAAAAGTACTGCTGCCCTGCTGTTGCCCTGCTGTCCTCTGACTTTGCTGAGAAGTGCTCTCCAAGGATTTGGATTGAGCTTGCCTCCTGTTTTCTTAAGTCTCAGGGCCAAAAATACTTAATCTCTTCAAGGAATTCCTTGTGTGTTGAAAACCAATGCACAGGCTACCGAAAATGACACACACAGCCTGCCCTGCGATTAAACAATTGCCACACAGCCGAACTGGAACGACCAACCCGACTTCCGAGTGAAGAATCGATGCAGTGCCTGCCTTGCGACCGGAACTTCTACGTACCACCCTACTAGAACGATGCACAGCCGAACCGGAATGACGCAGCCTGAGTTCCTGAGTAAAGAATCGACGCAGCACCTGCCATGCGACAGAAAATTTGACTCATTGCCTACCGGATTGACGCAACGCCTGTGACTTCGCCCCACATGCCCGACATTTCCACACATCATCCCTGGGCGTCAAAGAGAAACCTGCATCGCAGTGAGGAACTACGACTGTGTGTTGAAAATCGATGCAAAGCCCCTTGTAGCGTGGAAAGAAACAACGCATTGCCTGTGCCACGCCGGAAATTCCGATGCCCTCCCTATTTTTCCACGGATCTCCTCCTTTGCGGTCTCCGTGCATGTAATTTTTGACACAAACCAAGTACTTTGTGAAACCAAGAGACAACTGTTGATTTCTAAGAATTAGCACTCATCTTAAGCTCGCAAAAGTGATATCTCAACTTGTGCTTATTGAATTTTTATTGTTTTGACCTTAATTTAACCAGATAGATATCCTATATTTTTCTAAACCTGTGTGGTGTATTTTTGTGGGGTTGTCACTGTGTTACTGAATGATTTGTTGCACAAATACTTTACACATTGCCTTCTAAGTTAAGCCTGACTGCTCAGTGCCAAGCTACCAGAGGGTGGGCACAGGATAATTTGGGTTGTGTGTGACTTACCCTGACTAGGATTGTGATCCCTATTTGGACAAAGGTGAATACCTCTGACAACTAGAGACCCCATTTCTAACAGAGGGCTAAAGCACGGTTTAACAGAGCATCATGCACTGTGCCATCTAGCAGCAGTTCTTCTCTAGGGCCTCCTAGGAATTTAGTCAAGTCCTAGTTTGCCTTCCTTTCTAAACTGAGTGACAGGTCAGAAGTTACTTTTTGTTTCCTCAGTATTTCCCTTTTATGTCTGTGTAACAGTGCTCTGCTTAAGAGATATTTAAGTCAAATCTAGTACTTAATACAGTTACCATTGAAGTCAATTCCTTAAAAAGCAGTGTTTTGATACCATTTACCAAAAGAAAATAATGACATAAACAGTCGGACCTTTTTAGAAGTCCACCAAGAGACTACAAAAGTGCACACTTTAGGTAAACAACTTAACCGTGGTTGAACAAGTAACGTAAAATTATGTGATCCTCTGCAGAATGTGAAGAGGGGCCCCTGTGTCCCCCATTTCGCACTGATATTAATTGGTCTTGCGTTGAATTGGTGCCCCCTGAAGGGTTAGGCCCCACTCTCGCCTCAGCCCCCCGAGTAAGTGCTAGCATTACGCCATGTAGTGAACTCTTTAGTATCAAAACTGATTAACCTCACTTCAATTATATGTTCTATCAAAGTCTACGTTCACCTCTATTTTCCCTCCGCATTTGATATTACAGTAACTCAATAAAATGTGATTATGAGGCGTAAGCTAATGACATATTTCCTAGGATGCAGGCACCTACGTGTCAGAATTAAAGGTATGCATCTTTATTTGTTGATGTCACTAATGCTGTTGCAGAGTGGCTCACTGTCCATGATTACTTCACCGTCTTATTAAAACAGATGTGTGTTGTCAGCAAAATCATAACATGATCCTGAGTTTCGTCACGAGAACATCAAGCCGCCAAATAAACACCCATGTATGTACAGTCTGGAGGAGGCCCCTAGAGTGCCTGGCTTATGATGGGATTTTTCCTGTTGTTCTCTTTGCCCTGAAGCTTGTCGGAGAACTCCTGCAGGCTCCACCGAGACTGTGGGTACTCATACTGCAGCGGTGATTTGTTACTCTCCAGCCTCTGACGAAGTTCTTCCTGGGCCTGTCTGGCCATCGGATGTGTCATCAAATATTCGGTCTGCTCGGGATTGGCACCGCCATTCGAGTCAAGTGATGGGATGTCCTTGACCATATTGACGTCCCACCTGCTGGCACCCGAGAGGTCTCGTCCACTAGCTGTATGCACGCCACCCATGGCACTGTGCAGCCATATGAGCCGCTTCAGTCCCTGAATGGCTTTCCCTTTGTCATGCATGAACTGATGTTCTGTCACCGCTCTTCTGCTGAAAAAAAATAGAGAAAATGCAGAACATTTTTAATACCTCATCTGCTTTGCTGGTTTATTTCAACATTGGCACATTTTGTTCTTATACTGCACATAACAGCAGCCGTGTTTTTTAATCTGTTTTGGGAGAATGGTTCCCACCACCTTTTATATGCTCTACTGCACCATCACTTTAAAGCTGTTCTACCCATAACGTCACGTCATAAACTCCACCCCCAACAATTCTGCGCATCAACCAATGCAAAGATGGCAGGGGTGACAAACCTCACTAAAGCTTCTGAGAAACAAGAGCAGTCCAAATGTCCACGTGAACCCGGGTAATAAAACGATACTAGCGAACATCTGTTCACATGAAAAATGTACAGTGTAGATATAGTAATGCAGAAAGTCTTGCGTAGACTCAATCACTATAGAAAATGTCCATTAAGACAGTACGCAATCTGTCAGGCATAAATCCTCAATTAACTTCCCTTATTAGGGAGATGAGCAAGCGAAATCCTCTTGCTCTGTCTCAGTGTCTCTCCCATCGGATGAGTCCATCATTATATATGCTGCATTGTCAGCTTACAGGCCCCTTTGGAGGCTTGCAGCCACTATTCAATTATATTCACGGGTAAGTCACAGCGTTTTCTAACGCTCTCTTGCAAAAATGTTTTTTAGTACCTTGGCATTGTCCCTCTTTCGCCTGACCTCTACCTTTTGTTATTTTTTAAACATTTTGGCCTCCCAATTGCCACAGTTACTCTGTGAGTATCCTTTTTATCTTCACCACTATCACACACAACGGTGGTTTGGGTGTTCCTTATTACTCTTGGGTAAGCAGCATATATTCATATACGTTTGTCAGTACCACATTAACAATGAGAGTGCCTCCCTTCTCATTATGCCGCCCCCCTCCCTAGAAGGTCACCTCCTGAGACCCCTTTAAGCGACTTTCAATTCTAGGCTGAGTCAACATGACCCCTAGCCCAATTCTTATGGCAACCGGTACATACTCCAGTAATTTACTCCATTCTCCTTTTGACTTTTATTGTATTGGATTTTTATATTAATTTACTTCTGTATTAGCCCGCCCCAGGTTATTATATGTCCTGATGAGACCATGGTATCCTCAATATTTGCGTTGATCATTCTGCACTGGAAAATTACCCTGTGTGACTATTTGTATTCAAACACTCATGGCTGTCTGAATTTTCCGTACCAATACACCAATATGTTTCACAATATTCAACACTTTTTTTTGGGTACATTTTTTTACAGTTTTTACTGACTATATATACTGGTTGCTTTGTTTATTATAGCCTTAGAGCCTGCCGTAGCATGCTATACCTGCCATTAAAGCTCCACCAAAGGCGAGAGACTTTAACAAGGGAGCAGGACTTTAATTGCCAGTATAACCCACCTACGAAGGACTATAAGGCTTTTAGAACATTCTGCCACTAAAGGGCAGAATGTTCTAATAAAGAAAACAAAGTCTTCATGGAGCCCGAGGGGATTAAAATCCCCTTGGGCTCTACGAGGCCTTTGTTCACAGCTCTTGCTGTGAACAAAGAACATTGGAATGTTGAAGCTCAGGCTTTTACCAGCCAGTAAAAGCCCAGAGCACTCCATTGTCTCCAATGGAGCTCCCAACATTCTAATACTCTAATATAGCCTTAGAACCCGCCGTGGCGGGCTCTACCGGCCATTAAAAGCCCGCTCTCACATTAAAGCCCTGAGCCCAAGGCGAGGGCCTTTAAAGGGAAAGGGCCTTTATTGGCTGGTAGAGCCCGCTACGGTGGGTTCTAAGGCTATTAGAACATTCTGCCACTATAGGGCAGAATGTTCTATCAAACAAAACAAATTCCTCACAAAGCCCTAGGGGATTAAAATCCCATCAGGCTCCATGAGAGGCTTTGTTCACAGCTTATGCTGTGAACAAAGAACGTTGGAATGTTGACGCTCTGGGCTTTTACCAGCCAGTAAAAGCCCAGAGCACTCCATTGTCTCCAATGGAGCTCCCAACATTCTAATGTTCTAATATGGATTTATGTCTGACAGCATGCATACTGTCTTAATGGCCATTTTTTAGTACTGATTGATTCTATGCAGGACTTTCTGTTTAATTATATCTACATTGTAAATGAGCTTCATGTGAACGGATGGTCGTTGATATAGTAAACCTCACGAAAGAGCACATATACATTTAAGGTTAAAAGAGATAAGGAGTGGTGATTAAACTACAAATCATATGGCACAATCAACCATTATAGCCTAAGAAACCACCGTAGCGGGCTCTACCAGCCATGAAAGGCCTGCTCCCACATTCGGCGAGGGCCTTTAACAAGGGAAGGGGCCTTTAATGGCCGGTAGAGCCCACTACAGCAGGTTCTAAGGCTATTAGAACATTCTGCCACTAGACTGCAGAATGTTCGATCAAATAAAACATATTCCTCACAGAGCCCAAGGGGATTAAAATCCCCTCAGGCTCGGTGAGGCTTTGTTCACAGCTTGTGCTGTGAACAAAGAGAACATTAGAATGTTGACACTCCGGGCTTTTATCAGCGAGTAAAAGCCTGGAGCACTCCATTGTCTGCAATGGAGCCCCCACCATTCCAATGTTCTAATTGGTCTTATCACCCTGTACACACTCAGCCCGATCAGGATTCATTGTTGCTAGACCTAATAGGGGACCTTCTCAACAACACAGAAGGGTATTGTTTGGCAGTCATTGTGATCTGGTGTGGGCCCCAAACATAGACAGAACACAAAAGGGGACCCCTGGTGAGTAGCAATATCTAAATCCCTTTAAAAAAGACATCTTGGATTGCCTGTGTGAAGACATTACCACCCAGTTGGTGGTGGGGGTGGGGGATGGGGCATTCTCCTTTTTCGTGCATGTAAATGCCACATACTCCCAAATTAATTGCTGGTTTTCATACCTGCCAATTCTAGATTTAATTACATAAGTGATAATCTTTCATATCTCCATATCAGAACACACACACATTGAGATGCTATGTCACAGAATAAGATACATTCAAGTCAGTAATGAGGGGGTGGCAATGGGAATGATGGCTGGAAGAATAACAAATTAAAACTTTTCGAGGAAAAAACACAACTGAAGTGAAAGAGCTGGAAGCACAACATAAAATGAAACACACAGAAAAAAACTAAAAGACAATCGACCATTGTCAGCAGTTAATTGTGGCTCAACAGGGCAAATAAGGCAAAAAATACTATATTGCACACGGGCCACACATTTTGTGATGGGGCAATAAGTTAGGTGCACTGCTGGCTAGGGAACTCAGACTCCAACAAGCCAAATCATACATAATAAGGGAGGAGCCCAGAGGGAACCTGGAAAATCTAGGAGTGAAGTAAGGGATGTTCTAGAATCACTATTTTGCCTAATAAGATAGTAGCCAAGTAGACCCAAAAGACATTGAGGCGTATATTCAAGACTGCAAAAATGCAACTACCCCAGAGGAATTTAGAGAATCATCTGGTGACACCCTCTGATACCTTGGAAATAGAAAGTGCTTTGAAAAACATGTACACAAAGAAGGCTGCTGGCCTGGATGGAATTCCTCTAACTTTCTATAACATATTTTTCTCATAAGTTGACAAATATCTGACTTAAATATATAACTCCTTTGCATAGACAAAGAGGCAAACCCCATCATGCCAGAATCAGATATACCCATCGTCCCTAAATTAGGAAACCAATGTGTTACTAAACAGAGATATCCAGTTACTCGTGAAAGCCATCAGAGATTTAAAGCTATACTGCAGAGTATGAGGACCTTGATTAGGTGGGTTTTTTGCTAAACTAAACAAGGAAAAGATAATATCAAGTGGATGTTCCACCTGGTTGAGACTGCCCTAAGAAGAAACCTCCCTGTGATCCTGGCATGGCTAGATGAGGAATGAGTCTTTGACTGGGTATGCTAGGGTTCCCATATGCTGGCCTGGATAAAAACTGGGCTTAGAAACAAAATGAAGCACTGGACCCTATCTAGTTATACAGCTCCAATAATGACCATGACAGTGGAGAAGTGTGGCTCAATGGTTAAAGCGGCAGACCCTGAAGCAGAGATCTGGCTCAAGACCAGGGTTCAAGTCCTGCTTCGGCAGGTCTTGGGCTCAATTCCCCTTGACCAGATAATTCTCGCCTCGGTGCCTAATCTAATTCATGGGTCCCACTCTGCAACTCTGGGCAATAGCTTGCTTAATCTCCACAACAGCCCCAACAGTGCTTGGATGCCTGGCTTCACCCTGGGGGTGCTCAGGAGTGGGTGCCTCACAGGGAAAAGCCAGGAGGGGTTCCATAGCGGTATGAGTACAGCGCCTTGAGACCCTAACGGGTGAGTAGTGCGCTATACAAGTGCTGATTTACATTTACATTTTTTACATTTACCATCAAAGTCAATGGAGAGAAGTCCTGGAAATTCCACATCCACAGAGGGACCAGGCAGAACAATTGGCCATAATATTCAGAGGCCAGGCCGCTATCAAAAGAATGCCATTCACAGAAGAAAAGCATAAGCTCTACCTGGTCACAAATGACTCGTTACTTACCCATACAAATCATCATGCTAGCTCCTAGCAACTTATGGGGTTCGAAAAGGTTTTAGGTTTCAAGGTCAATATGCAAAAATCATACTGCTGCAGAGTGAAGTAGCAAAGCTGCAGCTGGTGGCATCTCTTAGTTGGGAAACCCCCTCTATCCAACACCTGGGCTTCCATAGAACCAGAAGGGGGAGAGGTAGAGAAGAACTCACTGGCCAAAACTTAATAAACAAATCCAAGATGATCCTCATAGCTGAAGTCCTCTGCATATATTTTGACTGGGGCACATAAATGTGCTTAAAATTAATAGCCCGCCATGGGTGCTGTACCTATTCCAATCCCTGCCAGTAACTATCCTAATGGCACACATCTGTGCTTTTCAAAGCTGTTTTCTAGTATTTGTGTGAGCCAGAAGCAAAGCTCAACATCCAAAGAAAATACTGGTATCACAACAGGGATGGGTGAGCTTGACTTGTCCTGACCCTGTAAAATATTAAAGGGTATCCAATTTACAAGTAATATAGTGGGGGGGCCGCCGAAAAATGCAAAAAGAAATGGATAGTCATGTATAAGGTCATAGCAGGGCCTTCTGGTTAGATGATCACTTCACCCCAGGTACAGTAATGTGGCCTACCCCGTCAAATCCACCCTTGATGTGTGGCAACAAGTAGCCGTTAAACAGGGGCCAATTTCTGAAACCTGTACCCTACCATAGCAATGAGACACTGCATTTTAAAGATGGGAGGAATGAGAGTACAGAACTCATGCAGATTCAGGGTAAGATTAGGTCCCTCCAAAACTGCAAGTTATGACACCGGATCTCGAAAAAAGAGCAGCACCAATCCTACTGCATTAGGCACCGGGCTCTTTATCTAACACATGTAGCTGCAGCTACCTGAGAGCTCAAGCAATTAGAAAAAAGAGGGAAATGCAGGTACTAAAAATTTTGTCTCAAATACTTACAAAGCCAATGAGTCAAATAAATCAAACGTTGGCGCATCAGGAGGGGTGGGACAGGGATGTGAAAAGAGAGTTATTTGATGACAAGTGACTTTTTGGTTGTACATGCCCAAGACATAAAATGATATTTCATAGAGAAAACAGTTAATAAAATAATGTACAAATGTCACATGACCCTGAAATGACTGCATTATATGTTTGCCACAACCTGTGATATCCGCTGGAGGTGCAGGGAGGTTTGGCACCTTCCTGCACATCTGGTGAACGAATGCTCAAGTACAAACTTTCTGGAAAGAAATACTTAGGTACATCGAACGAGCAGTAGGATACCCTAGTCAGTCAGGGCATCTGTGACTATACTGGGGCTGAGAGCTAATACTATTGGAGAAATACCGCTCCCCAATGGGCATGAGTTTCTCACTTTAGGGGCAGCCTGGCGATCACTAGCTTTATATTGTAAGAAGAGTAAAGCCACGCACAAAGCACACTAGTTTGTCAGACTCCGACATGTACTAACGAAGGAGTAATTATGAGCATTATCAATCAAACAGGACGGAAATTCTCCAAGCAGTAGGACCCTGGTGCAATACTCGACCACATTAAAAAAACAGATGCTTCACACCACCGACACTTAAGGCCTTGCAACTTTGTGATTAAACATATCTAATAGTGGTGGAAACTGGGGGGATTACGTTAACAGTTGCAATCAACACCTGGTAAATGGGAGCTGCGTTGTCTGGAGAAGTCATCGCAAACACAAGAAACCAGACCATTCTGTTGTATACAAGGCTCCTATCACTGAATGTCGACAAGTACTACAAAAATATAAGTAATGTAGTTTTGAAATTTAGAGCCAGGAGAGAAATGTTACAGTTTTGTTATAAAAACCAGAAGGCAAAGGCATGTAAATATGGAATGAGAAAGAAAAGGTAATGCACCTCTGCAAGTATATTCTTGCACGACAGTGAAAATGAAAAATAATAATGTTGTATTTCCATTGCACCTATCTATAGTAAGGCCTAATCCGGAGAACTGTGTCCTGTTCTAGAAGCCCGATCTCCAGAAGTATGGAGACAGATTAGAGATTTTCTACTGATAGACTACTGAATTGTAAATTATTTAAACCACAAGCCAACGAGAAAAGGCTCAGGAATGTGTACTTCCGAAGAAAGAAGGAATGAGTGTGTAACTGACACAGATAGGCAGTGGGGCTGGTGACATTTGAAAGTGGTGGGTGTAAAGGTTTGGGATTAGAGCCTGGTGTGGAGTGAGCGTAGCAAGGTAGCCCGCCTGTCATAAGAGGGGTTTGGGCGGTTTTTCCGACAACATTTTGAAAAAAGAGTATGCAAATGGTGCATTTTCAAGCAAATTTGAGAAAGCACCAAGGTTAATAAAGCAATTGTGAAAGTGTAGTCATGTCATCAATAAAGAGATTTCATATGATAAAGACGTAGGTAGCTGCTTATTTAGTATAACCATAGAACTTCATAACATACTTTGAGATAACTATGCTAAATTAGTGCACAAACAGCCCTCTGCTGTCAGGATAAAGTGAGTACTCCCCCACACAGCGGAGACTAACTCAGTGGGAAGTAACATTAATATACAAAAGAGCACACAGTGCTTGGGCTTCGCAGGAAATCATCATATCATTGCGCTGGGAGCGTCTGCTTGCAACTTCCTCGTGATTTCACAGTTCCTTAAGCATCTCCGATACAGCAGGAGCTTTGCACATGGATCTGATTATCTGATTGCTGTTGAAGGTTTGCAATTTTGAGAGATATGTTTTTATTGTTCCTCCTGCCAGTACTGTGTTACTGATGATCCTGCTGTATTTAGTCTGATTCACAGCGTGCACTGCACAGTCCACCAGAGTTCGCAAAAGAGTGCCACCCAATGTTGAGCATAAATCACTTCACACAGGAAAATATTACTAAAACTCATATTTAACAGGGGAAATGACTGACTCTGAAACAAATGGTTTACTGTCGAGAAGATACAAAGCCAATGAGATGAGGCAATTTAAGATCTTCACTAGTGTTTCTGAGTTATTGGAAATACAGCCAGAATCCAGTGAATCAAACAAGAAGAGCACCTTCAGCGGCTATTTAAAAGGCACAGTCTCTGCCTCACACTCCCTCTTGCTTAGAGAGAGAATGGGCATAAGTGCAGAACAGCACATGTTCACACCTGCTGCGCTGGCTTTGAAAGCCTGTCTCTATCCTCGCAGCACACTGAAGAGCTGTTTCACACCATGTTCCTTTGGAGGAAGCACACAGGGATAAGTACAGGTGAATAACATTTAAATTATGTGGCACTGCTGCCATGGCGAGGAACAAGAGAGGGGTGTGCTGTGCCGCATCAGTGTCTGTGCTTGTTCACTTGGTAATCATCTCTTGATCCCCTGAAGGAAGGGTGCTCAAGAGAGGCGAGCTAGGAAACTTTTCCAGAGTGAAGGTTAATTAAGATGTGAAAGCCGGGGAGGCGGGAGAGAGGGGAGGCAGTGTATAGGAGGGGTGTGAAATGTGGCAAACCTTTTGCTAGCAAAGTTCTGGTATTCCCCCTAAAAAATAATTAAAGTGAGTGAAGTTTCACTAGAATTGAAAATCTGAACTTTGCAAGTGTCATTTCTGCTGAGTTCCCTGAGAGGAAAAGCTAAGCAAGTCATGCACTTGAACACAAAATGCTCTTTAGTACATGACTGATTTCTGTTAAGTAATTTTAAAGAGGCACTATTGCTTTACAAAAGTCCAAAACAAACGTGCAGACAAATTAGTAAATACATAAACAAATATTAAAACCATGCTTTTGGATCCATGCTGTCTTTCAGCAGATTTTTTAAATCCGTGCCAGCTTCCTCTAGACTATCCCATATGTGGATGTCATAGCTAATGACATCACAAAAACAAATATTTGCAATGCAATGGGTCTGGCATTTGCTCGAGTTAGAGCTATTGACGTTGTAAATTCCTAACTTTACTTTTCTTGCCACATAAATTGAACACAGCAGTGTCTAGGCAGATGAAAAACACATAAGAAAGGAGGGAATGTTACCAGTAAGCAACACACCCAAAAATAGCAATATGAGCTTTTTTTGTTGTAAGAATCAGTAGAAGACATGGCAAGTGTGCTTTCTGCCGAGTACTGCACTGGTGAGGCATATTTTGGAAATAACGCTTGCATAGCTTTCTCAACCAGAAAATGAAAAGTAAAACATTAGTTGACATAAGCAAGTGGACTCAATGCGCCATGGCTGCCAGGAGCATGAGCGTGAAGGAGAGACAGAAAAGGAAAAAGAAGTTCGCTCACAGTCAAACATAACAGCAATCGTGCAATTATTCATGTAACAGGGTGAGTCTGCGAGGCGGTAACAAAACCTCCCCAAGGCGGGACAAACTTAAAGCATTTAACAATGATATCAAAGGATTTTTTAAATGCAAGGCCACGAACAAGTGAAAGTGATGGCCGTGAGTTGGACGTGGTTAAAATCCCACAATACTTACAACAGGTCAAAGCGTTTGCACGCTCGACCTAAAAACGACATCATAGCAGACACTTCCTCATATTTATATTCACATGAACTCAGTTAAACGTAGAGAAGAGGTACAGAATGTGCAACTGTCATATAAGCTTCTTCATACACAAAGCAGGTCCATAAATGAGCCCCAATGAAAAGGTATTTTGTACCTATGAGGAAGGGAAGTTGCAGGACAAACTGCTCACACTGTTTTAACACACAAATGAGGCTTGGAGTATTGTGCAAGAGTTTATCTGATTAATTCGATTACACTTAAGGCCAGCCACCTATGCACTGCAATGTCTTGCTCTCATTAGTTTAATATTACTGTACCAGCTTTGTTTTTTTCAGTCACTGTCAAGGGCCCAAGAAGCCGGGGGTGCACGTTGCCATGGCCACATGCAATGGCTTAAGTTCTCCTTGAACTCTAAAAACAACATTTTCCACTGCACAGATAAATATGTCCAGCTGCGTGTTCACAGAGAATGAACACATGTATGATGTGTCAAGGTATTAGGACCAAGACAGTACCTTCATTCTCCGCCTCCATGTCCTAATACAGGGCTTATGCTCTGCTCTCTGGTCATCTGGAAGATTGAATGTGCAGCACAAGTAGATAATAGTGCAGACATTTCTATAATAGTATTAGAACACACAAACATGGATTCCATTTACATAGCTGTAGGTGGTAGAAAACATGCATCTCTCATGACAGTGTACATATGATAGAGCCATCCTACAGAGATCATCAACGAGATTTTGAAGTAGAACCGAGTATGCAAATTCTCATTTGGATGGGGGCGGTCTCGGGACAACCATAGTCCACGTAAATGAGCAGATTTAGATTAATGTTAGGCTATGTGCAGTTGCATAATGCTCTTCTACAGTATGTATGCATTCCTAGTGCTTTCATCTTCTGGGCACGCTTTATGGTTGTAATGCACACTAGATTTCACTGTGTTTTATACTGTTCAGTGGTTGACAGATGGTGACTTGCACAGCTACGACAGACTAGTGTACTGTTTAGCAATGGATTGTGTTGGCTAAAGGCCACCTACATCGCATTATGGATCTGTGCGGAGTGTTATGTTCAGAGAATGTATACAAAGGGATGTTGATGTTTGCTGTATTCTGCCACGGTGGACGGATGCCCATTGCTCAGCTTTGGTTCTGAGGCATCTTTGGCCATTTTATGGTTTCCTTGTGGTGCTGTGTGCATGATGTGGCTGTGGTAATTTTAAGTTAACTTCTTCCGGACGTTTGACATTGACATATGGTTATGGCGCTAAGGTGGCAAAAGTTTGAAGATGTTTTAAGTGTTCCATGGTGCCAAATTTGCGTCTAGTGCGGACTGCTGGTGTACGTCATATGTAGGAAAGAGGAGCTGTCTGTTCAGTGGCAATTGCCCTGTTGAAGAAACCCCCCAAATAAAGGTATAAGGGAAAACCAAATCTTACATTTATTGACACATCGATCCTGTGACAAATAATTCAGTAAGGGTCAAGACAGTAGCAAGTACTGGAATAATAGTATGTAAAATTGCCTTAGGAAAATATCCTGAAATAATAGATACGGAAAGGCCCTCCTAGACAGCACTGGACTACTGCTGATGTCACAATCACCCTCCAAAGAAAAAAAAACACACTCAAAGAGAATTAGCCGCTAATCCACAGAAACAGGCTTTCGCCTTTTGCATTTAAACTCATCATGCCATTGATATTGTTTGAGGTGGCAAGGATTTGAAGCCCAGTAGAAAAGTCTGAGCGGGATAGGGTGTTATTTCTCTGAATAAGAGAGAGAAATGAAGGGGTTGAGATCAAACCAGGACTGCTGAGTTCTTTAAGAAATTGCCTGATCTTGAATAACTTTCACACAAAACAAGGCCGGACCGCTGCACTGCAGCTGCACAACCACCAACCCAGCTGCACAATACCACACTCCTTTCTTATGCCAAAACTTTCTATCCAGGGAAGTGATGTGGAAACTGCTGTTTGGAGAGAGAAGAACAGCATAGCAAGCCCACCACCTTGGTCAGACACCGATTTATTTCAGCTGCCTTGTAAGCGGCACAGAAAGTGTGCACCTTCTTGGTAGGGTTTGATGAGCAGCGCGAAGCCCCTTAGTGAAGGGTACAAATAAAACATAGTTAAAACACATGATGTAATGTTTAAACGAGATAGTATAGTAAAAAGAATGAAAGCAAGCGCCTGGAAAGGAGGCATCATATACAAGGTTAGCAGAAGGAACCACAAAAATGCAAAGTACATTGCAATGAGCAAGCGGTTCTCACAGATTAACTTAAATCCATGCGCGGGCACCTCAATCATTCCAGGCCTTAGTCTTTGTATTCTGGTACTGTTTATCATTTCATAAATTCAGAATTACAGGTTGTGAACACAAAAGAAACAAGACACAAGGGGATAAGAATATTCTTTGCTCACACACAGAAACCAGGGATGAGTGGCTTGTGACCGAAGCCTGAAGAGAAGGCTTGAAACTGACGCAATGGGACTGAAAACTCAAGGATCCAGCAGAGGTAAAGGTATAGGATCAACCAATGTAAATTTAGACATTATGCGTATTAATCCGAACCCACGCACTAAACTGTCCCTTGTACTTTTCAGTCACCACCCGAATAGTGGGAAATTCACGCCTGCCATAGAAAACGGGTATAAGCAAATATTGAGGAAAGTGGTTGCTTTAAATACCGGACTATGGGCCATATATACGAAAGCTTTTTCCCATAGACACAGAATAGGTAAAATCCTTTGGTACATCTGGCCCTATGAGCGACACCAGGGTGTGGTTCGACAGGGTGAAATTTGAAAGTAAAAGGAGCCTGTAAATGATGGTAGTGGTGCCGCAGCAGGAGGGGGCAAGAAATAGTACTTGAGTTAAATCAATCTGTGCTTGATCCCTGCTCCATGGACAGGACTGGAAATGATGACAGCCTAAAGTGGACAAATTAGGAGGCTGTAAAGAAGAGTGATATGAAGGTCAACAAATGGTGAGCAACAGGCGGGCTCCAAGCCCTATTCTAACTACAACAGTATCTCGCAAGCATTACACATGCGCAAGCGCATGCTATGGCAGGCTCCACCCTAATTAGCCACTGTTCACTTGCCCCTTCACTCTCGCGGAGCACAATTAGCCCTGCACCTAATTAGTTCTAGTACAGGAGGTGCTATACTTCCGCTTACAAAAACAGCTCGGTATCTAAATATTCACATGAAAAGAAATGTTGTGTTCTTTACCCTTGAAAAGTTAAACATTGTTGAAACAATTGTTCCGCAGTCAACAACTTTTCTCCTAAAACGTGCACCCTAGACTATGGAGGCTTGAGGCTGCTGAGCTGGGTCCGATTTATGACTCCCACATTCTTGCTGACAACTTCTGCTCGTGCCATTGACATGGTTATAACTTTAAGGGAGGGGTCAAGGAGTTAATCTTTTTCATGGTGAAATGAGACTATGAAGGCAGGGCGCATACTCAGCTGGCCTTGTTCTATCTACACAGAAGCTGGTCTAGCCTGTTCTGCGCATTTAAAAGCCTGGTTACCACATTCCTTTTGATTTTGTAGGCCATGCAACAGTATAAAATTTCAGGCAGCTCACAAAATGCAGTGTTGTGGAAAACAATATATCTCGCTGGTGTTTTCTTTCCTGGTCTTGATATTTTTCAGAAGTAGTTTATTTAGCAAGTACCCAAACAAACACAAGTATATGGCACCAAACACCTCACCGATCATAGCACAAGTTATTTAAACATATTTTAAAACAAGTTAAAACGTGAGCCAAACTCACATTCACAACAAATAAATGTGAGCTTTCCCCGAGGAGCAGGATGGAAGAACCAGCTCAAAGCATAGGAATCACGGCGCAACCAAAGGTCGGTGTTTGTGAAGGGAACCATGAGTGATGCTAGCATGCGGCCTTACAGATGCGTTTATTAGGCCTTCTTTCCCTTGCGAAACGTAACTAAATGCAGTCTCGAGTTTCACTGGCACGAAGTCCAGCCTAAATAATACGCTTTCAGTGACAGTCTACAGCAGCATGCTTTTCGTTCTGCATCTGTCATGGGATCACCAATTGGTCATTAGTTTTTCAGTAAAGACTGGACTTTTATAGGAATATCGTTACACAATGTTTACTGAAATTATTATTGGTAGAAGCAGCATGTGAAATGACCTAAACCTCTCCCTAAAATGTATTTAGTACTGACATGCTTAACCGGGCAGAGGATGAATCGCTTAAATCTTTTGTAGTACATTTTATAGGACGAAAGTTGCATTCTAAAGTGGGCAGAGCTCAAATATTGACCCCTTCCGGGCATGGATGATACAAAAGAGGAACCCCTGCTGCCTATGCGCAGATATGCTACATGAAGTCTGAAAGAGGCTTCACGGGCATAATGCGCCAGAAGCAGGGGCGTTGCTGGATAACAGGGCAACGCCTCTTCCTTATAGTGATAGAGAGAGAAGAAATAAATAGTGCCAGAGGCTTGATCCTTGTACTTGTAAAGAGGAGCAGAGAGCCATACGGGCTCTCTGCATTATGTTAACGTGCTCAACGTGTCCGGGAGGGGCACGGAGCACGAGTGTATAAATAAAGGACGGAACTGTGGTGACGCAGTTCCGAGTGTGGCTGCAAAAAAAAAAAAAAGAATATAAAAAAAAAAAAAAAAAAAAAAAAAAGAGAGAGAAGGTTTTTTTGTGTGTTTTGAAAAAAAAAGGCAACAAATAAACAAAGGACTTGTACAACAGAAAAATAAGTAAGGAACATTAGTGACTCGTGTAAAACCCTACATTGAAGGGGTGTAAAAATGAGTGCGCCACCGCCAGACAATGCAAATAATGCCAATCCCCCTCCACCACCAGGGAATCCCCGTCTGCCAGCTCCACTACACAATAGCGTTCACTCCTCAATTACTTCTTTACCACCGTTTAGCCAACTGATTGACCCCGCCACTGCTGCGCCAAGGTGGCGTCTGTGGATTAATCGCCTAGAAAACTATTTTTCTGCTACCCGAGAAACGGATGGTGAAGTACGCAGGTCGGTGATGCTGTTGATGGGGGGAGACGAGTTACAAGAGTTGTTTGATTCGTTGCCGGATACAGGTGACAGGTCGGATTTTCCTGCAGCAGTGACGGCGTTGAATAGATATTTTGATCCTCAACTTAACTCGGATTATGAAAGGTTCAAACTGAGACAGGCGCAACAGACTGAAGTAGAGTCTATGGATATGTTTTACGCTCGATTGAGGAAACTAGCGAGTTCGTGCACAGGACTGAACCAGCAAGAAGAAATCCGAGCGCAGATGATTCAAGGATGTCGGTCCAATGCGTTAAGGAAGCTTATCCTTCGGCAACAGGGCATGTCCCTTGACGATATTCTGATTTTAGCGAGGTCACATGAGTTGTCGGCAGTGCGAGCTGATGCGATGGCGGCGGTGAGAGGCCAGTCGTTGGCTGCTGCTTCTTCGACTCGTGCTGTTCAAGTCAAGGAGGAACAAGTAGAGGCTATCCAGACACGTCCGGCCACACCTCGCAAGTTGAACCCCAACAGACCCGGTGAGAGAGTTTGTGAGAGTTGTGGCTATGAACATCGACAGAATGCGGGGTGTCCAGCCAAAGGTCAGTCGTGTAATCGCTGCGGGAAAGCTAATCATTTTGCGAAGGTGTGCAGATCCAGGAGGAACAAGCCCGGAGAACCAAAAGGAAGGGACACGAATGTCCGGGCTGTATCGAAAAGTGTGGAGGATGCAAGGGATCTAACGATGGCGAGTGGTCCAGTTGGTGAAGAGGACGACGAAGAAGACATTTTTGTAATATCTTTTACGGGGGGAAAGCCGGGGAAAAGGAGACCCCCACCCATGAGTGAGGTACATGTCAATGGCACGCTGGTGTCGGTACTCATTGATACGGGAGCGTCCGTCAATGTCATGGATGAAACCCTCTTCAAAAAGCTGGTACCTGCCCCGCCACTTACCATGACAGCAACTAAAATATACAATTATGGGGGTAAAGATCCGCTCCCCCTTAAAGGCACGGTAGAAGTGGCTGTGAGTAGTGGAAACAAATCGACTGAGGCGAAATTTTATGTGGTAGCTGGAGATCGTGGCACGTTGCTTGGATGTCACACGGCCGAAGTTTTGGAGTTGGTGTTCTTTGCGCGTCAGGTATATGATAATCAAGTGGAGTGCCTTCTCCAGGAGTTTCCGCAGTTGTTTGAAGGTCTGGGTCGTTTGAAAGGAAGGTGCATCAAGTTGCACATAGATCCCAATGTAGTCCCTGTGGCTCTGCGACATCGTCGAGTGCCGTTTCATCTTCGCCCGAGTGTTGAGAAAGAGCTGTTGTCCTTGGAGGAACAAGGAGTCATTGAAAAGGTGGACGGGCCGACACCATGGGTGTCACCGTTGGTGATAGCGCCGAAACCCAAACAGCCGGGGGCGATCCGTCTGTGTGTAGACATGCGCTTGCCTAATAAGGCTATCAAGAGAGAGCGACATATAACCCCTACTATGGACGATATTATTGCCGATTTGAACGGAGCCCAATGGTTCTCCAAACTAGATCTGAATGCCGGTTACCATCAGCTAGAGCTAGAGCCGGAAAGTCGGAACATTACTACTTTCTCGACGCATGTAGGGTTGCGAAGGTACAAACGATTAAGTTTTGGAGTGTCGTCAGCCGCTGAAGTGTTTCAGAATGCAATTCGAGAAACGCTGTCCGGACTACCAGGAGTGATTAACTTGAGTGATGACATTCTGATATACTCTAAAACTAGGGAAGAACACCATCGTCATCTGAGAGCGACATTGAAAAGATTGGCTGGGGCAGGACTAACACTTCATAGGAAGAAATGTGCGTTCTTTCAAAACTCAGTAGAGTTCTTTGGGTACGTGTTTTCTAAAGATGGTTTGCAAGTGGATCCCAGGAAGGCTGAAGCTATCCGTCAAGCCCCTGTTCCGCTGAACCCAACAGAAGTTCGTAGCTTTCTGGGAATGGCTACTTATTGTGGAAGGTTCATACCCCAACTTGCCACCATGTCTGAACCGCTGAGACAGCTCACGAAAGGGCAACACCGGTGGGAATGGACTTCCAGTGCTCAGCAGGCCTTTATAGAGATTAAAAATGCCTTACTAGATAAAGCAACAATGGCATATTTTGACCCGAGTAGGAAAACGGAAGTGGTAGTTGACGCGAGTCCCGTTGGGCTGGGAGCTGTGCTCTTACAGGAACAGCGACATCAGGAGTGGATTCCCGTTGCATACGCCAGCCGGGCGTTGTCGGCGGTGGAAACCCGATATGCTCAGATTGAGAGGGAGGCGCTAGCAATTCGTTGGGCATGCCGCCATTTTCATCTGTATTTGTATGGACACGAGTTTACAGTAGTAACCGATCACAAGCCTCTTGTCCCGTTGTTTATGGGTAGTCCGCGTCTTGCACCTCCGAGAATAGAGCGGTGGACAGTTTTGCTTCAGCCGTATCGATTCACAGTAGTGTATCGGCCGGGTGCTAATAATCCGGCGGATTATCTGTCTCGACATCCGTCTCCCGATAGTGTTGATGGCCGCCAGACACAAAAAGAAGAAAATACGGAAGTTTTTGTGAGCATGGTGGTGCAGTCGGCATGTCCAAATGCTCTTCTCGTGACTGATATTGTGAGTGCCACACAGGACGATGTGCTGTTGAATGCCGTCAAAGAGGCTTTAGGTCGCAAGCAATGGAAGAACTTTCTAGAGAAGACCCAGGTGTCATGCCCTGTGCAAAAGGTGGCTATGCAGAGCATCTGGAGGGTGCGGGAGGAGCTGTCTATGGATGGTGATGGGTTAATTCTAAGAGGACGGCGAATTGTGCTTCCACAGTGTCTCTGGTCAAGGGTCATCGAGTTGGCTCATCAAGGGCATCAAGGGGCTGCCAAAACAAAAGCGAGGTTATGAGCTAAAGTCTGGTTTCCAGGAATGGATACGCAGGTGGATGAGATGGTAGGAAAATGCCATTCGTGTGTCATCACGTCTATAGAACCTCCGACTTGCCCAGTAATAACCGAACCGGCTACTCTGAAACCGTGGGCTAAAGTAAGCATGGACTTTGGGAGTTTCCCAGATGGAAGACTGACGGTAGTGTTAATTGACTCTTATACCAAATTCCCAGTGGTGGATGTGGTGGCGTCGACGTCGTTTGAAAATATAAGGCCCGTTCTACAAAAGACTTTTGCTTTGTTTGGTCTGCCTGATGAAATCCGAACGGATAATGGTCCCCCTTTTCATGGACAAGAGTTTCAGTCCTATCTCAAGGGACTGGCGGTTCGTCATCGTAAGATAATGCCTTATTGGCCTCAAGCCAATGGAGATGTAGAAAGGTTCATGCGAACTCTGAATAGGGCTCTTAGGATTGGAGTCGAGAAACATGAGAACAGTGGACAGTGTCTTTATCAATTTCTAAGTGCTTACCGTCAAACTCCACATAGTACGACTGGTTGTGCTCCCTCATCATTAATGTTCAAAGTGTCTCCACGCGACTGCATTCCTGCCTACCCTAAATGGAAACCTCCAGCATTCGATATAAAAGCTACTCAAAACAAGCGAAGAGCTACCAACCAAAGGGCGAGTAGCCAACGACGATCCAGGTATAGGGGTTTCCAAGAAGGAGATCGAGTGGTGGTGAGATGTAGGCGCGGAGGAGGGAAGTTCCGAACGCCTTTTGAGCCTGAGGTGTGGGAAGTGATCGGCATTAAGGGATCCATGATAACAGCCGCCCGAGGGAGACAAAGAGTCACGAGAAATGTGTCACACTTCAAAAGGGCTGGTCTACGAGAGTTGACCAGTGGAAGTGAGGAGATGGAGGACATCTTTGAGGAGTCACCTAGTCTGGGTGAAGAGAGGAAGAATGACCCGGAGCCTAACGGGACTGACCAGGTGGAACCTGGTTCGGCTCGGGAACATGGAAGCGGTAACACCAGAAGGGGAAGATATAACTTACGCCCTAATCCAGTGCCGAGTAGTCATCTAAAAGATTTTGTTTGGTGAACATTTTGCTCAAGCGTAAATGCCCTGCATGAAGAAAATAAATGTTGGGAACAGTGTACCACAACCCCGGCCATGTAAAAAGGACTCTGTGAGTGACATTAACGATCTGGGTGCCTAGAAACATAATGGGGGTATTGTCAAAAATGTGTTATTAACGAGAACGAGTTAGTTTAATCTTTTCAGTTAAAAGTGTGTAGTACTACAAAGGTTAGTGTTCGTTTAGGTTCCTTTGATTAAGCCCTCTCCATGTGGAGTGAAACATGGGGGAGATGTAAAGAGGAGCAGAGAGCCATACGGGCTCTCTGCATTATGTTAACGTGCTCAACGTGTCCGGGAGGGGCACGGAGCACGAGTGTATAAATAAAGGACGGAACTGCGGTGACGCAGTTCCGAGTGTGGCTGCAACACGACGAGGTCTGTGCGTGGTCTTTACATGCAGCGCGGCGCCACGTGTCTACAGTACTCATCAGAGCTGGCGAAAAACATAAATAAAAAATGGGTGACTAATAAAACATGGAGCTATCACAATAAATAGTGTTGTGCTTGGCTAGGCTTCTAGACTGTACAAAGAACAAAATAAGCGCGGAAAAGTGAAGTTAAAAGACGCTCAAGCAGCTGCCAGATTCGCCTGCTGATAGTTCAAACATGCGGTGCTGGTGGCAGCCTTAAGAATTGCAAGGAATACATTGGCAACCCAGTAATCCTAGGACCTGGGTAAGATAAATACTATATAAAACACAAACGGTCCTGAAGGGGAAAGTATAACCCTAGACTTCCACTGTAGTGTTTATATATAGAGCCACATAACATAGGTTACATTTTAAACAGAATTATTAACACCAATCATCTTCAAAACAAATGCTGTTTGGTTTTAAAACAATATATTAAACAATAGGAGTTTCAAAAGGTGCAATGGCGCAGTGCAAGTGATCAAGTGAAATATTGCTCAAGTTCTATGTGAAATATCTACATGACAGTTAACAGCATATAAAAAGAACCACCAACATCCAGGAAAATGAATACTGGAATCCTTAGTTTTGAACAACAACAATTGCACTATGAAACGGTCGACGTTTTGACCCTCAAAATGACTTAGATCAGGGTCGTCATCAGAACAAAAGACTTCGCAGGAGCCACCAGGCAAGGAGAGTAGCTCACAGTGGCCAAATATCCATGTGGCCCTTACAAAATGGCGTGAAAACATTCCCTGAGTGATGTAGTAATCATTTACACCTTATCTCTACCAGCCAACAGGACGCCAACCGTCTGTTACCACGTAGAGTACGCCCATAAGGCTCCGTGGCTATAAAGTATGACAGTAATGCCCAACAACGCAAAGTCATGTTGTGGCAGAGCCTTACGTCACCCTTGTTAAACCAGATGCGTTGGCCTGTGTGCTGCAAAGGCCAAGAACCTATTGTTTAATATATTATTTTAAAACCAAACTGAGCATTTGTTTTGAAGATGATTGGTGTTCATAAATGTGTTAAAATGTAACCTATCCTATGTGGCTCTATATGTAAACACTACAGTGGAAGTTTAGGGTTGTAATTCCCTCTTCAGGACCATTTGTGTTCTATATAGGAGGCCTTAAGAAGCCCCGATCTGGGTGATGTGCACATGGCTAAGGCTCTGTGCAGCAGAAGTACTTTTTATGGCGACAGATGAAAGAAATAATAATAAAAAAAAAACAGAACCTCTGCACTCGTCAAAGCTATTGGAAAGCAAGAAATAGCTAACTGAAATATGACAGAAATCAGAGAAGTAAGAATTAATTAAAATGAAAATAAGTGCAATTAGTGCTCCTCGTTTAATAAACGTAGATAATACTGTAAGTAGAGTTGTGGTAGGCCAGGCTGTCCAATGAGAGATTCAATATAAATATGTCCGAAGTAAAGATATAAAGCTGTTGAACAACTAGCAGGTTCCCCTCCCATACCAAATGAAGTGACGCCACTCGCAGGAGGCCACAGACTGCTGCGTGGGATGCATGATGCGCATGAGGTTCTGGTGAAGCTGAGCAACAGATAACGCTCTGTTTCATCCACGTTGTAGTAGAGAGAAGAAGTAAGCAAAATCAGAGCCCCAGTTTCCAAGCTCATCAAAACTACTTGGTAAAAATAGCTAAGTAAAATATGTGCAAAACAGAGAAACAAATGTTACTTAAAATTAAAAACAAGCCCATGAGTTCTATATTAAAAGCAAGAACTAACTTATTAGTGTTGTACGAGCTTTGTATACCCTACAAGGAATAAAACAAACATAAAGACAATATAGTTTAAAGGTTGCCAAGCAGCTAGCAAGTTCTCCTGTCTGATTAGCATGTGTGCCATTGTTTCCATTAGCAGAAAATCTAAAACATGCCCTACTCTTCTTTATGAAATTATTGACACTTTTTAACTCATCAGAATAAGAACGCACATGGTCAACTCCAGAATAAATAATACTAGAAGGCATTTTGAGTGAATTATGTATTGTATTGCCAGGCTTATATCGTATCTGGACTGCTGCCATTGTCATATGCCCTCTTAAACACCATAGCATTCAGAATTCACTTTTCTTTTTACTTGCTCTTTGACTTGCTCACACTGTGCTATAGACTGCAGTCAGTTCACCAGCTGTATCCTACTGTCCAGGTGTGATGTCATGAATCATTTATATAGGGCTACATCCAGCCACAGGCCTCTTGCCCCTCAATCCTCCAGGATAATCAGACTTCTACCTCTCTGCATGTCCCTGTTATACAGAAAAAGGGAGACCGAAACACCTATCCTAACCCTTTGAACTCATCACAGAGTAGTACAATATTTGTTACAGTGCCCGCTCTGAAATAATAAAAATAAATAAAAACACTCCTCGTCCTGCGCTTCGTGTTTCTTCTAGAATGCAGTCAGCGCAAGTCCTCCTGGAGTCTCAGCCAACTCCCCTCCACGAATGCCAACGCTGCTCTCATCTGCTGCTAATGTTAGCAGCATGAGAGAAGCACCAAGATAGGTTGGAGCGGGCTGCCTTGATGCTTCATCAGGCACTGGTGGCCTATGCCTGCTCTCCACAAAGCTGTCTGAGACAGCTGAGTGGAGAGGTTTAAAATGAGCATGTCAGGCTGGCCATCGCAAGACAGATGGCAAAAGTGACTTGCACACTTTAAATTGGAGCAGTCAGCAACATTGCTCCCTGCTGTCAATCAGCAGCTGTGGCCTGCCCGGCGCTGTCACTCAGCTCGGCTGAAAATAAAAATAAAATGGTAATTAAATCTTTTCATGACTGTTAGAAATGAGGTCTTTGGTTGTCAGTCAGGTTACCCCCTGTCCAAGCAAGGACCCTCACTCTAGTCTGGGTAAGTCACACACAATCCAAATTATCCGGTGCCCACCCTCAGGTAGCTTAGCACTGAGCAGTTAGGCTTAACTTAGAAGGCAATGTGTAAAGTATTTGTGCAATAAATCATACAATAACACAATATAGAACCACAAAAATATACCACACAGTGTTTAGAAAAATATAGAATATTTATCTGATAAGATGTAGGTCAAAATGATAAAAATGCAATAAGTATGTGTTGAGATATCACAAGTGATATAAAGTGTGTTAAGTCTTTTAAAAGCAAACAAAGTCTCTTTCAAGCACAAAGTACTTGGTTCGCGTGCAAAATCTCTGCAAAGAACCGCAGAGGAGGGGATGCGTGGAAACAAAGGAGTGTGCTTCGATTTCTTGGGCCGTACACGGCGATGTGTCATTTAGTTTTTATGAAGGGACGGCTGTGCGTCGATTTCTGGCGCTCGGTCATGGGTCCTCTTTCTGTTGCTGGGTTTTCAGACACCCCAGGCACTATGCGTGGATTTTCTGCACTGGCAGGACGAAGTCACAAGAGCTGCGTCGCTTTGGTGGGCGTTGCCTAGAAGTTTCTAATGCACGGCAGGCGCTGTATCGATTCCTCTCTGGAAGCCAGGCTGCGTTGTTCCGTCTCGGCTGTGTGTTGATTCGGTGGGCCATGCGTCGAATTTCCGGTTGCTACACTGGTGCTGCATCGATCTTCTCATTGCGAAGTTGGGCTGCGACGTTCCGGTTCGGGATGGGGTGAAATTTTCACTGCAGTGCAGGCTGTGCGTCGAATTTCACGCACAAGGAGTCCTTCTTGTAGAGATGAAGTCTTTTTGGTCCTGAGACTTCAGGGAACACGAGGCAAGCTCTATCCAAGCCCTTGGAGAGCACTTCTTCACCACAGCCAGAGAGCAGCAAGGCAGCAGGGCAACAGCAAGGCAGCAGTCCTTCACAGAAAGCAGACAGGAGAGTCCTTTGAGCAGCCAGGCACGTCTTCTTGGCAGGATGCAGGTTCTGGTTCAGGTTTCTTCTCCAGGAAGTGTCTGAGTTGGTAGGGGCAGAGGCCCTGTTTAAATACCCAAATGTGTCTTTGAAGTGGTCACCATTCTGGCCATACTAAATATGACCTTCCTACTCCTTTCAGATCAGCAGCTACCCCTCAAACAATGTATGAGGGCAGTCCTAATGTTAGCCTATGAAGGGAGCAGGCCTCACAGCAGTGTAAAAACGAATGTAGGAGTTTTACACTACCAAGACATGTAAACTACACAGGTACATGTCCTGCCTTTTGGCTACACAGCACCCTCCCCTATGGGTTACCTAGGGCATACCTTAGGGGTGTCTTATATGTAGAAAAAGGGGAGTTTTAGGCTTGGCAAGTACTTTTAAATGCCAAGTCGAATTGTCAGTGAAACTGCACACACAGGCCTTGCAATGGCAAGCCTGAGACAAGGTAAGGGGCTACTTAAGTGAGTGGCACAATCAGTGCTGCAGGCCCACTAGTAGCATTTAATCCACAGGCCCTTGGCACATATAGTGCATTCGACTAGGGACTTATAAGTAAATTAAATAGTCCAATTGGGTATGATCCAATGTTACCATGTTTAAACGGAGAGAGCATATGCACTTTAGCACTGGTTAGCAGTGGTAAAGTGCGCAGAGTCAAAAAACTAGCAAAAACAGTATCTAAAAAGTGGAGGGAGGCAGGCAAAAAGTTAGGGGTGACCACCCTAAGGCTGTCAGGTCTAACAATGACCATTTCATTTTTTATGCTTGCTCCATTGTCAGCAGGGCGGCTACGCTCCTCTGTCCTAAGTGAGGAACCCCCCCTGCAGATAGGGGACTAATCACAGGTGTAGCTTAGTCAGTGAGATTGGGGGGATGTGAGCATCAGATTTTCCAACTATTATGTTGGCATATCAAATTAAAATATATTATAGTAGATGCATGGAATGAGGGGGACTTAAGAGGCAGGGGGATGAGTGTAGATTGTTAGGGGTATTCAAAACACAATACTTTGCAAAATTATCAATATTTTTTAAGACCTTTAAAACAGAAATCTGTGTGTGTTTTTGTCTGTGTTTGTTTGTAAAAATCCCAGGTGAAATCTGACAGGTACCTCACCATACCTGACTAAAAGCACCTGTACCCAACTGCTTACTGGATAATATATTTACTAGGGGGGTGTAACACCCCAAAGACCCCTGGGAACAACAGTACTGAAAAGGAAAATGGTATGGAGTGTGCAACTGAGACAGGCACAGGGAGAATATTACTGAAACATCAAGAGGAAATGGGTGCTTACCGGAGATAGACACAATGGGACAGTATCACTGCAAGAGCAAGGGGGATGGTTGTGTAACTGAGACAGCCATGGGAACAATAGTGCTAAAAGGTGGAAGGATAGGTGATGTTTACTGAGAAAGAACAAAAGAGAGCTCTAATGCAGAAAAGGTTAAGTATAACTAGAAACAAAATGGAGTATGCGTGTAAAGACTAGGGGCCCAAGTATGAGGCATTATTTAATGTGTAAGCTTCGTTCGAACTGATTATTAGTTATTAGGTTTCTCCACACCTGGTTTTTATGGATGTGGACCATATAACTAGATTTTTTTTGACTGGTAAAAAAGCCTGGAAAAATCACATGAGCCTTTGGCTGTACCAGTCAAGCCTCATTCAATTTTTTAAAATGGGGAAAGCATACAGTGTTTCCTCCTTTTGGACAAATTGTACATAATAGAGAAATCCATAGATAGTGATTGTGATCTAGCTTTGATTACTCTATAGGGTGTTACACACATAAAGCCTGAGTGTAATGTAAACTTTTATACATTATTTGTTTTTTCAGGCTGGTTTTAAACATTTGATAGGAGGGGACCATATGAATGCTATTTAGATTTCGGCTGAAGGGTAACTCCATCACAACTGTGACAGATATCCCGTCCACTGAAATATAAATCCCATAGGAAAAAATGTGATTCATATTGCGGCGGAGGGGATACCCATCACACTTATGATGGAGTAATCTGTCCACCGAAATCTAAATCAGACCCTTAGTTGGAAGTGAGTGCCAGAGCTCAAGGGCATTGCCTGACCTGGTGTATTTTATGATGGTGATTTTTTTTAGATTTGGGTGAGGTAAGACATGGTGAAATGTTTACTCTTAAGGTTTTGCTTTATTCAAATAAGGTAAGGTTTTTAGCAAAGTAGTTAGGAGTGTTTTTTTATGTGATGCACACCACATCTACTGTCTTGTATGTACAACGAGCCTCTAGTTACAACCATTTCAAAGATGTAAATACTAGAGTGTTGGCCATATAAACATAAATACTTGCTTATGGATGCCAAAATAGCATCCGGTCACAAAAAAGGGTGAGTTAGCACTTCCTATGAGTGGTATCTTTGAATTATTGCAGTTAAGTAATCTTAAACAGACACTGTTGTTGAAGGATCGCCCGGCGGAATGGGAAGTGTTACATTTGAGGGACAATGCTGTTAGAGATATGCGTATGACCAGTAACATTAAGGAGCTGTTGAACCTACATAGGTCTGCAGCCTGTGCACCTTCTGCAGGATGGTCCTATTGAGTGTCACAAAATGGAAACTGAAATTAAGTGGATACCATAGTAGTCAAACTGTCTTGTTTTGTAAACGAAATATGCAGCAGAGTGGAGGACTGCTTTCAAAGTGCATGCTGGATCTTAGGGAGGCCTGTGAACAGAGTGCTGCAGCATTCAACTCTGCAAATTATCAGTTAGATACAAAAATATATATCATCAGTGTAAGTTTTTAGATACGTGCTACATGGTCCCTTTCCCACTGAATCATTTTCTGAACAGACAAAACAGAAGTGCCACCGCTAAAGCAAATATCAGAGGGGACATAAGGAAAACCTGTCAGCTCTGTATCCATACAGGTCAATGTTTACAAATCACATACTTTATCTTGATCTTGCACTAAACAGGTGTTCACAGCAAGGATATCTACTGCAGAAGAGTGCCACCTACATCAAGTTCCCAAAGGGTGTCTCACATTGAGAACCACATACAGAATTGCCACAGCATATGTTTGATTGCCCCAACAATATAATTAACCTGTAATGACCACTGAAAGCCTATCTGCGCCTGATAAACCTCAAGTAGTCATTATTGATAACTGCAGTAAATACCTCTGTTAACCTATCCATCACTTTCTCCCCCAGGATCGAAATAAACCCGTCTGCTACTCTTCACATCAGTATATTCTCGAGCATTAAGTTGTTAGCATTTATCATCTGAGTTGGTATGAGTTGGTATGCGCCACACTCGGTTCTTTAACACCTTGAGTAGTAAACAAGTAGATTGGGGGAGCTCATCTACTGCCAATATCTTATTGTAACCCACTATTTAGCTTATGTCTGTCTCTAAATAATGTAGAACTCTCTGCTCAACCCTTACCCTTGTGGTATATTGCTCCCTACTCAAATTATCCTATAGCTAAACAAACCCCTGCCACCTCAGGCACCTAGGCCTCCTATGTCTCCGCCATGTCAGCACCGATATGCAGTACCCTTCTTCCCTCCATGAGCTTCTCAACTTGCTCCAGGCCAACGCAAATTTCAGAGTCAGTGGTAGCTGAGCCACCAGGAAACTACATTCCCCGACCCTGTAAATGAAGGTGGCATACTACGATGAAGGCCGATTGGACATATGCCAATTTCTGGAAGATGTCTGTAATTTGTTTCCTCAGGCCCTTAATGGTCTGCACCCGAAAAGTTGAGCCTAAACATTCTTGCAGACGAGGAGAACAATGAGTATACTCACCCCATTTCCATGCCAACTTAGCAAGCTCTTCAATGATTAGTTGTATTTCCTGCGCCATGGCCTCATTGATTCCTCTACCCTGGATGTACAACCAAATTCTCTGTCTCTTTATAACAGCATTCATACTCTTCAGACTCCAGCTAAGCCTGTCCATGCCATACTTGTTCCTTCCTTGAGCTTTCCCCCAAATGTGTCTTAGACCCGACTTAAGCAATTGTTAAATGCACCTCTTCTCTCAACAGCAAATACTCCAAATTCGGCTGCAGTAGATGAAGCACAGTCTACACAATTAAAAAACAAAACTCTGAAGCGAAACAACACGTGAAACGTTCACTGGTAAAGCCAACAGATTTGGGTTTTGTATGAGAGAACATGCTTCTTAATTGGTGAGTTTGAGTCTGTGGTTGTGTGGATGGATGAGTGGGTTACTATGCGAATGAGTCAATGGTATGATAAATGGATGAGATTGTAGGCATGAATGAATGAGCGAGAGAGGACCTAGGTAGCGGATTGACTTTATGGCTGGATGGATAAATGGCTTATCTATCCAACCAGACCAATGTATCTCCAAATCTGCCTAGGTACCCACCGCCTTACACATATTCATCCCTTCTTCATGCCAAAAATGTTCAAATCCAATTTCAGTCCATTGTTCTGTACAAGCAGAGTAGCTGTGATTAACCATGACCCAGATACTCATTGATCTATTCATTGAAAGATGAGAAAGAGATTTTCTGAAGCAAGATGAACTGGTACTGAGGGAGAGATGCACACACAATGCAATACTGTCCTCTGAAAGTACAGTTTTTATTATTCACAATAACATGATGTTTATTCAGTGAAATGGAAGCATGCATAATCTGTAAAACACTGCCTTCATGAACTGAATGCTTTATTAAAGTAGCATCTACAGCTAGGTACCTCTAGTGGCTTTACAGCTGATGGTAATCCACTATTACACCTACCCCACTTGAAAGCAGAAAGCTAGTTTTGGTTTTAGTTTATGTTTGAAAATTTGAAACTGTGTCCTGCCCAAACAGCACCATTACACACTAGGACCCTGAAGGAAATCTGAACTGCACCATTGACTACAACCGGTGGGACTGTTGCTGAAGTGGTGATGGACTTTTGGGATCCGCCCATTGCTTACCATTCGTTGGAATAATTGTTGCGCTTCTTTGCTACATTGAAGCCGGGCAGAGCTTGCAATGCATCACTTCCTTTTCTTTCCATGCTGCACAGACCAAGCATAGATTAATTATGTTTGATTACTGTCCTTCCGCTGGCCATCAGCTGCCCGAGCTGTGATTCAGGTACTGTTTCATCAGGAAAAAAATGACGTGGCCAATGCTGGCCGTGTTATAGCGTTTTTTTTAACCTTCTCACCAGTCCCTGTTCCTTCTTCCCATCCCACCCGCCTTTCTGACTCTGTTTCTTCTTTCTGTACCACCTGCCATCCCATCCCTGTTTCTTCTGCAACCCACTGTCCCATCCCGGTTTCTTCGACCACCCTCTCATCCCTGTTTCACCTGCAACTCCCACCCACCCTCATATCTATTTATTCTCCCAACAGAAGGGAAAGAGTTGGATTGATCGGAGTAGATTGGATTAGAGTGGAGTGGGGTGGATTGGAGCGGGTTGGATTAAAATAGGATGAGATGGACTGGAGTGAGGTGGATTTTATTGGACTGAGGTGGAGTGGATTGGATTTGTTTGGGGTGGGGTAGATTGGATTGGGGTGGGTGGGGTGGATTGACTGGGGTGGATTGGATTGAGTGGAGTGATTTGAATTGAGTGGAGTGGGGTGGACAGGAGTAGAGTTGACTGAGGCAAGGTGGGTGACTGGAGTGGGGTGGAATGGATTGGGATGGAATGGAGTGGGGTGGATTGAATTGGAGTGGGGGTGGGAGGGGGTGGAGTGGACAGGAGTGGGGTGGACTGGAGTGCAGTCGGGTGGATTGGAATGGAGTTAGGTGGATTGATTTGAGTGGAGTGGATTGATTGGGGTGGGATGGGCTGGAGTGGAGTGGGGTGGATTAGACTGGGGTGGAGTGGAGTGGGGTGGATTGGATTGAGGTGGATTTGATTGGATTGAGGTGGGTTCAATTGAAGTGGACTGTTTCGGGGTGAGATGGATTGGATTGAGATGGGGTGGTTTGGAGTTGGGTGGGTTCGATTGAAATGGGGTGGTTTTCTTGGAGTGTGGTGGATTTTGTGGAGTGGGGTGGGGTGAGGTGGAGTGGGGTGGATTGGATTGGGGTGGGATTGAATTGGAGTGGAATGGGATTGGGGTGGAATTGGATTGGTTTTGAGTGGACTGGATTTGAGTGGGTGGATTGTGTGGGGTGGATTGGAGTGGGGTGGATTGCACTGTAGTAGGTGAATTGGAGTGATGTGGGTGGACTGGATTGGACTGGGGTGGGGTAGATTGGATTGGAGTGGTGTGGTGTGATGTGGATTGGATCGGAGTGGGGTGAATTGGACTGGAGATTATTGGAATAGATTTGATTTGAGTGGGGTGGATTAAGGTGGAATGGATTGGACTAGATCAGGGTGGATTAATTTTAGGCGTGGGATGGATTGGAGTGGGGTGGGTGAATTGGATTGGAGTTTTCTGGGTTGGATTGGAATGGGTTGGATTGGAGTGGGCTGGGTTAGATTGAAGTGGGGTGGATTTGACTGGTCTGGGGTGGATTGGACTGGAATGTGGTGGATTAGACTAGAGTGGGTTGGATTGGACTGGAGTGGGGTGGAATGGACTGTAATTGGGTGCACTGAATTGCAGTGGGATGGATGGTGACGGATTGAAGTGGAGTGGATTTCGGTGAGGTGGATTGGATTGGAGTGGGGCATACTGTTTTGGATTGGAGTGGGACGGATTGGAGTGAGACAGATTGGAGTGAAGCAGATTGGAGTGGGAAAATAGTTTGGGATTTGAGCAGATTGTTTTGGATTGGAGTGGGCAGAGTGGTTTGGATTGCAGATGGACATATTTGAGTGGGGTAGATTGTTTTGGATTGAAGTGGGGCAGATTGGAGTGGGACAGTTTGTTTTGGATTGGGTTGTGACAGATGGGAATGGACTGGAGTGAGGAAGATTGGAGTGGGGCAAATTGCTTTGGATTTAAATGCAACAGATTTCTTTCAATTGGAATGGGGCAGATTGGAGTGGGGCATGGATTGGAGAGGGGCAGATTGTTTTTAGATTGGAATGAGGCAGATTGTCGTGAATTGGAGTGGGCAGATTGTTTTGGATTGGAGTGGGCAAATTGGAGTGGGCCAATTGGTGTGGGACAGATTATAGTGATGCAGATTGTTCTGAAATGAAATGGGGGTAGATTGGATTGGTGTGGGGTGGCTTGGGGTGTGTAGGATGGATTGGATTAGGTGATGTGGACTGGATTGGATTAGATTGGCGGGGTTGGGGTGGGGTAGATTGAATAGGGCTGGATTGGAGTGGAATGGATTGTGGTGGATTGGGATGGAGTAGGGTGGATTAGATTGGGGTGAGGTGGATTGTATTGAAGTAGGGCAGATTAGAGTGGAGCAGACAGTTTTGGATTCGAGTGGGGCAGACTGAAGTGGGGTAGACAGTTTTGGTTAGGAATGGGGTAGACTAAAGTGGGCTAATTGGAGTGGGCAGATTGTTTTGGACTGGATCAGATTGTTTTGGATTGGAGTAGGGCAGATTGGAGTGGGACAGTTTGTTTTGGATTGGGTTGTGACAGATGGGGATGGACTGGAGTGAGGAAGATTGGAGTGGGGCAAATTGCTTTGGATTTAAATGCAACAGATTTATTTCGATTGGAATGGGGCAGATTGGAGTGGGGCATGGATTGGAGAGGGGCAGATTGTTTTTAGATTGGAATGGGGCAGATTGTTGTGAATTGGAGTGGGCAGATTGTTTTGGATTGGAGTGGGCAAATTGGAGTGGGCCAATTGGTGTGGGACAGATTATAGTGATGCAGATTGTTCTGAATTGAAATGGGGGTAGATTGGATTGGTGTGTGGTGGTTTGGGGTGTCTAGGATGGATTGGATTAGGTGATGTGGACTGGATTGGATTAGATTTGGCGGGTTGGGGTGGGGTAGATTGAATAGGGCTGGATTGGAGTGGGGTGGATTGTGGTGGATTGGGATGGAGTAGGGTGGATTAGATTGGGGTGAGGTGGATTGTATTGAAGTAGGGCGGATTAGAGTGGAGCAGACAGTTTTGGATTCGAATGGGGCAGACTGAAGTGGGGTAGACAGTTTTGGTTAGGAGTGGGGTAGACTGAAGTGGGCTGATTGGAGTGGGCAGATTGTTTTGGACTGGATCAGATTGTTTTGGATTGGAGTAGGGCAGATTGGTTTGGATTGCAGAGGGGCAGATAGGAGTGTGATAGATTGTTTTGGATTGAAGAGGGACATGTTATTTTGGATCGGAGTGGGGTAGAATGTTTTGGATTGAAGTGGGGCAGTTTGGAGTAGGAAAGTTTGTTTTGGATTGGAGTGGGGCAGATTTGCGTGGGGCAGATTGGAATGGATTGTAGTGATGGAGATTGGAGTGGGGCAGATCGCTTTGGATTGGAAAGGGGCAGATTGGAGTGGGGCAGATTACTTTGGATTGGAATGGGGCAGGTCTTTTTGGATTGAAGTGGGGCAGATTGTTGTGGATAGGAGTGGGGCAGGTTGCTTTGGATTGGAGTGGGACAGATTGCTTTGGATTGAAGTAAGGCAGATTGTTTGTATTGGAGTGGGTCAGATTGGGGTGAATTAGAGATGGGCAGATTGTTGTGGAATGTAGTGGGGTGAATTGGGATGGAGAAGGGTGGATTAGATTTGGGGTGAGGTGGATTGTATTGGAGTAGGGCGGAATGGAGCGGAGCAGACAGTTTTGGATTCAAGTGGGGCAGACTGAAGTGGAGCAGAACAATTTAGATAAGAGTGGGGCAGACTGGAGTGGGGCTGATTGGAGTGGGCATATTGTTTTGGATTGGGGCAGATTGTTTTGGATTGGATTGGGGCAGATTGGTTTGGATTGCAGAGGGGCAGATTGGAGTAGGGTAGACTGTTTTGGATTGGAGTGGGACAGGTTATTTTGGATTGGAGTGGGGCAGACTGGAGTGGGGCAGATTGTTTTGGACTGAAGTGGGGCGGTTTGGAGTGGCAAAGTTTGTTTGGGATTGGAGTGGGGCAGATTGGAGTGGGGGCAGATTGGAATGGATTAGAGTGAGGAAGATTGGAGTGGGGCAGATTTCTTTAGATTGGAATGGGGCTGATTCAAGTGGGGCAGATTGCTTTGGATTGGAATGGGGCAGATTGGAGTGGGGCATGGATTGGAGTGGGACAGATTGTTTTAGAATTAAGTAGGGCAGATTGTTGTGGATTGGAGTGGGGCACATTGTGGTGGAATGAGAGGGCAGATTGTTATGTATTGGAGTGGGGCAGATTGTTGTGGATTGTAGTGGTGCTGATTGTTTTGGATTGGAGTGGGGCAGATTGGAGTGGGCCAATTGGTGTGGTGCAGATTGGAGCATGGCAGATTGTTTTTAATTGGAATGGGAGTGGATTGCATTGGAGTGGGGGGATTGGGTTCGTAGGGTGGATTGGATTGGGGTGAAGTGGATTGGAATGGAGTGGATTGTGTTGGACTGTCATGGGGTGAACTTCGGATGGAATGGGGTGGATTAGATCGGGGTGGGACATATTGTTTTGGATTGGAGTGGGACAGATTGTTTTGGAGTGGACTGGTGCAGATTGTTGTGTATTGGAGTGGGGAAGATTGCTTTGGATTGGAGTGGGGAAGATTGTTTTGGATTGTCGTGGGGTAGATGTTTGTGTATTGGAGTGGGGCAAATTGTTGTGTATTGGAATAGGGCAGATTGTTTTGGATTGGAGTGGGGTAGTTTGTTCTGGATTGGAGTTGGGCAGATAGAGTGGGCCGACTGATATGGGGCAGACTTGAGAATGACAGATTGTTTTTGATTGGAATGGGAGTGGATTAGATTTGAGTGTCGTGGACTGGATTGGGGTGAGGTGGATTGGATTGGAGTAGGGTAGATTGGATTGGGGTGGATTGAATTGGTGTGGGCTGGATTGGAGTGGGGTGGATTGTGGTGGATTGTAGTGAGGTGAATTGGAAAGGAGTTGGATGGATTGGATTGGGGTGAGGCAGATTGTATTGGAGTAAAGCGGATTGGAGTGAAACAGACAGTTTTGGATTTGAGTGGGGCAGAAAGTTTTGGATAAGAGTGGGGCACACTGGAGTGGGGCTGCTTAGAGTAGTGCAGATTGCTTTGGATTGGAGTAGGGTTAATTAGAGTGGGGCAGATTGTGTTGGATTGGGGTAGGGTGGGTTGGGTTGGAGTGGGGCAATTTGTTTTAGACTGGAGGGGGCAGATTGGAGTGGGGCAGATTGTTTGGGATTGGAGTGAAACAGACTGGAGTGGGGCACACTGTTTTGGATTGGAGTGTGGCATATTGGTTTGGATTAGAGTGGGACAGATTGATTTGGATTGGAGTGGGGCAGATTGCTTTGGATTGAAGTGGGGCAAATTGTTGTGAAGTTGGGCAGGTTCTATGGATTGGAGGGGGGGCAGATTGATTTGAACTGGAGTGGGCCTAATTGGAGTGGGCTGGGTTGGGAGCATTGGAATGTGGTGGACTGGATTGGGGTGAGTGGTTTGGATTGGAGTGGGGTGGATTGTAGTTTACTGGAGTGAGGTGAATTGGGACGGACTGGGGTGGATTAGATTGAGGAGAGGTGGATTGTATTAGAGTAAAGCGGATTGGAGTGAAACGGACAGTTTTGGATTCGAGTGGAGCAGATTGAAGTGGGGCAGAATATTTTGGATAGGAGTGGGGAAGACTGGAATGGGGCTGATTAGAGTGGTGCAGAGTGTTTTGGATTAGAGTAGGGCAGATGGAAGTGTGGCAGATTGTTCTGGTTTGGAGTGGGGCAGATTGGTTTGGATTGGAGAGGAACAGATAGGAGTGGGACAGATTGTTTTTGATTGGAGTGGGAAAGATTTAAGTAGTGCAGACTGTTTTGGATTGGAATGATGCAGATTGGTTTGGATAGGCGTGGGACAGATTGATTTGGATTGGAGTGGGGTAGATTTCTTTGGATTGGAGTGGAGAATGGAGTGGGGTGGACTGTTTTTGTTTTGGGTTGGAGTGGGTCGGATTGTTTTGGGTTGGAGTGGGCCCAACCAGAGTTGGGTGGGTTGGGAGGATTGGAGTGTGGTGGACTTGATTGGGGTGAGTGGTTTGGATTGGAGTGGGGTGGTTTTCCACGATTATGTGTTAAAGCATAATTCTGGTATACATAAGAAACAGTGTCTCTTTGCAAAATTTAGAATAAGATAATCATCATCTTTTGAGAACAGCGCCCACAATCAAATACAAAAGAAAACATGAGTGCAAAGTGGCAAAAGACTTGGGAAACTATAAGAAAAGAGTTAACTATAGAAAATAAACTATAAGAAAATAGTTAACTATAGAAAATAAAACTCTACAATTTTGTTTTATCCTGCTAGGCATGTTTTTGCCAGTCACACGCCTTCTGTTTGCAGGACTCTAGAAGTTAAAAAGAACAAAATAGTACCTCAATTACGTTGGGAGCAGTGGACAGGCACTGATTAAATTGAGTCAGTCATTGTTTGGTACCTGCTCCACAGACATGAACGGAAATAATGCCTGCAGTGATCAATTGTGAGCCTGTAAAGAAAGTGCCACGCAAGCCAACAAATGGTAAGCAACGGGCGGGCTCCAAGCTCTTTACTGTTTACAAGAGTGTCCTGCAAGCGAGAAGCATACGCTTGAGCATGCTATTACAGGCTTGATCCTAAAAAACACTATGCAGTGGCCAACACTGGCTGCTTCATAGCACTTTGTTTTAGTCATCCTGTTAACCGCTCAGTCCCCTCTTCGCCTGTTACCTTCCCCACCTGAGTGCCAGAGCCAATAGGTCACCCATAGGTGAGACCTATTAGATTTGCCAATGCTTGTACCTTTTTTTGCCTGGAAATGAGTAGCTGGAACTTCATAATACTGAGTTGTGAAACTTGCATCCAGAGACAGAGAACTAGACATATTCCAGTAAGGCTGCTCTGCTACATTGTATATTTTTGTCCGGCAACTCAGCACCACTGAATGGAGAATGGGAATCATGAAAACATTGTGAACATTGCAGAAAAAGATTTGCTGAGACTAGAAGTTCTCCAAGTCGACTTATCAGCAACTGTTATAGAAACTCTGGTGCCCACCATGTAAGTGGTGGAAAAAGATTTGATGTTGTAACTTGGCCAACCTTATGTTTTTTTCCATATATATTTCAACAGCGCATTTGGAATTATAGTTCAGGTTGGACATTGAAGCAGTTAAGGGTTACTTACTGTGTCCTGTTGTTTATGTGTTTTTAATCTCTCCTACATCCTTGTATAAGCCTTGACTGCCCAACTTTGCTCCCCCAAGATATCCAAGAGCCTTAGGGAGCAGCATAGGGCCTGATATAATGTTATGGAAACAAGGTACTCCATCACAAACGTGATGGAGTACCCTGCCTGTCAAACTCTCAGTCTGCCCGCCCTATTCAGAGTTGGATGGGCCATCAACTTTCCATCTGCAGTGCCCCCTTTGGCTCTGTCAGTGGAAAGGATATTCCGATGGCCTGGCGGACTGCTGGCCACCAGACTAAAAGTATTATACCACTTGCACAATTTAGGGCTGATGGTCTGATGTCCTTTTTTCGGCCCATCACCTCCAGAAAACTTAACGGTGATGAACAGAAAAATTCAAATAATGACCCCTACACCCAGAAAAAAATCTCTGGGTGTGTGGGTCATTAGTTATTTGTTTTTCAAAAGCATACGGCCACTCAAGGAGCTTTGATGAGCAGCAGACCATCAGGTGAGAGACAAACTCCCCTGCACCACCTTCACAGATGAAAGGCCACCTGCCAAACCCTACATCACGCACTTTATTTTCAAATTGTAATGTAATAATATTGGTGTCCAGGATACATCCATGCTAAACAAAAGTAACCACACAGCATACTGCCTGCTAGTCTCTGACACCAGGTGTTCCCAATAAAACACCTCAGACTCTTGCCTGCCCAAATACCAAAATTATTGGGTTTGTCAATGCTTGTTTTGGTTTTATAACTAGTATTCTGTACTATTCGCATTCAATTGCTATAAGAAAGTTGCTCACCGCGAGACTTGTACACCAGGATGTTTCATCATTTCCGTGATCTCCTTTGTTTTCATTTGTAAGGCCCCAAAATGCTGCACTGATAAACGAGGTGGAATAGCGAGGGAAGCAGCAGAAATGGGAAGGCTTCTTAGCAACCATACCTCTGTTTCCTAAGTAGCAGGGCATGAGGGACTGATGGCATCTCTAGGCTCTAATTACAGCATAATCATTAGCAATTTGTTGCACAGGAAATACCAAAGCACATCTGTGACACTTGTCACCGTGGCCCACCATGTCTGTGCCTAGACATGACCAATCATTTTTTCCATTGTCATGCAAAGGTATTTGAATTTCCTTTTTTGAGAAAACGCTCGTTAAAAACAAAAACAAAAAAACATTTGATAATTGATGCATTTTATAATAAATCAGCAATCATATCTACCAGGTACTTACTCTGATAGACCTATTTAGCCCTAGAGGTAGGCAAGACAGCAGTGGGGGAGAGCCAAGCCACAGTCGGGCCAAGGGTCTGGCTTGGCCCGAAGAGCCAGACCATGATATAACCCATCAAATATTTGGCACGTAGATGCTGCAACAAATGCCCTATAAAAACATGATGAAGTCTCTCCAAAATTCCAAAAAGTGTACTTCTTCAATGTAGATTTCTCTTTAGTACCCATCCCACCCTGACAACGATGTAATTAGTGATCCGAGGCGTGATTTGTCATCTGTCCACTGTAGGGGGCTGTATTAAGCCATTTAAAAGAGGGGCGTTTATACAGGTCACATCCTGAACTGATGTATTCCAAGGTGTTTCAAATGTGAAGATCAAGGAAAAGAATGCACAGTGAAGTACAATTGCCTGTGGAAGCTGGGTTTATAGGATGCACGTGTTATTCCACCACTGGAATGGAATCTTTCTCTCACCCCGTGGATCGATCATACTTGAACCAACTAAGTCTGCCCATCTCCCAAGAAGGGCTCCAAGAAAGCACTGTAGAAGCCGCACAAGAAGGGCAAGAAGAAGCACACGAGGACCAGAAAGGAGACCTATGCCATCTACCCTTAGAAAGTGATGATTCAGGTGCACCAGAAACTTCTTCATGGCCACAGGAATCGTGAACTACTATGTCAATTACATCTTTGCGAATGTTAGGACTGTAAATTATATACTGTAAGTAACAAATGGATCTCTGTCAAAAACAGTAACCTTCTTACCTTTCTACATAAAATACATATCTGTAATCTGCATGTTATACGATGTGCTTTACAGTAGGCACAGTAACCCTTACACTATTTTATGAGATAAAGCTGTGACTGGACAAAACAATGAACTCTCGTGCAGATGCATTAACCACCCGAGTTATCTTAACATGAAAAATCTGGACACACAAAGATCTCTGCAGCAGTAGTGCTCTAAATGGGCTGGCACTATCAGGCACTCAGAAACAGCAGTTATTAATTTTTAAAGAGATATTAACGGGACATTTTAGCAGTGCTCCAATGTATTTTGTGGGGGAGTACCAGTTCTTCTCAGCAGCAAACAGATAATCTGGGACAAGGAATACCTGCACTTCTATATTTCCATTACAACCTTTGTCCAGCAGGTGTATGAACCCCGTAAGATATTTTAAATGCATCCTCTTTGTAACCAGTTAAGTAGCCTAAAACACATTTACTCTCACATTTGTCCTTGTTGCCAATTTTTTGTGGCATATTTTAAAAAATAAATGTAGATGTTGGCTGCCAGACTCTGCTTTCCATGACTGCCCCTTGTGACTCCACCCTCTTTCCCCTTCCCCAACTTGACCCCCAATTTATAGGTTCCCGGTGTACACTTTTTCCATTTCCAGCACTGATGTGGAGTGCTGTGAAAGTAAAAAGACCTGATGGACTGAATGCTGAACAATGCAAACATTCACCCTAAATCACAAAGATCTGGGTTTAATCTGTTGTTTTGCCCACCACGCCACCGCAGTTTGGACTCAGCTATATACAAATCAGTCTTGACCCTGCTTGTTTCCGGTCCAGGGAGTGCCTGGCCTGGCAGTTTGGGCTGGACAGCTCCCAAGAAGAGCAGGGTCAAGACTGATTGGCATATGACTGGGTTCAAACTGGGATCGCATGGTGAGAAAAGGACAGGGGATTTAATCCAGATCCCTTGACTAGGGGTGAGTGTTTGAAACGTTTCAGCACTCCATCCATCATCTTGTTGTGTTTGCTATGGTCGCTCTAAATGGCCAAGGTTATGCCCAGATGTGGGTTCCTTGCTTGCTGTCCCACTGGATTCAACCTAGCCTGGCTGATGAGGGGTTATACCCGAAACCGGTCCCAGGATGCTTGTTTCCGGTCCAGGGAGGACCTTGCCTGGCAGTTCAGGCTGGACTATTCCCATGGGGATCAGGGTCAAGACTGATCTGAATGTGGCTGGGTTCAAACTGGAGTGGCATGGTGAGCAAAAGAAAGATGGATTTAACCCAGATCTACGGAATGAGGGTGAATGTTTGAAACGATTCAGCACTCCATCCCTCATCTTGTTGTATTTGCTATGTTTACTCTAGGTGGCCAAGGGCATCCCAGACATGGGTCCCTTCCTCTCTTTGCCACTGAATACAAGCTACCTGGCTGATGAGGGTTGATACCCCACACCAGTCCCAGGATGCTTGTTTCTGGTCCAGGAAGGACCTGGCCTGGCAATTTGGGCTAGACTGTTCCCATGGAGAGCAGGGTCAATGCTGATTTGCATATCCAAACTGGGCTGGCATGGTGAGCAAAAGAACGATGGATTTAACCCAGATCACTTGACTGGGGGTGAGTGTTTGAAAAGTTTAAGCACTCTGTCCATCATCATTTTTGTGATTGCTGTGCTGTGAAAGTAGTCAGAGAGGGACATGCTGGTAGGGATTTTTTTAAATCATCCGCTCACACAACATACTGTTTGAAAAATCACTATCATAGCATTCTTGTCTGAGAACTTTCATAGCATCTACTGCATCTTCACTTTCAACCCGTCTGAAACCTCTCCAACCACAGGGGTAATAAAAAATGCAAATAAACCATCTCACAGAACTGATCAGCACCTCCTCTACTACAGTGGGGATGGGCATAGTGAGCCCTGGCATTGGTACCAGAAGTGGCGGTGTGGGGGTTGCTACATCACTCCGAAATCACCATGCTGGAGTTCCAAAGGTGAATGAGCAATAAAGATGTCTTTAAATTTAGTTTTTATCTTGTTACATTTGCTGTGCATCGAAAGACAGAGTTCAAATTATGTTTTGTGACAAATTGCTGCTTATTCTGTTGAAATGTGTGTTTACTTTTCTTTCTCTGATTGCAAAGTGACAGGATTTTGTAAAATGAACTATATGATAATCTTGGTGCAATCTTGGTGCTGTGAAAGGAAAGGCTGCAGGATGTCCTGTTTTTCTAATACACAATAAAATGTTAATATCTATAAAGGGACGGTACAAATATGTCAAAATATATCATCAGTTAAGAAAGCAGAAATGAATCACTTTTTTGTAATTCTGAAGTGTGATAGAAACAAAGCTTTTAATAGGAACAAACCAAATCAAGAGACATTGGTAATCGTCAAATGACAGATATTGACCAACACCCAAATGCCACACATTAATGTTCGTGCACTATATAGCTTTATCAGTAAAACTGTATGTCTTTGCAGATTTAGTTGTGAGAATATGCTGGCTGTAAATGACAGTGTGCACCCGCATCATGCTGTAGAAATGTATTTGTGACAATGTGCTCCAAAATGCATCACCAGTTATAAACTACACAGCACTTTTATAGCTCTCTTGCCAAAAGGACATGGCTCATTTGCTAAAATTGCTCTTTGTGTAATGCTTGGATTTTTCACAATCCCTATGAGTTCAGTGATGTAAACTTGATGGCCGCACCCCCAGTTTGAAAATTGTTCCAGCAACGATGGGAGTTGGAGTCTGAGGTAAGAGTGCAGGGCAGACACCACAAGACACTGGTCTGGTTTTAGCTCGAGTCCAAGAGGAGCTTAGTCCAGCCAGAAACAGGCTTCATGAGTTTACAAGATATCTCTTTGAAGCCGTATGTTGCTTCAAACTATTATTCACATAGGAAATTACAAAACAGACAAACAGTTGAATCCACTCCATTAGCTATTTCAAAATTGGCCACCCAGTACTAATCATGTAGAGATTGTTCACAGAAATTCCCTGATCTTAGACCAGAGAAATTACACCCTTATGTCTTGAAGCTAGTCCACGACTCTGGTCTCCTAAATTAAGGCCAGTGTACCATATGTTAACCGCATTTCTGACTCCTCATGGATCTAATTTAGGAATCTTGTATCACACATAAAACAGTTAAAAAAAACACAAATCCACTTATCTTGCAGGCACACATTCCCTCATAAATTGGGACGACCGTACAGGGCCTGCAAAACTTTGATGTTCACAGTCTAAAAGCACAAGTATATTTAACCTAGAAACTGGTTAATCGGGTTATCAGCACGCCAAGTTTGGAGCACCCTTGCTGTGAATATCAGAGCTATCACCAACTCACTGCGTCACCTTTAAAGCCACTCACACTATTGTTTTTTTGTAATGGCTATGCAAACACACAGGGTTTGCCGAAACGCCCTTAAAGCTAAAATGCATTTCATTGCCATAGCGAAAAGGAATGGTAAAATGTGTCTTGCAGCCTTTACCACGTGTCCCCATGCAACTCACACTCATCATCGAGACCTCAAAACGTTCAAAATTCCATTAAGTATCTGGGACAACTATCCTCAGACCAAGGGACATAACGCAGGCCGCAGTCCTTGCGCTGGGGGGGGCACACCTTCAAAGTGCCTGAAACCTTTAAGGGGCCCACATTCAGCCCAATGCCAATGTATATTGCTAAGATATGCAAGACTCAGGGGCCCCTCATCACATTCTGCAGGGATCTCCCATCAGTTTGCGTTCCGCCACTCCTCAGATCAGCAGGTAAACCGAGACCCCGTTGCTATTTTCAGCAGCTGGAGTACCTAACCATTAGGGACACCCATCTTCCCTGGCTGTAACCCCATACCTCCAAACCGGGACAGCGAGAGACAGCAGCATCTTCTCCAGTGTTAGCAGGACAGCCAAAAAAAGTCAAAGTGTAAAATAAGCAAGGTACAAATGTAGCTCTTTAAATAAATTGTCAAACAAGAGGAGAAAATGTGGTTTAACATTTTCATTGTGAATTGACGAAGAGAGATGAAGTGTAAAAACTTTGTGCTTAGGTCACTCCTACTTAGCTCTCGATGTTCTGCTGCACAATGAAGTTATAATAAAATATTGATGTGAACTAATGTGGTATGGGAACACATCTGTATTTACAAATAGCTCCTCGGTGTGATGCTCTATTCCCATCTCTTCGCCAGGTCACAGAGATCACTGCTATCACTGCGTGCTTGTTTTTATTTTCAGTTTTTATTTCGCCCACCACCCCAGTCTTGCGTACATGACTGTGCTGCTTGTTCGCAGGGAGCAGTCTAAATGCTAACACATGTATAATGTGTGAGGATGGAGCAGGCGGGTATTTTGATGACAGCTGTTGCTGTGCAGAGGCAGCTCAAGGGACTCAACCAACCTGTGAGAAGGAGGTTTTACTCAGTCTCTGGCTTCTGTCTAACATCTGATCATAGGAGAAACAAGGACTCTAGTGAACATGAAATCCCTTTGGAGACTTGCATCATTTCTATTTTCACACTCGCCAACAAGCCAGAAAAAGATTGTGTTTTTGCCCTTTTTCGTGGGATATAGCCTGCAAACATAAATTATCCGAAATGTTGACTGCAAAGACTGTACACAAATGTCTCCTGCTTGAAAAAAATTACCTCCATCAAGAATTTTCTCCCAGATATTACGTGAATCGAGCAGGAATAGTATAGTTTTACAGTGCAACCGAATAGGCTAGTACTGATGTTTAAATGTGGGTATTTCTAACAGTTGACATTTTTATTAGAAGATATTTTTGAGAGGCATTTATAATTTCAAACTATATTTCAAATGTTTTTACATTTTAGCATGTGAGACCTGATTTCTGGGGTTCAACTGTAACAACTGTAGTTATTTAACTTTGGTGTTCTGTACTATTGAAGTGCAGAAACACTCCCCTCTTTAGCGCTTAACTCTCATGAGTAACGAGGCAGAGCAGTCAAAACCGTATCCAAGAAAGTGAAACACAGTTAACAGTAATAATAAATAAGGCAATCCTTCAGTCACTGCTTTACTTTATAAAATAGAAACTACTTTAATACACATTCAAGAAAATACTGTACATGAAATAATGGTAGAAAAAGAAAAAAAGAATTCCCTATTTTTCTGCTGGCCAAAGACAGGACCCAAAACGCTATTATGGTATTTTAGTGGCAAGTGCTGTATGATTTAACTTGATGACAGTGCTTAATTTGTTAAAAAAAACAGTAAATTTCACGGCTCTCATCAGGATGCCACTGCAGCGTGCACCACCCGTTGTCCCTGCCAGCACTGCCGGTGTCAAACCACCACAACTACGGACCATTACACTTGTACAAGTGTAACAATGCAGACTATGCCTTGCCCCAAAAGCTGTAAGACTGGATCGGGCAGATGGTATTAGTCACTTTTAATGTATATTTAATAAAGAAATTCATTTTGTTGTGGTCCTCATTAGGTGTCAAATTCGGAACAGTAACAGCTAAAAAAAAACAGCAATGCAATTCTTCGTCAGCTACCATTCGGGTTTTAGAAGTTCAGGTTGCTACACCTCAGATTCGGAATGTATCTCTCTAGTAGCGTTTTAAAAATATGTTTTTTCAGTTGCAGCTTCTGATATCCTTATTAGGTTGCAATATACCTGTCATGAGATTCACAGGCCCAAGGCGATGGCTATGAAACCTGTGAAAAATAAATGAAGTCCCCACCCATGTATGCCACTGTTAAGGATGTTAGGGCAATGGCTAGGCCCACTCCCCGAGTACCATCAACTGGGTTCCACTAGCGCACGGGATATCCATTGTGTATGCTAATTAGCTCTGATACCGGTACACCAGAATCCCCGCACTAACGTTCAACGTAGTTCAAGGCCCTTTATGTTGGAAACCACTGTCGTAGCTGAGAAAATCCGGTGCCAGTCATGCCCATTGGTCTGATGGCATGGACTGTGCCCGGATGCTAAAGACAATGACTGGGCGGTCATAAAGTGAGTTTCTGCGGAGGCTAGAACGATGTTGAGAAGTGATCTAGCCTCCGGGTGACCTCTGCCAGCTAACTCTCCAAAGTCCCCAGGCCATGGGGTGAAGCCGAGGAAATCCTTGAGGCCTTTGGAAGCAACCGGAATGCAAACACTTAGCTTTACTAAAACGTAGGCAAGGTGAGAGGAGGCTGACCAACAGGTGCAGAAGGTGACCACTTCTTTCTAGAACCCAGCCGATGCAGATTGTTATACAAAGAAAAAATCAAAGAGCCAGATGGAAGAGACCTCATGCCAGGCGGCTGTCGCAGTCCCACCTCCTGTGTAGCTCCTGTGTAGCTGCATGGTTCTAGAACACCTGGCAAGCAGACACTTTTTCTAAAATGCATAGTTCAACGTTTTATCCTCAGTCACCAGTGTTTCCTTGCACAGGATGAGCGAATGAGCTCTTTAACATGATTTTGGCACACAAGCTTGACCCCAGCATGAAAGAAGGTAGTCATCAGCAGAATGCTACCTCTGGATCACAGTTTCCTCAGAAGTACTTGTGTGCAGCTCCGAATGGAAAGTTGATTTATATCCTGGAACACAGTCCTGGTCAAAATGGCAGGTACATAAGGTCAGAGCTATACAACCAGCTACCCTAATATCTTTGAATTCTGAAGGGCACCTTCAACCACCGGGGGCGTGACGACTGCATGGTTAACAGCAGCCACACATCCTCTTCTATCTCTAACCAGCTCAACTAAAAAATGTTAAGTGTTTCTTAGCCCCAGGAAGTAGGCCACACATCACAGGGATACAGAATGAGGCAATAAGAGGGGAAGGAGAAGCGAGGTTTCTGTTATAGACACTGCAGTAACTCAAAAGGAGTGTCCTTTTACTCCCACTCAAATAAATAACTTACAAGGGGTCGGAGGGAAAGAAATGTAAACATCCAAGCTCTCAGGTCAGCTGAGACCTATGCAAACTTGCAGAAAGCCGGCTACCATGTTTGGTTGCCGCAAACATGTGGAATCCAATAGGCTCCACAGGGCATTCGGTCAGATAAACAGGGACAGAAAATAGACCTGGGCATCAAAATAAAACTGGCTCATATTAATTAATTATATAGCTAATAAAGTGTCCCATCAGGGAACTCAGGAGTAACAAGCATTTACAATGCAATGAGTCTTGCATTTGCTCGAGTTAGAGCTATTGGCACTGTAAATTCCTAACTGGACTCTTCTTGCCACATAAATTGAAAATGAAGTGTAAAACATTAGTTGACACTAGCGAACCAATTTAAAGGGCCATGGCTGCCAAGAGCACAAAGGAAAGACACGAAAGGAAAAAAAAGTTCACTCACAGTCAAACGTATCAGCAATCGTGCAATTATCCATGTAACAGGGTTTGTCTGCAAGGTGGTAACAAAACTTCCACAAGGTGGGACAAGCGTAAAGCATTTACCAATGATAACAAGTGATTTTTGAAAGCCAAGCCAACGATCTAGTGAAAGTGCTGGGTGAGAGGTGGGCGTGGTTAAAAGCGCACAATTCTTACAAGTCAAAGTGCTTGCGTGCTCGACCTAAAAATCAGCCCAGCAGACCATAAAACTGGCCCACAAACAGCTATAAAAACTGTCCCACTCACTAACGTGTAAGACTAGTCCGTCAAGCACTGCCTGATTGCCCTATAGGCCAGCCTGACCCTGCAGGTAAGCACTCACACTCAGAAACCAAAATACACAGATTTTCACAGGTTTCACATGATATCGAAGTAAAGGACCCTGGTTAAGGAGAAGGCCAGTACATTTTTGCCCGGAAGAGTACAGGTAAAAAGACCTGTTGCTTCACTGTTTGTGGTGCTGCCAACATCCACCAGTGTCACAGAGTCAGTTCGGAGAAGGCAATAGCCACTCTATGAAAGATGGGTGCATTTTGGTTGTCCCCTTTTCCCAGAACACAGCTCTGAGGTCTCACGTCAGTAAACAGGGATAATCCTCAGATAGCTTGTATGATTTTCAGCATATGGGCGGGGGACAGGGAGAGAGAAACTCCAGGGAACCAAAATGGGGCAGTGCAACACGACTCTCTGGAGCATTGCTGGGGACTATATGTAACAATATTGCAGAAAGCTGGAAAAAATAGAATTTGATGGCAGGTAAAGCCATCCAGTTTCTATTCAGTCTATACATCGCCTGCCCTACTCTTTTTCTAATACCTTTATTTAGCATTTTATTGAAAGAGAAACAAGACACACTTTGCTTTGTTTTCAGTAATATCGGAGAAGGGCGGAAAGGTTCTACACTTTTCCCCACCACAAATTTAACACTGGGGCCTGAGCCTGCTTCCACACCTGCACTATACAAGGCTTTGGTGCTGGTAACAGGTGGGAAAAGAATCACTATTGGGAAGTGGATGAGGGGAGGGTTCTATGTTCCCGTAGGTCACCCAGAAGGATCTTCAGGGGGTCACCGGGCAAAGTAACAACGGTGATAGTGTGACTCATGAACAGGACCTATCCCAAAATGTCTGCATATGCGGGCAAATCCACCATGTGTGTAAGAAGGTTCTACTTTCCCCGCTCCCCTTCCAGCATAGATCTGGCTTCCATGCATTTTGTGAAGGCGCACAGATGTCAAATACCACAGAGTGAGGGGGTTTTCCTTATAACCCATACATCTAGAGAATATGGAAGCCCCTTGCCAGATGACTCCCCAGGTGGCATTTGTATTGTAAATATTTAGTTCACTTTCCCATTGCTTCATATAGGGATTTTTCTTGGGCCGCTAGATTAGGCACATAACGATACGGCAGGGCTGTGCCCTTACATCTGACATTAGAAAGGTACAGGGTTTCTATGGGTGTCTCCTCCTGTTGCATAGTCCAGCGAGAGGCAGGATGTCAACCCAATGCAGTGCCTGTCCAACCTTGTATGTATCCCCACTGGATAAGGAGAACTTCTACCTCAAGTTATCATTTGTGTGTATCTCCCCATCGTCACAGAAGCCCCTAAATTCCGGGGATCGCCCTTGAGCTGAGATGGATGATACCTGTTGAAAAATCCTCATTAGGTGTCAAAGAAGTAAGAAGAAATGCATATAATGGGATGTGCTGGTAACTGCATAAAAACATCAGATCATTCAGGTACATGTCAATGCACTGTGGCCTTTCAGTAACACCGTAGATAAACCACAGTTTAGGGTTACAAATCAATGCCCTGGATCTGTCAGTGTACAGTGATTGTAATTATAATTGTAAATTGTATTTATATACTGCTTACTAACCCTGACAAAACACTGCAGTGCTTTTGATGAGATTACAGGAGCACGCTACTCTGGAGCCCAAGGTGGATTAACAAAGGGAAGTATACATTGTTATTGAGAGTTATGGACATGTGCGTCTGTTAGTAGGGTGAAAGAGGGATAATGGAGAGAAGAGTTTTGAAAGGGATACCTGGGGTCCATACTAGTATGAGAGGTTTGGGTTAAATCGGAGTGCGGAGGTAGAGGGAGAGTTTAAAGGAGGTTTAGAATGAGTTACAGAGTAGTGGCTTGGAAAGAGTTGTAAAAGTTTTTTAACCTCCACATTAGGTGAAAAATGTATAAATAAATAAATACTTACACATTAAAATGATACAAACTTTAAGATGTTAACATATTCCACACATGCAGACTACATAAAGACCCATATGTACATGCATGGATAAATATTCACAAACACAGGCATTCCATGTTTTGCGGTTGATGAATAAAGTTTACATTTTTTATTATTGTTGCACCCAATTTTTACTAGAGAATCACTTATAGACACATTTCCTATTATCATATTTACGCATTGTGTTTAACGTGTTATTATACAAAACTAATTCCATATGTATATGCTCATCACCTTATATTTTATTGATATATTGTTCAATTAATAATGGATATAAGGATACTGTTTTAAATATATACATAAAATATATCCTATTTTAATGTTTTTTTCTTTTTTCCTGCAGTAAGTTTAAAAATATAGTTACAAGACCACATTATAAGATATATGGCAAAATTTATATATAATTAGTCACCTTAAAACAAACATTTACTTATTTAATTTCATGCACTATTGAAGATAGTTGTCCATTATAAATACCAATATGTACATGCATGAATTGTTTTTTTTACAAACTGAGGCATTCACATTTTAGTTGAAATATATTTTTTTAAAGAATTCTCTATGTAGATAAGTAGTTAAGCACTTACATGTGTTCATTATAGAATCAAAAACCATTTGGAAAAACAAATCTCAACTAATCGGTAAGTATAAACTCATCTACATATATATATACTGCACATGTATGAGAAAAATAAGATATAACTTAAAGTGATATCTGTATAAACACACACACACGCGCGCACAAATTATGTAATGTCCTGGTAATAACAGGAACAAGCAATAATGTGGATCAGTTCCACTACAAAGGAAACGCTGCACCGACCCAGGGGCTCAGTTGCGACCCCTGGCTTGCCCCTTGTGACCCCTGGTACTGCTTTTGCGACTCCTGGCCTCAGAGGGGCAAAATCAGTGCCAGGAACAAAATGGCAGCTCCACTTTCTTTGTTTTTTTGTCAATGTTATGCCACACTAATAGTGAATAATATTTCATTATTCACTATTAGTGTAATACAGAATTAATTACAATTTGCTGGAATATGACTCTCACTGGCAGCTGAGGTAAGTAGGAAAAGATTTTAAATATATGTTGTGTGCCTGCTTAGTGGGGAGAATGTGATTAATTGAGTGTGAGTGTTTGTACGTGTAAATGTGTAAGTGCAAGCATGCATGTGTAAGTAAAAGTAAAGGTGACATGGCGTGTGATGCCACCTGTACTACCCCTGGCAGGTTGGTGAATTGCCCTTCATGCAGGGCCGTGGTGTGTGTCAGGCATCACCGCGCTCAGCTTTACCAGTAACAGCATGAAGAACAGTAGTGGTACCTACCACACGTGCCTGCTGCTCTCACAGGCTTCATAAATCATAACACAGTCTAAAGCGAATTTAGAACCGTCTGCATTGCTCGACGTTTGATGTAAATTGGATGTTCTACTCACTTTTCAGTTTCTTGTGAAGTCGAGTAACAGGCAAGGACGACGACCCACAGGAATGTCACAATCTGCAGCGCTGTGTGGGATACAGGCATCTTCTGCTGTCAAACTCTGATGCGAAGGGAAAGAGAGCCCGTCTTTTATAACTGAATGACCGTTTCACCGCGGACTTGGATTAAGGTGCATTTCATTTTCAGTATTTCAAAATAAATAAATTAAAAAGTGGAAGCCGTGTTGTCCGACTCATTTCCCAAGAGCTATGATCATTTTGTTCTGCGTGCTTGTCAATTCTGCTCAACAGCCGGCTTAAAACTAGGCAGCTCCCTATGAATTCAGGCAGAGAGTTTAACACGACAAGAAACCTTTTCCCAAACGTTACAGTGAAATGGGATTAGTAAATCAGTGCACAATGAAACAGACATACAAATACACACATAGATTCGAAGTTAAAAGAATATGTATCAATGTATTTTAAAATGTATTTAATTCAAGAAAAATGACAAAAGAAATAGGCATAAAAGTATCAAATACTCACAGATGAACCTAGAGCAACTGACAACAGAGTAGTCTGTCCCCCGGTGATGCTGCGGTTGACAAGAGCGATCTAATGAAGCCTCAGCATCTTTTATACCTGCCAGGAAATCAGAAGACAATGACTGCTGTGACTAAGGCACTTAGTGACCAGCCAGGGCCCGCGTATTCTATAGGATTCCTACGTCTGATGGCAAGCCTGGCAGCAAGAAGTCTCTTAAAATAGGGTTGGTACTCTGTATAAAAAGGCTTGCACGTACTGTACAGCAGACGTCTATTTAAAGTCAATCGGGAGCAATTAAAAAGGAAATGACTGGGTTAGTTGCTAAATGTGATTTACACTGCCGCCACCGTGGATATTAGCCAGCACTCTTTTTATACTGACGGAAATTCCAATACTATTGATCACATGCATAGTACACAATTAGGTGGATTGTAAATACATAATAAGTGCTATTGCTAACCAACTCACAGATGAAACTCAGGTTGTACCTTGCCTTTAATCACATCATTTCTCAAGCAGCACAGTGGCACGGTCTTCTTGGATATAGACTCACCTCAGATGTGTACGTTGAAGGCCTCCCATTCTGAGGCTCTGAAATCCAGCGTCATGCTTAAAGGTGTCCGGGATCTCACCCTGAAGGTAGAGGAGTGTTATGTCCATGATCGCACTTCTCTTAAATCTGTTGATAAGTTTGATTTGCAACTCACCGTCCATTTAATGTTGAGCAATATGGGTGATGGGTCTGTAGGAGTATGTGGGCTAGCATGCATTCTTAAAAACTGCATGCTCAGTGTTGCAGGCAAGGTTATAGTCAATTCTGAAGGTGCTGTACTGTGCTGTAAGATGAATAAGTATTAATTTGCCCAGGATTGTTATGGTCCCAGATATTGAGCATTTCGAAATGTTCTAGTTCAGAGGCCATCTTAGCCGTGGCAGTGGATGGATGATGGTGGATGGTGTGGGGCTTTCGGTCACAAGACAGAAGAAACTCTGTTTTCCAGATCATCAGCAACATGTTTACTCGAAGGAGGTTACGACCACATCTAAGAAACCAGGATTGTGATAGTTTGTGGAATAATTATTGATTAAAGATAACTTAATAAAATGCACCACTTGTAGTTACATATCTGCTAGGATTACCATTAATCTCCTGGAGTTTATGAAGTCTACTAAGGCCCGATGTCTGCTCAGAACTGAGTGTTGCTTGTAACTCATACCAATGTATGTGCTGCACGTCACTGCATATGCTGCATGCATGCATCATGTTGTCCACTTCCATCCGATGACTCATTGCTAATTACTTCCTTATTGTCTGAGTATTATGCAATCTGCACAAAGAGATACAAAAGACGAGCAATTGTAATCAAAGGCCGCACAGTGAGTTGGACGTTATCTTCAATTATTCTTCACTGAGTCGATGTTAGCTTGTTCAATGCTTCATTTATTTACATTTCGTTAGTTCAACAATTCATTTAAACAATCCGCTGTCAAGACATGTTTCTTTTTCTCAACTAAAACCTGGCAACTTAAAATCTTCTATTATTGTTGATCACCAGATGTATTTCAAATAAACTGTCCTTCGTCAAGGGACATTTTTCTCTCAATGCTGCAATGCAAAATATAACTGATTTTAACGTGAGGAAGCTTGATATATGTTAGCAGTGAAAATACATGTCCCTTAACCGAGTAAAGTGGAACAAAAGAATCATGACAATGTGATGAATGTTCCCTTGTTCCTTTATCCAAGTGGGTTCACAATATTGTTTGTTCACCAACAAAATAAACGCCTTTTTCAACGTGTGTCTGGTTACAAGTGCAGCCTGAGTCCATGAAATAAGTGAAATACACTGCAATAACTTAAAAACCATGTAATTAATGTGTTAGTGATAAGTGATCACAACATCATGCTTGTCTCAATCCGTTATATGTGTGTATAGTATGATAGCTATATGCTCAACACCTGCGGTATCACCACATTCAGATCTATTAATGCAGTAATATGTACACCTATTCCATTCGTGAATTGTACTTTTAGAAGAAATACAAAATAAAAGTGCTCTTCCTTCATTTTCGTGTGTCCGCGTACCAAATGCACTTTTTCGCAAATTATAAATCCAAGTGATAGTGTAAATGATGGCGTTACACGTATGTATCTGTATGTATTTAAACACCTGTGTCTAAGTGAACACATGATATGAATGCGGTGTCATGTTTGAGAGGGTAAACTCTGATATGCTGTGTGCAATATCATCAAGGGATCATCATAGCGACCTCAGTCAATGTAATTGTTTCAAACTGACGAAGGACTTGCTTTTGATGAAATTTGGAGTGCCTTGGGATCTAGAACTAAATAAAACCGAAATCTTCACAAGCATCTTTTTCCAGTGGGTGAATGAGACAATGTGTTAAAACAGCACATGCCAACAACCCTAATATATACGCCTAATATATACGCCCTGCTACATCCCAAGTTACATAGGAAGGTGTGTATTACCTTCCAGTATGCTGTGGACACCAGCATGACAGTTTAGCCTCTGGTTCCAAACAGTGAACAAAGTTGTACAGAGAGCTAAGAGCTAAAATGTGTTTCGCCCCATCCTGGCATGCAGACTAGGGGCATTCTCAAGGCAGCAATTGTGTGTATAGGCCATGGAAAGTTCAATGCAGTCTCAAATGGCTACAAGTTCACTGTGGTTCTGATTGGCGAAGTCAACTTGACAACAAGGGACTTGTAGCCATTTAAGAACGCATTGAACTTTTCACGACTAATACACAGATTCGACCTTCTAGAATTCCGACTTTGAATAGGCCCACATACTCACTGCCTTGAGAAAGCCCAAGGCCTGTGCACCAGGAAGGGGGGAAACACGTGTTCACTGTTAACTCTCCGTAGAACTTTTGTTAGAAATTGGGTTTCTGGTTGACAGAGGTATGCACCCTATTCAAGCAGGAAACACAATCCTAGTAAGGGTAAGCCACCAACAAACCCTAAATTAACCTGTGCTCACCCCCTGGTAGCTTGCACAGAGCAAGCAGGCCTAACCTAAGGGGAAATATGTAACAAATTTATGTAACACTTCAAACAGTAAAACAGTGAAAACACCACACAAAACGATACCACACCTGGTTAGAAAAATAGAGCTTAATTTAATAAACAAGACCAAAATGACAAAAATCCAATTAGTAGGAAAGGTGATATTAATTTTTAAGCACTAAATGAAATTGGAATGCTCACAAGCTTAAAGCGCCACCCGGGGCTAGCTGATCACACTAGATCAGGGAAAATCCAAACAGTCAGGCTGACCACCATGGAGCGTGGGTCAGAAACACAGACCAACCTTGGCTGGCTGAAAAAATGTGCCTTTGATCTTAAATGTATCAACTTCGAAGCTGAGATGTGGGGAGCAGAGGACGCAATGCATCATCATTGATCCTTTTGATGTAGGTGCTTCATCGGTTCTGAGCCGCACAAAGTCGGACATGTGTCGGAAACTGGAGATGATATGTCGTGCAAACGGTGATGCGGTGTCCGTGATCCTCGTAGTGTCTGCGATCCTCAGGTGAGAGCTGATGCATCGCTTTTGAGGGAGATGGACCGGTTCTGATTGGCGCAATGGTTTTGATGCACAGGCTCTGGTACTTACAGCACTTCATACCAACTTCCAAGGGCCCAGGACTGGAGTGACACCACTTGACAAGGCAAGACTTTCAGCAAGGAAAGTCCAGGTGCTGTTGCATGAGGATGAGAAGTCTTTGATGTCCCTAATACTTACAAAAGCAGGCAAACCAAAATGCCCTTGGTGTCACTCTGGTTTTAAGTGGGATGGCCCAGTCCTACCATAGCAGGGCAAAGGGTAGCAGGCAGCAGGGCAGAACAGGAGAAAATCAGTTCTTTCAGAGCAGCAGTCCAGAGTGGCAGTCCTTGTTACAGCACATTAGTCTTTCCTCCTGGCTGAGTTCTTCACAGGTCCATTAGTTTACTGAGTTGGTGAGTTTTGAGGTCCATTTCTTACATCCAGTGGTGCCTCTGAAGTGGGAGAGACTTCAAAGAAGTCTTTGAAGTGCAAAGAGGTCCTTCCTTCTTGCCCTGGTCCCAGACTCACTATAGGGGGGTATGCACCCATTTGTTTGGGGTCAGGGCACAGCCTATTCAGGTATAAGTGAGAAAGTGCTCAGCTCCACCCCCCCATCAAGCCAGGTAATGGCCCATTGAGGCCCATCAAGTCACACCTAAGATCCCAATGTGTGTGGCTGTCTAGAGGGAATACACAAAGACCAGTAATCAGAGGCAGGCTGCAGGCACACAGGACTACAGGCAGGAAAATGCTAACTTTCTAAAAGTGGCATTTTCAAAATTGTAATGATAAGTTCGACTTTGACATTCAGAGGATTTATCATTACAATTCCATAGGTTTCAAACATGACTGATCTGTCCCCTCTCAATCAGGAATTATAGTTTATTAAATGTAATAAGGAATGCCCAATGTAATACTATGAGAGAGGTAGGCCACACAGTAGTAAAAAATGAATTTGGGAGTTTTTCTGTATCAGGACATGTACTACTTAAAAGCATGTCAGTCCTTTTCATTACATAGCACCCTGCCCTAAGGGCTGTCTAGGACATACCTTATGGGTGACTTCAATGAAATGAAAAGGGAGTTTAAGGCTTGGCAAGGGGTTTTAAATGCCAAGTAGACACAGCAATGTGACACTTCAATTAGGCTGCAGTGGCAGGCCTGGAATATGTTTAAAGGGCTACTTAAGAGGGTGGCACAATTAGTGCTGCAGGCCCACTACTAGCATTTCATTTACAGCCTCTGAGTGCCTGTAGTGTACTTTACTAGGGATGTATAAGTAAATTATTTATGCCAATTGGGTATATGCCAATCGCAACCATGTTTAATGAGAGAGCACATGCACTTTAGAACTCTTTAGCAGCAGTAAAGTGCCCAGAGTTTCTAAAGCCCAAAAAATGAATTCCGCAAGAAGTGAAAGGAAATTGGCAAAATGTTTGGGGGAATCTGTCGGAAATCTCACCTGGATTTTCTGCAGGAGGTAGAGGAGGTAACAATGTTAGAACCCAACGTCCCTATCAATTGAGATGACCTAACAAAGGTCAAAGTCTACCTTGACCAAAGGGAAAGAGGAGACAGGAGGTAAAAAAAAGAATATGGCCACCGATGTCGATTCTGAGGGACATGTGCCTTTCGGAACCCGTCTAGATTCTTCCTGTGCAAATAACCAAAACAGTTGTTAAACAATGATGCTCAGACAGTTTCTTTTTTGAAAAACATCTGCTAAACAATGTATGTTCTAATACCTGCAGTGTTTCCCTCTTCCGACTAGGGTACAGGCAACATGAACAACTGGAAAACCAAATTTCTAGAACTATGAAAAAAGAAAAGAAAATATCTAAAGTAGTTATGATACAATATCTCTATCCCTCCTAAGCTATGGGTTAACAATATGCACAGCATACCTTGAATGCTAGTCCATTCCTCCTATGTTAGACTCATATGGCTGCAAACAACGTGACAAGACCATCATAAACATACTCAGTGCATTGCTTCATGCACTTATAAAACAGTCAATTAAGAAAATAAAAAAATATTTGAAAATGAAAATTTGCCTGAAATATGTAAGTGTGCAGAAATATTAATGTGGTTACTGGTTAACAAATCTCATTGATACAGTTAATATGTTTTATTTTCTCTTGCAGAGAAAAATATTGGGCACCACCTTCCAGTACCGAAATAACAGAGGAGTCCACAATCAGATAAGTATGAACAGTGTTTAAACGTAGAATGCCTTGCACGGAAAGTGTGTTACCCAATTAAGTTCCCATTTACATGGTTCTTTAAAGTTCTTTCTTTTACCTTCTTTTCTTTGCAGGTGCATTGTGAAGGAGCTTCCACAGAATAAAGAAAGGCAGTCCAGAAGCAACGAAGCACAACACAAGGAGCCTGACACGAAAAGTCTTCAGAGACCACCGAACACACAAGAAGGACCCAGAACAAGGTAGGAGACGCAACAGCAGGATGCAGCTGACTCAGAACAACCAGAACAAAAAACAGCTTCTTGCCCGTCGACTCCGGTGTTTTTGCTGAGGTGCTCCACCCACTCCGCAGCCAAAGGCGATACAAACTGATGATTTTTCTAACCTTTTTTTTAAAAAAAGGGCAGGAATCTATAATTAGACCCCAAGTGGGCCAGGTCCTCCCATTTAGGGCTCCTACTAGCCTGGGGACTGTCACCTCCCTGGGCTGATCAGAAAGAAAATAGAAGGGGGGTTGCAGGACCCCCCAAAGCCCTGGGGACACCCACTTCCCCAGGGCAAAATTATGTTTTAATATGGGGGAGGGCCTATGGCCTCTATCAGAGCCCCAGGGACCGGCACCCACCTAACTAAGAAGTTTGTGCAGGGAGGCACCACAGCCCACCGCAGCCCTAGGGACCGGCATCTCCCCAGGGAAATTTATTTAAATTGAGGGGGGCTCGCACCCCCCTAACCCCAGGGACAGCCACTTTCCTGAGGCTGCAATAAAAGAATGAAGGGGGTCAGTTACAACCCCTGGGGACCACCACCTCCCTGGGGCAAACTGAACGTTGGAGGGGGCTGCGCTGTCCCCCCTTGTCGAGCCACAGATTGCCCTGGGGACCGCCACCCCGGGGGCCAGCTCCCGCTATGTTCCTCCATAGTGCCGCTCACCACCACACATGCAGCAGAATACTGTTGTTTAGTCCCAACCGCTGGTTGCGCAGAGCCATCGGTATACATGACCACTTGATATTGGTCAATAGGCAATGTGCCAGCAGGAACTGGGTACTCTATTTCATATTGAAGAAATTCTTGAGTCTGCAGTGTAGGGTCAAATATGTAATCTACATCAGTGGCTGTCAAAGACGTAGCCCTTTGTATCCATCGCGGGTGTAAAGCTTTCGAATTAGGAACACTCGCTTTTGTAACAGCCTCTAAGGCCGGAATCGGGGAAACGACAATGATGCGTTGGCCCTGGGCAAGCGGTCTCTCTTTAATCACAGCCATCTGTACTGCAGTGAGTATTTTCTCAGTCTGTGCAAATCGCTGTTCTGCAGCAGAATACAAGTGGGACTTGTATGCAATCGGGACTGTCTCACCCTCATTAAAGGTGACATACGTAAACCCAACAGCCCCAGGTATCACCCTGATGACTAAATGTGTCTTATTGTCCCGTGTGTGTAAATGTTTAACTGCTAAGAGATCAGTCTGTAACTCTCGCAGTATGTGTGTATGCTCAATCCTCCAAAATCTACTCGAAAAATTCGGGCGAATCAGTTCGTATAAGGGTTTTATACGCGTAGCATAGTCAGGAATGTAAGTTCTGCCAAAATTCAGATACCCCAACAATGACTGGAGCTTCCGAACCGTATTAGGAGGCTGCAATAAAGCACATTTCTCCAAAAAATGTGGTGCTAGGCTCTTGCCCTCACTCGATAACTCATATCCCAGTAAAATGACGCTGAGGAAGGCAATCTTTGATTTCTTAAAATTAAACTTATAGCCAATATCAGCAAATCCCACAACAATGCGCGATACGTGCCTTATATGTTGCAGAATCTCATCGTCTGTCAGATATATGTCATCAACATATGATAACGCTTCAGGGTCCAACTCGTGCAGCATTTCAGTCACACGAGCCGAAAACAGTCCTGGGCTGTTCTTATACCCCAGAGGCAAACAACAAAATTTTTTCTGAGAGCCAAACGCACTGAAACTGGTATAGTCCCGACTTTCGGGCGCTATATTTTGGCAGAAAAATCCATTAGAGATATCCAACGTTGTTTTGTATTTCTTACGCACTATATTGTTCATAAGCACTGCGCTATGTGAATTCTGTATTGCATATGTGCGTGTGTGACTATTCAAATGTCTGTAATCCACCAGTATCCTATATGAATGGTCCGGTTTAGCAACCGGAAATAAGGGATTATTCATCGGCGAGACACAGGGCTCAATTACACCCTGGTACTCCAATTGTGTAAGAATTTTCCGAACCGATGCCCTTGCCTCAAATTTAATAGGATACTGCGGCTGTGGCTGAGGTGTGCCCTTTATTGGAATTACATGATAAGGTGATTGTCTATCCCACCCCACATTATTTCTTTATAGGGCGGGAGCCTGTGCTAGAGCCCATGTTTTACCATAGGACTCCGCTAGCTCTCTCGGAACAAGTGGTGAGAAGGAAGGTACTATAACATCCTCCCCAACCGGACAGTCGCGAACAAAGTCAGGTGGCCAATCCTGTTCGGCCAACAGAACATCATATGATTTTACCACATGGTCCCAAAAGATGGCGTGTACAATGCGGTCAATGTCCCCTTCTAATCGTAGAGTCACTTGATATACTCTATCAGGATCAGAGACTCGCATATCCGCCGTTTCGACTTGTATGAAGTCATCAGTTGCTTTCACCTCCAGATGCTCTAGAAGACTCCGGCGAACTATTGTGACCTCTGCCGCGCTGTCTAACAGTGCTAACGCCCATGTCTTGTTCGTCAAGAGAACTCTCTTCTTGAGCAGCATGTCTAACTGAGACTGCTGCCACTTTCTTCTTTTTAAATTGCTGTTTTTGTTGCAGCGGTTTCTCTTCTTGTTTAACAGAAACCTCCGCTGAGCGTTGTGAATCCTGTCTCGGTTTCACGTACTCCGTCCTCCGCTCTGACCGCCCACCTCTCTCACTTATCTTCTCTGAGGAGTCCTGAAAGGAACGAGATTGGCGTGTATCAGTATATTGATATCTATCAGGCGTCTTCAAATTATCCCTATTCCTGAGATTATACCTATTCTGGGGGGGTCTCCATTTGCGGAGACTGTCCCCCATCTTTTTTAGGTGTTTGCTGTTTCTTTTCCCAGCGCTTTTTTGTACCCTCAGGTAGCTGTTGCTTAGCATTATCTTTATTATTTTTACCCTGCAATTGGGGTTTCTGCGGTCTAGCCCCTAGGCTATCGCGACCAATACTTGAATATGTCTCAGTTATTATTCTCGGAAGTTCCTGCTCTTGATCAATCTGCGGAACATCCCGAAGACGCATTCGCACTGCTAGTGCTACTGCCTCTCCCTTGAAATTACTCAAAATAATAGAAGAAACCGCAGCAAAATTGCCCATTAACTGCATGCCCAAATCTAAGGCAGGGGCAGCCCCATATTCATCTTGAATTTGTTTAAGCACTTTCGGTAAATTAGCTAAAGTCGGCGTACCGTGTTCTGTAGTGTAGAGCGCGGCAAGCACCGTGCCCCAGGTATTACAAAGGTCCACCGGAGGAGCCATCCCATATGGCAAACACATCGTCAAAATTCTATGTTTATCCTGAGGTCCCGTATGGGGAAATATTGCTTCCAGCGTATTAATTTTTTGCGCCAGCCAAAATGGAGTCTCCTCACGTTTAGCCGGTACCTTACCCATAACTGAGTGTACAGTGGCCGGATTGATTCCTGGAACCACTGCTTGTGGGTGCGCCGGAGCAGCACGCGCGCATTAGTATTTAATGTCTGCATTACAAACTGAACCAGTCTTCTGTATGTTGTTGCTAAGTCTATATATAAACGACGCACATCAGCCACTGCCAAATTTGCAACCGCAGGATATGGTGTGTAAGTAGCCAATAAAGGCCAGGTCGGACCATCATTACTCAACGGACCTAACCTCACTTGTGCTACTGTATGTGGGAGGGAGCCATCAAGCCAATTATGGTGTTCTTGATAATATAGAGGTATCTCTAAGTAAGCGTAAGCCCTGTATTGTCCAGGGACATTCGCAACAGTGTATTCGTGAAAAGTATTTGTACCCCCACCAACTGCTGGAAATGCGACCCAAGAATAAAAAAGTTCTGTCCTATAGGCTGCATGGGCATCCACCACAAAAGTGACTGGACCCCCCTGGACTGTCAGTCCATGTGCTATCAGATGTCCTATGAGCGGGTGACGCATATTGATTGCTATATTCACTACATTAGGATTCGCCATTTGTAAAAAATAGCACTAGGTCAGAGAAGGCACACTAATATCTGGGTTTTTCCTTTCAAAGTTCAAGCTTGAACAACCAACCACTAAGCAATAGGACGTACCTATCCCGTGGTGGCGGAAACCCTCAGCCCCACGGACGTCTCCGCGTACGGAACCGAGGAGTCAAAATATATATGAGACCGAGAGAGTCAGTCGGACCTAAACATTAGAGCCAGACCAATCGTTGGCGGCACCATGTCGCGTGGGCTCTCATTATCCTAAATGAGACTACTGGATTTCTAGGCAGCAGGATCGATAGCGGTGTGGGGGACTGAGTCTGACCCACTTGTAAAGAACTCTGTCACCCTAAATCCGGTGTTTGCTCCGGCTAACTAGCAGTGCCTCATTTCTCCCAGGGGGAAGAAATGATTAGGCAGCCGAGCGCATGACATCTTTGGAACTTCTCAGGGAAGTCGTGGTCACTCAGATCCAAACCAACTCTCTCATTTACAATATGGTCTCATTTACAAATGACAAAGACTGTATAAGTTTTATATAATGTTTTAATAAAACAACTGTATTTTAGATAATAAGGCGTGAGCCGCAATAACCAGAACAATATAACATAGTAGGATTGAAATAGTTACCAGGAGAGTAAAACATAAGAACAAAGCTATCATATTGCCTAACAGTTTCTACTCTCCCTCTGCTTGTTCTATATTAGAGCACAGCATGTTAAGCTTCTAGCTTGCCTTTCTGAATCACTGGGGAGACATAAGCCCTCATACCTGAGCAAAGGCCTGTGATCTGGTTCAGCATCTGCAACGAGGCAGTCAGCGTCTAGCTGTGGGTCTCTGGTCGGAATCTCCCTCTTGCATGTATTGGGACAAGGAAGTGATTTTATAACTAACATGTCATCGTGATCACAAAATGTCCCTACGCAGGAATGCCAAATCTAAACTCCTACCACGTCTATCAGCAATGTACCAGACTGTATCCTTAACTGAAGCACAGAGTGAATATGTTATGAAGAACTCCAGTGCTGAAGTAGGCAAAACAGTGTGATATGAATAAAAAACAACACCGTAGAACTGGCTATTTGAAAAATAACAGTACGAAGCCTAATAAAAAGCATTTAGAGCAAAGTGCACAGAGGCTCTAAGCTGTCAGCAAATGAATAAAATACATTCAGTGCAAAGTGCACAAAGGCCTAAAGCCTGAAGCTAATGCGCAAAGTATACGTAAAACTAACCACACTACACCCTCCCCCGGGACACAGCTGTTTGCTGTGACTTGGTGGGAACTTTGACAGTTCCTGCAAAGTTACAGCAAACATTCCACTTGCAGCAAGTGAGAGCTGTTTGACAGCTCTCACTTGCTGCAAGCGAAGGTTTCCTCTGTTTCCCTACCTGTGGACAGGGAAACAGAGGAAGCAACTGCTCTCACAGAGAGGGAGCTGCATGTTTGTCTATGACAGCAATGTCGGCTCCTGAAGGAGGTGGGGAGCCGACTGGGACCTCAGGGGTTGGGGTCCCCGGGGCCAAAGTCCACCTGGGGTGGGGGAACACTTGACCCCTCTCACCCTCAAAAAATATTAGAAGACTGGGCCAGTGTGGCTATGCTGCTCATTTCATAGAAATTAAACATCAACAGGAAGCACTTACAAATATAAAGGTAGCAGGTGCCCCAGCTGAAGTTCCACTTCCCTTAGGCTGCAATGAAAGAATGAAGGGGGTCAGTTGCGAAAGGACAAATTATCCTAACTCCTGGGCTTGGCAAAGGAAAGCAAGTGTGTTTACTTACCTATTCCATTTTGTAAAATGATCTGAAATCCTTTGTGGAGGTGAATGCATCCTTCATCTATTGGAGCACAATCAGACACTGTCACACCCACGTAGATCCTCTCATACCCAGAGAGACACTCTGACAGCCACTGTCACATCAAAAGACACACCCTCACACCTATTCTCACACCCAGAGAGACAGGCTCGACAGCTGGGGTTGGGTGGTTAGACAGGTTGGCCAGAGAGGCTGGCCGCAGCCCGTGCGCGGCACTGGATTGGGTGGATATAGGGGGGATGGAAGCAGGGACTGGTCACAGGCCATATGGGACACTGGGTTGGGGTGTTATAGGAGGATGGCCACACGGCCTGCCTCCCGTCTCATGGCCTGGCAAAAGGCAGAGCACGGCGTTGGTTGGATTAACTTATAGTAATGAAAATTACTTTACGTTAAAAATACATCAAAATTCACAGAAGAAAACAAAGGTTACTGGCACGTTGTAGTTAGGAAATAGAATTAAAAAAAACTTAGAAATTCACTTAAAAAACAAAGGTTACAGGGACGTTATAGTTAGGTTCTGAATTTACTCGCACAAAAACATAGAAATTCAGCAATTATAGTTAGAGTCATTTAAAATAACCATAACTCACGGCCTAAGGCAAATATAACTTCTGCCCTCACCATGCACTGCTAATTACCCCAGATATTACAGCACTCATGACAACTTTTATTACATCAATAAAAATATCAATGACACATTCACAGCCAAATTATTGAAGAAAACAAATTTGCATGGCTGGGGTAGGAGTTATAGTTACCTTAGGCCACGAGCTATAGTTACTTGAAATAACTCTAACTATAATTGCTGAATATCTATGGTTTTGTGCGAGTAAATTCAGACTCAACTGTAATATCCCTGTAACCCTTGTATATATAGGGACCATGTTTCCATAGAAAAAGCATTTTTTGACATGCCTATGTATTTGGCACCGTTTGATGAATCTTCATGAAATTTTCTGAAAAAAAGTGACCTAGTGATTCTTGTTGTGCAGGGGAAGTTTCAGGGTGATTCGTCAAGCGTGGGCCGAGAAAAAAGGAGCTAAAAAAAGTAACATTTTCCATGTTAATTCCCATAGGACCTGTCAACACATATATAGCCCGAACCACTGGATGGAATTACACCAAAAATGGCAGAAAGCTAGCTGCCGGTACGCAAATCCATGCAGTAGTTGAGGAGATATTTAAGGGCAAATAAATTTGTATATCTCTAGCCACAGATAATTCGCGAAATACGCATGCGAAAAGAAGCATTGCAATTGGCTGACCGCAACCTGACTAGATAGTTGCTACCACCATTTGATTTCATGGGACACTGTCCCAGGGGGTGGAAATTCAAATTGAAAGTGGCATAAGGGCTCAGGTTGAAGGTACCCTCAACCCAGGAGTTTGATACAGGTGTGTTTTAGAGATAAATTACAAGTAAATATAATTTTCACAAATTATTTGCAAAATATTCGCGATTATGGAAAATTTGAAAGAAAACCCACAGACTCATTCATACACTAATTCATTCACTCATACACACACTTAGAGGTTCAGGCGCCCAGCCAGACACCCACTCAGACACTCACGCATGCACTCAGATCCACTCATAGACTCACATACCCACAAACACATCCACTGACAGTGACAGACCCTGTGGCCAACCTGCTTGGCGCATTGCCAAAGGCCATGCTGGCTGTGAGGTTAAAAGGGCTTGGCTGAAAGGTCTGGCTGCAAGGCCAGGCCTTGTAACCAACCCCCGCCATGCACAGCCAAAGGCCATGCGCAGCGAGGGTTGGAATAAAGTATAGTACTTAAAATTACTTTACATTAAAAAAACATCGAAATTCACAGAAAAAAACAAAGATTACAGGGACGTTATAGTTAGGTTCAGAATTCACTCGACAAAAACCCATAGAAATTCATCAATTATACTTAGAGTTCTTTTAAATAATGATAACTCGCACCCTAAGGTAATTAGAACTCGCGCCTTTGCCGTGCACAGCTAATTACTCCACATATTATGTCATTGATGAGGTCTTGTATGGCATCTTTGATATCACTGCAATTTTTGCAATAACATTACTGCTAAGAAAACTGTGCATGGGAAGGACGCAAGTTATAGTTACTTGAAAGAACTCTAAGTACAACTGCTGAATTTCTATGGTTTTGTAAAAGTAAATTCAGAACCTAATTATAATGTCCCAGTAACCTTTGTTTTTTTCAGTGAATATATATTTACATATATTACCTACTGGCGGTCGCCAGTAGCTAGTTATAGTTTTTCATGCTGCGGGCTTCCGCGGCGTCCTCTGTTCGGGCCGCGGTGGGAGCCACGGTCCGTTTTCCCGGCCGTGGGGCTTGCGTGGCCTTTTTACTCGGCTGCGACTCGCGTTGTTGCCTGTGGCGAGGTCGGAGGCCCGCGGTTGGGCGTCAGGCCTCACCACGTTCAATTCGCGGTGTGAGTTTTCGCCACGGGGTATCTGCGTCCCCACCCCGGCCCTTCACTTACCTGGTGCCCTGTTCTAGGGCTATTTCTTTCTTCCCTTTTTTCTTCTTTTCTTGTTCCTAGTGGGGCCATATTCTCTTCTTCCCAGCATGCCCTTTCTTCTTGTCTTTTCCCTGCATGCATCTGGTTCTCTTTCTAATATGGTGCCTTCTTCTACCTTGTTCTATAGTCTTCTTCCCAATCCAAAATGGCGTTCTTGCTTCTTCCTGCATGTCGCTTCCTGCTAAGGGATATATAAGGTTCTCCTTGCGTTGCAACACTTCTTTTGGTGGTGATCACGCTCTGGCTGTTTTTTCTCTGATTCCAGTTTTTGTTCCTGTTTCTTCCAGCTTTTACAGTTATTCTTTTTCTTGGTGTTAGAATTCGGATTTTTTACTTGTCCTTTTTTCTTCTGTTCCAGGGAGTTCCTGTCAAAGAGGTTTTTTCCCTTAGCAGTTTTACCTCTGGGACTCCTTCTGGAGGGCACGGACTGTTGTGACTTACCGTTATCAGCAGCACCGTGGCTACCGGAAAGGGTCGCCCCTACCTCGGCCAGAGCAAGACCTGCAAGAATAGAGGTCGCACTTCAGCCCCAGCTGACAAAGGCAGTAAGCGAAGAGTAGATTGTGACATAGTTAGGACCTAGTTTCCATAGAAAAATCTATTTTTTGCTTGCCTTTGTCTTTGGCGCCGCTTGACGATTCTTCACAAAATTATCCCAAAAAATTCAACTGTGACATCGGCTGCTGTCTGGAAAATTTCAGAGTGATCTGTCAAGCAGGGGCCAAGATAAATGGGGGATGAAATTTAGAGTGTTTCCAATGGTAATTCACATAGGAAAAATTGAAGTGATAACGCAAAAAATCACTGGATGGAATTACACCATATTTGGCAGGAAGGTAGCTCTTGGTCCAAAAAGAGCCCTATTTTGTTATTTGGTGTAAATCCCTTCAGAAGTTTTTGAGAAATTTAAGAAAATCCAAATTTGTATATATAGGGAGGTGAGAGATTTGCAACCCCTTCTGATCTCGTTCTGAGATCTGATTGGTTGATAACACTTCAAAACAGAAGTGTTGTCAGCAAATCTTGGGACTTGGCTGACACCGAGTCCCAGAAAAAAATAAAAATAAAAATACAAAAAGGTCCAAGGTACAAACACCCTGACCCCTTAGCCCTGGTGGCGGGGTCCCAAAGTGACCCCCTCCCCCCCACAAAGTGCTAAAAAGCATTTTTTAAATTTTACGGTCGGATCTGTCGTTAAAGGAAAAAAAAGAAAATTAATAGTGGCCTTTCACGCTTCGTTATCTTAAGGCTCATCGGTGGCCCAAGTCTCGGGGCATTTATTTTGAAATGCAGAGGGTCTCGTGGGCCCCTCCCTCTGCCCTGGGGACAACCACCTCCCCGGGGCTTATACTTTACATATGGGGTGGGGCGCTTGCCCCCCGCTGCCCTGGGGACCGCCACCTCCCCAGGCCTGTAATGATACGGGGGTGTCTGGCCCCCTCTGGCTGTCCTGGTGACCACCATCTCCCTGGGGCTTCTAGATAGATATATGGGGGGACCCTGGCCCACCAAACCCCGGGGACCACCACCTCCGGGGAGAATAGGAATCAATGGAAAGATGGTCCCTTTCGGACCTCCACTAGCCCTGGGGACCCCCACCTCCCTGGTGCTATCTTAACGTTAGAGGGGGGGTCCCCTTATGAAGCCACAGATGGCCCTGGGGACTGCCACCCCCCAGGGTGGGCTCCTGCTATGTCCCAGGGTGCCCACCCCGGGATATTGCTGTTTGCTGTGACTTGGCTGCAGTTCTGCAGCTAAGCCACAGCAAACACTTTGCGTTTTGACAACGAGACCTTTAAAGCAAGGTCCCGCTGTCAAAATCAGAAGTTTCATCTCTGTTCCCTGCACGCGTGCAGGGGACAGAGATAAAATGATTCAGCAAGCAGGGAGCTGCCACTTAAAGCAGCTCCATGCTTGCTTAAGCAATGGGAATGTGGGGGAGGCCTTGAGCTTCCCCTGTGGTCCCAGATAGCCTGTAAAGGGCTTGTTTTGAAATTGTTTTCCCTTGAGGGCTCCTCCATGGTCCCAGATAGCCCTTAAAGGGCAAAAAAGAAAGAAGCCTGATAAATAAAAAAATAGTTAGCTTAGCATGAATGTCAAGAACTTTCACACTGAGCGCTGAGGGTCTGAGTCCAGCAGGACTCGTTTCCCTCTTTTTTTTTATTACAAATGTTTAAATAAAATCTTAAAGGTGATTTCATTAAAAAAAAAAAAAAAAAGACATTTTCATTTTTATATCAAACAAAAATATGTCATTCTAAATATATCATACATTCAATGCCTTAAAAAAGTCTCTTTCTGTCTCCCTCTCACTCTCTTTCTCTCTCTCTTTCAATCTCCTTCTGCCACTCATACACCACAGAGACACTTATGCACCCACTCAGACACCCACTCAGACACCCACGCACCCACTCGCAGACCCACTGAGACCCCCTTGCACCCACTCACAGCCCCAGTCAGACACTCACACACCCACTCACTCACGCACCAACTCACAGACTCACTGACACCCTCATGCACCCACTCTAAGACCGGCGCACCCACTGACACACTCACTCAAACACTGATGTACACACTCGTGCCCTAGGGTAACTTTAAATTGTGCCCTCCCCATGCACTGCTAATTAACCCACAAATTTGATGAAAAAACTGTGCATGGCTGGGGCGCGAGTTATAGTTACCTTCGGGCACGAGTTATAGTTACTTGAGGTAACTATAACTGTTGAATTTTCATGGTTTTGTATGTCTGAAATGTGAGCCTAACTATAACGTCCCTCTAATCTTGTTTTTTTCAGTGAAAACATATATATATATATATAGATAGATAGATAGATAGATAGATAGATAGATAGATAGATAGATAGATAGATCACATCCTTAAGGCTGCCACCTACGGTACTGATGAAGTACAGATACAAGTAGTAAGATGAACATTCAACAATATATAACAATATGTTTGCAGTTCCGAGGATGGTCTCACCACCCCAATTGCATTTATTTTCTTGCTCATGTTCAGGGCATGTACTCCTCCTGGTAGACACTCAAGTTTCATTGATCCTGTTCTATTTCTGATGCTGTGTTTTATCTGTGCCAAGAGATTACCAGATATTTGCAAGCATTCAAAAGAACATGGTGTGCTTCTCACACAATCTGTTAGGAAGTTGCTGAACCATGTGCTCAGTATCTGGTTAAGTGCCTAGAGTGCCTAGATTGCATTGGTGTTTCAGTGCCTGTGGCCCCCAAAAGAGCATTCCATGAGCAGCATTGAGTGCGAAGGCAGGCAGCAGAGTGAACAATATTAAACTGGGGCTTCTTCTTTGTGTGCCAAACTGACACGAGCTTCAAACCTGGAAACTGCCCCTCCTGAGAAGGTGGTCTGGCCAAATGTTCACAATCCAAGGTGAAGTAAAGTTTTTTCCTGGGATGCCAGTTCGAGTTTGAATCAGATATACTTATATAATAATAATAATAATAATAATAATAATACAAATATATTTTTCATCGGGTTCTTTCTCCCTTTGCTGCTATTTTTGTATCTGACTTTTGCTTCTTGCTGGTGTATCATCTACCACGTCTACTATTCTTTTTTCGCTCTTTCCTCTGCCCTGATGTCAGAGGGAGTTTGATGCTTTACAATACCTTCTTCATTAATATTCGCCTTCAATCAAGAGCTACATGATTGTCAGGATGTGTTTTTCCTCGTAATTAGGCCCCTCTTAAGCAGATACTTGACACCTTTCACATTTACTAGCAAGAGCAAGGTTCAGCAGGGCTCCTGAGAAGAGGACTTCTTTCCTTGGGCAATCAAGAACAAGACACAACAGAATTTCTCAGCGTCCAACACTTGACAGATTGCCAAGTCAATGACTCCTTACATTTGAATATGTCAGTGATCCTTCCCAGGACATAACACATGATTTATAACAGTTACACCTAGAATATTTGGCGCTAGAGCAGACCTTGGTATTAAGGTCTACAGATAGCCCAGTAGTCCCTTCAAGTGGCCAACATCTTTCTGTGGGTTCAGTGAAATATAGATGTCTGATTTCCTTACCCCTCAATTTAACTTTCACCCTGCACAGTTTACCCAAGATAGTGTAAGGGTGACTGTTTGACTTACTCAATCTGCATTGGGCTATGCAATTTCTTCAATGACTAATTCAGTTGCTTGTTGAAGATATGATACTTGTAAGAAGATGGCTGAATATACTAATCTGGAGTATTATGTTGAGGAAGGATTATGCAGCAAAAATGAATGGATGGTTCATTTTTGTCAATTGGTAGCTAAAACTATCGGTGTTGAACGAATTCAGATGACTGTTTGTCATTGTGATTTCTAGGAATAAATTAACGCTGCGTTCAAACTTTTGCAACATCCTACTTCATTTGCAGTACAGTGTCAATTCGGGGCTCTTGATTGAACACAGATTACAAGGAAGGCGAGAGGAATGAAGAACGTCCAAAAAAAAACTATTGTAACATTTCCTGAGTTTTTTCGTCTAGTCACACAAAGATTTTAAAGGTCCTGTTGCCTCAAGAACAGCCTATGCAAGAAGTGGCAGTTAAGGGAATTTGCCAGAAAATGAAAAGGAGCGATGGCTGAGCTGTGACTGTATTGTCATGATGCTGGACACATGCCTCAAGACTGTTCTATACGGCCTCAGAAAAATGTATGCACAATCCAATTGTCCCCTGAAAAAGACTAATAAAAGGAGTGCATTGGCTTCCTTTTATTGGATCGCTTGTGAATCAAAGTGATAATCATTTGTTCCTTTTACCATTTGCTGTGAGAACAGAAGAAGAAAATATTAATTACTCTGCACTGTTGGATAGTCACTCCTGGGAAATGTTCATTGACCACTTTAACTTTTTCTAAATTATAGAGGGTTAAATTCGATTACGATCAATTATAAATATCTTTTACCTCTTTTAAGGGACACCTTGGACTGCATCCATGGAGCATGAGACTTTACTTAACTTAATGTTTGAGGTACATATTATCTGTGTAAAGGAAGATAAGTGGAAACTAGCTTTCCACGGCCCATATGGGTATCTTGAATACTGCGTAATGCCATTAAGTTGTGCAATTCTCTTGCTGTTTTTTTCCATATTGTATTGATGCAATATTTTCTAATGCATTCAATGTGTTTGTGTTGTTTTATCTGGATTATATTCTAGTACTTTCAAAGTCTCTTGCAGAATCAAGAATATGTGAGCTTAGATTTAGCACGACTTAAGTATCATGGTTTGTACTGAATTTTTCTGGCCTCTCCATGGATCCATAGAAGATTTCAGCTATGTTTGATTTGTCTTCACCTACTAATGCTAAAGAGACTCAAAGTTCCTTGGATTTGTAATTTGTTATCACATATTTAACCTAGCTCAAAATTGGTCAAGCAGACCCAGATCATGTCAAACAGGCTCTAGGTTTCCTTTTTGCTATTTGTCTAATCCTCGTAGAAATGCTTGACAGTGTTTAAGAGCTACAGAAACATTAATTAATTATACTTACCAGATGACTCCATGTCATCAAGGATACTATATTCCAAGTCAGGTTTTCTTCTACACACCATTAAACATTTGGGTCCAACCAGTGCTTAATTTGTAAAAGAATAAGTGCAAGTGCCCAACGTTCTGTTCAGCTTACGGCTAGCACTATAGAAAGTTGGGGTTCCCAATACCAATGCTGCATAGACTTCATTCCACGTTATGCCTCTTTAGTCATTCACGAGATACTCCAAGTCTCTTTTTCCCACTCTTCCGGGTACTTTTCATTTCTGCTTTCTCACTTTGTAACTGTGTTTCCATCTTTTTCTTCCCCCTTCATTTTATTTTATGTGACTTTTTTGTCTTCCTCTGGTTCAAAAGCTTGTTGAGAAAAAATATGTGCTTGTTCGAAAGAAGGTCCAACTGAGTTTTCAGTCCAACGAATTCATTGGAAGTGATCCACAACTGAGAATGCATTGGGGCATCAATTAAATGTCATGGATTGGAAGGTGTCCCTGATGGCATGATGGTCTCTTGTGAGAGCATAATTTCCCAGTGTGAAATGGAGTATTCTTAAGTATTCCAATGTTGTAAAGATCATGTCTTCCAGTGAAGAGACCCCTTTTTCTTTTAAGTTTGAAGATCTATTATTGAACATGTAGCAAGCAATGAATTACTATTTCATTAAACGCATGTTTCTGGCATGTGCTTTTTTCTGTAAATGTGCAATGAGTATGCAATTTAGTTTTGATTAGCAAGATCAATCAAAAACACATTCAGTGGTCATTTAGTGATTACTTAGTTCGGAAATTATTCCAGGAATGTTATAAATCTTATCACTGTTTCGCTCCATAATTCTATTATTTTATCTGTTTTAATCACTTGCTTTTAGGCTTCTTCTTTTAGTTTTAGGTTCTTAAACATATGCAGGACAGGTTCCATTTTAGATAAGGTCACCATTTCAGTTAGCCTGTCCAACGTGTTTACCTTTGTCCCAGATACTGCATGCCATTATGACATAAAGACTATAAGGCCTGACTCCATCTTAAGTAGGCCGAAGCTTCATTTTCTCTATTTCTGTCTTTCACACAGATGTTGTCTGTCCTTATCATTCCAAGAACTGTGAAAGTGTCAAGCCATTTAGATGTAGAAATTAACAAGACACCTGATGCAACATCAGTCTCTTATAAATGCTTTGTTATCTCAATTTCTAGGTCGAATAAGAATAATAGCCAAAATAATGTAGTCTAAATAACCATATTCAACCTTATTTGTTTAGAAGATTATACCAGACATTCCAAAGTTGATAATGGAGATTCCATCTTAGATAAGATGCAGTATAAAAGTACTGCCACTTGACCACTTGTCAGGAGAGAAACTTCACTCAGGTCACAGATGGAGACTCAGTTGAGCACAGCACCAGATTTCATCTTGACTGAAGAAGCCTCCAGCAAGATTCCCCAAGGCTCTGTGAAGCATTCCATTCTGCCTTCGCAAACTGGTGCCAAGATGGTGTTCTCACACAGACGCAATCTAATTGTCCTTGTCTTCGAAATAGCTGGCAAGCTATTACAAAGAGACAACACATCATATTGTCAGGTATGAGCATCACATCTGAAACGCAGGCTTATTATTCATTTATCTGCTAGAACAGGCGTATCACTTAAAGATAGCACAGTGAGGGTGTTAAGGGCTATAAACTGTGATGTTATGGTTTGTCATTGTTTTCACTGTTATTGCAAAGCTTAGCTCCTTTTTATCGTCTGTGATTTTACCAATATTACCTACACTAGACACTGGTGTTTTAAAATATAAATATGTAGAAATGCAAAATGCATTTCTAGTGCTCTTGAGTGTGTAAATCATTAATGAACGATTGTTTGGATTACCACTGCTCCCTGTTAGTAAACCAAAAGCATTGACGCCTTTTCAATTATGTAACGAGTGGGATTCTGCGGGACTACAAAAACTGTCTTTTTCATTTAGGCCTTGGTGCACTGAACTCAGTACATTTGTGTGACCCATATGTGTGTGAAAACAAATCTTGATAAGTTGAGCCAGAGGCTAGTTTACACTACACCATACTGCTCAACCAATGAGTGATATTAAGTATTATTATTCACAAGTTGAGACTCACCAAAGAGTTGTGCTTGGCCTATAGTACAATTGGATAGGTTACTCAGCAAGGAGGAGCTACAGAAATGCCATTAAAGATAAAACCGAGGCTACACATTTCCTGGCAATATGTCTTTTGAAAGGAAGATTGTGGGAGCTAGTCTTCTTAAAGGCCACTTGGTCTGGTGAAAGGTCAATCATATAAATAGTTGACTGCCTTTGAAAGGACGTGTGGGGAAGCCAAAGTCATTCACATAACAGGTACATCTACATCTGAGAGTTCAGAAAAATCTGAGGCAGAGTTAGTCAACGATCCAGCTGTTGGCACCCCTAAATGTTGGAATGAGTCAGAACAACCTGCTTAAATACAGTCTGAGGCACAAATAATGTTACCCCTGTTCTATATATGTTCAAGGAATCTTGCACTTCTAATACATTGCCTATGCATTCCTTGTTTTTGTGCATGCATGTGTGTATGTGTGTGTGTTTGTGTGTGTGTGTGTGTGTGTGTTCGTGTGTGTGTGCATGAACATGTGGGAAGCTTCACTGCTGGTGTCCAAGCAGTAAACCTCCTGCGTGTGCAAGGGAAGCTGGTATTCTTGATGTTCACATCCAAGTTGTTCTGCCTTTGAGTGTATGTTTGCTTGCCCTGCTGCTTCTTGTTTACATATGTTTGGTGTGTGCAAAAGAATCGTGTAATCTGCATTGCCTACATTCAACCTACACTCCCTCTTGCACCTTGATCTCTTTCCTCTTTACACCCTGCACTCATTCCTTCATAGGGACAATCATTTTGAATTTTGTAAAGTAAAAAAGATTTCACCAAACTTTGATTACATATAACACATCTACAGCATGGGCCTCCAGAGCACAAGCTTCATCAAACACAAAGTCAGTTACAAGATTACTGGCAGTGGTGTATGCTTCCTCATACATGTGAAACAGGTATACTATTTGCAGTAGATGCTGTGATTAACTGGTGCAGCCTTTTAAGCCTCTATGACAATGACAGGGAAGGGAGTGTTCCACTGTGCAGCTTAAATATCTGGTGGGGACTAAACGAGCCAGAAAGCTACAAGGTACTCATTGCGTGGGGCTGTTCAGTGGTGGTTTAAACTCCCAAGGCCAGATTTATCAAGATTTTGACAAAGTACAACTTAGCAACACAAATTTCTTCTCTGCTCTGCACTGTGCTGCATCAAATGGAGAAGGCAGGAATGTGCCATATTTACTAACAGATGGTGCATTCCTTTCTCACTGTGTTGACGCAATATGTAGTGCCTAGTGCCGATGCAGGCACCATGGTGCCATGGTGTGAGGGTGCCTGCATTGCAGGCAAGATCTTTATTGTGCAGGCAGCTACACCTTCCTGCACAAAAACAAACCTTAGAGGCATTTTCCTCTTTCTAAGTGTTCTGCACTCTCCAACAATATTTCTCCTTGTTTCACCTCTATCGGGTAGGCATATAATTTTGACACATTCCCAGGCTTACCTGACTTGGTAATTTAGGGATGAGTCAAAATACCTGGGTGGTTGCATGACAACACCCACTCTCCATCCATGTAATGGCTTCCGAGCTCAGAGTAACACAAGCAGCGACTTGCACCACCTTGTGTTACTCCAGATTTACTAAGCTACGCAGGGCCAAGCAAGGTGGCTTTGCATTGCTTGGTAAATCTGACTTAAGGATTGTGTTGCCCTTGCATCACCCTGCGTGATGGAAGGTCAATGCATTCCTTTGATAAATCTAGGCCCCAATTTGTATTACTATATAACTTGATGGAGCACAAGTAGGAACATTCTAGACAAGCCATGCTACATAAACTATAGTTAATCCTGTGAAAAAGTTTAAAAACACTGGCCCTTTGAATAATTATTTTTGCCCTTGCAATGTTCGTGAACTTTGCTCTCGCGTAAGCATGTGAAATATCAGGTAAAATACATAAAATAACACATAATTATGCAAAATGCAAATCTATCATTTAGGGCCAGATGTAGCAAAGGGTTTTTCCCATTCTGTGTCAATGGGAAAATGTGTTTGTACATATGGCCCTTAGTGCTTTATTTTAGCTTGAAATTTATATTTGCATAAAAAATTGACACTAGGATGCATTACACAGTAAAAAGAAGTAGTGCAAAAAACATACATAGAGTGAGCAACAGCCACTCGCATTCTGGCCGTTCACATTATTTGAACATTTGCACTGATCTTTTGTTACAAACAGCACAGAATTATGCAAAGGTGGTGCAATTTTGGGACTTTTACATAACAAGCGTAATGTAAAATTCCTAAAATTATGCAAATTGTATGGGCACAATTTAAATATCTTCTGAGCCTACTCTCAACCATGGGAGAGATTGTGGATGGTGATGCTGTTTTCAACGAACTGGGGTTGGACCTGTCTAGGAGAGAAATGATACTGGATGGCCTCCAAGGACAAACTGCATCTAAAAAGGTATGTTGTCTAAACTAGGTTTACAGCACTAGAGGCAGACAAGATAACACGTCGATAAAGATCAAAGGTGTCAACACTGCTGTCCAGTCCCTCAAACAGGTGACTTGACCAGGAGTGAATGAGCATACAACGAATTTTTTTAACTGTGCCCTAACCACCATCACTTTGCTGCAATTTGAGCTTAAATGCAATATCAGAGACACCAGACTAGATTAATTGGCTTGTAAAACTCCAGAAATGGAAATGATTTAATTGCTGCTATCTTAAAGAAAATGATGGATCTGGAAAGCGAACATTGCTACATCCCACCAAAGAGGATTATATGATTGCTTAAGAATCGAAAAATGATGCTGAAAAATTAACCAGTTTGGTGCTAATAACTTTGCACAAGGAACATTATGAAATGGTGTTGGAGGTCTGGGTTTTCTCTGCACAGCTGTCACAAAAGACTTATTGCATATACATATAGTGAGGTTTGGGTTCAGTACTCTCAACCATTGGCTTTCTTCACCTAGCGTCTTTCTGATATTAGCTTGGGACTTAAATCATGTCTTAACTCATCACAATGGAGTATTCATCTTTCACCTAATGCTAATGACTGTCTGGGTGTATCCTTTCGCCTTCACGTGGGTGCTTATATTGAACTATATGATAGACTGCTTTTCAACTGCAACTCTCCCAGTCCACTCCTGCTAGCCCCCTCCCTTATCAAGTCCTAATATCCTAATGATTTATGCATTAGCACCAATGGCGTAACAAAGGCCTTTCATCCCTCGCAGGAAGGGGTGAGCTCCAAGGGGGCCGCCCTCAGCACAGTACTCTGGCCTGAGAGTGAAGTCCAGAGGGGGGTATCCATGTACTGTGCAGAGTGAGCCCCCTCAAGTTTCCTTATGCCACTGATTAGCACATTAAACCCGGGACCTATGACTTTGACAAAGCATGTTTTTCCCTGATGTCAAGTTGTGAAGAGGGCCGAGAAGAAGATCATCATAGTGTTCAGCGTGAGGAATTTGCTGGTCATGCTTGATTTCATCTTAGCCCTGACAATCGCGTGGGCCGATTTCCAGTCCATAGTTTTCACCAACCATGGCACTCTAGACAAAGTCCTGCCTAACGCAAATCAGGAATGACTTTCACCATCATAGGGACACTCCGACCCGAGCTGTCATGCATCAGCATCTGTGCTTTCACAGGAGTCGCCGCCATGGCTGGCAGTTGTGATGTCGGTCACGCCAGAAGCACATCGCCATGGCCGACACGAGGGAAATCGGACACTCGTGTTTATAGGCGGCAATAATGAACACTAGGGAGTCGCAGTGGGTGTATAATCTGTAGCAGTACAGGTGGGCCGTCTCTGACCACACTCGACTGCCCAGGAACGTTTATTGCTACTTGCTTACATGTAGGGTGACCACCTGGCATTGAGGCAAATTCTGGACAGGACTGTAAAAAATTCAGGACAAAGGGTCAAAATTCAGGACAACAATTCAGGACAAAGGGTCAAAATTCAGGACAAAAATTCAAGAACAAACATCAGTTTTACAGACACACGCAAGAGAGGCCATGCCTCACTATGTTGTCAGTGCATTTATTTACTCTTTTTTAACATAGCACTATTTATTCACTGTGGCCTTTTTGTGATTGCCTCCTGGTATGCTACATTCAGGTGTCACGTTACGTCCTTGTTCAGTAGTAAATTAATGCCCTTCAGTACTGCGGCAAGGCCATCACCCCTACCGAAATCTACCCGATCTTTCCTGAAGAGAAAGTAACAGCAAAATTTTGATTATGTTTCTGAACATTTTAAAACCCCTGGCAAACAGTTTGGGAAACATTAAGGTAATTAACCTTATGCTAGTTTAAACAAATTGAACAAAAACATCTGGCTTACCCCAACCGCTCACGGACTTTCAACTTAACGAGGCAGGGCAGATGGTGTGGGCGACAGTCTCACACCTAATGTCAGGATGTGATGTACCCATAACTTGTCTGTGGTCTCACAGCACTAGAGTGTATGTTCGGGACTCTACATTTATCTCAGAAATGGGAGCCCGGACTACCAATCAAAGATAATAAAAGAGGAGGATGAAATCGAGAGCAAATGGGAGATCCACGGCAAGTAATTCAAAGGGTTGTTGCCAAGAACTGGGTAAATAAGGAAGAGAAGTACAAGGTGGGACAATTCCTAAAATCAGACAAGATGGGTCCACCAAGACTATTCAAAGGTATTGGGAACCTGTGGAGTTGTATCTGCACACAGGAGCGAAACAGAAGGGGCACTGTCAAGTGGTTGAACAAGCAACACCCATCCACCTTGGCAAACTCTTCTGGTGCAGTGGTCCTCTGTTAGTGCTTTTGAAGGGTGAGCAGGGGCCAGACCCCTTGCAAGGTTGTGCAAGTCAATTGCCCGCTTTGTCCATGTCTTTATATGGTTTTGAAATTGAGCAAAATCCAAACTAGAGATCTGGTTTATCCCTAAGTGTCAAGTACACATAGAATCTTCAAAATATTTGGGATGTAAATTACACAAACACAATTTACAAATTTTAAAAGTTAATTAGTGTTTCTTTGACATATGGCACTGTTTTTGCCTTTATATACATTTAGATCTCAGATTGAACTGGGAACCAGTTACCTTTTGATACCTAATGATTAATATCTACCATTCTTACACTGATTTCAGGAAGAAAATCTCGGCAGAGCGAACTGTCCCTCCAAGCCCAGTTTGCTTTTTGGTCTTCTCTTCTGCTTTCTGTAGTGGACCACGTGGCACTAGTGAAGATGGTGTGCTACCCCAGTGATAGTATTATTTTGCAAACCTTCCCCTGCTTGTTCTTCATTCCTTCTTCAGACATGCCACACATCTGATTTGGTCACTGCGGCGCCTTCAGGAGCTCTTTCCACTCTAAAGCTAACTGTGACTGCGGGTGGATTAGGTCTTCTGGACTTAGAATGCTATAGTCAGCTGCACAGGTCCAATGGGTGGCTCACTGGCTTTCTGCCCACCTCCCTGCATGAGATGGGGTTTACCAGTAAAGACTTTTAAGAAAGGCTTAATGCACTGCTCATTGTTTCCTACTGACCATTCTACGGATCACCATTCAGGGTTGTCATGCACAGCTTTCTCTTGCCTTGCCAGAACCTGTACACCACTGCACTGACACTCTACTTTGCAACTCTGCACTCTACACCACTCTACTCTATGCCACTGCACTCTAGGCACTATACTCTACTCTACACCACTCTACAATACTCCACTCTGCACCACTCTACACCACTGCACTCTATGCCACATGAGTCTACTCTGCACTCTGACACTGCACCACTCTGCATTACTGCACTCTCTGCTACTCTCTTGTATGCCACACTACTCCACTGCACTCTATGTAACTCTGCCCCATGCCACTCTATGCCACTGCACTCTGCGCCAATGCACTCTAAACAACTGCACTGTACACCACTGCCCTCTACTCTGTACCACTGTACTCTACGCCACTGCTCTCTGTGCCACTCTACTCCACTCTACATCACTGCACTGACACTCTACTCTGCAGCGTTCCACTCTCCACCACTGTACTATACACCAATGTACTATGTACTACTGCATTCTATGCCACTGCACTCTATGCCACTCTACTCTGCATCACTCCACTCTACAGCCCTTTGCTCTACTCTGCACCACTCTACACTACGCCACTGCCCTCCCTGCAAAGTCAGTCTACTCTGCAATCTATGCCACTGCACCACTCTACACTACTGCTCTCTCTGCTACTCCATTGTATGCCACTCTACTCCACTGCACTCTATGCCACTTCAGTCTGTCCCACGCCACTCCATGCCACTGCACTTTAAACCACTGCACTCTACGCTAACACACTCTAAACAACTGCACTGTACCCCACTGCACTGTACTTTGCACCACTAGGCTCTACACCACTGCTCCTATGCCACTCTACTCCACTCCACACAACTATGCCACTAACTTTAAGCCATGCTGAACAGCAGCTACTCTGGTGTACAACATTGCTAATGGCTAAAACACATTAGCAAAGCCAATAACTCTTTCGTAGATGATACCTATTGGCTTTGCCAATGTTTGTTAGTACTATGAGGTACCGAGGTACCTGAAAGAACTGTGAAAAATACAATTACATCATAATAAAGGCTGCTACAAAATGCGCAAATACATTTCGGTTAAATAAAAAAAAAGTGCTTCTCAAATACAGATTTGAATAATATACAGTTTATGCCTAGTACTAAAAATTTTTATAACACTCCATTAAAACCACACACCCCACAGCTCACTTTGGAACACCATTACAATACCTCTCTAAAAGAAATATCTTTGCCACCAGAAAACTTCAAGTGACTCTTTTTAGTAAAGTCAGTGCAGGTTTTCAAGCCCCTTTGTATTTGCAGATTTACCAGTTGGGCACATTTGCATTGCTTTAGGGAAGGAGACCCCCTGTCAAGAAGGTCTGATTCTTATCTGTCTGCCCCTCCCTCAGAGCCCAGGAGACTCCCAGCCTTTCAGCCCAGCTGGGGAGACTGATCTGCCCGTAATTTCGCCCTGCCTCCTTTGTCCTTTAGGTGAAAGGCTAAAATTACAGACAAATGCTGTCCGTGAAGACTTTCATCACGGACAACGGACAGCAGAGCGAAATTACAGACAGTCCGTGAAATTTACGGACGGGTGGTCACCCTACTTACATGGTGCGGAACTGCACCACAATAAACTACAGGGGATATGGGTTCACACCCCTCATTCAATGGGTGTGTCCCGAACATCCCACCAGTTGCGTCACTGGTGGGGCATTATGTTGGTTATTTCTTAATTTGGTGGGTGGCAGTCGGGCCACGGCAGGAGATGAGATGACCGCTGCCTGCAACCAGGGTCGAAATTGTCCCGAAAGCCTCATTGTTCTTGCAATCAGATGCAGCATCAGCATATTTATAAGTCTTCACAGGGGGAAGGTTGGAGGTACATTCTGTTCCATTACTTGCTTGTATCTAATGTGGTTAATTTTTCGACTCAGTCCTAGCGTGTATATTGCATAAAATTATTATGCACTATTTAGGTGCATAATCTTGATCGCAAACCAAAAATCAAGAACAAATAACTGTGTACAGACGTATTTTTAATGGTCACATTAAATTAAATTAAATAGTGAACACAAATGTAGTAGGACCATGGTCCTTCAGTGTTAACACAGAGAATAGTCTATTCTCAAAACTATCAACGCTGTAAGAAAGACATAAAGGTGGCACTGGAGTCCACAAATATATGCTGCAGAACTGTAAAGTAAACAGCATATAAAAATAGCATATAACAAATGATACTTATGTGTACTTCTTCTCGGTCCAATCCGTAGATTATACTGACAATATAATGGATAAAAGAATACAAATGTGGCTCCGTAGCAACTCCCGTCGGTTCTTCTATGTGCAGCATTTCTTCTGTTTTATATCAAACACGTTAAATATCAGATGCAATGTGTAGGAAAGTACCATCTTTCTTGACATGTTGTTCCCAATTTCTGCCTGTTTGTCAGTCTGTTTTTACTGCCTCACTGGGATCCTGCTATTCAGGACCCCATGCTCATAGAGTGTGGCCAATATGTCAGTATCTTTTACTGTGTTGTCAATATGCGTGGCTGTGTCACTGGAGTCCTGCTAACCAGAACTCCAGTGCTCATGCTCTCTCTGTTTCTAAATTTGTCACTATAGTCTAGTGACCCCTTATTCCACTCCAGATTGGCATACTGGACTCCCTTTATAAGTCCCTAAAATATGGTACCTAAGTACCTGGGGCATTGGGGTTCCAGGAGATCCTCATGGGCTGCAGCATTTCTTTTGCCACCTATAAGGAGCTTATAAAAACACTTCTTCAGGACTGCCATTGCAGAATGCAGTATGTAGCTTCACAATGGTAACCCCGAATATGGCCATGTAAGGTTGTCTAAGATTGAGGAATTGTACCCCCAATCTGATTCTTGTATGGGGACAATTCCATGCACCCTGTGGGTTCCACCATGGACCCCTAGTACTGCCAAACCAGCTCTCTGAGGTTTTCACTGCAGCCCCAGTTGCTGCCACTTCACAGACAGGCTCCTGCCCTCCTGGGGCATGTGCAGCCCAAACCCAGAAAGGCAGAACAAAGCATTTCCTCTGGGGCAGTGGTGTTACACCCTCTCCCTTTGGAAATAGGTGTTTTAGGCATAGGAGGGGTATCCTCTCAGAGCCTCTGGAAATGCTTTGAAGGGCACAAACGGTGCCCTACTTGCATAATCCAGTCTACACCGGTTCAGGAACACCCCCAGTCCCTGCTCTGGTGCAAAACTGGACAAAGGAAAGAGGAGTGACCACTCCCCTGTCCATCACCACCACAGTGGTGGTGCCCAGAGCTCCTCCAGAGTGTTCCTGGGTTCTGCCATCTTGTTTCAGGATGGTCAGGGAACTCTGGGAGCATCTGAGTAGCCAGTGCCAGCAGGTGACGTCAGAGACCCCTACTGATAGGTGCTTACCTGGTTAGGTGACCAATCCCCTTCTCAGGGCTATTTAGGGTCTCTCCTCGGGATGTTTCCTCAGATTCGGTTTTGCAAGACTCCAGCAGTAATCCTCTGCAACCTCTGCTCCTTCCAGCAACTGCAACAGTTTCCAGGTTGTGCACACTCTGAGGACTGCCTGTCTTCATCCTGCACCAGAAGGACCGAAGGAATCTCCTGTGGAGTGACAGAGTCACTTCCCTGCTTCAGCAGGCACCTCTCTGCAGTGATGATCGGTACTCTGGGTCCCCTCTCTTGACGACGAGCGTGGATCCTGGAACACAGGTGGTGGACCGAAGTGACCCAGACTGTCCACAGGTCCAACTGTCCAAATTTGGTGGAGGTAAGAGCTTGCCTCCCCGAACTAGACAGTTCCCCTGTGCACAGTGTGTTTTGCAGCTCCTGGAGCTTCTGTGCGCTCCTCCCAGGAATCCTTCATGCACAGTGTAGCCCAGGTCCCCAGCACTCTATCCTGTGATGCTCAGCTCCCTGAGTTGTTCTCCGGCGGCATTGAGATCTCTTTGTGTAGTGCTGCGATGACTAAAATTTGCAACTCCTTTGTCCCCGTGTCCTGGGACTGCTGTGGGTGCTGCCTGGTCTTCTGAGGGCTCTCTGAAGTGCTGAGAGCCCCCTCTGTCTCCTCAGTCCAAGTTGAGACCCCCAGGGCCCTCCTGGGTCCAGGCAGTGCCTTTTCCCACCAAACGCGTCTTTTGCGTGAGCCAAGGCTTGTTGGCAGAATCCAACGACGAAAACCAGCCTGCATTCTTCTACTCAATGTGGGATATCTCTTGCACCAAGCAGGAACCCGCAGCTGTCATCTTTGGTGCATTTCTAACTTTTTCTTCTAACCGGAGAATCCATTTTTGCACCTTTATCCGTGTTAGAAGGGGCTCCTGTTACTCCTGGACTCTTCAGCTGTTCTTAGACTTAAGCCCTCATTACGACCCTGGCGGTCTGCGGTAATTTGGATAAAGGTACTGCCAACAGGCTGGCGGTACCTTTTCCCAAATTATGACATTGGCGGTTTGGCTCAAGTCAAACCGCCAATGTACCACTCCATCCGCCAGGGTAATAACAGCCGCCAGGCTGGAGACTTCGGTCTCCAGCCCAGCAGGCGTCACAATCTCACCTTCGGGATTATGACCCCACCTACCGCCATGGTTTTCGTGGCTAACGTACTGCCACGAAAACCATGGCGGTAGGGACTATCAATGCCAGGGAATTCCTTCCCTGGCACTGATAGGGGTCTGGTGTGGTGCTGTTGCTGACAGCAGCACCACCTTACTGCCATCCACTGCCATGACCGTCAACGGTATTCCACCAGCCTTCTGGTGGAATTCCATCTATGGTCATAATGCTAGTGGGCAGCTGGTAGCCATGGTGACGGTTGTTGGCTGCCGTCGCCATGGCGGTAGGCGGTCAATACCGCCAATGTTGTAATGAGGGCCTTAGGGGGTCATTCTGACCCCGGCGGGCGGCGGGAGCCGCCCGCCTGGAGGGAACCGCCAGAATACCGCTGCGCGGTCAAAAGACCGCCGCGAGTATTCTGGGTTTCCCACTGGGCTGGCGGGCGACCGCCAAAAGGCCGCCCGCCAGCCCAGTGGGAAACACCCCTCCATGAGGATGCCGGCTCCGAATGGAGCCAGCGGAGTGGAGGATGTGCGACGGGTGCAGTGGCACCCGTCGCATATTTCAGTGTCTGCAAAGCAGACACTGAAATACAAAGTGGGGCCCTCTTACGGGGGCCCCTGCAGTGCCCATGCCATTGGCATGGGCACTGCAGGGGCCCCCAGGGGCCACACGACACCCCTCACCGCCATCCTGTTCCTGGCGGGCGGAACCGCCAGGAACAGGATGGCGGTGAGGGGGTCGGAATCCCCCATGGCGGCGCGGGGGATTCCCAGGGCAGCGGAAAACCGGCGGGAGACCGTCGGTTTTCCTTTTCTGACCACGGGCAAACCGCCGCGGTCAGAATGTCCTGCGGGGCACCGCCAGCCTGTTGGCGGTGCTCCCGCCAACCCTGGCCCCGCTTAGTCTCCTCGCTCTACATGTCTTCAGGTCCAGGAATCCATTGTTGGTGTCTTGCAGTCTTGCTTGGTTTTTGCATAATTCTCTATGACGTCTTCTAGTGTGTTCTGAGGAAACTTGCTGTACTTTGCTCCTGTTTTCCTGGTACTTTACTTACCTTTGGTGGTTTCTTACACTCCCAGCGCCCCTCTACACACTACTCTTGCCTAGGGCTGAAGCCATCTTTCGCATTCCACTATTTTAGTATGTGGTTTGTGTTGCCCCTAGGCCCATTATAGCCTATGGTGATTTTCACTATTTTCACTATTTTATGACTGTAGCTATAGCAGAGCAGCTTAGGCTGAACTAGGAGACATGCAAAGCTCCTGCAATGCCACTTATAGTTACACAGTACTTACACACAAGTAAAGACAATACTCAGTGTTACCAAAAATAAAGGTAGTTTATTTGGGTGACACGAGGCCAAAAATATCTTAGAGGCAATACTCCTTCTGGAGGTAAGTATTATACACATTATATACACTAGACACCAAAATAAGGTAAGTAATTTACATAGGATAGTTCAAACAATAGGAAATGCTATAGAATGCAATGGGAGAAAATAGGTCTGGGGCAACACAAACCACATACTAAGAAGGTGGAATGCGAACCACAAGTTCCCCCAGACAAGTGTAGTGTGTAGAGAATCGCTGGAGAGAAAGAATTCAGTAAAGGTAAGTAAATTACCCCTCCCCAGAGCCCAGAAAAGCAGGAGTAAGGTACTGCAAGTTTCCTTAGGACACACTACAATTTGTGATTAGTAATTGCAAGAACCAAGCAAGACTGCAAACAACAAATGGTGAATTCCTGGACCTGAAGACCTGCAAAAGGAGGAGACAAAGTCCAGAAGTTGAAAGAAGTTCCAGGAAGGACAGGAGCCCCTGCCAACCTAGAAGAGGGTGCAAAAGAAGAGTCCCCAGTTGGACGAGACTGCAGAAATGCACCCAAGGAAGATGTCAGCGGGTTCCTGCATGATGAACTGGATGTCCCACAAAGAGAAGTTGGATGCAGGTGAGTTTTGGCGCTGGATTCCTCCAAGAAGCCTTGGTTCCGGCAAAGTCGCGTTTTGCGTGAAGTTGGCCCTATCTGGACCCAGGAGGGACCTGGGGGCCTCAACTCTGAGTGAAGAGGAAGAGGGGGCCCTCGGCACTTTACAGACCCCTCAGGATACAGATAGCACCCACGGGAGTCCCAGGACACGGGGACAAAAGAGTTGCAAAATGCAATTGGTGCAGCACTACAAAGGAAGGCCCCATGCCGCCGGAGAACAACTCAGCAAGTTGAGCATCACAGGATAGAATGCTGGGGACCTGGGCCAGGGTGTGCACAAAGGAATTTTGCAAACAGTGCACAGAGGCCTCAGGAGGAGAAGAAGACGTGGTGCACAGCGGTACTGTCGTTCTTGGGGAAGGCAAGGTCTTACTTCTTCTAAATTGGGACAGCAGGACCTCAGGACAGTCTGTATCGATGGGGTCCACTTTCTGTGTTCCAAGGAGCACGCTCGTCACCAGGAGAGGAGTCCAAGAGAACTGGTTGTCGACTTAGAAGGTGCCTGCTTTAGCAGGGGAGTGACTCCATCACTCCACAGGAGATTTATTCAGTCCTTCTGGTGCAGGGTGAAGACAGGGAGTCCTCAGAGCGTGTACACCATGGAAACTGTTGCAGTTGCTGGCTGGAGCTCAAGTTGCAGAGGAAGAGTAGCCCTTCTGGATACTTTTTTGTTGTTACAGCGGTTCCTAGAGCAGTCTGCGGTTGATCCGAGGTCAGAGGATGAAGTAGTAGTTGCAGAGGAGTCCTGCTGGAAACTTGCAAGTAGAATCTGAAGGGTGGCAAAAGAAATGTTGCAGCCCATAAGAATCTCCTGGAACCCCAATGCCCTAGGTACCTAGGTACCATATATTAGGGACTTAAAGAGGGGGTCCAGTGTGCCAATTGAAATTGGTAAATGAATTCACTAGCCTATAGTGACAAATTTAAAAGCAGAGAGAGCGTAAGCACTGAGGTTCTGATTAGCAGAGTCTCAGTGACACAGTTAAGCACTATACACACACAAACATTAGGCCATAAACTATGAGCACTGGGGTCCTGACCAGCAGTATCCCAGTGAGACAGGCAAAAACATACTGACATACAGATAAAAATGGGAGTAGCATGCCAAGAAAGAGGGTGCTTTCCTACACTTCCACTGTACCTGCTGCACCATTGACAGCTACGCCCTTGCCACCTACTGTACACCAGAGTTACTAAAGGTGGTGGCTCAGGCCCCCCGCAGAGTAAGTTGGTAGATTCTTACACAGCTAGTGCCATAAATATGTTTCAAGTAAATACTGCTCAGCGATCTAACTTTAGCAATAAAACGCATACCATTTGTGGTAAAATGCACACCGCCGGCAGTAATGCAAATAATTTTGGGGAACTGCATTATAATAAAATGAACACCTCAGTTAGACAAGCTTTATGTTGCTCTTACCACGGACCAAATAATGGCATGCATGCTTGTGGCTGTGACTGGTCAAGAGGGCTAGGAAGCACCGATACACAAGGTAATGAGTGGTCCATTGTTTATGGGTATTTTATACCAGGCCACAAGACAGTCCAGGATTAACATATTTGGGTTGTGCATGGAGAAGCTGTACTACCAGTGCAGATGTATTATGCCACCATGCAGACCCCTCACTCAGCACATGCACACTGCCTCACAACTTGTGTGTGCTGATGGGGAGAAAAAAGACTAAGTCGACATGGCACTCCCCTGTGGCATAGGTAAGTCATATCTCTAGCAGGCCTTACAGCCCTAAGGCAGGGTGCACTAAACCACAGGTATATGTAATGCCAATTCTTAGACATTGTAAGTGCAGAGTAGCCATACTGAGTATGTGGTCTGGGAGTCTGACAAAAACAAACTCCAAAGTTCCATAATGGCTACACTGAATACTGAGACGTTTGGTATCAAACCTCTCAGCACAATAAAGCAACACTGATACCAGTGTGGGATTTATTGAAAAATACACACAGAGGGCATCGTAAAGATGCCCCTTGCATACCAGCCCACATACTAATGCTAGGCTGACCGGTCTATGCCAGCCTGCGACTCCCAGACAAGTTTCTGGCCACATGGGGTGAATGCCTTTGTGCACTCTGTGACCAGGAACAAAGCCTGTCCTGGGTGGAGGTGCTTCATACCTCCCCCTGCAGGAACTGTAACACCTGTAACAAGCCTGGTGTTACAGCGCCCCAGGGCACTCCAGCTAGTGGAGATGCCTGCCCCCTGGACACAGCCCCCACTTTTGGTGGCAAGTCTGGGAGATAATGAGAAAAACAAGGAGGAGTAACCCCCTCAGCCAGGTCCACCTCTAAGGTGGCCAGAGCTGAAGTGACCCCCCTCCTTGAAAAATCCTACATCTTGGTTTGGAGGATTTAGCCCATTAGTGATAAGGATGTGCTCCCCTCCCACAAGGGAGGGTGTACAAGGAGGGTGTAGCCACCCTCAAGGACAGTAGCCATTGGCTACTGCCCTGCGATTCTAACACACCCCTAAATTCAGTATTTAGGGGTCACCCTGAACCCCGGAAATCAGATTCCTGATGACCTACAAAGAAGAAGGAATGCCTAGCTGAAAAACCCCGCAGAGAGGAAGGAAGACGACAACTGCGTTGGCTCCAGCCCTACCGGCCTGTCTCCAACTTCAGGAAACCTGCACCAGCGACGCATCCTGAGGGGCCAGCAACCTCTGCCGACTCAGAGGACTGCCCTGAAACTACAAAGGATCAAGAACTCCCGTGGACAGCAGACCAGTCCAACCAAAGAAAGAAAAGACCATCTTTAAAGGGACTCTCACCTCACTCCAGAAGCGTGAGTCCCCACCACTCTGCACCCGATGCCCTTGGCTGGTGTCCGGAGAAACCAATGACCTAGAGAGGATCCCCAGGCGACTTTGATGATGTGTCCACCCTGGGCTAACCTCTCTACACCCCCACAATGACGCCTGCAGAGGGAAGAGGGAATCCCAAGGACGCCCCTGACCGCGACTGCCCGGGATGAAGATATCCGATGCCTGAAGGAGCACTGTACACGCAGCCCCCAGGCCTGTGAGAAACCAACCACCAGTGCAGCAGTGACCAACAGGTGGCCCTCACCCTTGCCCAGTCGGTGGTTGGCCTGAAAAGCTCCCCTGTGCCCTGCCTGCAACATCTGAGTGACCCCCGGGGCCCTCCATTGAAATCTGTTGCAAACCCGACGCCCTGTTTGCCCACTGCACCTGGCCGCCCCTGTGCCACTGAGGGTGTTTTGTGTGCCTACTTGGGACCCCCCAGTGCTCTACTAAACACACCTGGTCTGTTCTCTGAGGACGCGGGTACTTACCTGCCAGCAGACTGGAACCGGAGTACCCCCTGTCTCCGTAGGTGCCCATGTTATTTTGGCTCCTCTTTGACCTCTGCACCTGACCGGCCCTGTGTTGCTGGTGCTGGGTGTTTGGGGTTGACTTGAACTCCCAACGGTGGGCTACCTATGCCCCAGAGACTGAACTTGTAAGTGCTTTACTTACCACTTTAACCAAACTGTACTTACCTCCCCCAGAACTGTTGAAGTTTGACGTGTCCACTTTTAAAATAGCTTATTGCCATTTTATGAAAAACTGTGTACATTACTGTTTTGGTTCAAAGTCCTAACTATGCCCATGCCAAGTACCATAAATTTAATGTACTTACCTGCAATTTGAATCTTGAGGTTCTAAATTAAACGAAGAAAATAATATTTTTCTATATAAAAACTTAATGGCCTGGAGTGAAGTCATTGAGTGTGTGTTCTCATTTATTGCTTGAGTGTGTACAACAAATGCTTAAAACAACCCTCTGACAAGCCTAACTGCTCGACCACACTACCACAAATAGAGCATTAGTATTATCCATTATTGCCTCTGTCAAGCCTCTTGGGGAACCCCTGGACTCTATACCTCATTTTGATATAGTAGATACAGAGTCAGCTTCCTATAATAGGCCACCGGGCCAGACACTAACACTGATTTGAGCTCATTTTCAGGCAATTGTGCACATTTAATCAGGAAAACTGCCATTACTTTCTGGGCAATGGAGTCAATGGCAGAAATGGTCTAACCCAATGCCCAGGGAGTATGTAAATGACAGCCAAACAAAGAGAAGAAGGCTCACCCAAACTCCCCCTATGTATATAGAGGTTTTAATTTTTTTATTTTTTATTAAAACGGGTTGAAAGACAACAACGCCTGCCAGGCTCTCCTAAAAGAGTCTAGTAAAAAGTATTTCAGTACCAATCTTCTAGTCGCTGGAGTAGTCAAGGAAGTAAGCAACACCAAAACCTTTGCCTACTGTGGTAACTTGTGATACCCTGAAACCGGTCCCAGGATTCTTGTTTCCGGTCCAGGGAGGACCCGGCTTGGCAGTTCGGGCTGGACTGTTCCCATGAGGAACAAGATCAAGACTGATTTGCATATGGCTGGGTCCAAACTGGGGTGGCATGGTGAGCAAAAGAATGATTGATTAAACCAGATCTGTGACTGGGGCGAGTGTTTGCATTGTTCAGCATTCCGTCCGTCATCCTTTTGTGTTGCTAAACTTATGAGTTTGCCTGTCACAAAATACTTTTCTATAAGCTTTAGCAAAGTGTAATGAAAATTCCCCTCAAAGGAACTGTTGGTTTTAACTTGTGCTTGTCCCATTAAATAAGTGAGGTTTGCTGCCTTTGTCATAACTTTTCAAAATAAAGATATCAGGCTTACAGCCTTGATCAATGGCTTGTCCCCATAACCAATTAATTCTGATGTGTTGAGCATAAGCATTTCTCCAAGGAAAAATTATGTAAACATGCACTTTTTTTTTTAAGCAGAAGCACACGGGAAACGTCCTAAGCAACCCGTCGTAAACAACGCAGACGTTTCACACGCAAGTGGAAAACTGCTTGCCAGAACAACAACTGCCTTTTTCTCTGCCTTAACCACGCATGTGCCAAACTATGCATATGCGTGGTTAAGGCTGAAAAAAAGGCAGAGAGCAGCCTAGTGCATCGGGAGCGGATGAGGTGAGGTAAGTGGGGCTGGGGCAGGGTCGGAGGGTAGTTTTTAGGGGTGGAGGGTCGATTAAGGGCTTAGGGTGGGTGGATGGTTTGGGGTCGGTTTTTTTTTGTGGCAGGGTGGGGGTTAGGGGAAATGTATTTTTTAGGGCTTTGGGTGGGTAGGGGGTATAGGTAGATTATTTTTTAGGGGTCGGGAAGGTTTAAGGAAGAGCGGGAGGAGAGGAGGAAGGATCAGGAGAGGATTCGATGAGGTAAGTGGGACTGGATTTAGTGCTTCGGTGGGTGGGGGTCAGGGTAGTTTCTTTTTTAGGGACGGGGTGAGGGTTGGGATATTTTTTTTAGGGCTTAGGGTGGGTGGGGTGTTGGGTAGTATATTTTTTAGGGGCGGGGTGGGGAGGCAGGGTAGTTTCTTTTTTAGGGGTGTGGGAAAGATTAAGGAAGGGCAGGAGGAGGGAGAGAGAAGAGGAGGAAGGAGCGGGAGAGGACGTGGTGAGTGGGGTTGGGCAGGATTTGGGGTCGTTTTTAGCAGTGGGGTGGATTTAGGGCTCATTCAGAGTAGTTTATTTGTTGGGGGCAGGAGTGGGGGTGTTGGGGTAGTATATTGTTTAGGGCTTAGGGTGGGTGAAGGAGTCAGGGTAGTTAACTTATTAGGGGTGGGGGAAGGTTTTAGGGCTCAGGCCAGGTGGGGGGAAGTCAGGGTAGTTTAGTGTTTATGGGTGGTGGAGGGGGGTTGGGGTACTTTTCTTAAGGATTCAGAGTGGGTCGGAGTAGTTTAGTTATGAGGGGCAGGGGGAAGTTTTAGAGCTCCGGGTGAGTGGTAGTTTAGTTTTTAGGGGCAGCGGTGGTGGGTTGGAGTCATTTTTTAGGGCTTAGGTGGGTGTGGGGTTGCTGAAGTTTAGTTATTAGGTGTGGTGAAAGGTTTAGTGCTCATGTCAGGGTAGTTTAATTTTTGGGGACGGGGTGGGGGGTTTGGGATAGTTTATTCTAGGGCTTGGGGTGGGTGGGGGGTCAGGATAGTTTAGTTATTAGGAGTAGGGAAGGTTTTAGGGCACAGGGTGGATGGGGGTGTCTAGGTAGTTTACTTATTAGAGGTGGGAGTGGTTTTGAGCCTCAAGGCGGGTGGGGGAGGTTGGGGTACTTTTTCAGGTTAAGGGGGGTTATGACACAACCATGCATGTCATTTCCACATATGCCTTTACAAAGCATGCTTTTACAATGAAATTTGTTGTAAAAGCAGGCATGGTAAAGGCATGCGTGGAAAAGACGTGGTTGTGGTTCTGACCGCGTTGTTAGGGAATGTGTGGTTCCGACATGTATGGTTTTGTCATACAACCGAAACACAGCTTCTGACCAATCAAAATCTTTCCTCATGAAAACCAACATTTGGACGAAGCCAAAGCCCTTACGTTCTTAGTCATAAATTTGCACAATATTACAGTTGCCAAAAAAACAATGTGCAACCCTTCCTAAAACACAATAACATGGATTTTCAAAGTGCAAATCTTCTAACTCAAGGGTTTACCATAGGGGGTAACAAACACCAAAAGTCGTTCCTATTATGGTAATTTGTGAGATCCGCTGTAACAAAATTCCTGTGCAGAACCTTTAACATAGTGTAATGGTATAATGATAATATATCCTTTAAGGCTTATTGGCTTTAATACATGCTTTTCCAGATAAGAAAAACCTACTGTAGTTTTTCATAACTTTTCATAATATTATTAATAGATCATATGTATAGCCCTGATCAATGGCTTGTCACCATAACCAACTCCGTCCTGCTTTGTTGAACAAGCTTTCTCACAAGTAGAAAAGTGCATTATAAGCGCTCTTTTTCAGCAGAGACTCAACAACTCAACAATCAAAATCTGTATTCAAGGGGCTCCATACTATACTATTACACTATTCTAATACTAAAAATGTATATTATTAAAATACGAATATTTATCTATTTTTATTAAACTAATTAAAAACATTATTGTCGTAGTTTGGACTCTTGCTCTGAGCAAGACTGCTGGTCTAAGGATGACAGTACTTTTGTTTGTAGGTAACTGAGTCTTTCCTACAACAAGTCGCAACTTTTATCCCAACCTTATCGGCTCACTAGCAGTACCTCACCAGAAACACTATAGTAAAAGGTGATTTATGGCAGTCGTTTATGCATGGACTCAAAAATAAGATATCTCAGGGAATATCGTGGTTAAACGGAGATCACCCTTTTCTCACAGATATATTATGTCTCATACAAACAAAGGCAATAACACAGATGCAGTGAAGTTATAATAGTTTTTATTTAACATAACTGCAATTTGCGATAAGTTGCATGAACTGCAATGATTAGGATAATGAATATAGCAAGTAACAGTATTGTGAAGAAGAGAGTCATTATTATGAAGACCACCACCATTTTTCAATACATGAAAGAGATATATATATATATAAGATGGAATATGTCCTAATACCCTAATGAGAATAGGCCTAACCTCCTACCTAAAGGAGAGCTGGGTTTGCTAAACCTAATCTGCCAAAGCCGTGTCCATGAGAGGAGCCCCCAACCCTTGTTACTTTGGAATGAGGTTTCTATCTCAGACTCCGCAGGGACACGAAGACTGGGTCAGCGTCAAGATGACTGCAGCATCGGTAACAGCGATGGTGGCGATGCCCTCTGGTCAGAATCCCTCTGATTATCTGTCTAAAGTGTGATGTATTTATACAGATCTACAAGGTCCCCTGAGTTAGGTGTGTTCCAAAACAATAGATAACAGGCATGCTTGGGACGGCAATTAATATCAACAATCCCTCGAAAGTATAGAGAGGGAAAATCCCTAAGTGTGAACACCTACTGTTTGTTTGTCTTTTGTGCTTGATCTTGACGCCTTGGCACGGTGACACTGATAATTAAACTCATAACAAGTGGCCTAATTATAAACAAGGCAGCCATCTTAGAAGAAATAAATAATTAAATGGGCTAAGACAGAGCAAGCTAAGTAGGTTAAAAGTCACTAGCTGACGGGGGCACGAGTCTACAAGCCAGCGGCTAAGCTAACTCCTGCTATCCCATTAAAACGAACTAGGATTCACTACATTATGTTGTACAACCCTATCAAATTAAACAGTATTACATACAACTATATTCTAAAAGAGAGATTAAATAACTAAAATGATGATAGTTTTACCTTATACATTTTATGCCACAATATTGTTGCCATCCCAATATTATGGATATATTATATGTGAACCACAACATTTTTTACATGCTATTTTGTCAGAATAGGAAGGAGGACATGCTGGGATACGAAGAACCCAAGACGTGGTAGCCAGAACATTGCAGTGGCCAAACTTAAAAAGATTGTGGAACTTAAAAAAGATGGTGGAGGCACAGGTGCCGAACTCTGGTGTGTATTGTTAAAGGGGGGTTGCACCTTTCTCACCTTACCTTGATGTTCGAAGTAGGCATGATAGGGGTGACTTCCACCGGCAACTCAGCACTGTCCTCCAAATATGAAGATGGTACCTAAGAAAGTAAAAAGTACAAGACATATAAAAACTTTCAACAAAGCAAGCAATACAGGAGAAAAAATAAACGACTCAAGCAAGGAAAAAGCAAGCACAAAAAGCAAGTCAGATGGAAGCCGAAAAGAAGAAACAATGGCCTCGAGTGCAATGGTGTTGGACACAAAGAAGACAAAATCCTTGAGCCATTGTGATGCACTGAATAATACAAAACATCTCTTTATGTAGTATCTAGTGCTGGCACCTCCAAGCATGACCTAGAAACAAATTTCAAACATCTTGTATTCGCATGCCACATATTAATAAATGGTACTTCCTGTAAGAGGGCAGTCATTGTCATGGAGATCTCCAACCATAAGATGCCTTCATAGCTCTGTAAGAAAAAGATGTCTTCATAGCTAAGCAAGAAATACCATTCTGTTCCACCATCTCCTTTTGGCCTAAAGTCAAAGGATGGCCCATGGGGGGGAGGGTCTTCTCTTACCAAATGTCTCATCAGTATCTACACCACGTCTTGCCCTGCTGTCAATGAGGCACCCACAGCCATCTGGGAGAGCTCAGACCATCACTGAGTGCCTGCTGGTCCCATGCATGCCAGAATCCGCTGTGCTTCGCACTCCATGGCAGCCACAGAGCATAACTTTTTTGCCCAAAGTATTATTTCTTTTAAAAGAGCCATGGGGTTTTTGCAATGACTCTCTACCTAACAGACACCTTAGTCTTGTATATGAATGGACTTCATTGTAGGGTAAACAGAATCGCGCTGAACCACAGTAACTAAGGGTTACTTGCCCACTTGGTATCAATGCTGAAGCTGCTGCCACCAATGAAATTAGCTAAACATTTTCTTAAGGAAGTTGACAGCTCTCTGGCATGCCATAGTCACCATAACCGAAAGAGGGACACACTTTATATTCATTCTTTAGGAATCTTTGCTAAAGCAAATGGAGACAATAAACTTTAAAACCACCAGCCATCGTACCCCGACATATGAGCATACTGAGAGGCTCATTCATTATATAGAGCTGTATTTGAAGTGTTTTACAGCTGAACATCACGAAGATTGGGTTGAGTGACAACCATTAGTGGAGTTTGCATATAACAACTCATTGCATAGCTATCATGGATTTTGCCCATTTTCCTTTGCATATGGTTGTTATACTTGAGTATGTCCTTTTAGTCTCACTTTAGTCTCATTACAATCCATCCCTCTTACACATAAATCTACAGTACAACATATTTTAAAGGTCAAGGCCTCATACAACAGATGTGCTGACAGAAAGAGAATAGCAGCACCAACATATTCAGAAAATCAATATTTTGGTTATCAACAGAACACTTTGTAATTCCTAGATAACATCCAAGTGTGTTCCTCATTTTCTAGGTCCTTTCCCCGTTTTATAGTTGATTGGTTCTTCAGTAGATAGATTCAGGATACCAGACCAATGAAAGATTCACACTGCATTCCATATTTTCCGAATCAAACCAGCTCAAGGCAAAGAACCACACCATGCCCCATTGTTTCTGCCCAGGGTCAACAGGATTTGAAGGAGAGGGGATCTTAGACTCTCAAACCAGAAAGAGACTTCCACAATATATAATAGCCTGGGAGGGTTCTGGTGCCTTGAATCGATCATGGGAGCCTGCCTCTTTTGTACCTGCCCCCAGTTTATTGAGGGTTTGCACAGGAAAGACTACAATAAACCAGAGAACCGATTTTAGCAGGGGGCTGCTGTCATGGCTCAGGGAAAGGGCAGACAAGATGTGCTTACCTAAAGATGAAAGAAAAGGCAGGGTGGCAGAATGAGAATGCTACAAGCTTAGATACTATGGAAACCAGTTCATTGGAGTTTGGGACCGAGAGACAGCAGCCTGATCTAAGGTCAGATAAAGAGGATCAGGCAATCAAACTGCAGGAGAATCACATTTTGGGTAATTCAAGCTGCTGGGTGGCAGCAACATGTTTCCTTCCAACTGCTTAGTTTTATAGTTCTGGCTGTCTTAGAACAATCACCAATTTCGTGTTTCCCTTTGCCTTTGTTTTGTTCTTCCCTTTTTCACTCATGTTTCCTTTTGTTCTTCCTTTGTATCCCTCTGAAGACCTCACTACGTTGATTTACATCTGTGGTGCAATATTGTGCGTGGCCATCATTTCTCAGCATTTCCTGGTGCTCCAGAGCTTGAGGAAGTTAACAGACTACTTCCAGAGTTCCCTACTGACTTTCAATTATGGGGTATTGGGTAGGAGTGAAGGTGTGGGGGATTGTTACATACTAATATTTGGGCAACACTACTAAGTGCATTTGTTGTAAAAGCCAGACTTGCTGTACCAGCGGTATGTGCGGTTCTTTTAAAGGCCTCACTGGGAGAAGCAAGTCCAAGCCGTCCAAAACGTCTGAGATGTACTATCCCCACAAGCATGTTTTTCATTCTCATTCTCAATCTATATTTTTTCCTCTCATGAGTAGTAGGTTGGACATTTCTAATGCTCCCATCACTGTTCTTACTGGATGGAAAGTGGTGGACTAGCTTCCGCTCATACAGCTCCCAACAAGGTTGTGACATTATGCATCAGAGACTGTATATACCTTTTTGAAATGGATGCACAAATACCTGTTAAAACAGAATTAGCACTTTTCCAGCTCCCAGGCTGTTGCCCTGGGGTCACCAGAGCCTCCCTACTACTAATAAGCTGGATCACTTGCTGACTGGCTGGTTCTCTGCATTTACCTGTTATGAAAGGGAGGGCAGATAAAATTGTATTTACCAATATCCATACAAGTTGAAGTGGCAACCATAACAGTTCCGGCTCCACGGCTATTGCCCTAGGTCATCAGAACCTCCGCTCAGGATGGTTGGTAAGCAAGACTTAACAATCGGACAGGTGGAAAACACAGTACTCCTTTGGTTATAGTTGCTTGCATTTCCACTCAGAGCTCGGACCTCAGTGTAGCATTGGTATTCATTATTATTTGTATTCATGTATTGTTTGTATTTGCCTGTGCTTATTGCCTCTTTTCTCTTTTACCTTTTGTTAGTATTTAACTCTGTTAGTTCCATTCCGTTCCTTTAATAGAACACCTACGTTAAGGTTCTGTATTCTGTTGTGGGGCAGTTGGAGGCTGACTTTCATCTGGTTCAGTCGATTCTTTGCCTGCCGTGGATCCCTCATTAAACCTCGCACTGAAATCATATATCACGCTTCGCCTGTGAAGGATTTGTCTTTCGTTACTCTACATATTTTGGTACCAGGAGTGGGGCGGAGAAAACCCAACATTCAAGATAATTAGCGGAGCAGTTCCACAACGGAGTTGGTGCCTGTCCAGGGATTCACCGACCGGCATATGTAAAGGCTTCACCCTCTGCCATTGTGATTGGTAACATGTGCGTTTTGCTTTTGTTAAATCAGCTTCTTATGCTCATTATTAAGACTTACTTGTGTGCATTTTAAACGCGCCTTCTGTCACGAGCTTCAACGGCCGCGCTCGCGCAGCGCCTGTCTTCAGCATTTCTGACGTCGTGCCGTCGCGCGCTGTTTCCCAGGATACTAGCGCGTTCACCCTGCTGACGTCGTGGCATTGTGGTGGTCTCGTAGGATACTGACATGCTTAACACCTAGCGAGGATTTTTGAAGGAAAAGCGTCCCGATTATACGGACGCATAAGTACATTTCTAGGAAGTTTGATTTGCCGAATTACGTACACCACGTGTATATTTGATTTCAGGAGGCCGGAAGATTGGAAATGTCATTTATTTGATACACAATCCCATATTTTAACAATATAATCTGAACTTAAGCAAATTTAAAATAAACAAAAAATAATAATAATAAAAAAAAAAAAAATTGGCATTGTCACAACAGTACAAGCATCTTACCTGCATTATTCTGCTGTCTCTTCATGGCATCCAATAATTTGGTAGTACAACCTCCACCATTTTTAACCAAGAGTGGCAAACCGGACATTAAGTGGAGAGAATGGATTAGAATTTTCGAGAATTACTTAGTAGCAATTTATGCCAACGACTTTTCTCCCTCAAGGAAATTAGCTCTACTTTTTAATCACCTTGGTGTGGCTGGTCAATGGGTTTTTGACAACCTACCCATGATCTCTCCACCTGATGAAAGTGGTGGTGATAATGTAACAAGGGAACACTTACATTGAGGCGAAAGAAAGGATTGGGAAGCAGTTCTCGGATGAACACAATGTACTTTTGGAGAGATTCAATTTTGCAATGTACAAGCAATCTGTGGATGAGACAGTGGACGAATATGTGGCTAATTTACGTGTGCTAGCTGCCAGATGTGATTTTGGCAATCAAGTAGACTTACATATTAGGGACCAGTTTGTGTTTCATTGTTCTTCAAAAAGAAATTCAGGAACGGTTGTTAGCTCGTCGTAATCCCTCATTAGAGGAGATATTAGACATAGCTAAAGCCGTTGAGAGATCCATTGTTACTTCCAAATTAGTTTCTGGACATGTTGAAGGCATAATGGTTAACCAAATGACAGCAGATTCTGATATTAATTATATAAAGGAGGGAACTACAAAATTTAGTAAGAATGTACCAATATGTTTCTGTTGTGGGTCACACAATCATTTAAGCAACAATCAGTCGTGTCCAGCATTGGGGAAAAAATGCTTGAAATGTCAGAAAATTGGCCATTTTCAGGTTGTCTGTAGGCAACATAACCATAATTACAAACCTGTTAACTATAATGCCAGAGTTAAAGTCAGTAATGTATATGCTAAATGTGATCAGGTGGAGGATGGTGGTGTAAATGACTGTACAAATATTTTATCTAATGTTGTGCTAACTGTGGATGTTACTACGGTTAGAAGTATTAAGGGGCCCATTTGTCAGGTTGTTATTGATTCTATTGAAATTTCTGCTATGGCTGATTCTGGTTCACCCATCACCATCATTGCAGAAACCACTTACCGCAGACATTGGCCCTTAAATAAAACACTAATTGAGGCAGATATTAGTCCCAAGGCTTTTGGGAACCATGACATTAATCTTCTAGGATATTTTTCATCTACATTATTTATCTTGGGTAGGAGCACAGTGACTAAGATTTATGTAGCTGTGGATGGTAGAAATATCGTAGGGTGGAAAGATCTTGCTAAATTAGGCATAACTTTACGTCCTGGATTTGACAATCCTATAGTCTTAGGGGAAATGCCTTTAGAAGTATCAGAAATCAGCCTGCCCATTACCAACATTTCGGAATCTTTTACTATGAAATACCCTGAAGTATTTGCTGACGTGATTGGGGTAGTAAAAGGTTTCGAACATTGCATTAGGCTTAAGCATGGAGCCATTTCTGTGGCTCATTAAGTAAGACCTGTCCCTATCTCTGTCAGAGGGCAACTCAAAGATCTTTTAGAGAAACTAGTCAAAGATGGCATAATTACCCCTACGGATTCCTCGGAGTGGGTTTCGCCCATTGTTATCACAAAAAAAAAAAATGGGGACTTAAGGCTATGTGTGGATTTAAGATCATTAAACAAAAACATAATTGTAGATTGTCATCCTCTACCTTGTATACAAGAGATGATTGCTAGTTTGGGGACCTCTAAATTTTTCTCCACTATTGACTTGCATTCAGCATATCATCAGATTGCTCTTAGTGTAGACTCTCAGGAACTCACTACTTTTGTGACTCCTTTTGGAGCTTATAAGTATCTCAGACTTCCTTTTGGATTAGCCTCTGCAGCGAGTGTTTTCCAGAAATTAATGGATTCTTTATTTAGTGATTTTGATAATGTATGTGCCTTTCAGGACGACATTCTAATACACACCAAGAACATAGAGGAACATACTATTATGTTAGACAAAGTGTTTACTATACTCAGAGACCATGGGATTACTATTAAAAAGGACAAATGTACATTTTTGGTCCAGAACGTAGAATACTTAGGCCATTCAACCTCTGCTGATGGTATTAAGCCTAAACAGGGGAACCTAGATGCCATTTTAAATGCACCTTCCCCATCAAATAAAGATGAGCTTCGCTCATTTTTGGGCCTTTGCGAATACTACTCAAGATTCGTACATGGCTATGCTATGTTAGTGCAACCCCTTAGAAACCTCTTAAAAAAAGGTAGCAAGTTTGAATGGAGTGAAGAAGTTATGGAAGCCTTTAATGCTGTGAAGAGACTTGTACTATCTGCTCCGGCCTTAAAGCCATTTATATCGTCAGCCAAATCCTTTATAGCGGTGGATGCCAGTATGAAGGGCATAGGGGCAGTTTTTGGCCAGTGGGTGGATGGTCGTGAACACACTATTGCATTTGCATCTAGATCTCTCTCAGATACTGAAGTCAATTACAGCACCATTGAGAGGGAGGCTCTAGCCTGTGTCTGGGCTGTACATAAGTTCAAGACTTACATTTGGGGTATGGCTTGTACCCTCTACACTGATCACAAGCCACTTGTTTTCTTAATGGGAGGGAATGGGCTAGGTAAAGCCTCTTCACGGTTAGTAAGACTGTTGTCCATGTTGCAAGAGTTCAATCTAGATGTAAAATACATTCCTGGTGGGAAAAATGTGAGGGCGGATTGTCTTTCTAGGTTGCCTTTACCTTTGTTTGATACTGAGCATGAGGACACTGAATGTGTCATTGGCGTATTGGAGGTAGTTTCATCCTCTGATGGTCTTTTTTCTGAACATGATTGGAATTCTGCGATGACTAGAGATTCAATTTTGTCTAAAGTGAAATTTCATATTACTCATGGTTGGCCCAAACATCAGAAACTTTGTGGGGAACTCAACACCTATTGTCAATTGGCTGCTGAATTATCATATGAGAACGGGGTGTGCATGAGAGGCTCTCTGTGCATTCCTCCCTATGATTTAAGACCATTGCTTATAAAGGCTGCTCATGAGGGGCATTTAGGCATTTCAGCCACTTGCAGAAGGTTAAAAGAAAAATACTGGTGGCCATGTATTGACAAACAAGTGTCGGATTTTGTTGATCAGTGCACCTCTTGTGTGGTGTCTGACAAGCACTGGAAATGCCAGACTAAACCCTTGCATAGAATCCCGTTTCCCAATGGTGCTTGGGAGAGTATTGCAGTAGATTTTTCTGGTCCTTTTAACACTTTACCTAGAAACAGGAGATACATGATTGTTGCCATCGATTATTTTTCCAAATGGATATATTATGACTTTGTAGAACATACTGACACAGAATCTGTTATTGCATTCCTGTCATCTATGTTTTATTTAGAAGGCCCACCGTCCAACATTGTCACTGACAATGGGGTGCAATTCATTTCTAGTAAAATAGAAGGTTTCTTAGTTAAATACAACATAAAGCATTCATGCGTAGCTTTATACAGTCCTTCCTCTAATCGCATTCTTAAAGAGGGGATTCAACCAGCCATCGCCACCAACTGCAATGTTAAAGAATTTTTGAATGAAAAACTGTGGGCATATCTTAATACACCACAATCCACCACAGGTCTCTCACCGTTTGTATTACTTAGAGGGAGGGAATCTAGATCTAAATTAACACCATCATGGATGACCATCCCTCACAAGGAGGTGAAGGTTGATATTAATGAGTTGAAAAAGAGAGTCTCTGAGAAACAACTTATTCAAAAACGTAATTATGATTCTCATAGAAACGTGTGTGAGATATTAGTTAATGTGAATGATTATGTCCTGATAAAAAAACCTTGCAAAGTGCCCAAAGGAACTTCCAAATATTCTTTACCTGTAAAGGTTTTAAGAGTTTCTAAAACTGCTGTACTTTTAGAGGGGAAGGGGTGGTGGAATAAAAACTCTATTATCCCTATTTCTCCTTTACAAGCTGACATTTTTAAACAAGTCTATGCTGGACGTGAGGAGGAGGCTACTTCTAGCGACATATTTATAGACAGACCTATCAACAAAGAAGACAAGACGAATCCCATGCAAAGTAATTCCAAGGATCAAGTTTTTTTTTCCCGTCATCAGGAAGGACTGGATGTTCCTGATTTATCCTCGTCGGTTGGTCCAGCTGTAGAACCTCTACATACACGCTGCCATAGAATTGTTAAACTTCCGTCTAAATACAGTGATTATTGCTTATATTAGTATATTTATTATTTATTTGCTACTTATTTGTATTCATGTATTGTTTGTATTTGCCTCTGTTTAGGTATTATTTGTATGTACCTTCGTTTAGCTGCTGTTTACTTTCCATTGTTAATATGTTTTTTTCTTTTGCATTGTGAAGGAGGAAGATGATGTAGCATTGGTATTTATTATTATTTGTATTCATGTATTTGCCTGTGCTTATTGCCTCTTTTCTCTTTTACCTTTTGTTAGTATTTAACTCTGTTAGTTCCATTCCGTTCCTTTAATAGAACTCCTATGTTAAGGTTCTGTATTCTGTTGTGGGGCAGTTGGAGGCTGACTTTCATCTGGTTCAGTCGCTTCTTTGCCTGCCGTGGATCCCTCATTAAACCTCGCACTGAAATCATATATCACGCTTCGCCTGTGAAGGATTTGTCTTTCGTTACTCTACACTCAGTATCAAGAATATAATAATTTATCAGGATTAGATTAAACTAATCCCTGGACTTTCACTAGTCAGTGAGCATTTTCACTAGACAAATAACTGAAAGAGTTCAGAGAGTTCAATAAGTCTCTGTCCAGTGGGAGACCGATTATGAGCTCAACAATACAATGTGCAGTTACCTCTCCTTATGACCTTCCAACTGGAAAATAGGGAAATGGGGACAACTTTTAAAGTTTTAAAGGATCTGAATATGACCAAGATTATTTTTCGGAATAATTAGAATAATTCCTTCCACTTTTGAACGTTCTGTACATATCCAGATATAATTCCTTCCACTGTTGAACATTCTGTACATATCCAGACACCAGTTTGCCTCTCACGTTGTACTTTAGTCTTGCCTGCATAATGCCATTGCCAGGCAATTTGGACGTTAACTCCAGCTGACCCTATCCACGGCCCTTTGATTCAGTGGAATGGCTCTGCTGCACTACCATCGTCGGTACTCTACTCCCTGAAAGGCAAGGAGAAAACAGCTGGAAGCGAGCAGGCTAGCTGAGTCACAGACAGCACTGAAATAGCACAGAGAGCACAAACAGCACATCAGCGCCCACGAAGACAACGAAGAGCCCGCAGCACAACAGACTGCTTCCGAAGTTAGTGTTAACCTGAGGCGGTGGTAAGGGACTAACAGAGACCTGATTGGACTCACTGGTAAAAGTTATTTCTGAATCAATTTTAGTGGCAATATTTTTTGACGCATTTAGGAGAAGGATGTTACGGTATCTAATGTTTTCATGTTGACATCTGCTTTTGCTTTTATATTCTTATGCTTATGTTCATTGTGTGACTGTTGCCGACAATCAATGGCATCAGATCATTTACAGCTTTGCTGAAGCAGATGTCTTAATTAGAAATTATTAATGAGTGTTTATGTATTTTGAATAATGAATTTTGTAGAAAATGAATAACGTAGAGAAAAATAATGTGCACGTTTGAAATTGTGACCTCAAAGAATGTCCGCCAGTGTTCACGAAATGTACTAATTTCTGATTAATATGTATAAGATATTGAAACTGTAATAGATTAAGGTAGTAATATGTCATATTATGGGTTATGAATTATGTTCTTGCTTACTAATTGTAGGCCTTAACTTAGCAAGTGTCTTGGCCTTGCTTTGCTAGGCTCATGTAGAAGCTGTATTTCTTAGCTTTTAATGAAAAATGCTGAGAGAGTGAACTAACTGTGAAATGCTCACTGTTTCAATAAAGTGCTTAGCAGAAACTTTCTATGGGCACCGACGGACAGAAGATGAGGTCTCTCGTGAAGTAACAAGTTGTGTGTAAAATGTGCAAGAAGTTCTTTCCCAGGACGCAAACAATGAAGACACTGACAGGCGATGAAGATTCAATAAATTCGATTACCTGACGAGCCGGATGATGAGAACATTGTAAAGCGGACCAATCAACGACATGTGTGTGAAATATTAGAATTCATAGATTTAGTATATGCACACTGTTGGACAGAGTAATAACATATGATTAATTGACCAATTGGAAATTAGGGGATAGTATGGGTGACTTTGATATAACAACGCAACAGAGGGAACTTAGACAGACTGCAAGACTAGAGATCTAGAGTGACGGTGGGAGAAGAAGAGATTTGAGATTCTGTCATTGGGCTCATACTCTTTGACTGAGAGCCTGATGTCTGCTTATCGTTTGATGACCTGAGGACAAAGACTGATTCTGCTTGTTGACCCATACGGTGGATAGGTAGATATGACAATATGACTGAAATGTATTTTGTTCCTTTTCTTTCTAGGTACCAACTGCGCTGTCTTAATAGATTTTCTTAGGTAGATGTTTTCCTAATTTGTGTTCTAAATTGTTTTGCATGAAGCCCCACATGCTGATGCTAATTTGAGTTAGTTGAGGCTATTCACATAACGAATGACATATTGCAGAGACAAATGGTTGACGGACTATTTTGCTGAACTCTATGGATATTATAGTCTTGCTGAAATTAGTTTTACTAGTGATTTGTGCTGCTTTAGAATTCATTCTGATTCAAGCTTTGATTAGATCCTGTTTCTTACGTCTTTTGGATAACTATTATTATTTTCGTTTGATTAGAATCGAAGATTAATTTACATGACTTTAGAATTGTTAATAATAGGGAAATAAAACTTACTAAACTTTTACTAAAAGGTGTGGTTATTCATGGCTGAAGCGTCATGGTGTGCAAATTTTACTGACTCCATTGATTATTGATTTGACTAATGATTATTGATTATTGTGTATTGATTATTGTTCATGTACTGAAGCTATGGTAAGAACACCTTAAATGAGTCAAAAGGTTAATAGACCTATGCGCGTCCCCTTGGATGTTTACTTATTAAGGGCCGACGTGCTAACTGTTATGGTAGCAGATTGATGGTTTGTCTCTTTAAGGGCTTGCCATAGGTGTTTGGTGCAGAGTGACAGGTGTTAACAGTTATGGTGGGGAGACCCATGGTTTGTCTCTTTAAGGGCTTGCCATAGGTGTCCAGAACTGAGTGACAGGTGTAAACAGTTGTGGTAGGAGACCGATGGACAGGTGCCCCTAGTTATGGTAATAGTTTAAGATTGATCAGTTCAAGAATTCAGTATTATTGAGATTTGTATTTTGTTTTTCAAAATGGCATTTGTAGAGAAAAATGATGTTCCCTTAAGCCCAGAAATGACTTTCCCAGATCCTGGATCCTTCTAGTAGTGTAAGGTATGTTCTTGGCATTCTAGTGATAGAGTGAGAGAGATAAGTTGCGCTTGCACAGCTTATGCAAATCTCAGGTGAATCGCGACGTATGTGAGGGAATTTAGGGAGTCTGCGTACTCCAAATGAAGTTATAGAAGGAGTGTGTGTACTCCGCAGTATGAGAGTAGGGAAGTTGTCGAACTTCACATGTGTGTGGCGCTTTGTGCTAAAACACTGTCCACGTGGTTGTTGATGTACAGACCCTGCGTGGTCTAAGACTCCGGAGTATATTGAAAAAGTGTATGAGACACTTGGTTGTATGTTGTAATCTGTCTGGTTTAGTAGGTTGATTGGGGGTGGTCAACAAGTCAGTATGTATGTTAAGTGGGCAAGAGGAAATTTCGACTGAGATTTGGTGAGTCCCATGTACACCAGGACAGACCCATTGATCACTTGAGAGTAAAATTTGTGGGTCGAATTTTGTTTGCGAATCTGGGAGACGAAGAAAGAGGAATAGCTGTATGAGCGAAAGGGCCATCAGTGAAAATCCGTAAGGTTCCTGAAGCGATTGTGTTACCTTCTTGTAGTAAACCAGCAGGTTTGTTTTTGGTTATTGGTTTTTGATTAGTGCTCACAATTTTTTGCATTAGTTTTGTGTGAATTGGAGTTTTGGAGGATGAGCCGCAAGACTTTGTCAGCTGCAGTACGTGTGAGTGTGACGTCATTAGAGCCGCGCTGGGATAGGTTTGTTAGTGAGAAGAGTCGCTCACCGATTGGCAGCCATCCGTGAGAGGCAATTGGTTGAGAACGTGGGTGAAAGGATTATTGGGAGGAAAAGTAATTTCCTAATTTGAATTTGAATAGACAAAACGTACAAAAGTAGAACAGATTAAGTTTTTCAAGGCATTGAAGAGTGCCCTAAAGGAAGATGCCAACATTAGAGCGAATATAGGGGAGCCTACACCACCAGAGAATACACTGGCTTACATTGTAATGGAGGAGCGAAGTGTCACGCAATGTGTTTGGTTGAAGGGGTGGTGCAAGGTGACAGAGAAAAATGGGAGCTTAGCGTTCCCTGAGAATGGGACGTTCAATTTGAGGATTTTGGAGCAATTGCGGATGGTGCTATATGAATCAAAACCCCTTCCAAGACCAGCACAGTTTGAGGCATTAGCAGTTTGGGAGCTGGTAGCTAGACAGCAACAGCAATTGAAATTCGAGAGGAGAGTAAGAAAGGTAGAGAAGTCCTTAGCGGAGGCTAAATGGGACTGGGAGCAGAAAATATGGAGAGCAGAGACATTGCAGGGAGTTAAGTTGTTTCCAGCAATTACGCAGGAAGATGAGACGGAAAGAAAGAAGGTAACTAGAAAGTCTAATAAGGATCCATCCGAGAGTAAGGAAATTAGAAAGTCTTCCATGGTGGAGGAGGATGCTGATGCCGAAGGTCTTGTTACGCAGTTACTGAGAGATCGACCACCACCGTATGCTGTGCATGACGATGGTCCGAGTACTAGTGTCGACGCAACAGCCCCGGCACAGGCAATGGAAACAGTGAGCACAGTGCAGGTTAATACTAGCCAGACCCAAGGGTGTAGTGCAAGGATCTAATGTGTTGACTACACCAGTAGTTCAAGCACAGATGCATCCGCTACCCATACAGAGAATTTATCCTGATGTGCCTATTCTAGAGACAACTTCGAACTTAGTGGTGCCTATGGAGCAAGTGGTTCCAAGACCACTGTTGGCTCAGACTGAGCCGACTCCGATTCTGTTGCCCCAGGTACAGACGCAGGAAATGCCAAGGTTTAGGTCAGTGACAGGAATACAGTTACACTTAACTCCAGTGATGAATCAGAGTATAAGAGTTACTCTCTCACAATGTTCAGGTGCCAGAGCAGCCCCAGATGGAATATCGCTGCAGATTACTGTTGGTCCAGCGGTACCATTGTTTGTGCAGAAGAAACCAATTATGAATGAACAGGGAACAATGTCCTAGAATCTAATGAGGAGAGGACCAGATGAACAAGTGCAAGTAGTCTCGTCTATGGGTCAGACCATTGATGGGTCGAGATCATTGTTGGATCTTACTCCACTCGTTGCACTTCCGGATGCTGTAAATGGACCTAGTGCAGGTCAGAGCTTGAAGCTATTGACACCACAGACACTGAGTGCAGTGGTACAGCAGGTGCCACCGATTCAAGCGAGTAACATTTTGTTACAGGGACTGACAGCTCAGAAGTTGACTGAATGGCTAGACAAGCTGAATACCCCACAGAATATCTCTAAGGGAGAAGAGCAGATCAATTGTTTCAGATTGAGCATGGAAGCAGGTGAACTAGTCGAGGGAACAATGGGGGTGAATAGATTAGAGTCCCATACCGAAGCAGAGTTGAGACACTTATGCCCGAGAATCACAAGAGAGGTGGGCAAAGTACATCAGAGATTAGCAGACTTGGCAGAAAAATATGGCATAGAAATTGAGAAAACTAAACACTTGAAGAGAAGTTACAAAATAGATTTTGAGGAGAAAATTTTTGAACACATGAGGTCAGTCGGAATGAAAGCGCACCTTAAAGAACTATTGAAGAGTGCTCAGGTTTGGGGAGCATTAGAAAAGTGGGAAGGCAGATGGGTGAACAAAAGAGACAAAAAGAAATAAGATTCTCTAGAGGTGCCTGAAAGTGCACAACAAGAAAAGGATCCAGTAAAGATTTTATGGATGAGAGAAATCCCAGGGGGAAATCTTGTTCATGTCCCTTGGAGTAGGAGTGATATTCTGTCGTTCACAAATGATTATCCAAAACTGAGGGAAAAGCCAGTGGAGTGGTATCAGCAGACAGACAGGTTTGTGAAGCTCGCAAAGTGTTTATGGGAAGACTTGAACACATTCCTGGAGATAGTAGCTCCAGCTGATTTGTGTGTTGAGTGAAAGAGAGCTGTAAATTGGCCAACAAGTGAACCAGAGAGAGATAAAAGTGAAGGTGCACCATCTCCTGAGGTAATGAAACATTACTATAAGGTGATTGAGTTCCTAAAGACGAGGATTTTGCCTAAAATCATTGATTGGCAGGGAATTAACAGGACAGTGCAGGAGGTGAAAGAATGGATACATGCGTACTAATGGAGATTGTTGAAGGCATTCAATGAGTACAGTGGCAAGGAAGTGTTGGAGTATGTTTGTAAAAGCAATATTAACATGAAAAGCTTGCAATATATTGTGTAATAAAGCTGCATAGAAAATGTGGTAATGTAGAAAATAATGCATGCGTTTGAAATGTGCCCACGGGGAGTGGCTACCAATGTATACGAAGACTAATGAAACTTATTAATGCTGAATTGATAATAATGTACTAATGTTTTGAATTTGTATTAGCATGTCATAATTAGAGTCATATATTAGGGGTTTGTTAACTAAATTACTAGGCCTTAGTGTAGCGAGGGTCTGGGCCTAGCTGCCTGGTCGCATATTAAACTGTGTTTTTCCTAACGTGCAATGTGCTGTCTTCCAGAAGGACAAAACGCTGTATTTCTCCAGAAGTTAGATGTGTGTGTAGCAACAGAAAATTCTTTCTCATGGGACCCGACTTGCTCAAGGAGACATTCTTGCTGAATGCAACAGTGTAATTCGTAACAGGTGCAAAGCTGCTTGGAGTAGGAGAAACAATGGGACTACCGACTAGAACATAAAGTGTAACTTTTCTTACCTGACATTCCAACCGATAAAGACGTCAATAACATGGGCCAATCAACGACATGAGAACTATGTTCTGTGAAAAATTCTAGTGAAGTAAGTGGAGAATTATTGGACAGAGATAATGATGCACCAAATATTATCCAATGGGGAATTAAGGGCTAGTTCGACAGTTTTGATTTAACCGCATAACTCGAGGAGAAATCAGCCATTATTCGGACATCCCACTCCAAGCCATACTTTGCCATTTTACTGAGGCATTTGGGCCATTCTTTTGAGACTTTACCGTTTATTCTTCCTGATAGTTTAAACCATCCTCTATCAAATTCTTACCTGATGTTTACTTCTCCTCCATATGAGGGAAGGGCCTTATTCCTTAGCTATGCCATGCTGAGACTTTGCCCTGCCCTATCTTTGCTGATGGTGAATCGACTGGTGTCCTGAGGACGAAGGCTGACGTTGTTTGCTGATTCATTGGAGGGGTAACTATCTGATGAAAATTGTAATTGTCTGCTTGCCTTTTCTTTCTAGGTACCAACTGCTCTTTGATAGAGGCCATAGTTAGATGTTTTCCAAATTTGTGTTTGCTAAATTGTTTTGCATGAAGCCCAACATGCTGATGCTAATTCGAGGTTAGTTAAGGTGTTCACAAATACCGGACACAAATAGACAAATGACTGAGTTCTTGCTTTGTTGAATCTTGTACTCTGAGACTTTGCTAAGCTGTTCTTATTAATGACGTGTTAATGCCGAATGAATCTTCTCTATGCATTGATTAATTGTGTTCTAATTATAAAACTTGAAGAGTTACTAATGAGATTGATTGCTAATGAGATTAACGGAGATGACTATTAGATTGTAACTAATGGGGAATAAATATCCTAACACTTAACTAAATTGGTGTGGTTATTGATGACTGAAAGGTCATGGTCAGTTCACTTTATTGTTTCTTATTAATGTTATTGATTAACTTGTTGATTAATTACTAAGAATATTGATTGGGTTATTGATATATTGATTTTGTGATGCCAAAACAATATCTCGTACTGGGAAGTCCCCGAACGTGGTCAAAAGGTTCATCGGCCTAGGCGTGTCTCCTTGTAAGTTTACTTATCAAGGTTCTGACGCGCTATCAGTTTTTGGTAGCAGAGGTAATGGTTTGGCCCTTTGGGGCCCCAGTGCGGTCTGGTAGGAATTGATGAATTGATGAGCGTGGTTTGGAAGTAAGCAAGGTGTATCAGAAAATTGGGTTTTGGGAAAATTATTATTTTTCAATGATGCTAATTGGAGAGATGATGTGCCCCTAAGTCCCGAATGACTTTCCCGGAATCTCGGAGCTTGCTGAAAGGAGTTTGAGTATTTTCTCGGCATTCTAGTGATAGTGTGAATGAAGTAGGTTTTGCGCTTGCACAGCTTATGCATACCGCAGGTGAATTGTGAAGTCTGTGAGGATTTTAGGCCAAATGATGATGTTTTAGTAGGAGTGTGCGTACTCCGCAGTATGATAGTGGGGAAGTCGGCAAACTTCATGTGAGTGTGGCGCTTTGTGCTCAAAAATTGTCCATGTGGTTGTTGGTGATGTACGGACCCTGCGTGGTCTAAGACTCCGGTGTATATTGATAAGTGTATGAAACACTTGGTTTATGTTGTAATTTGCGTGGTTTAATAGGTCGATGGTGAAATTGACGAGTCGAGTTTGAGTCAAAAGTGAGTGAATGAAAACTTTGATGGAGATTTGGTGAGTTCTAAAGTGCACTAGAACAACCTATTGACAAGTCGAGAGTAAAATTTGCGGGTCAAATTTTGCTTGCGAATGCGGGATCTGAGAAGGAGAGAGTAGCGGCCGAGGCTAAGCGAAATCTCTGTAAAGTTCTGAAGCAATTGTGTTACCCTTTCCTGTAGTAAACCGGCAAATTTGAGTTTTTGTTGGTGCTCACAATATATTGCATTCGTTTTGTGTGAATCGAGAGTGAGGAACGCAGGCCGCAAGACTTTGTCAGCTGCAGTGTGTGTGAGTGTGATGTCATTGGAGCCGTGCTGGGATAGGTCGGTTAGTGAGAAAGGTCGCGCACGGATTGGCAACCGTCCTTGAGAGGCAATTGATTGAGAAGGTAGGCGAAGAGAGTTCTGGGAATTAAAGTCACTTCCTGATTCGATTGTGAATTAAATAAAAGTCGCAAAAATTACATTTTTCAAGGCTTTAAAGAGCGCTCTGAGGGTAGATGCATATATTACTATGAGTGTAGGGGAGGTTACACCGCCAGAAGATACACCGGCTTATGCCGTAATGGAGGAAAGAGGTGTCGGGCCATGTCTTTGGCTAAAGCAATGGTGCAAAGCGACAGAGAAAGAAGGGTGTTTGGCGTTTCCGGAGCACGAAACGTTCAACATAAGGGTTTTGGAAAATTTGCGGAGGGTGCTAAATGAGCTAAAGCCACCTTCTAGGCCAGCAGAGTTTGAGGCGTTAGCAATTTGGGAATTGATGGCAATATGACAACAGCAACAGAAATTTTAGAGTAGAATGAGGAAAGCAGAAAAGACACTAGCGAAGGCTAGGTGGGATAGTGCAAAGAGAGTTTGGAGGGGAGAAACAATAGAAGGAATAAGGATGTTTCCAGCAATAGCTCAAGAAGGTGAAGCCAAAGGGGGGAAAGCCACTTGTAAGACTGACAAAAGTCCTTCTAAAGACAAAGAGGCTAAGAAGCCCTGGTCAGAGATGGATGACTCAGATAATGATGAGTTCCTTAATCAGTTACTGAATGACCGACCACCACCATATGCAATAGATGACAATAGACCTAGTACTAGTACAGGTCCTGCAGGTTTGACACAAGACAAAGTGACAACGAATCCAGTGCAGGTTAGTCCTGTCTCCACACTAGTTCTGGTGCAGAGTAGAATTAGTAGGTCCACTGCTCCAGGTATGCAATCTCAGTTGCAGCCACCGCAGGTTCAGAGGCTTTACCCTGATGTCCCAGTCTTAGAGACTACAACGAATCTGATGGTGCCGTCAGAGCCGGCATATTTGAGACCAAAGCTGATTGAGACTGATCCATCTCCACCTTTACTGCCCCAGGTACAGCAGTTAATACTCCACAGGTTAAGGGAAACAGGCAGCCGCCAGCTGCCATGTCTTTGCCCATTACAGTTGGTCCGCCAGTACCATTGTATGCGCTGGCGAAGCCTAGTGTATGCAATCAGGGGATAATGACCCAAGAGATGACAAGAGGAGGGTTCGTAGGGAGCTCTCAAGGGACGACTTCAATGGAACCGACATTCAAGAGATCTAGGTCCCTGTTAGACTTTAGCCCAATTGGGGCTCCTCCGGATGCTATGAGACCATCAGGTTTGGGACTGCTGACACCGCAGATCTCAAATGCGAACATGCCGCAGACACCTATAGCACAGGCTGGGAATATCTCACTACAAGGTTTGACAGCCCAACAGCTGAATGACTGGTAGAGAAGTTAAATTAATCACAGTCTACTCCTGCAGCAGCAGGGAGGACGGAAGGAGAAGAGTACCTGAATTTTGTGAGGTTGGGCATGGAGGCAAATGAACTTGTTGAAGGGATCATGGGACTGAACAGGCTAGAGTCATACACGGAAGTAGAATTGAGATACTTGTGTCCAAAGATAACCAAAGAAGTGAGCAGGGTGCACCAGAGGTTGGCAAATTTGGCAGACAAAAATGGAATAGACTTAGAAAATACCAAACATCTGAAGAGGAGATACAGGTTAGACTTTGAGCCTGAGGATTTTGAACACATGAGGTCTACTGGGATGAAAGCACACCTTAAAGAGATACTGCAGAGTGCACAAGTTTGGGGAGCCTTAGAGAAATGGGAAGGCAGATCGGCAAAGAAAAGAGATAAGAGGAAATGTGACTGCTTAGAGCAGCCAGCAAAAGCCCCACAGGATACTGGTATGGTAAAGATGTTACCAATGAGAGAGATGGCTGGAGGGGTTCTTGTCCATGTGCCGTGGACTACAGGTGATATTCTGTAATTTACTAATAACTTTCCCAAGCTGAGGGAGAAGCCAATAGAGTGGTATCAGCAGATGGACAGGTTTGTGAAACTTGCGAAATGTCTTTGGGAAGACCTGAATACTCTCTTTGAGATCATAGTTCCGGCTGATTTGTGGCTTGAGTGCAAGAGAAGTGTGGATTGGCCAACTGCAGAACTGGCAAGGGATAGAGTCACAGGAGCACTGTCTCCTGAGGTGATGAAGTATTACTATAAGGTGATTGAATTCCTGAAACAGAGAGTTTCGCCGAAGAATATTGATTGGCAAAAGATTGATCGGACGGCTCAGGAAGCCAAAGAGTCGATGCATGCCTATTATGAGAGGTTGTTGAAGGCGTTCAAGCACTACATTGGTACAGAAGTTGTTGAGGCAAAGGACATGAATCACCTTGTGTTTAGATTTGTTGAAGGGTTGAGACCTGAGACTAGTCAGATGATTAAGAACCACTTGATTTGCTGGCAAGCAAAGCCGATTGACGAGGTGTTGCAGTATGCAAAGTACTGTAGTAACGAGATTGAATTGAAGCAGAGAAAGTTGAAGGAGAAAGCAATGGTGATGCAAATTATGGCAGCACAATCAGGGATGCAGGGAGGTGGTCTATAACAGATGGTGCAACAGCCGCAAGGAAACGGGATGGTTCAGGCGCAAGTGAGAGGCAGAGGTCGAGGAGGCTTTGTGAACAGAAGTCCAGACTTGAACACTATAGTAGTTTAAAACGATGTACAGGGGATGAAGAAGATGTTGCCTTGTCATGCTTGCGGGGTCATTGGACATACGATGCGGGAGTGCCCGATCATGGTGCAGGAGGGTGTTGTTCAACAAAGCAATCATGTCAGTGCATTCTAAAATGTGAAAGGACCGAGGCTGAGAGGTCCTAATCCGAACTTTCAGCATAACATGAATCAGATGCAGGGTTTCCAACCCATGCAGCAGGTGCAGGTGCCACGTATACAGCCGATGCAGATGCAACAAATGCAACAGCAGGTTCCTATGGTACCTAGACAGCAAATGCAAGTGCCTTTAGCGCCAATGGAACAGCAACAGGTGATGCTTCCTCAACAGGTCACAGGTCACAGAATGAGTCAAAATAACACAGTGCAACAGTTCCCATTTTGTGGTGAGAATGGAATAAACAATGAATGGTCGGATGAGAGTTCAGATAGTGAGGAGTGTAGACTCGCAGCATCCTTAGAGGTAGATCAGAAAGGGTGCTATGTTCAGGGGAAGGTAATGGGTCACAAGGTTTCATTCTTGGTCGACACAGGAGCTACACGCTCTACAGTCAGAAGTGCAGGGGTTCCGAAACTGCCTCTTTCGGGACGGACAGTCAAGGTAGTGGGGGTAGCAAACCAGCTCCTGACTAACCCGATCACAGATCCGGTAGAGGTTGAGCTTGGCACTTTTCAGTTATTGCACAGGTTTGTGGTTTGCGATTCGAGTCCTGTGTCCCTACTGGGGAGAGACTTACTGTGCAAGACAAGGTGTTCTATCACCTGTTCAAATGAGGAGATTGAGGTTCAGACAAACAGTGATGATGAGGGAGAAGAGGAGCAGGTTTCAGAGCCTGAAACTGAGACCACAGACGAGGAGTATCCTCTGATTAACTTCTTCCCAATGTTCACAGTGGCTGATCTCCCGGCAGACTTGCAGGGAACAGTCCAAGAGAAAGTGTGGGACCTGACAGGGAAAGAAGTAGGACTGATAAAAGGAGTAGAACCAGTTAAAGTCAGTGTGAAGCCAAATGCTGTGTTTCCCCAGGTACTGCAGTATCATATGGCACCAGATGTCCTTATAAAGGTTGCGCAATTAATTGCAGACTTTGTGAAACAGGAGTATTGAAAGAAGTGATGAGCAGCCCATGTCATTCACCAATAATGGGATTAAGAAAGCCTTGTGGGAAGGTTCAGATTGTCCAAGACTTGAGGAAGATCAATTATATAGTGGTGAAGTGCTGCCCAGTGGTGCCAAATCCAGCTGTGATTATGTTGCCGGTTCCATGTGATGCAGAGTGGTTCACAGTAATTGATTTGTCCCAAGCGTTCTTTTCTGTGCCCCTTCAGGAGGACAGTCAACTTCTCTTCAGTTTCAAGTTCCTGGATAAGGTTTACAATTGGTGTTGAATTCCTCAAGGGTTTTCGGAATCACCTTCCATATTCAATCAGATATTGAAGAAGGATTTGGAGCCGTTGGAATTGCCTTTTCAATCGACTCTAGTGCAGTACTTTGATGATCTGTTGATCGCATCCAAAACGAGGGATGAGTGCAAGTATGATTTGATTGCCTTATTGAACCACTTGGGGAAGAATGGGCACAAGGTGTTCCCCAAGAAATTTCAATACTGCCAGAAAGAGGAGAAGTACTTGGGTCATCAAATTGAGAAAGGGTCAAGGAAGTTGTCCAGGGAAAGAGTGACTGCACTGTTACAGATGAATCCCCCAACGACACGGAGAGATGTTAGGATGTTTCTGGGAATGGTAGGTTACTGTCGTCAGTGGATCCCGAATTTCTCAGTCATCTCCAAGCCATTGGTGAGACTGATGGTCAAGGAAGGGCCAGATATCATAGTGCTGACAGAAAAAGAAATGAAGGTGTTTACTGAGTTAAGGGAGAGCATGTGCAGGGCTCCAGCTTTAGGTATGCCTGATTACACGAAGCCTTTTGTTCTGTTTTGTCATGAACGTGATGCATGTTCTTTGTCTGTCCTGACCCAGGTCCATGGAGGTGTAAACCGACCAGTAGCATATTTTTCAGCTACTTTGGACCCAGTTGCAGCAGCCTTACCAGGTTGTCTGCGTGCAGTAGCAGCAGTTGGTCAAAACCTCAGAGTGTGAAGGCATAGTGATGGGACATCCTCTAACAGTCATGGTCCCTCACTCCGTTGAGATTCTGTTGACCCGCACCAAAACGCAGCACATGACAAATGCAAGATTGACAAAATATGAAACGATTATATTGGGGTCGCCCAATGTTACGTTGAAAAGATGTACAGTGTTGAACCCGGCAACTTTGCTTACAAATGAAAACACAGAAGTTGAAAATGTTGAAGATGTAGAACATGATTGTCTTGAGGTAGCAGAAATGTGCACCAACCCGAGGCCTGATATTAAAGATACCCAATTAGAAGAAAATTACCAAACTCAGTAGGAGTGCTGAGAGCCGGATACGCTGCATGTACGATCTCTGGTATCCTGGAAGCGTCTTGGCTTGAGAGAGCATATTCTGCTCAAGTGGCTGAATTGGTTGCTCTTACTAGAGCTTGCCATGCCGCTGCCCAGCTGAGAGTGACTATCTATACTGACAGCCGATACGGATTTGGATTTGTCCATGACTTTGACCAACTATGGTCACAGAGGGGTTTTCTGACCTCTTCTGGTTCGCCAGTGAAAAATGGTGAAAGAATTAAGGAGTTGTTGCACGCGATTTAGTTACCTCATGAAATTGCGGTGGTTAAATATAGTGCTCACCTGAAGTCACAAGACTTTGTTTCAATGGAAAATGGATATGCAGATCAAGTCGCAAGGTTGTGCGCATTGAACTGTATATCGTTAAAGGATCAGTGGGAATTGTTACCTGAAACAGAAAATGAGACATGCACAGGTTAAGCATTGAGGGTGATTGACACGTTAGAAGAATTGAGATTGTTGCAGGGACGTGCCAGCAAAGATGAGAAGCGTTCTTGGGTTAGGATGTAATTTGTACAAAGACCAGATGATTTGTGGGTTTCAGATAAAGGGAAAATGGTCTTGCCAAACAGTCTCCTGTCACAATTTGCGAGGTTTTACCATGGTCAAGCACATATTGGGAGAGATGCCATGATCAGGTTGTTCAAAATTGACTGGTTTAATCCGAAATTCAGACAAGCTGCAGAAGTGATTTGTTGTCATAGGTGTATCATCTGTCAACAGATGAATGCGGGGAAAGGAACAGTGGTGAATTTGAGCCACATTGGGAGAGCAGGAGGTCCATTTAGCAGAATGCAATTGGATTTTATTGAGATGCCTGTGTGTGGAGGTCTGAGATATGTGTTGGTGATTGTGTGTATCTTTAGTCACTGGATTGAAGCATACCCTACACGTAGAAATGACAATCTTGCAGTGGTGAAGCTGCTGCTTAGGGAATTGATACCACGTTTCAGGTTTCCGATCTCTTTAGAATCAGATAGGGGAAGTCACTTCAACAACGAGGTGGTTAAGCTATTGTGTGCAGCATTGAACATTGAGCAGAAGTTGCATTGTAGTTACTGCCCTGAAGCATCAGGACTAGTGGAGCAGATGAATGATACCCTGAAATCGAGAATGGCAAAAATGTGTGCAGCCACGAATTTGAAATGGCCTGATGCTTTGCCTTTGGTGTTAATGTCAATGAGAAATACACCTAACAAGAAAACAGGACTGTCCCCTCATGAAATTCTCATGGGCCGAGCTATGAGACTGCCCACAGTGCCTGCGAATGCTCTTGTGAATATCACCGATGATATGGTGGTGGACTACTGCAAGGGTCTGGCTGATGTGGTCCGCTCTTTTTCTCACCAGGTGGAAGCTACCACCCTGCCACCGATAAATGATCCAGGACACAATCTGAAAGCTGGTGACTGGATTGCCATCAAGAAACACGTAAGGAAGTCGTGTTTGGAGCCACGTTGGAAGGGGCCATATCAAGTGATATTAACGACTACTACTGCTGTGAAGTGTGCGGGAATTCCGAATTGGATCCATGCCAGTCACACGAAAAAGGTGACGTGTCCAACTGATGAGGAAGTTGAGTTGTTGAAAATACCAACAACAGAGAAGGAAGTCTCAGGACCGGAGAGTGATCGAAGGGGAACTGAGACAGAAGGAGAGCCCGTTGAGGACGGCTTTGTCACTCCAGTAAGAGACGAAGGAGAAGAGACCCAGAGGGGTAACGGTGAGCCTATCTCAACTGAGACAGCAGGAGAGCCAAATCAGAGGGACGTTCTCCCAGAAGCAGACGAATATGGAAATTAGCTAGAGCCTCTGACAGACCCAGAAGGTGAAGGAGTTGAGGCGGAAGAGAGTCAGAGTGGCCCGACTCCTCCCGAGCAAATTGCAGGTCCATCAAGAGAAAACACCATAGAGTCAGAGGGGGACGAAGGGCTGCAACAGGAGAGATCAAAGACCAGAGAGACACTGACAGGAGATAAGTGGCCAGAATTGCAAGTAAAAAAGGGAAAGGTGGTTGTCGAAGATGCAATAGAGGAAGAGGTTGACACAACAAGGAGAGAAGATCTAAGTGAAGGAGAGTTGCAGGGTGATCGCAAGTTGAAAAGAAAGAAAGTAGCAAACACGGTACGAGGGTCCTGAATGCGTGTATGCAACGTCAGGTGAATGGCAACAAGAGTTCTTGGCGTTCTGCTTTGATAGAGAGATTCCAGGTCAGTACTTTGGTACTTGAGTCCAGCCAAAGAGACTGAATTGGCATAAGAACTGAAATAAAGTAAAGAGAAAATTTGAGAAAAGAGACTGAGAACTTACCGGATGAGACACTGATAACCCGAATTGACACTTGAAACCAGATTTGACAAGCTGCTAACCTAATTTGACAAGGATCCTGGGTGAGAAACTGAGAGCTGTGAATCATCCTTCACTTTCTGATTCTTTACAGATCATGGCTAACATTAGAGAGGATAATAGAGGGAGTAGGCGTTGTAAACATTTGGGGGTTGGTTTGGGTGTTGTGTGTGTGATATTCATCATAGTTGTGGTTGTGGGTATGCCACTAATGGATAAGAGAGAGACTAACAATGCTACTATTCCTGAGACTACCACTGCACTAACAGCTTGGGAGAGGTTTGAGCAGGATACAAAATATTTGCATGAGGGAACTAACGCAAAAGGGGAACTATCCACTTATGTTTTCTATCGCTTGCTGAGTGAGTATGTTGACAAAATGGATGCAAATTATTGTTTTGTGTGCACACAGATTCCTGTTTCGGTACAAGAGGGGGTTACCTATCAAGATTCTATAACCAAGAAGAGATCCAGTATTTTTACTCGAACCATGATCTTGTGTTTTCTTAGGTGCCTATCATAGAGGATTTGAATGGGGTAGCTAAGTACTATAGTATAAAGTTAGTTAAAGGATTCTTCGAGGCAACATTAACAATTAGTACATCGTATGCACATCGAAATAACTTGACATGTTTGCTTACACCTGTAGAGGAAAGCTTTTTAGACCACACGGAAGATGGAAGAAGGGCATTGAAGGGTAAATTGGAGAAAGGATTGCAGCAGCGAGCTTTTGGTAGTAGTGAGGGTTACAGTGCAATTAGGAACAGGGGAAGTTAGCTTTAGATGCACTACACATAGGTAAGCTCTGCATATATAAGCCGAAATCATATTATGACAATGTGTTTGTGGGAACGAGTGAATGTAAGCATGTGTTTTTGTTTCAGTGTAAATGTAAGTTCATGTTAAATTGACAGGATCCAGCGATTCCTGGGATCTATTATATATGTGGACTTAATGCTTATTACCGTCTTCCAAAGGGATGGTATGGTACATGCTACTTGGGGTTAGTTTTCCCAAAGCTATATCAACTTGACGATTTGAAAAGGTTTCCGAAATTGTCTGAATTACATCGTTCTAGACAGAAGAGAGAAACTGCTGCTGTTGTAGTAGGAGACATATTTGGGGCGATAATTCCTTCAGTGGGAGCTATCTTAAACTCCATAAAGATTCGAAAGTTGTCTACTATTGTGGATAACATGCTGACAAATTTTACAGGGGCTATACTCCTGATGGATACTGAACTTACTGCGGAGAGGGCTATGACTCCTCAAAACAGGCTTGCTTTAGACATTCTTTTAGCAAAAAATGGCGGAGTTTGTAAGATGCTTAATGAGCGTCACTGCTGTGCTTCCATACCAGATAATAGTAATGAGATTAGAAGTATGCTTACTAACTTGACTAGGGATAGTACAGACTTGAAGGAACTGAAAGAACCAGGTGTTTGGGAAAAGGTTGGGAAAGGACTTGCTTCAGTGGGAAATTGGTTTAGTAGTATTTGGCATGGGACATTGTCTAAAATAATACAGGGGATATCGATTATTATAGCTTGCTTATTTGGATTGTGGGTGGCATGTAAAATTAGTAAATGAATAAAATTGAAAATGGCGAAAAATAATAAGAGGAGGAAAGAAAAACAAAGGAAAAATTATTCAGGGCAAAATCACAGGGGGAACGATTAAGAGAGGAAATTGAGATGAGAGAATTTTAATATGTAAAATTTCTGGGGTAAAGTTTCTGTGATGACAAAAGTAATCAGAGGAGGGATTGTTGGAGTGTGTTCGTATAAGCAATATTAACATGAAAAGCTTGCAATATATTGTGTAATGAAGCTGCATAGAAAATGTGTTAATGTAGAAAATAATGCACACGTTTGAAATGTGCCCACGGGGAGTGACTACCAATGTATACGAAGACAAATTTTTAATGCTGAATTAATAATGTACTAATGTTTTGAATTTGTATTAGCATTTCATAATTAGAGTCATATATTAGGGGTTTGTTAACTAAATTACTAGTGCTTAGTGTAGGGAGGGTCTGGGCCTAGCTGCCTGGTCTCATATTAAACTGTGTTTTTCCTAACGTGCAATGTGCTGTCTTTATGAAGGACACAACGCTGTATTTTTCCAGAAGTTAGATGTGTGTGTAGCCGTAGTAAATTATTTTTCATGGGACCCGACTTGCACAAGGAGACATTCTTGCTGAATGCAACAGTGTAATTCGTAACAGGTGCAAGGCTGCCTGGAGTAGGAGAAACAATGGGACTACTGACTGGAACGTAAAGTGTAACTTTTCTTACCTGACATTCCAACCGATGAAGGCGTCAATAACATGGGCCAATCAACGACATGAGAACTGTGTTCTGTGGAAAATTCTAGTGAAGTGCGTGGAGAATTATTGGACAGAGATAATGATGCACCAGATATTATCCAATGGGGAATTAAGGGCTAGTTCGACAGTTTTGATTTAACCGCATAACTCGAGGAGAAATCAGCCATTATTCAGACATTCCACTCCAAGCCATACTTCGCCATTTTACTGAGGCATTTAGGCCATTCTTTTGAGACTTTACCGATTATTCTTCCCAATACTTTAAACCATCCTCTATCAAATTCTTACCTGATGTTTACTTCTCCTCCATAGGAGGGAAGAGCCTTATTCCTTAGCTATGCCATACTGAGACTTTGCCCTGTCCTATCTTTGCTGATGGTGAATCGACTGGTGTCCTGAGGACGAAGACTGACGCTGTTTGCTGATTCGTTGGAGGGGTAACTATCTGATGAAAATTGTAATTGTCTGTTTTCCATTTCTTTCTAGGTACCAACTGCTCTTTGATAGAGGCCATAATTAGATGTTTTCCAAATTTGTGTTTGCTAAATTGTTTTGCATGAAGCCCAACATGTTGCTGCTAATTCGAGGTTAGTTAAGGTGTTCACAAATACCGGACGCAAATAGACAAATGTCTGAGTTCTTGCTTTGTTGAATCTTGTACTCTGAGACTTTGCTAAGCTGTTCTTATTAATGATGTGTTAATGCTGAAAGAATCTTCTCTATGCATTGATTAATTGTGTTCTAATTATAAAATTTGAAGAGTTACTAATGAGATTGATTGCTAATGAGATTATTGGAGATGATTATTAGATTGTAACAAATAGGGAATAAATATCCTAACACTTAACTAAATTGGTGTGGTTATTCATGACTAAAAGGTCATGGTGTGTTCACTTTATTGTTTCTTATTAGCGTTATTGATTAACTTGTTGATTAATTTCTAAAAATATAGATTGGGTTATTGATATATTGATTTTGTGATGCCAGAAAGATATCTCGTACTGGGAAGTCCCCGAACGTGGTCAAAAGGTCCATCGGACTAGGCGTGTCTCTTTGTAAGTTTACTTATCAAGGTTCTGACGTGCTATCAGAAGCAATCGAACCGAAAGACATGCTGCATTCTGTGTTTAGGTTTATGGAAGGATTGAGACCTGAGATAGGTAAGATAATTAAGAGTCATTTGATTTGCTGGCAAGCGAAGCCGATTGATGAGGTGTTGAGGTATGCGAAATACTGTAGTAACGAGATTGAGTTGAAGCAGAAAAAGTTGAAAGAGAAGGCAATGGTGATGCAGATTAAGGCAGCTCAAACAGGAGTGCAGGGAACTTTTGTACAACAGATGCCGCAGCAGCAGGGAATGTCATGTTTCAGCCTCAGATAAGAGGTAGGGGTTGTGGAGGCAATATGAGTCGTGGTCCGGATTTTAATACTGTAGTGGTTCAGAATGAAGTGCAGGGAATGAAGAAGCTATTGCTGTGTCACATTTGCAGAGCCGTGGGACACTGGAAGCGGGAGTGTCCGATGATGGTGCAGGAGGGTGTTGTTCAGCAAGGTAATGACGTCAATACATTTCAAAATATGAGAGGACCCAAAATGAGAGGTCCAAATCCAAATTTCCAGAATAATGTGAATCAGATGCACATTTTTCAGCCCATGCAGCAGGTGCAAATGCCCTGTGCACAAGTATCACAGTTGCATCCGATGCAGAAGCAAGTTCTCATGGTACCTAGAGAGCAAATGCAGATACCGCACGCCCCGAAGGAGCAGCAACAGATGATGCTTTCTCAACAGGTCACAGGTCAGAGACAAGACAGAAGTAGTAATGTTGTGCATCAATTCCCGTTACACAGTGACAATGAAATAAATAGTGATTGGATGAGTGATAGTTTGGATGAGGAGCCATGTGTGCTTGCGGCTTCTTTAGAAATAGATCAGAGGGGTCCCTATGTGAGAGGAAAGGTAACGGGTCACAAAGTCTCATCTCTGGTTGACACATGAGCTACACGCTTTACTGTGAGAAGTGCAGAAGTCCCAAATCTGCCCCTTTTAGGAAGAACAGTTCAGGTTGTGGGAGTAGTGAATCAGTATTTGACAAACCTGATTACAGACCCAGTGCAAGTTGAAATTGGCAATTTCCAGGGACTGCATAAGTTTGTGGTCTGCGATTCAAGTCCGGAATCCCTACTGGGAAGGGACTTGCCGTGTAAGACAAGGTGTCTGATTACTTGTTCAAATGATGGAATCGAGATCCAGACAAATAGTGATGATGAGGAAGATCCAGCCCCAGAAACTGCGTGTGGAATTATAAATGACGAGTACCCCTTGATTGTGTTTTTCCCAATGTTTACAGTAAGAGAGCTTCATTCCGATTTGCAGGGAACAGTACAAGAAAATGTGTGGGACTTGACAGGGAAAGGAGTGAGTTTAATCTAAGGAGTGGAGCTGATTAAAGTTACTTTAAAGCCGAATGCAGTTTTCCCACAGCTTCCACAGTACAATATGCTGCAAGATGTTCTGATGAAAGTGGCTCAGATAATTGCAGATTTTGTGAAGCAGGGAGTTCTAAAAGAAGTATTGAGCAGCCCATGTAATTCGCCAATAATGTGTTTGAAGAAGCCATGTTGGAAGGTTCGAATTGTTCAGGATTTGAGAAAAATAAATGACATTGTGGGCAAATATTGTCCCCTAGTGCTCAACCCAGCTGTAATAATATTTCAGATTCCATGTGATGCAGAATGGTTCACAGTAGCTGATTTGTCACAAGCATTCTTTTATGTGCCTCTTCATGAGGGTAGCCAGTTTCTCTTCAGTTTCAAATTCTTAGGGTCTACTGCTGGTGTAGACTTCCTCAAGAGTACTCAGAGTCACCTTCCTTGTTTGATCAGATCTTGAAGAAGAATTTGGAGTCATTAGAATTGCCTTTCCAATCGACTTTGGTGCAGTACATCGATGACTTGTTGATTGCATCCAAGAAAAGGGACGAGTGTAAGTACGACTTGATTGCCCTGCTGAATCATTTGGGAAAGTATGGTCATAAAGTGTCACCATTGAAACTGCAGCACTGTCAGAAGTTAGTCAAGTATTTGGGATACCAAATTGAGAAAGGGTTGAGGAAAATATCCTGAGAGAGGATTGCAATGATACTGCAGATAAACCCCCCGACTACACAGAGAGATGTTAGGATGTTCCTGGGAATGGTGGCTATTGTCGCCAATGGAATCCAAATTTTTCGGAAATTTCAAAACCATTGTAGAAGCTGACTCATAAAGATGTCACAGATCCCATAGTGCTAGATGAGGATGAGATGAAAGTGTTCACGGAGTTGAGAGAGAGTTTGTGCAGAGCTCCAGCCTTGGGTATGCCTGACTACACAAAGCCTTTCACATTGTTTTGTCATGAGCGTGATGCATGTTCATTGTCTGTCATGACTCAGGCCCATGGAGGTACTTATCGCCCAGTAGCATATTTTTTAGCTACTTTCGACCCAGTTACAGCAGACTTACCAGGTTGTTTGCGAGCAGTTGCTGCAGTTGGTCACAGTGTTTCATAGCGTGATGGAGTAGAGATGGGATATCCCCTGACTGTAACAGTGCCTCACTCGATTGAGATTTTACTGACAAGGACGAAAACCCAATATTTGACTGGTGCTAGGCTGACAAGATATTAGACAAGTATTTAGTGAAAATATGTACAGTGCTGAACCTGGCAACTTTACTTCCAAGTGATACTACTGAAATTGAGAAGGAGGAAGATGTTGAACATGATTGTCTTGAAGTAACTGAGTTGTGCACAAAACCGAGACCTGACATTAGAGATACCCAATTAGAAGAAAATTACCAAATTGTTTTTATTGATGGTTCTTGTCTGAGAGACAGTACAGGAACATTGAGAGCAGGATATGCTGTGTGCACAATTACAGGCACCTTAGAAGCTTTCTGGCTTCGAGGAGTGTATTCTACTCAATTGAGAGTCACAAATTACACAAATAGCCAGTATGGATTCGGAATAGTTCATGATTTTGGCCAATTGTGGTCGCAGAGAGTTTCTGATCTCTACTGTATCACCAGTGAGAAACGGTGAGAGAATAAAGGAGTTGTTATATGCAATTCAAATGCCTGAAGAAATTGCTGTGGTAAAATGCAGTGCACATCTAAAGTCACAGGACTACGTGTCACTAGAGAATGGATATGCGGATCAAGTCGCTAGGTTTTGCGCATTGAACTGTATATCATTCAAGGACAAGTAGGAATTGTTACCCGAAGAAGACACTACATGTACGAGTTTTGCATTAAAAGTGATCGACACAGTTAAAAACTCTGCAGACACCAGTACAGGAGGGAGGTTATCTGTTTGTACCCTGTTTTGTCTCGGTCCTACTGTTCGCTGGGTCTCCTACCTTTCCCTAATTCCACCTGAAAATGTATACCTCCTTGCTTAGGGACTCTGCTTAAGTGGAGATAGTTACGTTTTTGGCCTTACTTACTAAAAGGTGTGTGGTATACATAGCAGTGGCAACATATATCCATAGTTTTTTCTCGTTCGCAGGATCCACAAGGTTGATGCCTTCTACACAGCATACAAATAGCGCTGAGGACAGGTGCTACATTAACAAGGCTCTCCTCAATTGTATTACGCCGGATGTGATTCGAGGAAGATTTCCTGAGAGTCCACAGAGAATTTAAGACTTGTTGCCATTACCTGAAATATGTACATCAGTTTCCTGTCTGAGGAAGAATAGTTTCATCTTCTTTCTGAATAAGCAGTAATTCGCTTGGGATCGTTCAGTGGGGTAATGGGCTAATCATAAAGGGGTCCTTCTGCTTAATGATCACTGATTGTATGGAGACTGACATCAGGTTTCGGTTGGATGCTTATGGAGCGACAGTTTGTAGGAATTAATTGGCCCTTGTTTCAGAAAAGCAGCAACTATTACTACCAAGTAAAGCACATTAGTTCAGTTACATCATCAACTAATCAGACCATTGTAATCTCACAATCAACAACACCAAAGGAGGAGAGGGAACTCCGCTGAGGAAGTGCAGGAACATGTAATGTGATGTCAGGCAGTGAACTGGATCAGATAGTGGATAAGCCACCCTTGGAATGGCTGTAACGAAGCAAGGTGTTAGGCAGTGGGCAATACAGCCTAGAGATTAGCTACCTTTTTGATGTGAAGAAGCACCCTCTCACCTATAACAAATGGCAAAAGCAAAGAACTTAGCAGCATCCAACTAAAAAACTGAACTCAGCAACAACATCCAACAACAGGCATTGGCAAAGTCAATAGGACACGTGTTTTAAGCACAGAGTGGTAAAGCCAGGAGGTCTGGCTTTTTTTATGAGGAGAAGGTTTCGGTAAATGTTTGGTAACCTTGTGTGGCTATCTTCCAGTTGGCCTAGAAAGAAAATTTCATAATTACACAACTTCTTGGCTACAACAATATGGAAGCTAGAAATATGGCAATTGTTTAAACAAAATACCTTTGAACAGTTAATGTGCAACCTCAAAGAAAAATATTATAAAAAGGACTCAAAAGATTAGGTTCGTGTTGTATATGGTGAACTTGACAGGCATACATTTCTTCAGTGCATCTGTAAGAAAGCTTGAGTACAAGCATGGCTTTACCTTGTGAATAAATTCTTTAAACAAATTAATATGCATAGCCTGTCATAAAGACAAACAGGACACACTCCCTACAAAAAGTCATAAACCAGCAATAGAAATGTCCTCACATTATTAAGGTAAATACATAAAAACAAACACACTAGCTCAGAATTACAAAGTACTTGACATATTGCTTCTGCATTCTAACCAAATGACAAAGATCAATGGGAATAAAAATGGGAACGTACATGGCCAATGTAGCCATCCAGAAAATGCCATGGCATTGATGGACATCCCATCCAAGCAATGGCAAACCATGAAAAGCTAATGAAAGCTAATGGATAAGGTGGGCTGGCTCAAAGTCTGTTCTTTGTTCACTACTTATTATATGTACTTTTTTAAAGAATCTGTACCATGAGGTCTCCCAAAGACATAAAGGTGTTTGTGGGAAGAACTGGGAACGATCACCTGGCAAAGAATATCCAAAGAAAAACGAAGAATTTACTAACAAAATTGAATGACAAACAACTATACAACTCCATCGTGCACAGACCTTAACTTTGTGACACCATGTATGACAATCTAAAGAAAGAAACACACCATCAGTGCATTAATAACAAGCATTGGCAAAGGCAATGAGTCTGGCATCGGCTGTAAGCCTTTTGGCTTTGTTTGCGCCATTGTTTTTGTAAACTGCTGGACCTTTGTCAGTAAAGAAAAAGATGACAATATAAAAAAGCAAAAACATTTTTGTCTCAAAAAGACACCTTGTTAGAGTACTCCGTGACAGTAAAAAGAACTACTTTGTGAATGTGCTCCTTGCAAACAGAGCTGCATGCCATCACCCACGGAGAAGTTAGCCAATAGTTGAAGTGAGCTTTAGTGGGCTGCAGAAAAATGTGAATGATAGCACAACAGACCAATGGATGTAGGGGGCTGGCTAAAAGCCCTGTAAATATGTTTATCATACATATAAGAGTAGTAAAATCGAAGGGTCTAGGCTAACACCTAACCAAAAGCCAGACCAAAAACTGGGGAGAGCAGTAAGAAAATGTAGGCCACAACAGCACACATACCAACAGGCCGGATTCCGGCGGGAGACTCCCGATTTTTGAAAGCACACACATGGCTTTATTTTGCCTCTTATTCAATGCATGTAAGAGAGGGAAAAATATTCTACTTATTTTTTTTCAAAAACCCCCACTTTCCCCTTGTAAAATGTTGACGTGTATACAACAGGTAGGAGCGCCCCCACTTCTACTAAAGTGTGAACTTGTCATTCAGATAGAACTCATAACTGCTCAAGTGTATCCTGTTTGTACCAGTCTAAAGGCAACGAATTGTTAAGAATTATGTGGGCCCAGTTTAGACTGGTAAAATAAGGACTGGGATGAGGAAAATGATATATTTAACCGGAACCAGTTAAAAATCGATTCGTTCTTCAGCGTGAGTCACTCATTAAAATATGGCACTAATTGAGAAAATCTCATCTGAGAAGTTAAAGGCACTTGCCACGCCGTTGAGTTTCCAGGGAACCTGTAAGGACCATCAAACAATTTCCGAGGAAGAGCGCCCTAGTTACACATTCCGATTCCAATAACCCTTCTCTGAAGCCAAGTCGAAAAAATCCAGACTAATTGCCCGCGGACCTTAAGTTAATCAGTGTAAAGGACATCCTTTGAATCCAGCCAGCGCACGCAGGGGGCGCATTCTTCTAAGCAACTGCATTTGTACTGCTGAAGTCTAAAAATGGTGGCCGCTGACTGTAGGGCTCTCCTGCATTCTGTGGCTCCCGTTCCTTATTGCTGGGGCGACATCGATAAACTGCAGCTTTGCTTCAAGTGCCCACAAAATGGAACCCCAAGAAGACTTAGCCGGAGATATTCATGGGACGCGCAAAAAAGAAGCACTTTCCTGATAGCTGTGCGTGGAAGTGAACATTTGTATTCTATTTATAAATACACAAACTATTTGCAGATAAATCTCAAGTGGGAAGGTTGCTGTTATGTATTCTTATCCTTAAAGAAAGGGCAGTTTTGTAAGTATGTACTATTTTTCAGTCGACTATCCAATTTATGTGCTTATTTAATGGGCCATTTTTTATTATAAATACAAACTTCGCACTAGTCATATTTTAATTATGTTTTTAAGTTTAACTCTGTGCTCTTATAGTAAAGCGTAAATATTGGCCATATTGCTGCGATCTGGTATTTAAGGTTTTGGATTTAGGTTCAGGGGCTTATTGTGTTAAAACGTAAGATTCCTTGTTCACAGCTGTGTGATCAAAATGTTGAGGAAAATCTTGTGTCTATTGCCAGAGTCTGCAATAAAACAGTAGTTCAGGCCTTGATTGTGTCTAGCTTAGACTATTGCAATGTGTTGTACCTTGGTTGGAGTTCAGCCCGAAGTCAGAGTCTATAAAAATAAATTAAACAGTAAAGAAAATTAAAACAAAAAAACACCATCTCCAGTCCTAAAGTTCAGCATCAAGGGGTCTCTGAACCAACTCCTCTAAGCAATCTTGACGCTGTTCTCATGCTGTTAATCGGCATGTAAGAAGCACCAGGATTAAACGGAGCGGCCTCTGTCAGCACCCACAAGAGCACTGGAGACCTGTGTCTGCTCTCCACCCAGCTGTCTAAGACTGCTTTAGTGGAGAGGTTTAAAGTGTTCATGTCTGGCTGGCTGTCTCAAGACAGCCGGCCAAAGTGACATGCGCACTTTAAACTTTGTGTGCACCACTCCACTGCTGCCCGTCAGCAGTGATGTCCCTGCCTCAGCACTTGGTCTTTCAGAAAAAGACTAAAAACTTGTGTTTGTTAGCTCAAGTTCTGTGGGGGTCTAATAATTCATTTAGGCAGGAGGTTTTCCTGTACCTAGCATTGAGTATCTCATATGATGTAGCTGCCCGCTTTAGAAATGGCATAGTATTATTATTATCATGAGTACGTCATTTTATCACCAAGACCTACTTTAACGTTGCAGCAAGAACATCTTTGCACTGCGTTTTATCTCACAGGGTGGATATAACTCTCCCATATCACACAGGAGAACAGAATCGATCCAGGTGGGAGACTTCTGCTTTATGAAGCCAAAAAGGCTTTATTTTAGCTGTCTCCCACCTAAAATTGCCTCTGCTTCAATAGAAGTCAACTGGGAATGCGCATGCCCAAGAACTTATGTCAAAATCTCCCACTTTCTTGGTCTAAAATATTGCCATGTATGCAATACTTTCCTACAGATGTAACTTGGCCTCTCTATGAAGGAAAGGCATATATCGCCCACTGAGGGTGTGGGAGGGGTTTGGTAAGCAGAGGTTAACTGGTGAGTTCCTGGGACCCTTTGTTGCTATAGGCCGCTGGCTCTGTTTTTGGTGCACGAAAATGAGAGTCACAGTGCAGAATGTCCAGTAGATCCCCAAAGGTTTGCAGAGGCAGAAATATATAGGTCTAATGCTCTAGCTGTGGTAGCGTGGGCGAGCAATTAGACTTATCAAGGAGTTGTGTTAAGCATTTGTTGTACTCACAGAGGCAATAAATGAGACATACATTGAAAGAATAAATCTGAGACCAAATTAGAACAAGCATTTGCAATGCAATGGGTCTCGCTTGAGCTAGAGCAATTAGCACTGTAAACTCCTAACCACACGTTTCTTGCCACATAAATTGAAAATGAAAATAAAACAGTTTCACATAACTAACTGGGCTTTTCTTGCCATATAAACTGAAAAGTATAAGTTTCACATAAGCGAGCTGACGGCCACCATCAGCGCAACGCAGACACACAAAGGCAAATAAAAGTTCACTCCTAGTGAAACCTATTGTCAAAAGTGCAATTATCCATGTAACCAGCAAAAGTGCAATTATCTACGTAACCCATAAAAGTGCAACTAACTATGTAACAGGATCGATGCCATGCAAAGCGCTCGACTTCTGCCCAGCGAGATCGCGCTGCAAAAAAGAAAAAAAGTAGTCCAGAACCTGGACGGAAAACGTGGAGCCTCTTATGTTTTCAGTACTTGGTCGCTGCGCTCGAGGAGGGCTAAACACTGGAAAAGGCGTGACTTATGCATGCCTTTCACTAATGAAAGCAAGCAGATTTTAAAAGGCAAGCCCACGAACCAATGACCGAGACTGACATGTCATGGGCATGGTTTAAAGCGAGATTACAACACCGGACGGAGTGCTTTGCGCTCGCCCCTAAAAATAACATTGACTTTTATATATGATTTGAACCAAAGAACTTCGTCATAAGATAAGCAGTTTTTAAATTAAAAATACTTTTCAGTTTCAAAAATTGACAGTTCACCTTTCAGAGTCTTCAATGTTAACCTATGGGAAGAAAACAAGAATGCAGTTTTTCAGGTAAGTACTTGACATACAAAGCCAGTCAATAGTAAAGTCTTTATTTCGGCTAAAAGCCATAAAAGCATCCAAGTAAAAAATATAAATACGTACGCACATTAATCATAAGAGCTCGGATGGAAATAAAGTGCCATAGAATTAATGTCCCAACCAAACCCTAAAACAATAAAATAGTATAAACATATATACATTAAAACTAGAGCCAATTAAGAACACTCAATAATGTTATACAATTAAAAACCTTTCTACCTAAATCCTACAAATTAATCAACAATCGACCAGGTGTCTTTGCAAATTAGCAAGTCAATCAAGTCAGAGTTCTCTAGATCTTACAGCCATGCAAATTGGTGATACCTCACAACTGCAAAGACTACCTTATCACTTGCATCACTTGTCAATATGCGAAAAGATGCCCTGTAATTTCTTATCCCAAGCAATCTACATAAGGGAATAATCCACTTCCTTCTAGGAATTGAGTATCTAGGGCAAAAGAAAACAAAATGTGCAAGGGTCTCAGGTTGCGTTGGGCAGAAGTAGCAAAAACCTGAGTTGCAATCAATCTTGTTCCACCTTGTGGTAAACATCTTTAGCGGCAAAGTCCCTAGTCTAAATTTGATAAAAAGACTTTTAATGTAAGATGGTTTTACCTTATCCATATAAGTTTCAAACTTTGGGGAACATTTATGATCTTAAAACTGTGCTGTCCTACTACCTTGCCCCTGGCTGGACCAAATCTGCATCAAAACCATCTCCCAAAAACATCTCTTTATACGTGGTTTTACTTCCTTGGTTAAATCGCTAGGAACTCTCCACACCTCCTCCATTTTAATATGATAACACATATCTCTAAGTTATTTAAACCAAGGAATTGACATTGCACCATCGAGAGCTAGTAGCTCTGGTACAGCTGCTTGGTAGGGAGCCAAGTGATCAGAAGACCAAAGGCACAGCCAATACATAAGTGGTATCAAAGCAATTTCATTATGAATCTTGTTAGCGCTAAATCAAATCTAAGGGGGGTAAGAGGTGTACTCATCGGCAAGCGCAACAAGAAACGTATAAATAGATTTTCAACCAATGTCAGAATCCTGGAGTTACAATGGCCCCAGAGCTCGGCACCATAGGTTGTGGCCGCCACTGCCGCAGCCTTATATACAGTGATAGCCGGAGAAATGTGCCCTTCTACGGAGTTGTTAATTTTCTTTCCTATCATTGCAGACCTCTGCCGGAGGACAGAGGCACTCTTTTCGATTTGTGCTGACCATTGTTGATCGTCTGAAAGTCTGATCCCCGGTAGTCAAATTGGCTGACTCGTTCTATAAATTGGCCACCTATAATCATTTTCCCCCTAAAGGTCTTTTGCGGGTTAAAAGACATGAACTTGGTCTTGTCTGCATTTATTTCAAGGCCCCTCTTTTCGCAGAACCTAGCAAAAGCATCTAATTCATTTTGGAGGCCCAATGGGGTTCTTGACATCAGTAGGCTGTCATCAGCAAACATAAGGATAGGAACCGGGGCTCCTGCTAGCTTGGGGGCATCATGGTTACATCGCATCAGCTGATCTACTGCACCATTGATAAAGATGCTGAACAGAGTAGGGGCCAATACACACCCCTGTCTGACCCCTTTTGCAATGGAAATAGCAGCTGTCAAGTCACTACCCTGTGACCACCGAACCTGGGCATAGGTTCCCTCATGGAGATGTTTTATCAGTCTCAGTAATTCACTGTTGAGATTCTAAGACTCCAAAACATTCCATAACAAATCCAGAGGGACCAGATCAAAAGCAGACTTCAAATCAATAAAAGCAACGTACAGGTGGTCCTTATTTAAGTTCAGGTATTTCCAGCAAAAGAGATTGAATCTAAATACCTGGTCTGTTGTGCTAACCCCTTTCCTGAATCCTGCCTGAAAATATGAGAGGACCTGAAAATCCTCAATCCATGTATGCAGTCTAGTCAGAACCTGCTTTCAAAATACCTTCTGGCTCACATCAATTAGGCTTATTGGCCTATAATTGGCTGGTGATTCCCTGACCTCCTTTTTATAAATGAGGACTATTATTGCTCATCGCCATGTTGGGGGGAGCTCACCACCTCTCAGGATCGCATTGCTAAGGGTGTTTAAGTACAGACACCAAGTTCTAGGTCGGGATAAATAAAAATCGCCTGGGACACCATCAAGACCAGGAGCCTTCCCTTTGCGCAGTGTTTGGAGGGCCAAAGTAGTTTCTTACAAATAGAAATAGCACAGACCAAAACTTGGCGAATTTGCTTTCCTAGAAAATGAAATTTGGGGAGTACAAAGCCATACAGATGTTGGTTGGTATACACTGGTGCGTCTATTCAAATCCACCCTATAAAGATTTTCAAAATGTGACACCCAAGTTGCTGGCCGGATTACTGGGTCATTCTCAACTTTCTGAGGATCTTTCTTTTTTACCACCAGTTTCCAAAACAATTTTGTGTCCCCCTTTTGGAGAGCACCAACCAGGGCATTCCATTTTTTAGTTTCCCACTAATTTTTAGCAATGTTTAACGCTGTTTTGTATGAAGACCTTGCTACTCTTATCTCCTAACGATTCCCTTTCTGTAGCGCCCTCAACAACTATGATTTAGCCTGTCGGCAAGAACTAGAGAACTACCTCAACGATCTATCCATGGTTTTCCCTCTTTCTCTTACTACCAGAAAGCGAGGTCTCAGCCTATTGACCAAGGAGCAGTGCAAATTAATGAGATCCACTAATGCAAAATCAATATACTTCAGGGGGAGTAAAGCCGTTTTAACTGCATCATAGATTGCAACCTGGAACTTCATGTCATCTGCCACAGCTTCCCACCTTACATTCTTATAACCAATAGTCACTGTTGAATTATTACCCATCACCCGTTTAGTTAAATTGCTCTATTAAATATGGAGGGTGTAAAAACTGTGCAGAGAGCTTGGTGGTAACTATCAACCCTAGGGGCAACAGCCATATCAGTAATGGAATGACAAAGGATGTCATCAACAAAAATGTAATCCAGGTGACTCATGTATGGTCCTTTTTTATACATGGGCATAGCTGGGGTATCCGACTTGGTATTCCCATTTACTACCCTTAGGGCCAGATGTAGCAAAAATACAAATTGCGACTTGCAATTTGTGAGTCCCTGCGACTCGCAAATTGCAAGTCGCAATTTGGTATGCAGAAAGGTGTCTCAGACACCTTCTGCAACTCGCAATGGGGTCGCAAAGACCCACCTCATTAATATTAATGAGGTGGGTCGCTGTTTGCGACCCCATTGCGAGTATGGGCACTCACGGGAATGGTGGCCTGCTGGAGACAGCAGACCACCATGTCCGTGACTGCTTTTTAATAAAGCAGTTTTTTTTTTCTACGTGCAGCCCGTTTTCCTTAAAGGAAAACGAGCTGCACTTTGAAAAAAAAAACGAAACCTTTAGTTTCGGATTTTTTCAGGGCAGGTAGTGGTCCATTGGACCACTGCCAGCTCTGAAAAAAAAAAAAATTCCAGTCACAAAGGGGAAGGGTAACTTCAAGTGGATGGTAACTGCGATTCCATTTGCGACCGCTTTCGCGGTCGCAAATAAAATTGAATTGCATTGCGAGTCGCAAATAGGAAGGGAACACCCCTTCCTATTTGCGAGTCGGAAATGCATTTTGCGAGTCAGATCCGACTCGCAAAATGCATTTCTGCATACTGGTGAGGCTTTTGCGCCTCGCAAACGGGACTCGCAAACGCCTTCTTACATCTGGCCCTTAATCTCATATTGTTTATTAAATTCTCTAATACGGCTACCACTCCCCCTGGTTGCTTTGTTATTTCTTGTACCGGGCCTGATTCATCCCAAGTGTCTGCAAACTGAATGCTTTCTTGTGGGTAATCGTCCTTGCAACTTAGCTGCATATTACAGTCCCCTGCAATAATTATGCCTAGTCCCCCTGGCAGCTGGTTCAGAGAATCTGATAGGAGATTCAGCATGGCAATCTGTGTGTTTCATGGCCCAGGTCTAATATAGATATTTACGATCACTATGCGAGTGTACCCCCTTGGGTTTCTAATTTCCATCTCCACTGCTAGTATATCACTAGTGGGGCACGCTAGCTCCTTCAACTTAGGGAACAGATCTTGCTTCAATCAGATTATTAGTCCCCCCGAAGCTCTCGCAGATGAAGATGGGAGTGCAACCTTCTGGAAGGTCATATACCCCGGTCTGTGGGTCGCTAAAGATGCCCACGTTTCCTGGAGCAGGATGATATGGTGTTGAGCTGTAAGGCTGCACCACTCAGGGTTAGTTGTTTTGGAGCACAAACCTGCCACGTTCCAGGCTAAAAATGTAATTAAAGAATCATTACAATCTCCTGAGTCCAACCACCCCTCCATGCCCCTTGCGGGAGCTGTGGCTACTTCCCAATCCCACCCGACTTCGCATCCACTGGCGATATTACAGTACACAATTTTTTCTATTTCCGCACAGCCCAGTGATGGACTGATTGAAACATGAGGCGCTGCAATTGTTTTAATCGGCAAGCCATTTCCCACTTCTTTTATATTGGGGACTTTGAGTCAATCCACAGATACATACAAAGCCAGTCTTTGGGGCTTAAGGTCGGGTTTAAGCTGGGTGCAGAGTGACAACACAGCATTGGGCACCCCATTGCAAGTCAAGGGGGAGGTCCGTTTTGGAAAAAGGCTGCAGGCTCAGGTCAGGAGGCGGAATGAAGAAAACCCACAGCTGCCCAGGTAAGGTCAGATGTTGAAGGACTCAGAGACACCGTCGGTCCAGCTCCCCAAAGTCTTGGGGCTCTGGATGCGGGGCTGTCTTTTGATGTCAGAAAACAATTTACTGAGCGGTCACGTCAGGGGGAGTCTTCGGATTGAGGTTGCAGGCTTCGAGGCAGAGTCCAGCACGGGTCAACCCATGGTGGACTTGGTCTCAGAATCGCTGGAGAGCCTTCACCGGACTGGTGGGCCGCTCTAACTCGGACCGTGGGTGTCAGGTGCAGAGGTGGGTCCGGGTGCCATTTTGCAGTTCCTCAAGGCAGAGTTCTTTTTCTTTAAAGTTGGTTTCTTCTTAAACAGATCTGCTGTTTTTGGGAGATCTTGGTCTTTATTGAATGAAGGCACTCCTCTGAAGGTTTTGGAGATCACTGGGCTGCAGGACAGGCCATCTTTTGGTGCAGGATCATTGAGGGCTGCAGGCAGGCCGGTAAGGCTGGGGCCAAGTCAGTTGGTTTCTGCAGTCTTCTCTGCTAGTGTGATGCTGTAGTGTCCTGCTCTTCTTAGGTCATCAGTAATCTGAGTTCTAGGGTTCAGGGGTGCCACCTAAATACTGAATTCAGGGGTGTTACAGGGGTGCCAAGTGGTAGCCAATAGGCTACTCACCTTAGGGTGACTACACCCTTCTTATGACCACTTCCTCTGGGAAGTGGGCATAGCCCTTTACAGTATTGACCTAATTTTGTTCAAAGAAGATGGATGAATTTAAAAAGTAGTGTCCACTTCAGCTCATCCACCTTAGCGGTGGGACTGGCATGAAGTTGGCTGGGGATTGGCCTTCTCTACCATTTGGAGAGGCCTGGGTCATATTTCAAAGGTGGTAATGCCTTTGAAACTCCCTGCCCTTGAATGTCCATCCTGCCTGGGCAAGGTGTTATCACCTCCGTCCAAAGCAGGCTTTTGTTCTGAGCCTTTGTGAGCATTGGCTCTCACCCCAGGAGGCCAGAACATCGTCTAAGGTGGCTGCACAGGTTTTCACCAGTCAGTGACCATGCTAGGGGTTGGTAGGTTTTCAGGGGGCACCTCTGGGGTATTCTCTGTGTGCATCTATTAATAAATCAATCACTGGATTCAGTGAGTGTTTATTAATACAAGTTGTTTGATACCAAACTATCCTCTCTTCAGTGAAGCCATCATGTAGCTGGGGAACTCGTAATGAGCAGTGTCTAGCACATATACTTAAAATGGCTTCATTGGTCACTTGCTATGTCTGAGAATCGACAAAGGCATAACAGGGGCATAGCTGCTCCTGCAGCTGTGCCCACACATGTAATATAATGCAATTTAGAACAATGGTAGTGCACCACCGCCAGTAATATAGAATGACCAATTCTTTGATTTGAAATTGTGTAAATCTTCTTTTTATTCTTTTTTTCTTTCCTCTCTCTTATCCAATAATACATGAATTCACAACAGCAACAGCAACAGCCAACGCGTTTCGTCCTTTCACATAGTACTTCTTCAGGGCTGTAATACAACATATATGACACACATTCAATAAAACACATATCAATACAAAATAAACATAAATACACTATTATATAAACAAACAATGGATCACAATATTATAACACATACATACATTTCCACAATACTTTGAAAGAGAAGAAACCGGCAAGGGACTGTCGTAATTGTAAAAAAGACACTGATATCCAAATATTAAAACTATATATAAAAAAAACATACAAGTAATATACAATAAAAACACCCATACAATGACAAATATACACATTACTATAACATCATCAAAAAATATCCCCAAAAAAATCAATACAAGAAAGTTTATATCTATAAAATATTTTTAAACATTATAAATAAAACACCCCCACAATCATCATTCTAAGTGTTATCAGTTACACCGAGCCTTAATATGGCACAATTCATTCGCCAGTGATAATTTAAAACCATTTGTCCAAACCTTATAATTATGTAATAAAAAGCCCCACCCCTATGTGTACACCTACCAATTTATAGTTCATAGTTAGAAACAATTTCATTGAACCTACCTAAACAATTGGCCTCAAATTTGATGAATTTAATCATTGCTCTTAAGTCATTGGTACCTCCAAAGTAAGTATCTAATACAAGGGAGAAATAATCTTATATCACCAGTTCAAATTAAAAATAATCCTAATTTCCAAATAATATCCAAAAGTTACCATTACAAGTAAGAAGTACACATCTTATATTATTTAATCCAAAACATATTTTACATATAAAGATAATACCGCTAGTTCCCCTTCCTCCTTATATAATCAGAAAAGTGTACCATCTTCACTATATCCATTAACTACTCACTAGCACCATTTTATCAACAATATTTAAAAGGAAGAGTGTATTTGCCTCATGCACCTCTCCTAAGTGCAAGCAATCTAATACCTTTTATTCCTCCTTAAATCAGGTAGTACATAAATATCATTGTACACAAAATCCAACAGAGCAGACCACGCGCAAAGTGCCTGGTTCGCATATACAGACTTCTCATAATTTACTGATATGTATAATAATATGAGTAAAAAAATGTGCCGTAGCCAGGCATCCTCATAATGTATAGCAAAATTGTAATTCTAATACCTCTTATTCCTCCACAGGTTGGGCAGTACAACAAAATCGGCATGTGTGAAATCCGGCAAAGCAAGCAACGCGTGAAACACCCAATTTAAATACCCCACATTCTTGTGCACTGGTGCATACACAAACTTCTCATAATTTACCGATGTATATATTATGAGTGAAAAAATGCCACAACCATGCAACCTCACAGTATATAGCAAAGTCATCATTCTGATACCTCTTGTTCCTCCACAGGTTGGGCAATACAACAATATTGATACGCGTGAAATCCAGCAAAACAAGCAGCGCGCGGGACACCCAGTTTAAATACCCCACCTTCTTGTGCACCGGTGTAGTAAATCAAAATAGAGATGCCGTTATCAAATCCCCCAATCGAGTATACCAGAAGTTATAGTTCACTAGATGCAGTATTATTCATGACCCCCATATTGAATAAAAGTAGACCTGTTCATCGAAACTCGCTTTTTATAAATGTTCCTAAATATAATTATTACTACGGGCGGAACTAGCTAAATTCACTCACTATTCCACATAGCAAATTGAATGGCACCCTGCCTTAGGGCTGTAAGGTCTGCCAGAAGAGTCACTTACATATATTGCGTGGGTCATGTCATGTTGTCATTTTATCTCTACACCAAGACACGTAGGTGGTCATTACAACCCTGGCGGTCGGTGTTAAAGCGGCGGTAAGACTGCCAACAGACCGGCGGTAAAACATTTGGAATTACGACCGTGGTGGAAACCGCCAACAAAGACAGCCACTTTAACACTCCGACCACTACGGCGGTACAAACAAACATCGCGGCGGTCACCGCCAACAGAGAGGCGGGAGACAATGTACCGCCCACACTATTATGACAGGCCAATCCACCACCTTTTCCGGGGCAGATTCACTGCGGATAAAAACACAGCGGAAACAGGAATCCCGAAGGAAAAACGCTCACCTCTACACACTCCACGAGGACGCCATGGACCCGGAACTCCAAATTCTCCCTGCAATAGTCTTCCTGCTCCTCTACCAGGAGCACGAACGCCGGCGGCGAAGACCACGGTGAGTACTGCACTTACGACACAGGGGAGGGGGGAGGGAAAAAACAGTGACACACACACGCAACACCCCCACCCACTACAACACACACACTAATGCATATCAATACATCACAGTTACACCCCCCAAACCCCCTGGAAGAATACAAAGACAATAGAAAATGAGTGTAACCATTGTAATATAATAAAAGCAAGTAGGCAGAAATATATATATACACCATGTACATAATATATACCAAGCATAGTAGTCCAGGTAGTGCTCTAAGAAAGTCTGTGGAAAACTGGGACCACACGGTATGGGCGAGGCCCATACAAGATCCCGACCATGATGGAGAGAACACTGCAGGGGCATCGGACAGCAACTAAACAGGCACCTCAGGGGGGGCACCTCAGCCGCTTGCGTGCACGATGCCAAATCCACGAGGAGGCCACATGCCCACTGTTCAATCCTGGGGAGTGCAAAGCCACAGTCTCACAAGTCTCTACAGGGGTGGTTTGCCCACTGATCAATCCTGGGGAGTGCAAAGCCACAGTCTCACAAGTCTCTACAGTGGGTGGTTTGCCCACTGTTCAATCCTGGGGAGTGCAAAGCCACAGTCTCACAAGTGGGTGGTTTGCCCACTGTTCAATCCTGGGGAGTGCAAAGCCACAGTCTCACAAGTCTCTACAGTGGGTGGTTTGCCCACTGTTCAATTCTGGGGAGTGCAAAGCCACAGTCTCTCAAGTCTCACAAGTGGGTGGTTTGCCCACTGTTCAATCCTGGGGAGTGCGAAGCCACAGTCTCACAAGTGGATAACAGTCTCCACTGGTTCTGGAGGGTGCTTTGTGCCCAGAGTGCTTCATCCTGCTAAGGACTGAGGTAGTGGATGTATCTCTCCACTGGTTCTGGAGGGTGCTTTGTGCCCAGAGTGCTTCATCCTGCTAAGGACAGAGGTAGTGGATGTATCTCTTCACTGGTTCTGGAGGGGGCTTTGTGCCCAGAGTGCTTCATCCTCCTAAGGACTGAGGTAGTGGATGTATCTCTCCACTGGTTCTGGAGGGGGCTTTGCGCCCAGAGTGCTTCATTCACCCCGTGACGGACTCAGTTGAATCAGTGCCCTTGCCGCTCATGGGCCAACGGTGCTTGAGAAGGCCGTGCCCTGTTCAGCGGTGCTTGAGATGGCGGTGCCCTGTGCAGCGGTGCTTGAGATGGCGGTGCCCTGTTCAGCGGTGCTTGAGATGGCGGTGCCCTGTGCAGCAGTGCTTGAGATAGCGGTGCCCTCTTCAGCAGTGCTTGAGGCGGCGGTGCCCTGTTCAGCGGTGCTTGAGATGGCGGTCTCCATTGCAGGGTCTCAGCTGCTGGCGGTCCTTCATGGCCCAGCTGGGCTTTTGCTGGCGGTCCTTCATGGCCCAGCGGAGCTAGTGCTGGCGGTCCTTCATGGCCCAGCGGGGCTTTTGCTGGCGGTCCTTCATGGCCCAGCGGGGCTAGTGCTGGCGGTCCTTCATGGCCCAGGGGGGCTTTTGCTGGCGGTCCTTCATGGCCCAGCGGGGCTAGTGCTGGCGGTCCCTCATGGCCCAGCGGGGCTAGTGCTGGTGGTGACCTCCTGGGCAGCTGGGCTGGTGCTGGCCTCCTGGGCAGCTGGGCTGGTGCTGGCGGCGGCCTCCTGGTCAGCTGGGATGGTGCTGGCCTCCTGGGCAGCTGGGATGGTGCTGATGGTGGCCTCCTGGGCAGCTGGGATGGTGCTGGCGGTGGCCTCCTGGGCAGCTAGGATAGTGCTGGCAGCGGCCTCCTGGGCAGCTGGGATGGTGCTGGCGGTGGCCTCCTGGGCAGCTAGGATAGTGCTGGCGGTGGCCTCCTGGGCAGCTGGGCTGGTGCTGGCGGTGGCCTCCTGGTCAGCTGGAATGGTGCTGGCAGTGGCCTCCTGGGCATCGGGGATGATGGCGGTCTTCTCCGCCGTGCTGCTCTTCCCAGACTTGCCGGGTTTCTTGTGGCCCTTCCCCACCTTGGAAGGTGTCACAGCTGACTCCACACTCCCACCTGTACCCCTGGGAGCGGCTTTGGTGGCTGGAGTCTTCCCCTCTCCCGCCGGGCACTGGCCAACTTCTGATGCTTCATAGGTGGGGGACTGTCTGTGCTGTGGCTCCGTGCCACACTGGCTGCCCTGGTGGCCGGTGCACTCCAGATTCCGGTGACTACAGGCACCACTGGTCCTGGAGATGTTGTGGCTGAGGTGCTAGTTCGGGACCTATGAGATGGACGGGGTGGGGGAGGTGTGGGAAAGAGGTCAAGGGTGGACAGGAAAAGTTTTTGGGACACACTGGGATGGGTAGCTGGAGGGGGTTTGGGAGTGGAGGAAGAGGTGGTGGTTGTAGAAGGTGTACGTTTGGTGACTTTGGGTGAAGGTGCATGTGCTGGAGGCTGTCGTGAGGTGGATGGCTGTTGGGCGGGTGTGTGCCTGCGTTTGTGTATCTTGGGAGGGGGCGTCACAGACACACTCGGAAAGGACACAGGGGACGTGTGAATGGTAGTGGGGGCTGCACGTGAGCGGGGTATGGTGGTGGGTGTGCTGGAGAGGGGCGTTGTGGCTGTAGATGTAGTGCATGCAGGTGTGAGTGTACACGAGACTGGGAGGGAGGAGGGAGACGAGGATGAGGGGGACACAGTGGAGGCAGTGGATGTTGCTATGTCTGCATCTGTGTGATGCTTCCGTGAATGCCTGTGGGATGTGTGGTGCTTATGTTTGCCTGAGCTACCCTTGGGTGTTGACGTGTGTGCATGTTGGTCTGTAGGTGTGCTTGGGATAGGCTGAGGTACAGGGGATTGGGTCGGGGTGGAGGAAGATGGAGGGGGGAGGCTAGAGACAGGGACAATGGCTGCCATCAGTGCTGAGGCCAGAGTCTGAAAAGCTCGCTGAAGGGCCGCCTGACCAGAATGAATGCCCTCCAGGAATGCATTTGTTTGTGGCAACTGCCTCTCTACACCCTGGATGGCATTCAAAATGGTAGACTGCCCAACAGTGAGGGACCTGAGGAGGTCAATGGCCTCCTCACTGAGGGCAGCAGGGGTGACTGGGGTAGGGCCTGAGGTGCCTGGGGCGAAGGTGATGCTCACCCTCCTGGGTGAGCGGGCACGGGGCTGAGGGGCTGCTGGGAGGGCGGTGCTGGTAGGGGGGGTGGCGGCTGTACGTGTAGATGTGGGGGGCACAGATGTTGCCGCCACCCCAAGGGAGCTCCCATCAGAGGACGAGTCCGTGTCGCTGGTCTCAGCTCCTGTCCCCGCTGTGGAGCTCCCCTCGCCCTCCGTCCCACTGGTGAATTCAGACTACATAGTGTCGCCCTCCAGGGCCATGTGGGATGCAGCTCCCTCGTGCTCCGGTGCCACTGCTCCTCCGCCTGATGATGGTAATGCACACAAGAACAGGGAGACCACAAAAAGGGGGGGGAAGACAGAAGAGATACATGTTGAGTGCATGCATTACCGCTACTGTAGCGGACACGACAGACACAGAAGCCCCCTGTTCAATTCCTGGGAAATGGCCTACAAGGCTATGGACGACATCTGCACACATAGATGACACAGGGGCATGACTAGGTGTACTTGGCACTCTACAGAGGTGGGCTGGGGTGCCACATGGCCTGCCTTTCGAAGGGGCCTTGCCTACGGATCTCGCCCTGGCCTCGGGAAACCCACAGCCCACCTCCCCCACCCAGACCCCTCCACTGCGCGCAAAGTCAGCAGAATGAGAGTGTACTCACCCCCTTGTGGCTGTTGTGATGCCCTTAAGTGCCCATCCAACTCCGGGTAGGCCACCGCCAGGATCCGGAACATCAGGGGGGTCATGGTGCGACGGGCACCCCTCCCACGTTGGGAGGCCATCCACAGCTGAGCCTCCGCCGTCTTCCTGCTCCAGCGGCGAATGTCCTCCCATCTTTTACGGCAGTGGGTGCTCCATCTGTGGTAGACCCCCAGGGTCCAGAGGTCCTTGGCGATGGCACGCCAAATATCTTTTTTCTGGTGGGCGCTGACCTACATGAAATGTACAGGGGAAGTTATTACCAACTGCACCGTCAAAGTGATTGGCCCCCATCCCTACCCTTGCCATGTGGCACATGCATTCACCGTCTTTCATGCACTCAGCACTCTCCCCCCTTCCTTCTTCCATCCAGCCCTCTCCACACAGGCATAGCCCATACAACATGCTCCCTGTGTACATACCTGTTTGTCTGGAGGACCGTAGAGTAGCGTGTACTGCGGGAGGACCCCTTCCACGAGCTTCTCCAACTCCTCTGATGTGAAGGCAGGGGCCCTTTCCCCAGACACTTGAGCCATTGTTTCTTCCAGACCGAGGTCACAGCAGCACTTGCAGTGTAGGTCCTCTCCTGTCGAAGATCAGGTATCGAGTGATTGAACAGATAGAAAATGGTGGTCACGTCCGCGGCGGTGCGTATCGTCACCGCCGGCGCACATCGTCATTGGCTCCTGGGACCCATAGGGTCCAATGTTAACCAATGCAGCATTGCGCCGTGGTCTTCGACCGACTACCGCGACGGTGTACAACGCCAGCGCAGTTACCTCACATCCCATTGTCCCACTTTAGAGGTCAGACAGCCGCCATTTTAGGGGCCCACATGGCTTCATTTCCAACTGCGTCACACACACCTAGGCCTAGACTCAACACACATACAGGCCACCTTTTGTGTATGATTGGTGTTCTGGGTAAACTGTGACCTGTGTGACTGTGTGTACCTCTGAGTTGTTTGACTCTGTGCTCGCTGTTGTCCTTCATAGGCACCGTCCGCTGGGACATGTGAGGAGATGGTGGCATCCTCCGGTGTACCGACCGTTGGTGGACCTGTCGACAATGGAGGAGCGACATGTCATAATCACATACAGGCTTGACCGTGCCACAATCCAGGAACTGTGTACCCAGTTGGAGCCAGACCTGATGTCAGCAATTCACCATCCCACAGGAATCCCCCTTCAAGTGCAGGTGCTGTCAGTGCTCCATTTCCTTGCAAGTGGGTCATTTCAAACAACAGTGAGGACCTGGCCTGGCAGTTCGGGCTGGACTGTTCCCATGAGGAACAGGGTCAAGACTGATTTGCATATGGCTGGGTCCAAACTGGGGTGGCATGGTGAGCAAAAGAACGATGGATTAAACCCAGATCTGTGACTGGGGGTGAGTGTTTGCATTGTCAGCACTCCGTCCATCATCCTTTTGTGTTGCTAAAGTTGCCCTAAGTGGGAAGGGTATGCCCAGACGTGGGTCCCTTGCTCACTGTGCCACTGGAATCAAGCTAGCCTGGCTGATGAGGGGTGAAACCCCGAAACCGGTCCCAGGATGCTTGTTTCCGGTCCAGGGAGGACCTGGCCTGGCAGTTCGGGCTGGACTGTTCCCATGAGGAACAGGGTCAAGACTGATTTGCATATGGCTGGGTCCAAACTGGGGTGGCATGGTGAGCAAAAGAACGATGGATTAAACCCAGATCTGTGACTGGGGGTGAGTGTTTGCATTGTCAGCACTCCGTCCATCATCCTTTTTTTGTTGCTAAAGTTGCCCTAAGTGGGAAGGGTATGCCCAGACGTGGGTCCCTTGCTCACTGTGCCACTGGAATCAAGCTAGCCTGGCTGATGAGGGGTGAAACCCCGAAACCGGTCCCAGGATGCTTGTTTCCGGTCCAGGGAGGACCTGGCCTGGCAGTTCGGGCTGGACTGTTCCCATGAGGAACAGGGTCAAGACTGATTTGCATATGGCTGGGTCCAAACTGGGGTGGCATGGTGAGCAAAAGAACGATGGATTAAACCCAGATCTGTGACTGGGGGTGAGTTTTTGCATTGTCAGCACTCCGTCCATCATCCTTTTGTGTTGCTAAAGTTGCCCTAAGTGGGAAGGGTATGCCCAGACGTGGGTCCCTTGCTCACTGTGCCACTGGAATCAAGCTAGCCTGGCTGATGAGGGGTGAAACCCCGAAACCGGTCCCAGGATGCTTGTTTCCGGTCCAGGGAGGACCTGGCCTGGCAGTTCGGGCTGGACTGTTCCCATGAGGAACAGGGTCAAGACTGATTTGCATATGGCTGGGTCCAAACTGGGGTGGCATGGTGAGCAAAAGAACATGGATTAAACCCAGATCTGTGACTGGGGGTGAGTGTTTGCATTGTAAGCACTCCGTCCATCATCCTTTTGTGTTGCTACAGTGGCCATAGCACCAGGGATGTCCCAGCCTATGTTTTCCAACGTGTTGTCTGCCCTTCTGAAACACATGCAGAGCTACATCGTTTTCCCTCATGTGGAGGATTTGCCTACAGTGAAAGGTGATTTCTATGCCCTGGGACATATCCCCAACATCATAGGTGCCATTGATGGGACCCATGTGGCTTTGGTCCCCCCCCGACAGGAGTGAACAGGTATACAGAAACCGGAAGAGTTATCATTCGATGAATGTACAGATGGTATGTTTGGCAGACCAGTACATCTCCCATGTGAATGCCAAGTTCCCTGGCTCAGTGCATGACGCTTACATCCTGCGGAATAGCAGCATCCCTTATGTGATGGTTCAACTCCAGAGGCACCGTGTGTGGCTATTAGGTGAATACCTGGAGGCAAGTCAGTGGGAATGGTAGTCTGGGTCTGGGGTTACCCTACAGGTTAGTGGGTGTCTAACAGTTGTCCCTCACCATTTGCATGTGACTCTGGTTACCCCAACCTGTCATGGCTACTGACCCCAGTGAGGAATCCCAGGACAAGGGCAGAGGAACGCTACAATGAGGCCCATGGGCGAACTAGGAGGGTGATGGAGCGGACCTTCGGCCTCCTGAAGGCCAGGTGCCGGTGCCTCCATTTGACAGGTGGATCCCTATTCTACTCACCAAAGAAGGTGTGCCAGATCATCATGGCCTGCTGTATGCTTCATAACTTGGCATTGCGACGACAGGTGCCTTTTCTGCAGGAGGATGGTCCAGATGGCGGTGTTGTTGCAGCTGTGGAGCCTGTGGACAGTGAAGACGAGGAAGCAGATGAAGAAGACATGAACAACAGGGACTCAGTGATCCAGCAATATTTCCAGGGAGACACAGGTAAAAGTTCAGACCTGCCTACTACATGTACTTTAACACTAGTACCGCTCTACTGTCTGTCGTTTTCACCCAGTGTATGGTCACTGAGTTGTCACTTTCCCTTACGATTTCACAGATGTGGCTCCACTGTGTGACCGCTGGTTTGTTTCCGCATGGATTAGAGCTGTGTGACATAGGTATGTTGACATTACATTGGATATAGCATTTTGCCACAGTTATTGCTAATACACATTTTTGAAAGCACAGACTGACTCCAGATTGTTTTGTGATTTAAGGGTGTTTATTTAAGTGCAAAATAGTGGAGGGTGTTGTAAAATGGTCAGGGGTGATGGTGAAGGAATGTCCACGGCAGAGTCCAGTCTATTAGTCTCACAGGTGCATTGTCCAAAGGGGCATAGGAAGTGGAGCTGGGGCAGTTTAAGGATGGATAGGGTGACAAAATGAGACAGTAAGATGACAATCAGGGTGGTCTAATTTCTTGGCGTGGGTCTTGGCATTGTGCTCTATCTTTGTCCTGGATCTCAGGGACCGTTTGCGGGTGGTTCTCCCTCTGCAGGGGCTGGGGTGCTGGTGTGGTGGTCCTGTGGTGGGGTGTCCTGTCCACTAGCGCCAGCAGAGGTGGTGGGCAGTTCATCATCCATGCTAGTGTCAGGGGCCCCTTGTAGTGCCACAGTGTCCCTCCTGGTGTTGAGTACTTCCTTCAGCACCCCTATGATGCTGCCCAGGGTAGAGCTGTTGGTTCTGAGTTCCTCCCTGAAGCCCATATACTGTTCCTCCTGCAGGCGCTGGGTCTCCTGAAACTTGGCCAGTACCGTTGCCATCGTCTCCTGGGAGTGGTGGTATGCTCCCATGATGGAGGAGAGGGCCTCGTTGAGAGTGGGTTCCCTTGGCCTGTCCGCCCCCTGTTGCACAGCACCCCTCCCAGTTCCCCTGTGTTCCTGGGCCTCCTTCCCCTGGACCGTGTGCCCACTACCACTGCCCCCAGGTCCCTGTTGTTGTTGGGGTGGTGGGTTATCCTGGGTTCCCTGTAGTGGTGTCCTGGGCACGGAGGTATGGGCCCACTGGGTGGGTGCTGTGCTGGTGTTTCCAGAGGGGGGAAGGTCTGTGGTGGCCTGTGACTGTGTGAGGGGAACCGACTGTCCAGAGGTTCCCAATGGGCCGGGCTGGTCATCTAGATCCAGTTGGACGGAGCTGCTGTCATCACTGTGGGCCTCTTCTGTTGGTGGTGTGGACATGTGTGGACTCTCCTGTCCGGTGACGTTGGGTAGGGGTCCTGCAGGGGTATAAAAGGATGGTTATTACATCTGTATGTGTCATGGTGTGCAATGGGTGGGTGACCGTATACCCCAGTGCTTGCATTCCTGAGTGGGACCTTGTGTGATGATGGTTTAGGGTTGCAGAGAATGTAAAAAATAAACGTGATGTTGAAAATATGAAACACAAAAATATCATGCAACATCAGGCCCAAGCAGAAACCACGCAGCTGTTCATTCTTAAAAAACAGTTTAGGCCGAACTTCCACACTGACACGAACAAGGTGAAAAGTTCACTCAAGAATGTAGTGGAATAGGAAACTTGAAAGGGTTTTTAGTTAAAGGCCAGCTCATGTCTAACTGACCCAAAAGTATGTAAGATACCAGCACACAAGTCCCCCGGCACACACTCCGTGCCTTCAAACAGATTGTGGCCTGATTAGACAATAGGTCCATAATGAAATTAGCCCAGAGCACACAGGTGCTCTGATTAAACAATGGGTGCAGGGAAGAAACTAATTTCCGAGCACACAGGGGACATAGGCACACAATGCTACCAGCATATACTCTAAGGACATTATGGGGGTCATTCTGACCCCGGCGGGCGGCGGGCGCTGCCCGCCGGGCGGAGACCGCCAGAAGACCGCACCGCGGTCAAATGACCGCGGCGGTCATTCTGACTTTCCCGCTGGGCGGGTGACCGCCAAAAGGCCGCCCGCCCGCCCAGCGGGAAAGCCCCAGCAACGATGAAGCCGGCTCCGAATGGAGCCGGCGGAGTTGCTGGTATGCGACGGGTGAAGTGGCACCCGTCGCGATTTTCAGTGTCTGCCAGGCAGACACTGAAAATCATTATGGGGCCCTATTAGGGGGCCCCACGACACCCGTTCCCGCCATCCTGAACTGCTAGGACCAGGATGGCGGGAAGGGGGTCGGAATCCCCATGGCGGTGCTGCGAGCAGCGCCGCCATGGAGGATTCTTTGGGGCAGGGGTAAACTGGCGGGAAACCGCCGGTTGCCCTTTTCTGACCGCAGCTATACCGCCGCGGTCAGAATTGCCCATGAAGCACCGCCAGCCTGTTGGCGGTGCTTCCGCGGCACTCTGCCCTGGCGGTTTTCAACCGCCAGGGTCAGAATGACCGCCTATATCTACTATGAAACACCCATGCATTCTTAGGCCAAAGAATGCCCTGCTATTAAGCATTCTCAAAAGTATAACGAAGAATGTGTAATGATTGAGTTCAGAAATTCGGGGTTATAGGATCACATCTCTTTAGGTATTTTTTTTCTTCTTAAATCTGTAGGCTGCAATTACCAATTATTCACTACATGTAATAAAGCATTTTATTGAATTGTATAAAAAGGCCTGCCTGCGAACATGCATTGGAGAAAAAACACAGCAGTAGCTTGAGCGGGTTGAGGTGCAGCCTGTAGTGTTTTTCTCCCTGTCACCACAGTTAGTAAATATTATCTTTGGGCTGCCAAGAAGAGTCTGCTTGGCTATTTGAATTGTGAGTGTTTTGCCCACCCTGTAACAAGGTCATGACATGAGAAACAGTTAGAGGCAATTTATCTACAACCTTGAGGTACAGGCCTTTTTATCTGCACTTCAGCCGGAAAACCTCATGCCTCCTACTGTGTACTAACTGGCCTCTTGTAGTTAGCTTGTTGCTCCCTGAGTCTAATAGAGTTGTGTGTGTGTGTTCTGCTTGGATACACAAAGGGTGGTGCACCTCCAGTTTAGGGTCCCCACCATGTATGTAGGATTAATAATGAAGGCTGCTTTGTGATGTAGCAGACATTTTACTACTGTCCCTCATGTCACAGGGATCCTCTATATGTGATAGTTTATGCATTATGTGAATCAAAGTACTAATAGTTTTGATGTAAAGTGATGCACTGAAAGCAATATTAACATGTTTTCACTGTAGGTAGTCAGACTAAAAGCCTGCAGTACAGCTGTGTAAGTTTATGTTTAACAGACTGATTTGATTCCATCTTATAGTTTATGATATTAACAGTCTGCTTTAAAACGATAATAGATTTCAAGTAGGAAATATTTTAAAAGTGATATGCAAATATAGACAATACAGTCATATATTTTAGTTACAAGAAAGGGTCAATGGAATCTTTTTTGTTTTTAATTTATTGCAACTTGAACAAATTTGGTAGCTTATTAATATTAAATTTATGGGCCTAGAAAGCTAAATGCATATTAAATGCATAAATACATTTGCTGCTTTAATTCATTTGCATTAGCCTTAGTGAGGTCTGCAAGGCGCTGTTTTGTGACTGTGCAGAAAATGTTTAGTCATTCTTGTTAACGTGAACTTTTCTTTCAGATTTAATTCTCATTAGGAAGCTAGCTTAATAATAGATGTTCTATTATTTTAAGCATAGAGAGCTTGTGTATCTGGCCTTAAGTTCAGAACATTCGGAACTGTGGAACTGGTTGCATATGTTTCAATTTGCATGGATGATACCAGATGGAATATTTTTTACCTGTTGGCAATGGGAACTTTCGGCAATGTTGCAGCCAGTGTCGCATGATTGATTTTTATTGGGTATTACATCTTCTGCGTCATATGGAGTGATGGGTTAACAAATCATCTTGCCCCATGAACTTTAATATACCATTCCTAAACTGGACTTTGATCAGATTTTTCCCACTTTTTGCCATATGCTGAACCCCTTGGATTCTGAAAGATACAGTCCTGTTTACCCTTGCCTTTCTGGATTGTCTTGATGAGATTTAGAGATTTTTTCCCTTGACCCAGAGACTCTTGACCGAGCTTCTGAAACACTGATGCCTTCTCCTTTGACTTACTTTCTGCCCACTTTACTGAGTGACCTGTTAACCCAGATTTCCTTTTTCCAAATTCTTTTTGTCCTTTTTGTGCATTTTGAACACATGTGTTAGGCCGGAACATGTTAATCCTTGATTGGCTAATCTATAGGGGGTTTCCTTGCCCAAACTAACTAAACTTAGATGACTTCAAACTGCCTTGATGTTTGTAAGAACTGAACAATGCTTGTTTACTGAACATTAGGTGATTCTTTTGATGTTTTGTATTGATTTTTTGTCAAATGTTTAGTTCTGATAATGTTAGTTCACTTGAATCTTTTTCATCACCTTGGTCAATCCCGGTTGATTCTGTATCTTTATAATTTCACCCACAGAATTGTCTATATGACTTTGAGTTTGAGCTTGTAATAAAATCCCTTAACTTTACTCCTGATTGAACTTTTCTTTCCTTGTGTGGCCACATTGGTCATGCTGTTATATTTGAATTGATTTGCTGTGTAACTTAATGACTTTTCCTCCACACCCTAATGCTGGGTCCAAAGATTCCTCAACTCTGTTTAAAGGATTATCCTGCTAAGGAGAAATGGTACAGCAAAACTGGTAGCAGAGTAGTGGTTTGTCCCACAAGCTTGGAGGCCAAGTTAGGCATAGTGTTGGGGAGATAGATTGGTCCCAATGTGATTGCCCATTCAAAATTTTGCTCACCCTGAATTCTGTCCCATGGTTTGTTCCAAAGATTGATGAAGTCCCATAGTCATTCCTGCGAGAGAGTGTTTGCGCTTGCATTGCTTTTAGTCTACAATTGCGGTAAAGTCTGATACTGTGAAGTGTTTTGCGGAGTTTCTGAAGTTGTGTGATTGTAGCACTTGTTGCTAAAAATGTCCACGTTGTTGACGGGTGCGTCATGGCCTATGATCCCAGGATAACGCACAAATGTAAAAGATACTTGGTTGATTTATTGTCTGCAGTTAGGTGCTTGTTGTGATACGTCATCAACAGTGCCCACAGTTTTACTTGAGTGAATGTGGGTTTGGTTGGTATTAAGTGAATCCTGAGTGCACATGGGGGATCTGTATCAACTGGAGTGAGGTTTGCTGGTCAAGTCTCATTTGTTGTGTATTTGAGAAAACTATAGTCGACCGTGTAGCCACCTACTGCTTTGAAGTATTTGTTTATTCTATCCTGTGGTAAGCAGGAGGCATTGTTGGTTTCTTTTTTCTCGCAATATTTTGCATTAGGTGTGTGTGAAGCGATTGTGTGAAAGACAATTGCAAAGCAAATGAGTTGCTGAAAGGAGTGAGCTTGACGTCATTGTGAGTCGCGTTAGTATAGGTTGGTTGGTGTGAAGCCGTGCTAGTATTGATGGACAGTGCTGCATTGCTACTGGTTGAGAATTTTAAGAAGAGGATTGTGGGATTGCAGTTACTTCATGATTCAAACAAAAAGTTTATTGTGATTCATTAAATTTGATTGAAAATGAAGCTTTTTAAAGCATTCAAATAAATGTGCATTGAGAGGAGATGTAGTTATTCCAGTTAGAGAGGGTATAGAGTTCCCACCCAAAGGTGATCCAGTTCATTATGTAGTGTCCGGAAAAGGTCAAATGCATGTTTGTGGCTTGAACAGTAGTGCAAAATTACTGAGAAAGAGGATGCATTAGCACTTCCTCACTACAGAACTTTTAATATAAGAATTCCTGAGAATCTGAGGCGAGTACTTTATGAGATGAAACCGTCCGAGACCTGCACAGTTGAAAGCCCTTAATATTTGGGAACACATAGCACATCAGAAACTGAAATAGAAGCTATGGGAATAGCACACAGAGAGCATTAAAGACACTTTGGGGAAGCAAAATAGGATGAGGTGCAGAAAGCTTGGAGAGCAGAGATTATTGAGGGAACTAGATTGTATCCAGCTATTTCGAGTGAAGAAGGAGAAAGTACTAAATCAAAGGGTAAGAAAAGGACAGGGTAAACAAAACAGACAACAGAGACAACAAAGACTGAGACATATGGGAGTGATTCAGATGAGTTTGTAAATTAGATATTGCTAAATTGTCCACCTACGTATCATTCTGTAGGAGTATGAGCACCAAGTAAGGTTGTACAAGATGTAATCCCTAAGGTGTCTATCGCGCCAATTGCATAAACCCCAAATCAGATAGTGCCAGATACATCTGTGAACTCAGTGCCACAGATTTTTAGTGTGAATCACCCAGTTCAGAGCTTTAGCACAGTTCAGCATGGACAGAATCCTAATGTGAATCAGACTATGCTGAATTCTAAACTGAATTCACCTATGCAAACTTTTAGTCTGAGTCCACCCTTGCAAATGTTTAGCCCAAATCAGCCCATACCAACTGTTTCTCTGACAGAGCAAAGTTTCAATACTGCCTTGTCAGGACAAAGTATAGGAATGACAATTCCCCAGAACAAGACGAAATACATTGGCCCAGATGCATTAACAGTTCCTGCAACTATGGGCCCAGTTGTTCCTTTGTATGTTCCAAATATGTCTGGAAGTATTGCGCATTCCTTAAAAGTCTTGACTGTTCCCGATATTTCAGTTACATCCAAGGGGATGACACCAAATAGTGTACAGAGATCAGTATATATTCAAATGACTCAGGAACTGAGGAAATTAATTCTCTTCCAAGACCATTAACCCCTACATGGATTTCGGATCTAACTTCATCGAGAAGTCAGACAGGATTTACTGCTGATGCGAGGTTTCCCCATAGATCCTCACCTTACTTTGTGCACCAATCAGAACAGATGGCAAATGGTAATTGCAATACACCACATGGAAGAATACTTTTTTGACACACCAGATAATGTCTATTGCAAATACCCCAAATCAGCAGATTGTAGGTCCTTCAAGAGCAGAAGTGTTGCAGAATAATCCCTTGAGTTTGTGAGGTTTTGCTGCACAGCAATTAAATGACTGATTAAATAACTTGAATCCTGAAGGTTCAATAGGTGTAGCAAATTGTAGTGTGAAAGTAGACAACATTCCTTATAGAGAATCGTCATTGAATGTGTCTAGATTGAAACTGGAATTAAATGAGATGATAGTGGGAACTTTAGACACAGCCCAATTAGAGACTTACACAGAGGATGAACTGCGATTTGTGTGCAAAGACATTACCCAATGTGCAGGACAGGCTTATGAATGGTTATCTGAAGTTGCCGACAAATATGATGTGGATTTAGAGAAATCAAAGCCTGTAAAGAGAAGTTACAGATTGGAGCTCAGTGTCAAAGACATAGCTAACATGAGATCTCCTGGAATAAAAAGCACATTATAGAATTGATTACATACATTTATGAGTGGTTGAGTGTTAGATAAGTGGGAAGGTAGACGGGCAAAGAAAAGAGATCAGAAGAAAGCAAAGCCAGATGTGCCTCCAATATGAGCAAATCAAGCTGAGGAAAATGTAGAAATACTTCTATGAGAGAGATACCAGGTGGAGGGTATGTTCATGTACCTTGGAGTGGAAGTGATATTTTGTCATTCACAAATGATTACCCAAAATTGAGAGCAAAGCCAGTGGAATGGTATAAGCAGACAGAAAGGTTTGTGAAACATTCAAAATGCCTGTTGGAAGATTTGAATACGCTGTTTGACATTGTGGTTTCAAGTGAACTTTGGACTGAGTACAAGGTTTTTGCTGATTGGCCTGAAAGTGAACCTCCAAGAGATCAGGTAACAGGTGCGCCTGAAGAGGTAATGAAAAAGTATTACAAAGTAATTGGCTTTCTAAAAGACAAGGATACTCATTACAACATTGCCGGTAAGTGTTGCTTACCGCCATGCTGACTGCCGCCAACATAGCGCGACCGCTACGGGTATTATGACCCACACATAGAAATCTGCCAATATACAGACACACACACACAAGTCCACCAGACCAAAGGTCAGTGATAAACTGGCAGTACCAAAACCCACACCGTTACGCCAACAGAAATACACCCACAGCATCATGATGCACGAATCACCGCAGCGGTCATTCAACTGAGGTAAACCATTGGCGGTACACACCGCCGCACTCAAAATACACACACACTAACAAAACTACACCACATTGGACAATACAAAATACACACACCTGACACTCATACACAAACCACACCCACACCAATATAAAACACCCACACTACCCGCAACCCTTTACGACCCTAAGATTTTGGCAAGTGAGAGAGAGAGAGACAAGCCAGAAGCACCCATTGAATCTGAGCCACAAAACACCATCACCCACAGACCATCAACGTACCTCACAGCACACACCCCAGCCCATCACCTGACACACACACACACACATACCACTCAGACTACAGCCATGGCACCACAAAGACACCCCAGGTTTCCAGAGGAGGAGCTAAGGGTCATGGTGGAGGAAATCATCTGGATAAAGCCACAGCTATTCGAATCACAGGTGCAGCAGATGTCCATTGCTAGGAAGATGGAGCTATGGCAGAGAATTGTGGACAGGGTCAATGCCGTGGGACAGCACCCCAAAACAAGGGATGACATCAGGAAGAGGTGGAACGACCTACGGGGGATGGTGCGTTCTGTGGTTGCAAGACACCAGGGGGGTCATTACAACATTGGCGGTAAAAGCCGCTTACCGCCGTACAGAAGACCGCCAACACACCGCCGCGGCCGCGGAATTCCGCCACAGCTATTATGACCCACATCTCGGAATCTGACAAAATTCAGACACCCACACAAGTCCGCCACACCAAAGGTCAGTGATAAACTGGTGAAAACAATACCTCCACCGTCACGCCAACAGAAATACGCCCACACTATCACAACACACGAATCCACGCGGCGGTCTTTCAACCGCGGTATTCCATTGGCGGTACACACCGCTGCGCTCAAAATACACACACACATACAAAACAACGCCACATTGGACAATTCGAAATACACACACCTGATACACATACACACACCACTCCCACACGCCCATTGCAATATAAAACACACACCCACATCACCCACAAACCCTTACGACCACAATTACAGAGAGAAGGCCAGAGAGAGACACCACCATCCACAAACTAGCAGCCACAGGCACACAGCACCATCACCCACACAACTTCCACGCACAAAAGACCACACACCACTACATATCACCACACTTATCAGCACACACACCACCCCACACATCACCTACACCACCCCATGGCACGGCAAAGACACCCCAGGTTTTCGGAGGAGGAGCTCAGGTTCATGGTGGAGGAAATCGTCCAGGTAGAGCCACAGCTATTTGGATCCCAGGTGCAGCACACCTCAATTGCAAGGAAGATGGAGCTATGGCGAAGAATAGTCGACAGGGTCAACGCAGTGGGACAACGCACAAGAAATCGGGACGACATCAGGAAGAGGTGGAACGACCTACGGGGGAAGGTGCGTTCCGTGGTCTCAAGACACCACCAGGCAGTTCAGCGGACTGGCGGCGGACCCCCACCTCCTCACCCACAACTAACAACATGGGAGGAGCAGGTCTTGGCAATTCTGCATCCTGAGGGCCTCGCAGGAGTCGGTGGAGGAATGGACTCTGGTAAGTCAAATCTTAACTATTACATCCCCCACCCTAACTGCATGCTATCCCATACCCCCACCCTCGCCCCCACCCCTATCACTCCAGCTCCTCACAAATGTACCAATATCACAAACCACACATCCCAACACCAAGCCCTGCATGCAACAACAACACATGGACACCCATCTCTAAAGCATGCCCACTGCACATACCCATACACCCCCCTAAACCATCATCACACAAGCCCCCAGACAGGAATGCCAGCACTGGGGTACACGGTCACCCACCCATTGCACACCATAACACACACAGATGCAATAATCATGCTTTTCCACCCCTGCAGGACCACTACCCAACGTCACCAGACAGGAGGGTCCAGAAATTTCCACTCCACCCACAGAAGAGGCCCACAGTGAGGAGAGCGGCTCTGTCCACCTGGATCTAGATGACCAGCCCAGACCATCGTGGGCATCAGGACAGTTGGTTCCCCTCACACAGGCACAGGCCACCACAGACCTTCCCCCCTCTGGTAACACCAGCACAGCACCCACCCAGCGGGCCCATACCTCCATCCCCAGGACACGTCAATCAGCTGTGTGTCCACCACTATAGGGAACCCAGGATAACCCACCACCCCAACAACAACAGGGACCTGGGGGCAGTGATAGTGGGCTTACCGCCATGCTGACTGCCGCCAACATAGCGCGACCGCTACGGGTATTATGACCCACACATAGAAATCTGCCAATATACAGACACACACACAAGTCCACCAGACCAAAGGTCAGTGATAAACTGGCAGTACCAAAACCCACACCGTTACGCCAACAGAAATACGCCCACAGCATCATGATGCACGAATCACCGCAGCGGTCATTCAACTGAGGTAAACCATTGGCGGTACACACCGCCGCACTCAAAATACACACACACTAACAAAACTACACCACATTGGACAATACAAAATACACACACCTGACACTCATACACAAACCACACCCACACCAATATAAAACACCCACACTACCCGCAACCCTTTACGACCCTAAGATTTTGGCAAGTGAGAGAGAGAGAGACAAGCCAGAAGCACCCATTGAATCTGAGCCACAAAACACCATCACCCACAGACCATCAACGTACCTCACAGCACACACCCCAGCCCATCACCTGACACACACACACACACATACCACTCAGACTACAGCCATGGCACCACAAAGACACCCCAGGTTTCCAGAGGAGGAGCTAAGGGTCATGGTGGAGGAAATCATCTGGATAAAGCCACAGCTATTCGAATCACAGGTGCAGCAGATGTCCATTGCTATGAAGATGGAGCTATGGCAGAGAATTGTGGACAGGGACAATGCCGTGGGACAGCACCCCAAAACAAGGGATGACATCAGGAAGAGGTGGAACGACCTACGGGGGATGGTGCGTTCTGTGGTTGCAAGACACCAGGGGGGTCATTACAACATTGGCGGTAAAAGCCGCTTACCGCCGTACAGAAGACCGCCAACACACCGCCGCGGCTGCGGAATTCCGCCACAGCTATTATGACCCACATCTCGGAATCTGACAAAATTCAGACACCCACACAAGTCCGCCACACCAAAGGTCAGTGATAAACTGGTGAAAACAATACCTCCACCGTCACGCCAACAGAAATACGCCCACACTATCACAACACACGAATCCACGCGGCGGTCTTTCAACCGCGGTATTCCATTGGCGGTACACACCGCTGCGCTCAAAATACACACACACATACAAAACAACGCCACATTGGACAATTCGAGATACACATACACACACCACTCCCACACACCCATTGCAATATAAAACACACATCCACATCACCCACAAACCCTTACGACCACAATTACAGAGAGAAGGCCAGAGAGAGACACCACCATCCACAAACTAGCAGCCACAGGCACACAGCACCATCACCCACACAACTTCCACGCACAAAAGACCACACACCACTACATATCACCACACTTATCAGCACACACACCACCCCACACATCACCTACACCACCCCATGGCGCGGCAAAGACACCCCAGGTTTTCGGAGGAGGAGCTCAGGTTCATGGTGGAGGAAATCGTCCAGGTAGAGCCACAGCTATTTGGATCCCAGGTGCAGCACACCTCAATTGCAAGGAAGATGGAGCTATGGCGAAGAATAGTCGACAGGGTCAACGCAGTGGGACAACGCACAAGAAATCGGGACGACATCAGGAAGAGGTGGAACGACCTACGGGGGAAGGTGCGTTCCGTGGTCTCAAGACACCACCAGGCAGTTCAGCGGACTGGCGGCGGACCCCCACCTCCTCACCCACAACTAACAACATGGGAGGAGCAGGTCTTGGCAATTCTGCATCCTGAGGGCCTCGCAGGAGTCGGTGGAGGAATGGACTCTGGTAAGTCAAATCTTAACTATTACATCCCCCACCCTAACTGCATGCTATCCCATACCCCCACCCTCGCCCCCACCCCTATCACTCCAGCTCCTCACAAATGTACCAATATCACAAACCACACATCCCAACACCAAGCCCTGCATGCAACAACAACACATGGACACCCATCTCTAAAGCATGCCCACTGCACATACCCATACACCCCCCTAAACCATCATCACACAAGCCCCCAGACAGGAATGCCAGCACTGGGGTACACGGTCACCCACCCATTGCACACCATAACACACACAGATGCAATAATCATGCTTTTCCACCCCTGCAGGACCACTACCCAACGTCACCAGACAGGAGGGTCCAGAAATTTCCACTCCACCCACAGAAGAGGCCCACAGTGAGGAGAGCGGCTCTGTCCACCTGGATCTAGATGACCAGCCCAGACCATCGTGGGCATCAGGACAGTTGGTTCCCCTCACACAGGCACAGGCCACCACAGACCTTCCCCCCTCTGGTAACACCAGCACAGCACCCACCCAGCGGGCCCATACCTCCATCCCCAGGACACGTCAATCAGCTGTGTGTCCACCACTATAGGGAACCCAGGATAACCCACCACCCCAACAACAACAGGGACCTGGGGGCAGTGATAGTGGGCTTACCGCCATGCTGACTGCCGCCAACATAGCGCGACCGCTACGGGTATTATGACCCACACATAGAAATCTGCCAATATACAGACACACACACAAGTCCACCAGACCAAAGGTCAGTGATAAACTGGCAGTACCAAAACCCACACCGTTACGCCAACAGAAATACGCCCACAGCATCATGATGCACGAATCACCGCAGCGGTCATTCAACTGAGGTAAACCATTGGCGGTACACACCGCCGCACTCAAAATACACACACACTAACAAAACTACACCACATTGGACAATACAAAATACACACACCTGACACTCATACACAAACCACACCCACACCAATATAAAACACCCACACTACCCGCAACCCTTTACGACCCTAAGATTTTGGCAAGTGAGAGAGAGAGACAAGCCAGAAGCACCCATTGAATCTGAGCCACAAAACACCATCACCCACAGACCATCAACGTACCTCACAGCACACACCCCAGCCCATCACCTGACACACACACACACACATACCACTCAGACTACAGCCATGGCACCACAAAGACACCCCAGGTTTCCAGAGGAGGAGCTAAGGGTCATGGTGGAGGAAATCATCTGGATAAAGCCACAGCTATTCGAATCACAGGTGCAGCAGATGTCCATTGCTAGGAAGATGGAGCTATGGCAGAGAATTGTGGACAGGGTCAATGCCGTGGGACAGCACCCCAAAACAAGGGATGACATCAGGAAGAGGTGGAACGACCTACGGGGGATGGTGCGTTCTGTGGTTGCAAGACACCAGGGGGGTCATTACAACATTGGCGGTAAAAGCCGCTTACCGCCGTACAGAAGACCGCCAACACACCGCTGCGGCCGCGGAATTCCGCCACAGCTATTATGACCCACATCTCGGAATCTGACAAAATTCAGACACCCACACAAGTCCGCCACACCAAAGGTCAGTGATAAACTGGTGAAAACAATACCTCCACCGTCACGCCAACAGAAATACGCCCACACTATCACAACACACGAATCCACGCGGCGGTCTTTCAACCGCGGTATTCCATTGGCGGTACACACCGCTGCGCTCAAAATACACACACACATACAAAACAACGCCACATTGGACAATTCGAAATACACACACCTGATACACATACACACACCACTCCCACACACCCATTGCAATATAAAACACACACCCACATCACCCACAAACCCTTACGACCACAATTACAGAGAGAAGGCCAGAGAGAGACACCACCATCCACAAACTAGCAGCCACAGGCACACAGCACCATCACCCACACAACTTCCACGCACAAAAGACCACACACCACTACATATCACCACACTTATCAGCACACACACCACCCCACACATCACCTACACCACCCCATGGCACGGCAAAGACACCCCAGGTTTTCGGAGGAGGAGCTCAGGTTCATGGTGGAGGAAATCGTCCAGGTAGAGCCACAGCTATTTGGATCCCAGGTGCAGCACACCTCAATTGCAAGGAAGATGGAGCTATGGCGAAGAATAGTCGACAGGGTCAACGCAGTGGGACAACACACAAGAAATCGGGACGACATCAGGAAGAGGTGGAACGACCTACGGGGGAAGGTGCGTTCCGTGGTCTCAAGACACCACCAGGCAGTTCAGCGGACTGGCGGCGGACCCCCACCTCCTCACCCACAACTAACAACATGGGAGGAGCAGGTCTTGGCAATTCTGCATCCTGAGGGCCTCGCAGGAGTCGGTGGAGGAATGGACTCTGGTAAGTCAAATCTTAACTATTACATCCCCCACCCTAACTGCATGCTATCCCATACCCCCACCCTCGCCCCCACCCCTATCACTCCAGCTCCTCACAAATGTACCAATATCACAAACCACACATCCCAACACCAAGCCCTGCATGCAACAATAACACATGGACACCCATCTCTAAAGCATGCCCACTGCACATACCCATACACCCCCCTAAACCATCATCACACAAGCCCCCAGACAGGAATGCCAGCACTGGGGTACACGGTCACCCACCCATTGCACACCATAACACACACAGATGCAATAATCATGCTTTTCCACCCCTGCAGGACCACTACCCAACGTCACCAGACAGGAGGGTCCAGAAATTTCCACTCCACCCACAGAAGAGGCCCACAGTGAGGAGAGCGGCTCTGTCCACCTGGATCTAGATGACCAGCCCAGACCATCGTGGGCATCAGGACAGTTGGTTCCCCTCACACAGGCACAGGCCACCACAGACCTTCCCCCCTCTGGTAACACCAGCACAGCACCCACCCAGCGGGCCCATACCTCCATCCCCAGGACACGTCAATCAGCTGTGTGTCCACCACTATAGGGAACCCAGGATAACCCACCACCCCAACAACAACAGGGACCTGGGGGCAGTGATAGTGGGCACACGGTCCAGGGGACGGAGGCTCAGGAACACAGGGGAACTGAGAGGGCTGCTGTGCTACAAGGGGCGGACCGGCCAAGGGAACCCACTCTCCACGAGGCCCTCTCCTCCATCATGGGAGCATACCACCACTCCCAGGAGACGATGGCAACGGTACTGGCCAAGTTTCAGGAGACCCAGCGCATGCAGGAGGAACAGTATTTGGGGTTCAGGGAGGAACTCAGAACCATCAGCTCCGCCCTGGGTACCATCGTAAGGGTGCTGAAGGAAATACTCAACACCAGGAGGGACACTGTGGCACTACAAGGGGCCCCTGACACTAGCATGGACGATGAACTGCCCACCACCTCCGCCGGCGCTAGTGGACAGAAGGCACCGCCACAGGACCACCACACCAGCACCCCACCCCCTGCAGACGGAGAACCACCCCTCAAACGGTCCCTGAGATCCAGGAACAAGACAGAGCACGGTGCCAAGACCCCCACCAAGAAATGATACCACCCTGATTGTCAAGCCACTGTCCCACTTTGTCACCCTGTCCATATTGAAACTGCCCCAGCTCCACTTCCTATGCCCATGTGGGCAATGCACCTGTGAGACTAATAGACTGGACTCTGCCATGGACATTCCTCCGCCATCACCCCTCACCATTTGACTTCCCCCTCCAATATTTTGTATGTAAATAAACACACCTAAAGAACCAAAAGATCTGGAGTCTGTCTGTGATTTCGAAATAGTGTATTTGCAATTACAGTGACACCATTTTCAGGAAATAGTAATGTCAACATACCTATGTCACACAGATCTAGTCCATGAGGAATCTAAGCAGATGACACACAGTGGGACCCACACCTGTGAAACCGTAAGGGAAAGTGACAACTCAGTGGCCATACACTGGGTGAAATCGGCAGACAGGATAGAGGTAGAAGTGTAAAAGTACTTGCAGTAGGCAGGAATGTATTCTCACCTGTGTTTCACTGGAAATATTGCTGGATGACTGAGTCCCTGTTGTCAATGTCTTCTTCCTCTGCTTCCTCCTCATCACTGTCCACAGGCTTCACAGCTGCCACAACACCGCCATCTGGTCCATCCTCCTGCAGAAAAGGCACCTGTCGTCACAAAGCCAAGTTATGAAGCATACAGCAGGCCACGATGATCTGGCACACCTTCTTTGGTGAAGTAGAATAGGGATCCACCTGTCATATGGAGGCACCTAAACCTGGCCTTCAGGAGGCCGAAGGTGCGTTCGATCACCCTCCTAGTCCGCCCATGGGCCTCATTGTAGCGTTCCTCTGCCCTGGTCCTGGGATTCCTCACTGGGGTCAGTAGCCATGACAGGTTGGGGTAACCAGAGTCACCTAATAGCCACACACGGTGCCTCTGGAGTTGACCCATCACATAAGGGATGCTGCTATTCCGCAGGATGTAGGCATCATGCACTGAGCCAGGGAACATGACATTCACATGGGAGATGTACTGATCGGCCAAACATACCATCTGTACATTCATGGAATGATAACTCTTCTGGTTCCTGTACACTTGTTCACTCCTGTGGGGGGGGGGACCAAAGCCACATGGGTCCCATCAATGGCACCTATGATGTTGGGGATATGTCCAAGGGCATAGAAGTCACCTTTCACTGTAGGCAAGTCCTCCACCTGAAGGAAAATGATGTAGCTCCGCATGTGTTTCAGAAGGGCAGACAACACTCTGGACAATACGTTGGAAAACATAGGCTGGGACATCCCTGATGCCATGGCCACAGTTGTTTGAAAAGACCCACTTGCAAGGAAATGGAGCACTGATAGCACCTGCACTTGAGGGGGGAATCCTGTGGGATGGCGGATTGCTGACATCAGGTCTGGCTCCAACTGGGTACACAGTTCCTGGATTGTGGCATGGTCAAACCTGTAGGTGATAATCAAATTTCTTTCCTCCATTGTCGACAGGTCCACCAGCGGTTGGTACACCGGAGGATTCTGCCATCTCCTCACATGTCCCAGCGGACGGTGCCTATGAAGGACAACAGCGAGCACAGAGTCAAACAACTCAGAGGTATGTACCCACAGTCTACACAGAACACGATTTATACACAAAATCTGGCCTGTATGTGTGTTGAGAGTAGGCTAGGTATGTGTGACGCAGTTGTGTAATTAGGCCATGTGGGCCCCTGTAATGGCGGCTGCCTGACCTCTAAAGCGGGACAATGGGATGTGAGGTAACTGCGCTGGCATTGTACACCGTCGCAGTAGGCGGTCGAAGACCGCGGCGCAATGCTGCATTGGTTAACATTGGACCCTATGGGTCCCAGGAGCCAATGACGATGTACGCTGGCGGTGATGGTACGCACCGCCGCGGACGTGACCGCCGCGGACGTGACCGCCGCAGACGTGACCACCATTTTCTAGCTGTTGAATCACTCGATACCTGATCTTCGACAGGAGAGGACCTACACTGCAAGTGCTGCTGTGACCTCGGTCTGGAAGAGACAATGGCTTGTGCGTCTGGGGAAAGGGCCCCTGCCTTCACATCGGAGGAGTTGGAGAAGCTCGTTGACGGGGTCCTCCCCCAGTACACGCTACTCTACGGTCCTCCCGACCAACAGGTAAGTACACAGGTAGCATGTTGTATGGGCTATGCCTGTGTGTAGAGGTCTGGTTGTAAGAAGGAATGGGGCAGAGTTCTGAGTGCATTAAAGATTGTGGGTGCATGTGCCACATGGCAAGGGTAGGGATGGGGGCCACTCACTTTGACGGTGCAGTTGATAATAACTTCTCTTCTTCCCCTGTACATTTCATGTAGGTCAGCGCCCACCAGAAGAAGGATATTTGGCGTGCCATCGCCAAGGACGTCCGGACCCTGGGGATCCACCACAGACGGAGCACCCACTGCCAGAAGAGATGGGAGGACATTCGCCGCTGGAGCAAGAAGACGGCAGAGGCTCAGCTGGGAATGGCCTCCCAACGTGGGAAAGGTGCCCTTCAAACCATGACCCCCCTGATGTTCTGGATCCTGGCGGTGGCCTACCCTGAGTTGGATGGGCGCTTGAGGGCATCACAGCAGACACAAGGGGGTGAGTACACTCTAATTCAGCTGACTTTGCACGCAGTGGAGGGGTCTGGGTGGGGGAGGAGGGCTGTGGGTTTCCCTAGGCCAGGGAGAGTTCCGTAGGCTAGGCCCCTTCGTAAGGCATGGCCCTGTGGCCCCCCCACCCCACCTCTGTAGAGTGCCAAGTACAGCTATTCATGCACCTGTGTTATCTATGTGTGCAGATGTCGTCCATAGCCTTGTAGGCCATTTCCCAGGAATTGCACTGTAGAGCCGAACAGCGCGACGTAGTGCAGGGGGCTTTTCTGTCTGTCTTGTCCGCCAACTGTAGCGGTAAGCCATGCACTCAAACTGTCTTTCTTCTGTTCCCCCCTCCCCCCTTTTTTTGCGGTCTCCTTGTTCTTGTGTACATTAGCATCATCAGGCGGAGGAGCAGTGGCACCGGAGCACGGTAGAGCTGCATCCCACATAGCCATGGAGGCCCACACTACGGACTCTGAATACACAAGTGAGACGGAGGGTGAGGGGAGCACTACGGCGGGGACAGGAGCTGAAACCAATGACACAGATTCATCCTCCGATGGGAGCTCCCTTGTGGTGGCGGCAACATCTGTGTCCCCCACTTCTACAGGTACAGCCGCCACCCCACCTACCAGCACCGTCCTCCCAGTAGCCCCTCAGCCTTCGCCCTGTGCCCGCTCACCCAGGAGGGTGGGCATCACCTTCGCCCCAGGCACCTCAGCCCCTGCCCCTGTCACCTCTGCTGCCCTCAGTGAGGAGGCCATTGACCTCCTCAGGTCACTCACTGTTGGGCAGTCTACCATTTTGAATGCCATCCAGGGTGTAGAAAGGGAGTTGCAACAAACCAATGCATTCCTGGAGGGTATTCATTCTGGTCAGGCTGCCCTTCATCAAACCTTTCAAACTCTGGCTTCAGCACTGATGGCAGCCATTGTCCCTGTGTCTAGCCTCCCCACTCCAACTTCCTCCACCCAGACCCAATCCCCTGTACCTCTGCCTATCCCAAGCACACCATCACACCAGCCTGCACACACCTCACCACACAAGGGAAGCTCAGGAAAACATAAGCACCACACATCCCACAGGCACTCACGCAAGCATCACACACATACAGACACAACATCCACTGCCTCCACTGTGTCCCCCTCCTCCTCGTCTCCCTCCTCCCTCCCAGTCTCGTCTACACTCACACCTGTATGCCCTACCACTACAGCTACTACGTCCCGCACCAGCACACCCACCACCACACCCCGCTCACGTGCACTCACCACCCCCACTACCATTCACATGTCCCCTGTGTCCTCTCCCAGTGTGTCTGTGACGCCCCCTCCGAAGATACACAAACGCAGGCACACACCCACCCAACATACATCCACCTCACAACAGCCTCCAGCGCATGGACCTGCACCCAAAGCCACAAAACGTACACCTCCTACAACCACCACCTTTTCCTCCACTCACGAACCCCCTCCAGCTACCGGTCCCAGTGTCTCTAAACAACTTTTCCTGTCCACCCTTAACCTATTTCCCACCACCCTACCGTCCAACTCATAGGTCCCGTACTAGCACCTCAGCCACAAAATCTCCGGGACCTGTGGTGCCTGTTGTCACAGGTATGTGGAGTGCACCGGCCACCAGGCCAGCCAGTGTGTCACGGAGCCACAGCAGAGCCAGTCCCCCCCCAGTGAAGCACCAGAAGTTGGACAGTGCCCGGGAGGGAGAGGGGGAAGACACCAGCCAGCCAATCCGCTCACAGGGGTCCCGGGGGAAGTGTGGACTCAGCTGTGACTCCTCCCAAGGTAGGGAAGGGGCAGAAGAAACCTGCAAAGTCTGGGAGGAACAGCACGGCGGAGAAGACCGCCATCATCAGCGCTGGCCAGGAGGCCACCGCCAGCCCCATCGTCGCTGCCCAGGAGGCCACCGCGAGTCCCATCGTCGCTGCCCAGGAGGCCACCGCCAGCACAATCGTCGCTGCCCAGGAGGCCACCGCCAGTCCCATCGTCGCTGCCCAGGAGGCCACCGCCAGCCCCATCGTCGCTGTCCAGGAGGACCCCGCCAGCCACAGCCCAGCTGCCCAGGAGGTCCCCGCCAGCCACAGCCGAGCTGCCCAGGAGGGCTCCGCCAGCCACAGCCGAGCTGCCCAGGAGGGCCCCGCCAGCCACAGCCCAGCTGCCCAGGAGGGCCCCGCCAGCCACAGCCCATCTGACCAATGAAGGACCGCCAGCCACAGCCCAGCTGGGCAATGAAGGACCGGCAAGTCAAGCACCGCTGAACAGGGCAAGGACCGCCAATTCAAGCACCGCTAAACAGGGCAAGCACCGCTGAACAGGGCAAAGACTGCCAAGGCAAGCACCGCTGAACAGGGCAAGCACCGCTGAACAGGGCAAAGACCGCCAACTCAAGCACCGCTGAACAGGGCAAGCACCACTGAACAAGGCAAAGACCGCCAAGGCAAGCACCGCTAAACAGGGCAAGCACCGCTGAACAGGGCAAGGACCGCCAACTCAAGCACAGCTGAACAGAGCAAGCACCGCTGAACAGGGCAAGGACCGCCAACTCAAGCACCGCTAAACAGGGCAAGCACCGCTGAACAGGGCAAAGACCGCCAAGGCAAGCACCGCTGAACAGGGCAAGCACCGCTGAACAGGGTAAGGACCGCCAACTCAAGCACCGCTTAACAGCGCAAGGACCGCCAACTCAAGCACCGCTAGCCCATGAGCGACAGGGGCAGTGACGCAACTGGGGCCGTCACGGGGTGAGTGATGCACTCTGGGCACCAGTCCCTCTCCAGAACCAGTGGAGACATGCATCCACTCCGTCTGTCCTGCACAGGATGAAGCACTCTGGGCACCAGTCCCCCTCCAGAACCAGTGGAGACATGCATCCACTCCGTCTGTCCTGCACAGGATGAAGCACTCTGGGCACCAGTCCCCCTCCAGAACCAGTGGAGAACAGCATCCACTACCTCTGTCCTGAACAGGATGAAGCACTCTGGGCACCAGTCCCCCTCCAGAACCAGTGGAGACATGCATCCACTCCGTCTGTCCTGCACAGGATGAAGCACTCTGGGCACCAGTCCCCCTCCAGAACCAGTGGAGACATGCATCCACTACCTCTGTCCTGCACAGGATGAAGCACTCTGGGCACCAGTCCCCCTCCAGAACCAGTGGAGACATGCATCCACTTGAGAGACTGTGGCTTTGCACTCCCAGGATGCAGCAGTTGGCACCCCACCCACTGTAGAGACTTTAGAGACTGTGGCTTTGCACTCCCCAGGATGGAACAGTGGGCAATCCACCCACTGTAGAGACTTGAGAGACTGTGGCTTTGCACTCCCCAGGATGGAACAGTGGGCAATCCACCCACTGTAGAGACTTGAGAGACTGTGGCTTTGCACTCCCCAGGATGCAGCAGTGGGCAATTCACCCACTGTTGAGACTTGTGAGACTGTGGCTTTGCACTCCCCAGGATGGTACAGTGGGCAATCCACCCACTGTAGAGACTTGAGAGACTGTGGCTTTGCACTCCCCAGGATGGTTCAGTGGGCAATCCACCCACTGTAGAGACTTAAGAGACTGTGGCTTTGCACTCCCCAGGATGGAACAGTGGGCAGTCCACCCACTGTAGAGACTTTAGTGACTGTGGAGTTGCACTCCCCAGGATGCAGCAGTGGGGAATCCACCCACTGTAGAGACTTGAGAGACTGTGGCTTTGCACTCCCCAGGATGGAACAGTGGGCAATCCACCCACTGTAGAGACTTGAGAGACTGTGGCTTTGAACTCCCCAGGATACATCAATGGGCATGGAGCCCCCTTGTGGATCTGGCGTTGTGCACTCATCCGGCTGAGTTCCCCCCCCTTCTCTTCCCTCTGAGGTGCCTGTTGTATTTCTATCTGATGCCCCGGCAGTGTTCTCTCCGTCATGTTCGGGTATCTTGTGTGGGCCTCGCCCATGCATTTTGGGCCCAGTGGTCCACGGACTATGAATGGTGCAATACCTGGACTACTAATCGTGGTGTATATTTTGTTAATAGTGTATATATTTATATATTTTTTTTGCTTGCAGATTTTTTATATATTACAATGGTTACACTCATTTCCTTTTGTTTTTGCATTCTTCCGGGGGGGTTGGGGGTGTTACTGTAATGTATAGATATGCATTGGTGTGTGTGTTGTAGTGGGTGAGGGTGGGGGTTGTGGTATTGCGTGTGAGTGTCCCTGTTTTTTCCCTACCCCCTCCCCTATGTCGTAGGTGCAGTACTCACCGTGGTCTTCGCCACCGGCGTTGGTGCTCCTGGTACAGGAGCAGGAAGACTAGCGCAGGGAGAATATGAAGTTCCGGCTCCATGGTGTCCTCCTTCCTCGTGGAGTGTGCAGAGGTGAGCGTTTTTCGTTCGAAATGCCTGTTTCCGCCGTGTTTTTATCTGCGTTGAATCCGCCCCGGAAAAGGTGGCGGATTGGCCTGTCATAATAGTGTGGGCGGTACATTGTCCTCTGCCTGTCTGTTGGCGGTGACCACCATGCTGTTTGTTTGTACCGCCGTGGCGGTCGGAGTGTTAAAGTGGCTGTCTTTGTTGGCGGTTTCCACCACGGTCGTAATTCAAACTTTTTTACCGCCGGCCTGTTGGCGGTCTTACCGCCGCTTTAACACCGTCCGCCAAGGTTGTAATGACCAACCAGATAGCTGTACAGAGGACTGGCGGTGGACCCCTACCTCCTCCCCCACAACTAAAACAATGGGAGGAGCAAGTCTTGGTGATCATGCATCCTGAGGGCCTGGCAGGAGTACCAGGAGGACTGGACTCTGGTAAATCAAATCTCTATTACTATCACCCCCCCACCTGCATGCCATCACAAGCTCCTACCTATACCCTCACCTCCATCACTCCACCACCTCACATTTACCCCACCATCACATCTCACTCATCCCAATACCAAGCCCTGCATGCAACACCAATGCATGGACCCCCATCACAGACCTGCATGGACACCCATCACCACAGCATGCACACAAGTTACAATCACTTAGCCAAAGCAATCACAACTCACACAACCCAAAGGTGCCTTGCTAATAACAACCATAGAGGAAAACATATCCATGCACAAGATGGCACACAAAGAAACAATAACACTGCATTTACATCCCCACAGGACCCTCACTCAACGTCACCGGAGAGGAGGTGCCAGCCACATCCAGTCCCCCCCAGAAGAGGCCCACAGTGATGACAGCAGCTCTGCATGCCTGGATCAGGATGACCAACCTGACCCATCAGGGGCCTCTGGACAGTCGGTGACCAAGCCACAGTTCCAAACCACCACAAAGCCTCCCCCCTCAGGAAACACCAGTACAGCACCCACCCAGCGGGCCCATCCCTCTGTCCCCAGGACATGTCAATCAGCAGTGTGTCCACCACTACAGGGACCCCAGACAACCCCACAAACACAGGACGATCAGGGACCTGGGGTCAGTGGCAGTGGGCACACGGTTCAGGGGACAGAGGCACAGAACAACAGGGAAGCTGAGAGGACTGCTGTGCGACAGGAGGAGGACAGGCCCAGGGAACTGACTCTCAACGAGGCACTCATCAATATCCTGGAAGCATACCACCATTCCCAGGAGACCATGGGCCAGATACTGGCCAAGTTGCAGGAGACCCAGTGGCTGCAGGAGGGATAGTACCTGGGGATCAGGAAGGACATGAGGGACATCCACACCACCAAGGTCACCATTGCAGGGGTGCTGGCAGAGATGGCCTACACCATCAGGGAGGCAGTGGCACACTAGCCAAACCGAAGAACAGCCCTCCACCTCTGCTGACGCTAGTGGACAGGAGGCCCCGTCACAGAAACAACAGGCCACCAGCACCCCACCCCCTGCAGAAGGAGAACCACCATGCAAACGGTCCCTGCGATCCAGACAGAAGCCAGAGAACATTGTCAAGACCCCCGCCAGGAAATAAGACTCTCCTGATTGTCAACCTTGTGTCCCACTCTGTCACCCTGTCCACCTTCAAGTGCCATTGCTCCCCATCCTATGCCCCCTTGGACAATGCACCTGTGATACAAATAGACTTGACTCTACCCTGGACTTTCCTCCATCATCAACCTAGCCCATTGCAATGCCCCCTCCACTTATTAGCACCTAAATAAACACCCTTGGAACAAAATCAAATATGGAGTCTGTCAATGTTTCACAAATGTATTAGCTACACAAACTGTAAACATTGCAATTCAACAGTAAATACACCAGGAGCCAGAGTGGGGCACAGAGATCTGAAAATAAAGATGCCAAAGGGTACAGTAAGTGGCCATAGAAATAGGGAATTCAGGCTGACATGTTCAATGTCCAACACAAAACTGCAATGGAAGGTGAAGTTACAGTGCCTTACCTGTGTGTCACTGGAAGTACTGTTGAATTAGTGTGGTTCTGTTGTCCACATCTTCTTCCTCTGCCTCCTCTTCATCACTGTCCACAGGCTCCACCGCTGCCACAGGACCATCCCCAGGCTCATCCTCCTGCAGAAAAGGCACCTGGCTTCTCAAGGCCAGGTTGTGCAACATGCAACATGCAACATGCAACATGCAACAATGATCTGGCACACCTTCTAGGGTAAGTAGTACAGGGATCCACCAGTCAGATGGAGGCACTGGAATCTGGCCCTCAGGAGGCCAAAGGTGCACTCAGTGATCCTCCTTGTTCACCCATGTGCCTCATTTTAATGTTCCTCTGCCCTTGTCCTGACATTCCTCACTGGCGTCAGTAGCCATGAGAGGTTGGGGTAACCAGAGTCACCTGCAAATATCGAGGGATACCTGTTAGCCACACACTCACCCTTAGGGCCAAACCCACACCCATACACCTACATCAACTGGATGGGGACCAGGAGCTCACCTATTAGCCACACCGGGTGCCTCTGGAATTGAGGCATCACATATGGGATGCTGCTATTCCTCAAGATAAAGGCGTCATGCACAGAGCCAGGATACTTGGCATTGACATGGGAGATGTACTGGTCCGCCAAACACACCATCTGCACATTTAGAGAGTGAAAGCTTTTTCTATTTCTGAACACTTGTTCATTTCTCCGGTGGGGGGAGGACAAATGCAATATGTGTACCATCAATAGCACCAATGCTGTTGGGAATATGTCCCAGCGCATAGAGGTCAGCCTTCACTGTGGCCAAATCCTTCACCTGGGGGAAAACGATGTAGCTGCGCATGTGTTTAATCGGGGCAGACAACACTCTGTTCAGCACATTTGAGAACATAGGCTGTAACATCCCTGATGCCGTGGCCACTGTCACTTGGAAGGAACCACTTGCCAGGAAATGGAGCACTGACAGGACCGGCACTAGAGGGATTACCTGTGGGGTGGCGGATAGCTGAGCTCAGGCCTGGCTCCAATTGGTCACACAGTTCTTGGATTGTGGCCCTATCAAGTCTGTAGGTCAGGATAATGTGCCTGTCCTCCATTGTCGCAAGGTCCACCAGGGGTCTGTACATGGGGGGTGTCTCCATCTCCTATTCATCCTCAGTGGTTGAACTCTAGGGTGAAAAACGGTAAGCAGAAGATCAAATTCACACATATTTCAACAGTAATATGCATTTTTTCCTTCACTGAACAGTATGTGAACTCAAAAGTCAGTTGATGTGCCAAAGTCTGCTGTGATGCAGTAAGGTGCCAAGGACTGTGCCCCCCTGAAATGGCGGCTGCCTGACCTGTGAGGAGGGACAAGTAGAAATCAGATAATTCCGCTGGCGTTGTGCGCCGTTGTGGTCGGCGGTCGACTGACCGCTGCCCAACACCGCATTGGTTATCATTGGGCCCTATGGGTTCCATGAGCCAATTTCGATGTACGCCGGGGGTGACGGTACGCACCGCTGTGGATGTGACTGCCATTTTCTATCTGTGCACTCACTAGCTACATGACCTTCAACAGGAGGGGACCTACACTGCAAGTGCTTCTGTGACCTGTGTCTGGAAGCGACAATGGCTCGAGTGTCTGGGGAAAGGTCCCCTGCCTTTATTTCGGAGGAGTTGGAGAGACTGGTGGATGGGGTCTTACCCCAGTGCACATTACTCTATGGTCCTCCAGACAAACAGGTGAGTACACTGTGAGCATAATGCGTGGGTCATGAATGTATGGATTGCTGTGTGTGTAAGCCTTGTGTAGGGGGGTTCTGAGGGGCCCTGGGGAGAGTGCTCCATGTATGGTAGTCAATGTATGTGCATAAGGGGATGGGGAGATATGTTGGGCCATGAGTATATCAGCCCGGACGGTATGACTAATACCTTTTCTGCTGTATTTTTTCTGAAGGTCAGAGCCCATCAGAAAAAGGGTATTTGGCGTGCCATCGCCAAGGAGGTGCGGACCCTCTGGTTCTTTGACAGGTGGAGCAACCACTGCTGCAAACGGTGGGAGGACCTGCGCCGCTGGGCAAGGAAGATGGAGGAGGCCCAGCTGGGGCTGGCCTCCCAACAAGGAAGGGCTGCCTGTCGTACCCAGGCCCCCCTGATGATCCGCATCCTGGAGGTGGCCTATCCGGAGTTGGATGGGTGCTTGAAAGTTTCACAGCAGCCACAGGGGATGAGTACAGATTCAGAATCATGACTTTGCACGCGTTAAGGTATTACCTGGGTGGGGGATGTGGGCTGTAGGTGCCCCTAAGCCAGGGCGAACATGGCAGGATATGTTCAATGATGTGCAAGCTCAGATGCACTCCAACCCCAATAATGTTAGTGGCCATCTACTACTGGGCAGGGTCCTGTGGGTTTCAGGTGTGCAGCTAATGGTGTTAGGCATTGTACCCCAGAGGGTGGTGACTAGTATTGTAACTGGTAGTGCATGGCCTAGTGCATAGGGCTGTTCCCTGAGAGTTGTGTACGCCACCGGTAGTGTTGTTGCCGGCATTGACCAAGTGTATTCTCTGTATCTCCCCAAACTTTTTGTTTTGTCGCCCTGTCCTTGTGTGCATTAGCATCATCTGGTGGAGGAGTAGAGGCACCGGCGATGGAGGGAGCTGCATCCCACATGGGCCTGGAGGCCGAATCCACCAACGGTGAGTGTAGGAGGCTGGACTGGCTTGTAGTGAGTACCAAGGGGTACTTGCACCTTGCACCAGGCCCAGTTATCCCTTATTAGTGTATAGGGTGTCTAGCAGCTTAGGCTGATAGATAATGGTAGCTTAGCAGAGCAGCTTAGGCTGAACTAGGAGACGTGTGAAGCTACTACAGTACCACTTAGTGTCATATGCACAATATCATAAGAAAACACAATACACAGTTATACTAAAAATAAAGGTACTTTATTTTTATGACAATATGCCAAAGTATCTTAGAGTGTACCCTCAGTGAGAGGATAGGAAATATACACAAGATATATATACACAATAGCAAAAATATGCAGTATAGTCTTAGAAAACAGTGCAAACAATGTATAGTTACAATAGGATGCAATGGGGAAACATAGGGATAGGGGCAACACAAACCATATACTCCAAAAGTGGAATGTGAACCACGAATGGACCCCAAACCTATGTGACCTTGTAGAGGGTCGCTGGGACTATTAGAAAATAGTGAGAGTTAGAAAAATAACCCTCCCCAAGACCCTGAAAAGTGAGTGCAAAGTGCACCAAAGTTCCCCTAAGGACAAAATAGTCGTGTTAGAGGGAAAATGCAAGGAAAACACAAATCAGCAATGCAACAACGATGGATTCCTGACTGAGGGTACCTGTGGAACAAGGGGACCAAGTCCAAAAGTCACAAGCAGCTCGGAGATGGGCAGATGCCCAAGAAATGCCAGCGGTTGGTGCAAAGAAGCTCTTACTAGGCTGAAGAACTGTGAATACTGCAGGAACGACAAGGGCTAGAGACTTCCCCTTTGGAGGATGAATCTCCCACGCCTTGGAGAGTCGTGCAGAAGTGTTTTCCCGCCGGATGGACGCCAACAAGCCTTGCTACACGCAAATCGTGCGTTTGGCGTTTTTGGACGCTGCTGGGGCCCAGGAGGGACCAGGAGGTCGCAAATTGGACCTGCAGAGAGAGGGGACGTCGAGCAAGACAAAGAGCCCTCACTGAAGCAGGTAGCACCTGGAGAAGTGCCAGAAACAGGCACTACGAGGATGCGTGAAATGGTGCTCGCCGAAGTTGCACAAAGGAGTCCCACGTCGCCGGAGACCAACTTAGAAAGTCGTGCAATGCAGGTTAGAGTGCCGTGGACCCAGGCTTGGCTGTGCACGAAGGATTTCCGCCGGAAGTGCACAGGGGCCGGAGTAGCTTGCAAAGTCGCGGTTCCCAGCAATGCAGCCCAGCGAGGTGAGGCAAGGACTTACCTCCACCAAACTTGGGCTGAAGAGTCACTGGACTGTGGGGGTCACTTGGACGGTGTCGCTGGATTCGAGGGACCTCGCTCGTCGTGCTGAGAGGAGACCCAAGGGACCGGAGATGCAGCTTTTTGGTGCCTGCGGTTGCAGGGGGAAGATTCCGTCGACCCACGGGAGATTTCTTCGGAGCTTCTGGTGCAGAGAGGAGGCAGACTACCCCCACAGCATGCACAAGCAGGAAAACAGTCGAGAAGGCGGCAGGATCAGCGTTACAGAGTTGCAGTAGTCGTCTTTGCTACTATGTTGCAGGTTTGCAGGCTTCCAGCGCGGTCAGCGGTCGATTCCTTATCAGAAGGTGAAGAGGGAGATGCAGAGGAACTCGGCTGAGCTCATGCATTCGTTATCTAAAGTTTCCCCAGAGACAGAGACCCTAAATAGCCAGAAAAGAGGGTTTGGCTACCTAGGAGAGAGGAAAGGCTACTAACACCTGAAGGAGCCTATCACAAGGAGTCTCTGACGTCACCTGGTGGCACTGGCCACTCAGAGCAGTCCAGTGTGCCAGCAGCACCTCTGTTTCCAAGATGGCAGAGGTCTGGAGCACACTGGAGGAGATCTGGACACCTCCCAGGGGAGGTGCAGGTCAGGGGAGTGGTCACTCCCCTTTCCTTTGTCCAGTTTCGCGCCAGAGCAGGGGCTAAGGGGTCCCTGAACCGGTGTAGACTGGCTTATGCAGAATTGGGCACATCTGTGCCCAACAAAGCATTTCCAGAGGCTGGGGGAGGCTACTCCTCCCCTGCCTTCACACCATTTTCCAAAGGGAGAGGGTGTCACACCCTCTCTCAGAGGAAGTTCTTTGTTCTGCCATCCTGGGCCAGGCCTGGCTGGACCCCAGGAGGGCAGCTGCCTGTCTGAGGGGTTGGCAGCAGCAGCAGCTGCAGAGAAACCCCAGGAAGGGCAGTCTGGCAGTACCAGGGTCTGTGCTACAGACCACTGGGATCATGGAATTGTACCAACAATGCCAGGATGGCATAGAGGGGGCAATTCCATGATCATAGACATGTTACATGGCCATATTCGGAGTTACCATGGTGAAGCTACATATAGGTAGTGACCTATATGTAGTGCACGCGTGTAATGGTGTCCCCGCACTCACAAAGTTCAGTGAATTGGCTCTGAACAATGTGGGGGCACCTTGGCTAGTGCCAGGGTGCCCTCACACTAAGTAACTTTGCACCTAACCTTTACCAGGTAAAGGTTAGACATATAGGTGACTTATAAGTTACTTAAGTGCAGTGTAAAATGGCTGTGAAATAACGTGGACGTTATTTCACTCAGGCTGCAGTGGCAGGCCTGTGTAAGAATTGTCAGAGCTCCCTATGGGTGGCAAAAGAAATGCTGCAGCCCATAGGGATCTCCTGGAACCCCAATACCCTGGGTACCTCAGTACCATATACTAGGGGATTATAAGGGTGTTCCAGTAAGCCAATGTAAATTGGTAAAAATGGTCACTAGCCTGTCAGTGACAATTTGGAAAGAAATGAGAGAGCATAACCACTGAGGTTCTGATTAGCAGAGCCTCAGTGAGACAGTTAGTCACTACACAGGTAACACATACAGGCACACTTATGAGCACTGGGGCCCTGGGTTACCAGGGTCCCAGTGACACATACAACTAAAACAACATATATACAGTGAAAAATGGGGGTAACATGCCAGGCAAGATGGTACTTTCCTACACAACCCCCCCCCAAACGAAGGACAATAAGACTAGCCATTACCTGATGAGTCTTCATTGTCTAAGTGGAAATATCTGGAGAGTCCATCTGCATTGGAGTGGCTACTCCCAGGTCTATGTTCCACTGTATAGTCCATTCCCTGTAGGGATATGGACCACCTCAACAATTTAGGATTTTCACCTTTCATTTGTTTTAGCCAAAGTAGAGGTTTGTGGTCTGTCTGAACAATGAAGTGAGTGCCAAACAGGTATGGCCTCAACTTCTTCAGAGCCCAGACCACAGCAAAGGCCTCCCTCTCAATGGCAGACCAACGCTTTTCTCTAGGGGTCAACCTTCTACTAATAAAAGCAACAGGTTGATCCTGGCCCTCAGAATTAAGTTGTGATAGGACTGCCCCTACTCCTAATTCAGATGCATCAGTTTGGACATAGAATTTTTTAGAGTAACAAGGGCTTTTCAGGACAGGTGCAGAGCACATGGCCTGCTTCAGCTCCTCAAAAGCTTTCTGACAGTTTGCTGTCCATAATACCTTTTTAGGCATTTTCTTGGATGTGAGGTCATTAAGAGGGGCTGCAATGGAGCCATAGTTCTTAATGAACCTCCTGTAATACCCAGTGAGGCCTAGGAAGGCTCTCACCTGAGTCTGAGTGGTAGGGGGAATCCAATCAATAATAGTTTGGATTTTCCCCTGAAGTGGTGCAATCTGTTCCCCACCAACAAGGTGTCCCAGATAAACCACCTTACCCTGCCCTATCTGGCACTTTGAAGCCTTGATAGTGAGACCTGCCTTTTGCAGGGCCTCCAAAACTTTCCACAGGTGGACCAGGTGATCATCCCAGCTGGAGCTAAAGACAGCTATATCATCCAAATATGCTGCACTGAAAGCTTCCAGCCCTTGCAGGACTGTGTTCACCAACCTCTGAAAAGTGGCAGGTGCATTTTTCAAACCAAAAGGCATTACAGTAAACTGGTAATGTCCTCCAATGGTAGAAAATGCAGTCTTAGGTTTAGCATCTTCTGACATTTTGATCTGCCAATACCCTGCAGTCAAATCAAAAGTGCTTAGATACTTGGCAGATGCCAGTGTATCTATTAGCTCATCTGCCCTGGGTATAGGGTGAGCATCTGTTTTGGTTACCAAGCTGAGACCTCTATAGTCTACACAAAACCTCATTTCCTTCTTTCCATCTTTAGAATTGGGTTTTGGTACCAGTACCACAGGAGAAGCCCATGGACTGTCAGAGTGCTCAACCACTCCTAGTTCCAACATCTTCTGAACTTCTTGCTTTATGCAGTCCCTGACATGGTCAGGCTGCCTATAGATCTTACTTTTGACAGGTAAACTGTCTCCAGTATCTATAGTGTGCTCACACCAAGAAGTGGTGCCTGGCACAATGGAGAAGAGTTCTGAAAATTGTCCTAGGAGATTTATGCAATTATCTTTCTGCTCAGCAGTAAGACAATCAGCCAAAACTACACCTTCCACAAGAGCATCTTGTTCTGTGGAAGAGAAGAGATCAGGTAGAGGATCACTGTCTTCTTCCTGTCCCTCATCTGTTGCCATGAGCAGGGTGAGATCAGCCCTGTCATAGTAGGGTTTCAGGCGGTTGACATGGAGCACCCTAAGGGGACTCCTGGCAGTGCCTAAGTCAACCAAGTAGGTGACTTCACCCTTCTTTTCAACAATTGTGTGTGGACCACTCCATTTATCTTGGAGTGCTCTTGGGGCCACAGGCTCCAAGACCCACACTTTCTGCCCTGGTTGGTACTGAACCAAAACAGCCTTCTGATCATGCCATTGCTTCTGGAGCTCTTGGCTGGCCTGAAGGTTTTTACTGGCCTTTTTTATGTACTCAGCCATCCTTGATCTGAGGCCAAGTACATAGTCCACAATATCCTGCTTAGGAGCTTTTAAAGGTTGTTCCCAACCCTCCTTTACAAGTGTGAGTGGACCCCTAACAGGGTGTCCAAAAAGAAGTTCAAAGGGGCTGAAGCCCACTCCTTTCTGGGGTACCTCCCTGTAGGCAAAAAGGAGGCATGGTAGAAGGATATCCCATCTCCTGCGGAGTTTTTCAGGGAGTCCCATAATCATGCCTTTGAGAGTTTTATTAAATCTCTCCACCAGTCCATTTGTTTGTGGATGATAGGGTGTTGTGAACTTGTAAGTTACACCACACTCCTTCCACATGGCCTTTAAGTATGCAGACATGAAATTGCTTCCTCTGTCTGATACTACTTCCTTTGGGAAGCCCACCCTGGAAAATATTCCCAGGAGGGCCTTTGCCACTGCAGGAGCTGTAGTGGTCCTTAAAGGAATAGCTTCAGGATATCTTGTGGCATGGTCCACTACCACCAAGATAAACCTATTGCCTGAAGCAGTAGGAGGGTCAAGGGGGCCAACTATGTCAACCCCTACCCTTTCAAAGGGAACCCCAACCACAGGCAGTGGGATAAGGGGTGCCTTTGGAGTGCCACCTGTCTTGCCACTGGCTTGACAGGTTTCACAGGACTTACAAAAATCTTTTGTGTCCTCAGACATCCTAGGCCAATGAAACAGTGGTACCAATCTGTCCCAAGTTTTCATTTGACCCAGGTGCCCAGCTAAGGGAATGTCATGTGCCAGTGTTAGGAGGAACTTTCTGTACTCCTGAGGAATCACTAATCTCCTGGCAGCTCCAGGTTTAGGATCCCTTTGCTCAGTGTACAAGAGGTTGTCCTCCCAGTAAACTCTGTGTGAGTCACTGACATCCCCATTAGCCTGTTTGACAGCTTGCTGTCTGAGACCCTCTAATGTGGGACAGGTTTGCTGTGCCACACTCAGCTCCTCTCTGGCAGGCCCCCCTTCACCCAAAAGCTCAGCAGTGTCTGCTTCCAGCTCCTCTGGTGTAGGTTCTGCACAGGGAGGGAATTCTTCTTCCTCAGAAGTAGAATCCACTGTAGAGGGAGGGATAGTAGGAAGTGGTTTGCTTCTACTAGCCCTAGCTTTAGGGAGCACTTGGTCCATTGTTCCAGGATCCAAGCTTCCCTGTCCTTTTTGCTTTTTGGCCTGAGCCCTTGTCAAAGCAAAAATATGCCCTGGGATGCCCAGCATTGCTGCATGGGCCTCCAACTCCACATCTGACCAAGCTGATGTCTCCAAATCGTTCCCTAATAGACAGTCTACAGGTAAATCTGAAGCTACCACAACTTTCTTTGGACCAGATACCCCCCCCCAGTTGAGATTTACAACAGCCATGGGGTGGCTTTGTGTTATGTTGTGAGCATCGGTTACTTGGTACTGGTGTCCAAGTATGTGTTGTTCAGGGTGCACCAGTTTCTCAATCACCATTGTGACACTGGCACCTGTGTCCCTGTAGGCCTGGACCTCAACACCATTTATTAGGGTTAGTTGCTTGTACTTCTCCAAGTTATGGGGGCAAGCAACCAAAGTGGCTAAGTCAATAGCCCCTTCAGAGACTAAAGTAGCCTCTGTGGTCTCCCTAATCAGACCAACCCCAACTAAATTACCAAAAGTGAGCCCAGCTACTCCCTTGGATTGGCTATTAGTAGGTTTGCTCCCACCACCACTGCTATTAGTAGGGACACTAGGTGTAGCAGTAGGGGTTGTAGTGGTAGGAGCTGTGGTGCCTTTCTTTGGACAACTGGGATCTGTTGTCCAATGGCCTTTTATCTTACATAAATAGCACCATGGTTTCTTTTCCTTGTTCTGATTAAAGGAGGATTTGGGCCCACCACCCCCACCAGAGTGTTTTTGTGGGCCTGATGAAGACTCATTTTTAGATTTGTCCCCACCCTTGTCAGAAGACTTACCATCCTTCTTTTTGTTGCCATCTTTGTCACCCCCTGTATGAACTTTTCTGTTCACTCTTGTTCTGACCCATTTGTCTGCCTTCTTTCCCAATTCTTGGGGAGAGGTCAGATCAGAGTCCACCAAGTACTGGTGCAACAAATCAGACACACAATTATTAAGAATATGCTCTCTCAGGATCAAGTTATACAGGCTGTCATAATCAGTAACTTTACTGCCATGTAACCACCCCTCCAAGGCCTTCACTGCCTGGTCAATGAAATCAACCCAGTCTTGTGAAGACTCCTTTTTGGTATCTCTGAACTTTATCCTGTACTGTTCAGTGGTTAAGCCATAACCATCCAGGAGTGCATTCTTAAGAACTTGGAAATTGTTAGCATCATTTTCTTTTACAGTAAGGAGCCTATCCCTACCTTTTCCAGTAAATGATAGCCATAGGATAGCAGCCCACTGCTTTTGAGGGACATCCTGTACAGCACAGGCCCTCTCAAGTGCAGCAAACCACTTGTTAATGTCATCCCCCTCCTTGTAAGGGGGAACTATCTTATGCAGATTCCTGGAATCATGCTCTTTTGCAGGATGACTATGGGGAATACTGCTGCTGCCACCATGGGTATCTAAACCCATTTTCTGTCTTTCCCTCTCTATTTCTAAAGACTGTCTATCCAAATCCAGCTGTTGCTTCTTGAGCTTCAGTCTGGTTTGCTCCACTCTCAATCTATTGAGCTCCCTTTCTAACAATCTGTCATCAGGGTGGGTGGGAGGGACATTTCTAGATACAGAGGTATGATGGGAATGAACAGAAGGAGACCTGTCCCTTACAGAGGGCACCCTAACAGCTTGGCTACCAGTATAATGTGAGAGCACATCATCAGTATGATGTGATTCAACCTCTGTACCAACTATGCTAGACTGTCTAGTAATGGGCAGGCTAAGAAGTTTCTTTCCTGAACCTTTTCCTGGGGGAGTCCCTGGATCAGATTGAGAACCATTAGCTACTTTTTCCACAGATTGGGCACTTATGGCCTTATCCTGTACTCTAAGCATATTAATTAACAGTTCTAAGGAAGGATTCTTCCCTACACTCAAACCTCTCTCTATGCAGAGACTCCTTGCTCCTTTCCAGCTAAGGTGATCATATGCAAGTTTGGACAGTTCAACTTTTTGGCCTGTGCCAGACATTTTTTTGAGAGAGTTAAAGTGATAGACAAAGAGAAAAAAGTTTTCAGAACTTTTTGGAAAGACAGAAAAAAACTTTTTAAACTTTTAAGAACTTTTTGAAAGTTTAGAAGTACTTTTCAGCACTTAGAAAAGAGTGAAAAGAGGAAATGCAAAACTTTTTGGCTATGTGTATATACACTGACCTTGTTTTGTATATTTTTCTCTTATGAAAAGTACAATGACAAGAGTGGTAAGTAGTCTCAAGCACTTATCCCACCACTGCACAACCAATGTAGGAGGCTGGACTGGCTTGTAGTGAGTACCAAGGGGTACTTGCACCTTGCACCAGGCCCAGTTATCCCTTATTAGTGTATAGGGTGTCTAGCAGCTTAGGCTGATAGATAATGGTAGGAGACGTGTGAAGCTACTACAGTACCACTTAGTGTCATATGCACAATATCATAAGAAAACACAATACACAGTTATACTAAAAATAAAGGTACTTTATTTTTATGACAATATGCCAAAGTATCTTAGAGTGTACCCTCAGTGAGAGGATAGGAAATATACACAAGATATATATACACAATAGCAAAAATATGCAGTATAGTCTTAGAAAACAGTGCAAACAATGTATAGTTACAATAGGATGCAATGGGGAAACATAGGGATAGGGGCAACACAAACCATATACTCCAAAAGTGGAATGTGAACCACGAATGGACCCCAAACCTATGTGACCTTGTAGAGGGTCGCTGGGACTATTAGAAAATAGTGAGAGTTAGAAAAATAACCCTCCCCAAGACCCTGAAAAGTGAGTGCAAAGTGCACCAAAGTTCCCCTAAGGACAAAATAGTCGTGTTAGAGGGAAAATGCAAGGAAAACACAAATCAGCAATGCAACAACGATGGATTCCTGACTGAGGGTACCTGTGGAACAAGGGGACCAAGTCCAAAAGTCACAAGCAGCTCGGAGATGGGCAGATGCCCAAGAAATGCCAGCGGTTGGTGCAAAGAAGCTCTTACTAGGCTGAAGAACTGTGAATACTGCAGGAACGACAAGGGCTAGAGACTTCCCCTTTGGAGGATGAATCCCCCACGCCTTGGAGAGTCGTGCAGAAGTGTTTTCCCGCCGGATGGACGCCAACAAGCCTTGCTACACGCAAATCGTGCGTTTGGCGTTTTTGGACGCTGCTGGGGCCCAGGAGGGACCAGGAGGTCGCAAATTGGACCTGCAGAGAGAGGGGACGTCGAGCAAGACAAAGAGCCCTCACTGAAGCAGGTAGCACCTGGAGAAGTGCCAGAAACAGGCACTACGAGGATGCGTGAAATGGTGCTCGCCGAAGTTGCACAAAGGAGTCCCACGTCGCCGGAGACCAACTTAGAAAGTCGTGCAATGCAGGTTAGAGTGCCGTGGACCCAGGCTTGGCTGTGCACGAAGGATTTCCGCCAGAAGTGCACAGGGGCCGGAGTAGCTTGCAAAGTCGTGGTTCCCAGCAATGCAGCCCAGCGAGGTGAGGCAAGGACTTACCTCCACCAAACTTGGGCTGAAGAGTCACTGGACTGTGGGGGTCACTTGGACGGTGTCGCTGGATTCGAGGGACCTCGCTCGTCGTGCTGAGAGGAGACCCAAGGGACCAGAGATGCAGCTTTTTGGTGCCTGCGGTTGCAGGGGGAAGATTCCGTCGACCCACGGGAGATTTCTTCGGAGCTTCTGGTGCAGAGAGGAGGCAGACTACCCCCACAGCATGCACAAGCAGGAAAACAGTCGAGAAGGCGGCAGGATCAGCGTTACAGAGTTGCAGTAGTCGTCTTTGCTACTATGTTGCAGGTTTGCAGGCTTCCAGCGCGGTCAGCGGTCGATTCCTTATCAGAAGGTGAAGAGGGAGATGCAGAGGAACTCGGCTGAGCTCATGCATTCGTTATCTAAAGTTTCCCCAGAGACAGAGACCCTAAATAGCCAGAAAAGAGGGTTTGGCTACCTAGGAGAGAGGAAAGGCTACTAACACCTGAAGGAGCCTATCACAAGGAGTCTCTGACGTCACCTGGTGGCACTGGCCACTCAGAGCAGTCCAGTGTGCCAGCAGCACCTCTGTTTCCAAGATGGCAGAGGTCTGGAGCACACTGGAGGAGCTCTGGACACCTCCCAGGGGAGGTGCAGGTCAGGGGAGTGGTCACTCCCCTTTCCTTTGTCCAGTTTCGCGCCAGAGCAGGGGCTAAGGGGTCCCTGAACCGGTGTAGACTGGCTTATGCAGAATTGGGCACATCTGTGCCCAACAAAGCATTTCCAGAGGCTGGGGGAGGCTACTCCTCCCCTGCCTTCACACCATTTTCCAAAGGGAGAGGGTGTCACACCCTCTCTCAGAGGAAGTTCTTTGTTCTGCCATCCTGGGCCAGGCCTGGCTGGACCCCAGGAGGGCAGCTGCCTGTCTGAGGGGTTGGCAGCAGCAGCAGCTGCAGAGAAACCCCAGGAAGGGCAGTCTGGCAGTACCAGGGTCTGTGCTACAGACCACTGGGATCATGGAATTGTACCAACAATGCCAGGATGGCATAGAGGGGGCAATTCCATGATCATAGACATGTTACATGGCCATATTCGGAGTTACCATGGTGAAGCTACATATAGGTAGTGACCTATATGTAGTGCACGCGTGTAATGGTGTCCCCGCACTCACAAAGTTCAGTGAATTGGCTCTGAACAATGTGGGGGCACCTTGGCTAGTGCCAGGGTGCCCTCACACTAAGTAACTTTGCACCTAACCTTTACCAGGTAAAGGTTAGACATATAGGTGACTTATAAGTTACTTAAGTGCAGTGTAAAATGGCTGTGAAATAACGTGGACGTTATTTCACTCAGGCTGCAGTGGCAGGCCTGTGTAAGAATTGTCAGAGCTCCCTATGGGTGGCAAAAGAAATGCTGCAGCCCATAGGGATCTCCTGGAACCCCAATACCCTGGGTACCTCAGTACCATATACTAGGGGATTATAAGGGTGTTCCAGTAAGCCAATGTAAATTGGTAAAAATGGTCACTAGCCTGTCAGTGACAATTTGGAAAGAAATGAGAGAGCATAACCACTGAGGTTCTGATTAGCAGAGCCTCAGTGAGACAGTTAGTCACTACACAGGTAACACATACAGGCACACTTATGAGCACTGGGGCCCTGGGTTACCAGGGTCCCAGTGACACATACAACTAAAACAACATATATACAGTGAAAAATGGGGGTAACATGCCAGGCAAGATGGTACTTTCCTACAGTGAGGGCACCAGTGGGACGGAGGGAGAGGGGAGCACCACGACGGAGACAGGAGGGGACACTACCGACAGCGACACCTCCTCCGAAGGCAGCTCCGTGGCGGTGGCGGACACCTCTGTGGCCACCCCAACTACAGGTACAACCACCACCCCGTACCAGCACTGCCCTCCCAGCAGCCCCTCAGTGTGTTTCCCGTGCCGCTCACCCAGGAGGGTGGGCATCTCCTTTGCCCCAGGCACCTCAGGCCCTGCCCCAGTCAGCCCTGCTGCCCTCAGTGAGGAGGCTATTGACCTTCTGAGATCCCTCTCTTTTGGGCAGTCAACCATACTGAATGCCATCCAGGGTGTAGCAGAGCATTTGCAACAAACAAATGCATACCTGGAGGGCATTCACTCTGGCGTGGTGGCCCAACAGAGAGCATTCCAGGCTCTGGCCAACGCACTGATGGCAGCCACTGTCCCTGTCTCTAGCCTCCCCCCTCCAACTTCCTCTACCCAGTCCCAATCCCCTCAACCCCAGCCTATCCCAAGCACACCTTCAGACCAGCAATCACCCATATCAACACACAGAAGTGGCTCAGGCAAACACAAGCACCACACTTCATCTCACAAGCACTCACAAAAGCACCATTCACATACAGACACACCAACATCCACTGCCTCCTCTGGGTCCCCCTCCTCCTCGTCACCCACCTCTGTCTTATCCAGGTGACTGGTTAACACCTGTTCGGTATAAGTCAATAAGGACGCTCAATGAAGGACCACACGCCAATTATAAATACAATTTAGCTTTACTAGAATTGCAGGTAAATGTAGGCATTTAGCACCTTAACAATAGTAGAATAAGAATAGCAATGAAAAGCATCTATTCATACATAACTACACTACAAAGAGCATCTATGCATATATATATAAACAAAGAGCTCATTGACAGATATAAGTTTTGATTAACTGTATACCAAAATGCACCACACTACGATATTCAGGAAACAGAATATAAATGAGTTGAATACTTCAGATAAGCTTTTTATTTACTGCACACCAAAATGCATGTTTCAATTACTGCAGCAGACTCTCACTACGATGTTCAGGAGGCAAAATATAAACGAACTGAATACTTCAGATAAGCTTTGATTTACTGCACACCAAAATGCATGTTTCAGTTATTATAGCAGGTTCACACTACGAGGTTTAGAAAGCAAAATATAAATGAGCTGAATACTTCAGGTTATAAACACAGTGTAAGCATAAATAATCAGTCATAATAATAGAGCAGAGAAACAAAGGCCTTTCATCCCTGTGTGGAACTTAACTTAGTCCACGAAATGCTGGGAAGCCCTCTACCGCCTGCTTGGACCTCTCTCCCCCTAAGGCATCACGGTCAGCAAACAGGGAGGCAGCACTGGGCCATGGCAGCTTTCAGAACTCCATCTGCGAGCTTCAAATCCCTCACCCACACTTCAGTGCTTAAATAACTCAAACCTTGGATTCTATCTCATTCTGGCATTTTCTAGCTATGTTATCAGTACTTGGCTGCTCTGCCCTTCTCCAGCCTTTGTTTTCATTCCATCTTCTCCTTGTACTCTCGTTCTCAAGATTGAGACGGAGTCTTCTACAAAAACAAGCTTGAAAATAATTTCATGAACTTTTCCACAATGTTTGGGGGGGTGTTTCAACAGGCATTACACTCATCTACACTGCTCAAGCTAATTAACCCTTCGCGTCACAATGTCTTCCTCACCTTTCCCTATACTGATCACTCCACCCCGTAGATGAGCGTGATGCATGTTGAAATGGATATCATTTACTTTGACATTCCGCTAGCTAGGTTGCTACTAATACTGGTCAGCGTTATTCTAAGCGCCTGCATCTTTAGTATGAAGCTTTTTTGTGCATACATATAGTCTACATAGTATAGTCATTAGCGTAACACAAACAATCAATAACCAAATTAGCTGTTGTTACACTATATTTAGCGTCTTCATAGCTCCTAGTGCCCAGCCTAAGAAGATGTAATACCTATGATGCTCAGTTATTTGCTGGATGCATGAAGCAGTGTGCATAAGCTGTTTAGCGTTTATGGTCATCAGCATGGCTGTATCCTTGGTGTATTTAGCTGCCATATCAAATTTAGCAAAGGTAACTTGTGCGTAGTGCCTGATTGCCTCTAATCTGGGTAGCTTAACAACAAGCGAGATGTTCCACTCTAACTGCGCACTCATTTGCGTCTGTAATGTGGTTATGGTGTACTTAGTCGATCGGTACAAGATGTGAGTGCTTATGTCAATAATGCTGGTAATATTGTGCATACACATTACTTGCTCTCCGGTGGTTTGTATAAATCAGTTAATAAGTAAGGGATGAATAATGACATAACATATACTCTCTGTCCCTATCTGATATAAGTCTGTGCCATTTAATAGGATAAGGTAACCATTCACATTCTCCCGGTATTGTGTGAAGACATGGATCTAGCACCCGTCCAGTGTGGGTACATACCCACCCCTTAGACCAATCTGCACATCTAGTGGGATCTACAGTGTGATTTATTGAATCAATCTACTTTTTGTCAGTGTGAGGTATCCACTATTCTTTTACTTATCACTACGGGGATCAATATAAAGGGGCACCATATGTCACGAGGAAAATCACTTCTTACTATATCAAAAAGAGCATAACACATTTCTTCCTCACCATGAAACTGTATGGGCTTTACCCATATTTCTTCAGGCAACTGCAATTGTTGTCTCCAATATTCACCCTGAGGCTGTCCCTATTCTACGTTAAAGTCAGCATACTGTAGATTAACAATGCTTTGCCATAGTATGCACTGGATGCCCTTGGACCCTGCTTGTCGGTTTTAAAAGCTTTTTTTTTTTCTGAATTGTTCTTAAGTGAAATTATGCCATTGCCAATCGCGATACAACCCACACAGTAATTTCCATGCTTCTTGTGAGTGTGTGGGCCCCATTGAGAAATTACTTTTATGGCCTCTCCTGTACTATATCCTGTAGAAGATAGCTTATTCCTAATGTCTTCAACATCAAAAGAATTCAGTGGCCCTACCTCGATGCCGGTGGTCCCAGCTATCAAGGACCCTAGATCTCTTCTATTGCGTAACTTTGGCAAGGGCCATAACTGTGGTGTCCATGGTGCACATAATGGATCATACTTTGAGACATTCCCCTTGGCAATATTTATCTGTAACACAATACGATTAATTATGCTTGCATGCAGAACTTGCTTACATCCTACTCTATATCGCACTATGGAAACGTTGCTTAAGTTGTTAACCATGCGTCTTTCGGTTACATAAAACATGAAGGCTGATGTTCTATTGTTCATTGTAACAACCACCATGTGTCCTGGTATCACAATATTTACATATCATGTTTAGCATATAACTCAAAGCCTGTACTGTTGCTGGCGTCCCCTTCACCTTGTTCAGTCCGTTGGCATGTCGGATTTGTTGTCCAGTTACCTTCCAGGTCACAGCTTTGGCAGCCATCCACTTGCCTCTAGGTACCTCCACGTTGCAAAGTGAAACATTTCCCTGGTCATCAGTTACGTTAGCGGCTTGAGGTGCACAAGTGACATGAAGGTCCATAACGGCATTCTATGCTATCATCAACTCAGATGTCATCGTTTATGACCGTGGGGTAAGTCTCACTGCAGGTACAAATACAGGTACATTAGAGTTCTTTAAAAGTACAATATACGTACTCCCCACCCCTTGATTCAATATCTCTTCTGCCTCTGGCTTTTTCCCTGGATGATGCACCCATAGTCTTCTTCCTGTGCTTCCAAATCCTCCCTCACCTCTCTGGGTGTTATCGGGGGCAGATCTTTCTTCAATGTGGGGGGTATACGCTTGTTCACAAATCAATTGAGCAAGTCTGTCATGTGCTTGATACGATACAGTAGCATCTCCTTGGTTCAGTAATACTACTCTAACCTCTCCTCTAAAATCTGGGTCTATGACTCCCCCTAGCACCGACACTCCCTTGATGGCTCGGCTGGATCGAGGGGCAATTCTACCATATGTTCCAGGTGGTACTATTCCTCCTATTCCTAAGGGAACAGTTTTCACCTGCCCTACGGGTATTTCTCCATCCTCTGGAGCAAACAGGTCCAGTCCTATACTGCCAGAAGTAGCCTGTAAAGGTAATCGAGCTCGAGGGTCTGTTTTCCAGACAATCATTGTGTGGGTGATTTCTTTATCATGCCCTGTCATCCGAATGAAAGGAGTCTGCTGCCCAACTCGCTGTTCAATTCGAACAAGGCTTTGTCTAAATTACTACTCCATCCTTTTAGAGTCTGATGTGCTGATAACTTTGTTAGCTGTTCTTTCAACAATCCGTTATATCTCTCAATCATGCCTGCAGCTTGTGGATACCAACTAAGGTGTAAAATCCACCGAATTCTCTGTTCCTGCACCCAATCCTGCACTGTTTTATCTGAAAAGTGTGTGCCCCTATCTGTTTGGATTTCATCAGGTACCCCATAATGTTTTATCAGGTAGTTTATGCCTCGCAAAGTGGACTTTTGGTCTGCAGACTTACAGGGCATACCCAACATAAGGCCAGAGTAGGTGTCCACCATGGTCAATACGTAGTTGTTTCCTCCTTCCTTTGGTAGCGGCCCAATATAGTCCAATTGCCACACTGTAGCAGCTGCGGTTCCTCTTCTGATATGGCTGCTAGGCTTCTTTTGCAGGGGCATTTGTCTTATCTGGTTGCATGTGGGGCACTCTTTTACTGCTTGTTGTACCCGTTCTTTAGTAACTGGAATCAGTTGTTGCTGTGCCCATGCATAAGTGCCATTCTCTCCTAGATGTCCAGATGTTGCATGGGCCCAGTTTGCTAGAGGAGCTTAAGCCTCCTCATTGATGACCACTGTTCGTGTTTTGGCCATCTGATCTGCGGTGTTGTCGAATAGAGATGCAAGTGAGGTGTCCGATGGGCAATGGGCATCCACATGTCCCACATAGATTTGACATTTTTGCCCTTTCTCCCACATCTCTTCCCATAGCTCCTCGCCTCCCGAAATGGGGGTGCCTTTAATTTTCCATCCATCCTTGCGCCAAGTCGGGCCCAGCTTACTAGTCCTTGGTAAGTGGCCCGACTGTCAGTGCACACAAATGTTTTCTCTCCGATGGGGGCTTGTTCGATCACTGCTGCTACCCCCTGCAGTTCTGCAAGCTGGCTTGATTCATTATCCCCTCCTCGCAGAAACATCGTTTCTGTAGCAGGCTGGAATGCAACTGTTTGCCATTGTCTTTTTCCTTGATAGTACCGGGCGGTACCATCTGTGAACCATGCATTTTGCCGTTCTTCTTCGGTGAGTTGTTCAAAAGGCGGGGCTGTCTTAAATGGTGAGGATTCCATTTCAGAGGGCTCTGACGCAGGGGCCATTGCCTGCAAGTCCACTGCCCCTAGCTTATCTTCTTGTAACTTTGACACTCCTGCTGGTCCCGGTTTTGCCCTCTGCTGCAGATACCATTTCCACTTCACGATGGCAAACTCCTGCGCTCTGTCTACTTTATTGCCAACCCCTCCTTCTCTTGTCCAACCTAGTAAGGAGACCCATGTTTTTAAAGTGAACGGCCAATCATCAGTTATGCGTTCTATTTCCACTAAGGCCCAATCTTGTGGCACCCTCTTTTTTCCCTGCGTCTGCCATAGGCTCCACATCACTACATCATCTACATCATCCTGTACTATCATGTCCAGCTCAAATGGGTCTCCTTCTGTGATGGGACCTAACGTAAAAGGATTCTGTAGTGCATCTTTTGCTCCAGTGTCCCACGATCTCACCAACCATTTAAACAAAGGCTCTGCAGGCATCTGCCTAAACATACAGGTTTTTTCCAACAACTCACTCTGCGTATAATCTCTTACCAAATGAGAATTCTGTATTTGCCCACCATTCACTCCCTTTTCACCTTCAATTTCACCTACACGTCCTTCTCCACTTTCAACTCCACCTAGTTCTGTTACACGTACTTCCACCTCATCCTCCCAATTCCAGTCATCATTATCAGAGACTGTTCCATCCCAAGTATCTGGATCCCAATTTTCTTTGCGTACCAATGCCCTCACTTGCACAGTTGAGGGTATTTTAGGCTTCTGCCTACTCTTCTGTTTGCGTATCAGTGCCCTCACTTGCACAGTTGAGGGCATTTTAGTCTTCTGCCTACTCTTCTGTTTTGCTACTCGTACTACTAATGCGGTGCACCTTGCCTCCATTTGATCACCCTGAGTCACTGCACTTTCTATGGTCTCTTTCATAAGTAACTGCCTTTCCTGCAAGGCTGCAACCTCAACCCGCAGTTTTCTTATCTCTGCATCTTGTGTTAATGTTTTCCTGTATACCGTACGGAGCGCAGACAGGAAAAGCCATCCCACTTGCCCTGCTGCTTTCAGCTCCAGCTTCGCCCCTCTCAGCTTGACTCTCTCAACCGCATTTTCCACTAAGAGAGGAGTCACTTTCTCATCTAATGCCTCCCATAACACCGGCGCTGCCCACCGGTTCAGGAATCCTGCCACACCAGAGAATGGGTCAGTTGCTAATCACCCGGGAATGGATCTGGCTTCTGCCCCATGCTGCCTTCCGGTCTCTGCCTCACTTTTCTTACGTCCCCAAAGAGGCATTATTGACTTATGCCCCACTTCTGGTACCAAATGTCTTATCCAGGTGACTGGTTGACACCTGTTCGGTATAAGTCAATAAGGACGCTCAATGAAGGACCACACGCCAATTATAAATACAATTTAGCTTTACTAGAATTGCAGGTAAATGTAGGCATTTAGCACATTAACAATAGTAGAATAAGAATAGCAATGAAAAGCATCTATTTATGTATAAGTACACTACAAAGAGCATCTATGCATATATATATAAACAAAGAGTTCATTGACAGATATACGTTTTGATTAACTGTATACCAAAATGCATCACACTACGATATTCAGGAAGCAGAATATAAATGAGTTGAATACTTCAGATAAGCTTTGATTTACTGCACACCAAAATTCATGTTTCAATTACTGCAGCAGGCTCTCACTACGATGTTCAGGAGGCAAAATATAAACAAACTGAATACTTCAGATAAGCTTTGATTTACTGCACACCAAAATGCATGTTTCAGTTATAATAGCAGGTTCACACTACGCAAGATATAAACGAGCTGAATACTTCAGGTTATAAACACAGTGCAAGCATAAATAATCAGTCATAATAATAGAGCAGAGAAACAAAGGCCTTTCATCCCTGTGTGGAACTTAACTTAGTCCACGAAATGCTGGGAAGCCCTCTACCGCCTGCTTGGACCTCTCTCCCCCTAAGGCATCACGGTCAGCAAACAGGGAGGCAGCACTGAGCCATGGCAGGTTTCACAACTCCATCTGCGAGCTTGAAATCCCTCACCCACACTTCAGTGCTTAAATAACTCGAAACTTGGATTCTATCTCATTCTGGCATTTTCTAGCTATGTTATCAGGACTTGGCTGCTCTGCCCTTCTCCAGCCTTTGTTTTCATTCCATCTTCTCCCTGTACTCTCGTTCTCAAGGTTGAGACGGAGTCTTCTACACAAACAAGCTTGAAAATAATATCATGAACTTTTTCACGATGTTTGGGGGGGTTTCAACAGGCATTACACTCATCTACACTGCTCAAGCAAATTAACCCTTCGCGTCACAATGTCTTCCGCACCTTTCCCTATACTGATCAACCTCCCTCCCAGTAACGTCTCGACTCGCACCTGCATGCACTACATCCTCATCCACTACCTCCATCACCAGCACGCCTATCACTAGACGCCCCTCACTGGCAGTCACCACCCCCACATCCATGCACACGTGCCCTGTGTCCTCTCCCACTGTATCCGTGATCCCTCCTCCCAAAGTACACAAACGCAAGCACACAGACACCCAGCAGCCATCCACCTCACAACAGCATCCAGCCCATGCACCTGCACCCAAACACAGAAGACTGACATCACCTACAACCACTCCCTCTTCCTCCACTCCCAAACCTTCACCCTCTTCCCGCCCCAGTGTCCCTAAGAAGCTTTTCCTCGCTATACTTGACCTATTCCCTACCCCTCCCCCCTGTCCTTCACTTTGGGCCAGGGTGGCCAGAACCCAGCCAAGCACCTCAGCCACCCAGTCCACGGCCACTGTGGTTTCTGCAGTTACTGCAGGTGTGAGAGGCTCCAAGGAGGGACCCGTCAGGCCAGCCAGTGTGCCAGCACCACCTGCCAAGGCCAAGAAGGGTCTGCCACCTAGCAAGGGCAAGAAGGGGACACCAGCCAGAAAAGGAAGGAGGCACCACCAGCCAGCAAGAAAAAGTCACCAGGTGGCAGAGGCAAGGAGGCACCACCATCTGCCAGGGGCAGGAAGGGGCACACAACACAAGCCATGGCACTTCAGCTGTACGAGGCTGCAGGTGAAGGCCTGGAGGCTACCACCACCACTGCCAGCACCGCCACCTGCACCGCGGCCAGGACCGCCACATGCACCGTGGCCAGTACCGCCACATGCACCGCCGCCAGCAGCACCACTGCCAGCAGCAGCAGCCCCCGTGGGCAGCCGTCCGAGGCTGCAGGTGAAGGCCTGGAGGCTACCACCACCACTGCCAGCACCGCCACCTGCAGCGTGGCCGGCACCACCACCTGCACCGTGGCCAGCACCGCCACATGCACCGCTGCCAGCAGCACCACTGCCAGCAGCAGCAGCTCCACTGGGCAGCCGTCCGAGGCTGCAGGTGAAGGCCTGGAAACTACCACCACCACTGACAGCACCGCCACCTGCAGCACAACTGGCATCCACTGAGCAGCCGTCACAGCCGGCGAGCAGTGTGTGGTGGTGACTACATGGGCTGCAGTGTGTCCTGGCCCCTGTAACACCACCTTTCGGTGTGCCACACAGGAGAGAGACTGTGCCCTTGCACCATCCAGGATGAAGCACACTGGGGACAAGACCCCCTCCAGAACCAGTGGAAAAAGCCATCCACTCAGCCCCTCCTTGCCAGGATGAAGCATACTGGCCACAAGGCCCCCTCCAAAACCAGTGGAAGAAGCCATCCACTCAGCCCCTCCTTACCAGGATGAAGCACACTGGGCACAAGGCCCTCTCCAGGACCAGTGGAAAAAGCCATCCACTCAGCACCTCCTTGCCAGTATGAAGCACACTGGGCACAAGGCCCCCTCCAGAAACAGTGGAAGAAGACATCCACTCAGCCCCTCCTTGCCAGGATGAAGCACACTGGGGACAAGGCCCCCTCCAGAACCAGTGGAAGAAACCATCCACTAGAGTGACTGTGGCTTTGCACTCCCCAGGACCAAGCAGTGGGCAAACCACCCACTTGAGAGACTGTGGCCTTGCACTCCCCAGGACCAAGCAGTGGGCAAACCACCCACTAGAGAGACTATGGCCTTGCACTCCAGGACCAAGCAGTGGGTAAACCACCCACTTGAGAGACTGTGGCTTTACACTCCCCAGGACCAAGCAGTGGGCAAACCACACACTAGAGAGACTGTGGCCTTACACTCCCCAGGACCAAGCAGTGGGCATGGAGCCCCCTCTAGGCCAGTGACGTTGTACCATCTTCTGGCTCAGGGGCCCCCCCCATTCCCGGTCCCCCTGAGGTGCCTATGTGTTTTCGACCTGATACCCCTGCAGTGTTCTCTCCGTATTGAGGCAGGAGCCAAGTGTGGCCTTGGCCTATGTGTTGTGGCCCAGCGGGCCACGGACATTTTGGAGTGGGCATTGTCCCTCCTTTTGTATATATTGTATAAATTGTACATACTGTTTTTTGATTTAAGTACATATTTTTCTAAGACTGTACTATTACACTCATTTTACTCCATTCCTTTTCTCCTTGCATTATTTCTGAGGGTTACGGGGTATGTATGTAATGTTGCATCTGTTTGTATCTATGGTGTTGTGGATGAGGGTGGGGGTAGGGGTAGGGGTGTAGCGTGTTGCGTGTTGCGTGTGTGTGTCACTCTCTTTTTACTCCGCTCCTCCCTTGTGTGCTAGGTACAGTACTCACCGTGGTCGTCTTCGCCGGCGTTTGTGTTCCAGGTGTATGAGAAGGTACACCAGCATTGGGAAGAAGTGCAGCTTGGGCTCCATGGTGTTGTGGTTCTTCCTTGAGTGTCGAGAGGTGAGTTGTTTCCCTTCAGAGTACTGTTTTCGCTGTGCTTTTGATGGCGTTGGTACCGCCCCGGAAAAGATGGCGAACAGGCGTGTTGTGATGCAGTGGGTGGTACATTGTCTTCCGTCTAACTGTTGGCGGTTACCGCCACGGTGTTTGTTTCTACCGCCGTGATGGTCGGTTTGTTAAAGTGGCTGTTTGTGTTGGTGGTTTCCGCCGTGGTCATGATTCCGATTTTTTCACCGCTAGCCTGTTGGCGGTGTTACCGCCGCTTTATCACCGACCTCTAGGGTTGTAATGAGGGCCAAGGTGTTTTTGAAATAGTTTGAATGGGTGAGAATTGACTGAACGACTCAGGAATCAAAGGAGTCGATTCATTCCTATTATGAGAGATTGTTGCAGGCTTTCAAACATTACAGTGGTACAGAAACCATAGGAGATACAGATATGGGTCATTTTGTGTTCAGATTTGTGCAAGGATTGAAACCAGAAATAAGTGTAATGATTCAGCAGCATTTGATTTGTTAGCAGAACAAACCGGTAAAAGAAATCCTGTGGTATGTTAAATACTTCAGTGATCAATTGGAATTGAAGCAGAAAAAGCTTTTGGAAATTTGGGACATTGGAGAATGGAGTGTCCCCTTAATAACATTAATAGTCAGGTACTGCATAAAGGAGCTGTTCAAGTACAAGGCAGTAGTCAGGTTCAAATATAGAGAGTTCCAAGACCCCGAGTGCAGAATGTAAATGTGCCCCAAAGACAGCAGATGCAGCTACCACAAGCTCCGATGACTCAACAGCGGATAAATGTTCCTCTGAAGAATTTAAATCAGGTTGCAAATGTGGACATGAATCACAGTTTCCCTAATGGATCTGAGTGATGAGGATTTTTCAGACATTCTCCAAGTGGATTATTCAGATGAAAAGGATTGCATGCAAGGTGCTGCCTTAGAAGTAGATTAATGTGGTCCCTAGGTAAATGCTGATGTAATGGGCCCCCAGGTGTCATTTCTGGTTGATAGTGGGGCTCCACGTTACACTGTAAGAACAGCAGAAGTAAATTTCCCCCTTTCAGGAAGGAAAATTATTATTATTATTATTATTATTAGTAGTAGTAGTAGTATTATTAGATATTTGTAGAGCACATGGCTACCCGCAGGCCTCCGAGCGCTAATGCAGGACCATTGAACAGATAAAGCTGACAGGCTATAAAGGAAAAAGAGAGGTCTTGTGCTTTTTACGAAAGTGAAGATCTGAGTTTTCTGATCGAAGCTCCAGTGGTACAGAATTCCATAGGTGACCTGAGTGGAAGGCAAACAACCTGCCTCCCCATCTTACTTTATTAAACTGAAATATATTGATCAAAGAAGCGGAGGAAGATCTGAGTGATCTCTGGTGGTTGTAAGGAGTTATAATATGCATGAGAAAGGCCGGACCCCTATTGTGGAGTGCACGATGCACGTAGCAGGCGGCTTTAAAGTTAATGCGCTGTTCAATGGGGGGCCAGTGAAGGGAACACAGAGCAGATTTAGCCGAGTGGTGTCTCGGGGTACCCGTTAGAAGGCCGGCAGCAGCATTCTGCACCACCTGTAGTCTCTTTAGCACATAGGAAGTAGAACTGAAGAACAAAACATTCCCATAGTCTAGGCAAGACAGTATCAGGGCCTGGACAATGAGCATTTTAGCTACAAAGGGAAGAAATGTGAAAATCTTCCTACAGGTCCTCAGTAAGTAAAAGCAAGTAGCCGCTAATTTCTTTGAGTGGCATTCCATTGTGAGGCGAGAGTCCAGCCAAAAACCGAGACTGTTTATATTATCTTTGGGCAAGGGAAGGTCATTTAGTCCAGCTGAGACTAAGGCAGGGGGCTTCAAACATGAAACATTTCCTACCAACATAACCTCTGTTTTTTCCTCATTTAACTTGAGTTGCTATTTGACATCCATTAAGCGACAACAGATAGGCATGAACAGAGAGAGGCGAAATCTGAGCCGGTCCCAGTAGAAAAAGAAAAAAACAATTTAGTGTCATCGGTATAAGATACAATAGACAATCTATGGGGTTCCACGATCTTTGCCAAGTGGACCATATAAATATTAAAGAGCGTAGGGCTTAATGAAGAACCCTGTGGAACCCCACAGGTCAGCGTGAAGGTATCAGAATAGTGGGATTGACCCAGGACTTGAAAAGTTCTTTGACTCAGATATGAGGAAAGCCAATTGAGGCAGGTACTTTCAATTCCCATTTGAGAGGCTCTAGTAATTCAGGTTGTAGGCATAGCAAATACACAATTGTCCAACCTGGTAACAGAATCTGTCCCAGTAAAAATAGGTTCATTGAAGGATAAACATTAGTCACCACTTGTCAACTGCAACAACACGGAGAGAACACTGCAGGGGCATCAGTTCGAAAATAGGCAGGCACCTCAGGGGGACAGGGTACGGGGGCACCTCAGCCGGAAGATGGAACAAATCCACAGGTCCTGGAGGGGGCAACGTGCCCTGTGCTTGGTCCTGGGGAGTGCAAGGCCACAGTCTCTCAAGTGGGTGACTTGCCCACTGGATCTGGAGGGTGCATTGTGCCCTGTGATCTTCATCCAGGGAAGGGTGGGGTGAGTGGATGGCTACCCCACTGGTTCTGGAGGGGGCATTGTGCCCTGTGATCTTCATCCTGGGGAGGATGGGGTGAGTGGATTTTTACCCCACTGGTTCTGGAGGGGGCATCGTGCTCTGTTATCTTCATCCTGGGGAGGATGGGGTGAGTGGATGGCTACTCCACTGGTTCTGGAGGGGGCATTGTGCCCTGTTATGCTGATCTTTGGGAGTGCAAGGTCGCAGTCTCTCAGCTGGGTGTCATACCCACAGGATTTGCAGGGGCAGCCCGCACAACAGCTCATGGATGCAGGAATACACACTGTCCGCCGGCGGTGACGGCTGCTCAGTGGTGGCAGTGGTGGTGGTGCTGCTGGAAAGATGGGGGGAGGCCCCAGCCCATCCCCTGCAGCCTCGGATGGCTGTCCACTGGTGCTGCCGCTCCTGGTGGTGGTGCTGGTGGAGGTGGTGGTGGGGGGAGACTCCAGCCCATTCCCTGCAGCCTTGGATGGCTGCCCACTGATGATGCTGCTGCTGGTGGTGGTGCTGGGGACGGTGCTGCTGGTGGACGTGGTGGTGTGGTGGGGAGAGGATCCAGCCCATCCCCTGCAGCCTCTGATGGCTGCCCACTGGTGCTGCTGCTGCTGGTGGTGGTGCTGGGGGCGGTGCTGCTGGTGGAGCTGGTGGTGGTGGGCGGGAGGCTCCAGCCCATCCCCTGCAGCCTTGGACGGCTGCACCACCATGGCTGGTGGTGTGGGCTTCGACTGAGTCCCACCACCAGGCCCCTTGTCCTTTCTGCCTGCTGGTGCAAGCCCCTTGCCCTTCCTGGCAGCAGCTGGGGATTCCTCCTTCCCTTTCCTGGCAGCAGCTGGACATTGCTCCTTGCCCTTCCTTACAGCATCTGGGGGTGGCACCTTTCCCTTCCTTTCAGCAGCTGGGGTGGCACCTTTCCCTTCCTTACAGCAGCTGTGGGTGGCACCTTTCCCTTCCTTTCAGCAGCTGGGGTGGCTCCTTGCCCTTCCTGGCAGGACTAGGGGCAGGCACCCTTTCCGGGTGGCTGCCTGGTGCCCGGGATTATTCTTTCCCACCAGGAGTTGCTGTGGACACTACTGGCCCCTGGACTGGGTGGCTGAGGTGCTTGCCTGGGTTTTACACACCATGGCCAGACGTGAAGGATCGGGGGGAGCAGGGGTAGGGAAGAGGTCCACAGCGGAGAGTAAAAGCTTCTTAGGGACATTGGGGTGGGAAGAGGGAGAAGGTTAGGGAGTGGAGGAAGAGGGAGTGGTTGTGGGAGGTGTCTTTCTGCTGTGTTTGGGTGCAGGTGCATGGGCTGGATGCTGTTGTGAGGTGGATGGCTGTTGGCTGTCTGAGTGCTTGCGTTTGTGTACTTTGGGAGAAGGGGGCACAGACACAGTGGGAGAGGACACAGGGGACGTGTGCATGGATGTGGGGGTGGTGACTGCCAGTGAGGTGTGTGCTCTGATAGGTGTGCTTTAATGGTGGTAGTGGATAAGGATGTAGTGCATGCAGGAGTGAGGTGGAGGACGAGGAGGAGGGGGACACAGTGGAGGCAGTGGATGTTGCTATGTCTGCATCTGGATGGTGTTTGTGTGAGTGCCTGTGGGATGATGTGTGGTGCTCGTGTTTGCCTGTGCCACTCTTGTGTGTTGCCATGTGTGCATGCTCGTCTGCCTGTGTGCTTGGGATAGGTTGGGGTTGAGGGGAATGGGATTGGGTAGAGGAAGTTGGAGGGGGGTGGATATAGGGACAATGGCTGCCATCAGAGAGGAGGCCAGAGCCTGGATTGATCTCTGTTGGTCCGCCAAGCCAGTGTGAATGCCCTCCAGAAATGCATTGGACTGTTGCGTTTGGGCTGCCAGCCCCTGGATGGCATTCACAGTGGTTGACTGCCCAAAAGAGATGGATCGCAGGAGGTCAATAGCCTCCTCACTCAGGGCAGAGGGCTCACTGGGGCAGGGCCTGAGGTTCCTGGAGCAAATGAGATGCCCACCATCCTGGGTGAGCGGGCATGGGCAACTCGATGAGGGGCTGCTGGGAGGGCGGTGCTAGTACTGGGGTGGTGGCTGTACCTATAGCTGGGGTGGGCACAGAGGTGTCCGCCACCGCCAGGGAGCTTCCATCGGAGGAGGTATCCGTGTCCGAACTGTCCCCTCCAATCTCTGCCGTGGTGCTCCCCTCGCCCTCCATCCCACTGGTGCCCTCACCGTCAGTGACGTCTGCCTCCTGTGTTCTGTGGGATGCAGCTCCCTCCGTCGCTGGTGCCACTGCTCTTCTGCCAGATGATGCTAATGCACATAAGGGAGGGTGACAAAACAAAAAGGGAGGGGAGAGACAAAGGATACACTTGGTCAATTGCTGCACCAACAACACCGTTGGCATACACAACACACTCACACACAGGGAACAGCCCTACGCACTAAGCAATGCACTACCAGTAGCAATGCTAGTCACCAGGGCATGAGGAGGGACACATACCGCTAACTGCAGCATACCTAGGACCCACACAGCCCTGCCCAGTAGTGGATGCCTACTAGCTAGTTTCGAGGAAATTCACATCAGAACCCTGCCCAACATGGAACCTACTCTGCAGTGTCAGGCCTGGCCTAGGGGCACCCACAGGCACACATCCCCCACCCGGATACAAACCCACCAGGCATAAGTAGTGATGATGGGCACTGTACTCACCCACTTATGGCTGCTGTGATGTCCCCAAGCGCCCATCCAGCTCTGGATAGGCCACTGCCAGTATGCCAGCCATCTGGGGGGTCAGGGTTCGATGGGCACCCCTTCCTCATTGGGAGGCCGTCTCCAGCTGGGCCTCTGCCGTCTTCCGTGCCCAGCGTCTCAGGTCCTCCCACCGTTTCCGACAGTGGGTGCTCCACCTGCCGTAGATCCCCAGGGTCCGCACGTCCTTGGCAATGGTATGCCATATACCCTTCTTTTGATGGGTGCTGACCTGCAGCAGAAATATACACAGGGCAAGGTATTAGTCAGACCATCCTGCCTGTTACACTCATGGCCCAAATTATCCCTTCCCATCCCCTTATGCACAGACATGGCCCAGCATACATGCTACATGCTGCCCAGGGTCCCTGCACCCACCCTCCCCAACACGAGGCCTTCACACACAGCACTCCACGCATTCATGCCACATGCATCGTGCTCAGAGTGTACTCACCTGTTGGTCTGGAGGCCTGTACAGCAGTCGGTACTGGGGTAGGACCCCATCCACCAGCCTCTCCAACTCCGCCGAGGTGAAGGCAGGGGCCCTTTCCCCAGTCACATGAACCATGGTAGGTTCCAGACACAGGTCACAGCAGCACATGCAGTGTAGGTCCTCTCCTGTTGAAGGTCAGGTAGCAAGTGAGTGAACAGATAGAAAATGGTGGTGACGTCTGCAGCGGTGCATACCGTCACCACCGGCGTACATCACCATTGGCTACTATACCCCACAGGGCCCAATGATAACCAATGAGGAGTTGCACAGCAGTTTCTGACCTCCCCCGCAACGGCACACAACGTCAGCGGAATTACCTCACTTCCACCTGTCCCTACATACAGGACAGGCGGACGCCATTTCGGAGGGGGGGGGAGCAGGCCATGGATCCTAACTGTGTCACAGTTCACAATTATACATTCAGGACATATGCTACTAATAAATTATAAAAATCACATCATGCATTGAACTCAAGAGGTTACAATGTACAGATAATGACCGGCTACTCACTCTTTTGCCCCATAGATTGCAACCACTGATGAATGTGCAGATGGTGTGTATGGTGGACTCGTACATCTCCCATGTCAATGCTAAGTATCCTGGGTCGGTGCATAATGCTTTTATCCTGAGGAATAGCAGCATCCCAAATGTGATGACCCAACTCCAGAGACACAGGGTGTGGCTAATAGGTGAGCCCTGGTTCCCACCCAGTGGATGTTGGTGTATGGGTATGGTGTGGGCCATAAGGGTTAGTGTGTGGCTAACAGTTGTCCCTCTATATTTGCAGGTGACTCTGGTTACCCCAAACTCTCATGGCTACTGACCCGTGAGAGGAATTCAAGGGCAGAGGAATGTTACAATGAGGCACATGGGTGAACAAGAAAGGATAATTGAACGTGCATTTGGCCTCCTGAAGGCGAGGTTTTGGTGCCTCCATCTAACAGGTGGATCCCTGTGCTATTCACCCAAAAAGGTCTGCCAGATCATCGTGGCATGCTGTATGTTGCACAACCTTGCCTTGAGACCCCATGTGCTTTTTCTGCAGGAGGAGGAGGCTGGAGATGGACGTTTGGAAGCAGTGGACCCTGTGGACAGTGAAGATGAGGAGGCAGAGGATGAGAATGAAGACAACAGAACTGCAGTGATTCGTCAATACTTCCAATGACACACAGGTAAGACAGTGTAACTTCACATTTCATTGACAGATTAATGATTGACATTGTCACTGGCAGGCTGTGAATTCCTACTTCTGTGGCCACTCACTGTACCCTTTGGCATTTCTTTTTGCAGATGTTGGTGCCCCACTCTCACTCCTGGTGTGTTCACTGCAGCCAACTACAGGTGTTTCCTATGTAACCATTGCTGTACAGTTGGATTTCAATGTTTAAACCTTGTTACACGAATACATACTTAAATCATTTGACATACTCCATACTTGTATTTTTTCAAAGTGTGTTTATTACTGTGCTATGATGAAAAGGGAGAAGTGCAATGGGCTGGGGGGATGATGGAGGCAAGTCCAAGGTAGAGTCCAGTCTATTGGTAGCACAGGTGCATTGTCCAAGGAGGCATAGGAAGGGGACCAATAGCAGTTCAAGGTGAACAGGGTGACAGAGTGGGACACAAGGGTGACAATCAGGAGAGTCTCATTTCCTGGTGGGGGTCTAGGGAATAGTCTCTGGCTACTGCCTGGATCGTAGGGAACGTTTGCGGTGTTGTGTAGCCATTTTAGTTATAGCTCCATGCACATTATTTTAACATACTAGGCCTGCCGCTGTGCACTTTAACCTAGATGTATTTTATTCGGCTTTGCTTTATTATTGTTGCAGTAGCCACTTTTATGGTCTTGTTTTATTTTCTCTCTATCTGACTGTTTTGCCTAGGCCAGCACTCTGCTCTCAAACAAGACATTCTTGCTCACTCTGTGCTTCTTTCAAGGCTACAGGAGGATAGGTTGCCGGTGAACGTGGTATAAGTTTACTCTCAGACATTCATAGAAAATACACATTCTTATGTAGGGACATTATCTTAGAACACCAGCTGTTTTATTATAAAAACACTTCCCTGACCCTTACACGTTAGAGGAGATTCCATACAGTGAACCACGACTGTATGCTGATTGCCGAATGCTTTGCTACAGCTGTTTTGCAGACTTCAGGCCTTTGCTCAGGTATGGGATGATGTCTTCCTAGGGGAACCTGAAGGGCAGAATTAGAGCTTAACACACTGTGCTCTATCGTAGCCTAGGTAGGAATTAGTCTGTTGACTCAAGTGACAATATGGTAGCATTATCTTTATGTTTTACTCTCCTTGTCACAATTTTAATCTTGTGATGCTGTATCGTCCTGGTTTTTGCAGTCCACGCTTTGCTATCTAAGATGCAACCGCTTTATTAAAGCATTATTGAAATATATACTGCCTCTGTTTGTCATTGTGTATGTGAGACTAATGTAACTGAGATAAACGGATGAGACCTGAGTGACCACGGCTTCCCTGAGAAACCAGTTATGTCATGCGCTCTGCTGCCCAATCATCCCTGCCCTTGGGTAGAGATGAGGCACTGCTAGTTAGCCGGAGAAGAACCCGGATTGGAACGACAGGTGTCACCTGTAGTGGGTTAGACTTAGGTGGTTATCACAACCCTGGCGGTCGGTGTTAAAGCGGCGGTAAGACCGCCAACAAAGACAGCCACTTTAACACTCCGACCGCCACGGCGGTACAAACAAACAGCACGGCGGTCACCGCCAACCGACAGGCGGAGGACAATATACCGCCCACAGCATCACAGCCTACCAATCCGCCACATTTTCCGGGGTGGATTCACTGCGAACAAAAACACGGCGGAAACAGGACTTCGAAGGGAAAACGCTCACCTCTACATACCCCACGAGGAATCCGGACACCATGGAACCCGAGCTCCAGATCCTGCCAGCCCTTATCTTCTTGCTCCTCTACCAGGAGCACGAATGCCGGTGGCGAAGACCACGGTGAGTACTGCACCTACGACACAGGGGAGGGGGAGGGAAAAAACTGGGAAACACACACGCAACACCCCCAACCCCACCCTCACCCACCACAACACACACACTAATACAGCATGCTACATTACAGTTACACCCCCCAAACCCCCCAGAAGAATGCAAAGACAAAAGCAAATGAGTGTAACCATTGAAATATATTAAAATCCATATATATATAAAATATATATACACTATAAACAAATATATACACCAAGAATAGTAGTCCAGGTAGTGCTCCATTGAAGTCCGTGGAACACTGGCCCTACACGGCATGGGCGAGGCCCACACTCAATCCCCGAACATGACGGAGAGAACACTGCAGGGGCATCAGATAGCAATAAAAGAGGCACCTCAGGGGGAAGGGAAAGGGGGGGCACCTCAGCCGGTTGAGTGCACAACGCCAAATCCACGAGGGTGCCACATGCCCACTGCTCAATCCTGGGGAGTGCAAAGCCACAGTCTCTCAAGTCTCTACAGTGGGTGGGTTGCCCACTGTTCCATCCTGGGGAGTGCAAAGTCACAGTCTCTCAAGTCTCTCCAGTGGGTGGTTTGCCCACTGCTTTATCCTGTGGAGTACAAAGCCACAGTCTCTCAAGTCTCTACAGTGGGTGGGTTGCCCACTGTTCCATCCTGGGGAGTGCAAAGCCACAGTCTCTCAAGTCTCTACAGTGGGTGGTTTGCCCACTGCTTTATCCTGGGGAGTGCAAAGCCACAGTCTCTTAAGTCTCTACAGTGGGTGGGTTGCCCACTGCTTCATCCTGGGGAGTGCAAAGCCACAGTCTCTCAAGTGGATAACAGTCTCCACTGGTTCTGGAGGGGGCATGGTGCCCAGAGAGCTTCATCCTGCCAAGGACAGAGGTAGTGGATGTATCTCTCCACTGGTTCTGGAGGGGGCTTTATGCCCAGAGTGCTTCATCCTGCCAAGGACTGAGGTAGTGGATGTATCTCTCCACTGGTTCTGGAGGGGGCCTTGTGCCCAGAGTGCTTCATCCTGCCAAGGACTGAGGTAGTGGATGTATCTCTCCACTGGTTCTGGAGGGGGCCTTGTGCCCCGAGTGCTTCATCCTGCCAAGGACAGAGGTAGTGGATGTATCTCTCCACTGGTTCTGGAGGGGGCCTTGTGCCCAGAGTGCTTCATTCTGCTCGTGACGGACTCAGTAGCGTCAGTGACCTTGGCGCTCATGGGCTCATTTGCGCTCATTTGCGGCGGTGTCCTTGGCAGCGGTGCTTGTGGCGGCAGTGTCCTGTTCAGCTGTGCTTGTGGTGGCAGTGTTCTGTTCAGCGGTGCTTGTGGCGGCGGGGTCCTTGGCAGTGACTCAGCTGCTGGCTGTCCTGTCTGGCCCAGCGGGGCTAGTGCTGGCGGTCCTGTCTGGCCCAGTGGGGCTGGTGCTGGCGGTCCTTTATGGCAGTCCTTTGTGGCCCAGAGGGGCTGGTGCTGGTGGTCCTTTATGGCCCAGCGGGGCTGGTGCTGGTGGTCCTTTATGGCCCAGGGGGCTGGTGCTGGCGGTCCTGTCCTGGGCAGCTGGGCTGGTGCTGGTGGTGGCCTCCTAGGCAGCTGGGCTGGTGCTGGTGGTGGCCTCCTGGGCAGCTGAGCTGGTGCTGGCGGTCCTGTCCTGGGCAGCTGGGCTGGTGCTGGCGGTGGCCTCCTGGGCAGCTGGGCTGGTGCTGGCGGTCCTGTCCTGGGCAGCAGGGCTAGTGCTGGCGGTGGCCTCCTGGGCAGCAGGGCTGGTGCTGGCGATAGCCAGTTGGGCTGGTGCTGGCGGTGGCCTCCTGGGCAGCGGGATGATGGCGGTGCCCTCCTTGGCAGCGGGGATGATGGCGGTGGCCTCCTTGGCAGCGGGGATGATGGCGGTGGCCTCCTGGGCAGCGGGGATGATGGCAGTGGCCTCCTGGGCAGCGGGGATGATGGCAGTCTTCTCCGTCGTGCTACTCTTCCCAGACTTGCTGAGTTTCTTGTGGCCCTTCCCCACCTTGGAAGGTGTCGCAGCTGACTCCACACTCCCACCTGTACCCCTGGGAGCGGCTTTGGTGGCTGGAGTCTTCCCCCTCTCCCTCCGGGCACTGGCCTACTTTTGATGCTTCACAGGTGGGGGACTGTCCGTGCTGTGGCTCCGTGCCACACTGGCTGCCCTGCTGCCCGGTGCACTCCAGATTCCGGTGACTTCAGGCACCACTGGTCCCGGAGATGTTGTGGCTGAGGTGCTAGGTTGGGACCTAGAGAGGCGAGCCCTAGGAGACTGACGGGGTGGGAGAGGTGAGGGAAAAAGGTCAAGGTTGGACAGGAAAAGTTTCTTGGGAACACTGGGATGGGTAGCTGGAGGGGGTTTGGGAGTGGAGGAAGAGGTTGTGGTTGTAGGAGGTGTTCGTTTGGTGACTTTGGGTGAAGGTGCATGCGCTGGAGGCTGTCGTGAGGTGGATGGCTGTTGGGTGGGTGTGTGCCTGCATTTGTGTATCTTGGGAGGTGGCGTCACAGACACACTGGGAGAGGACACAAGGGAAGTGTGAATGGTAGTGGGGGTGGTGAGTGCACGTGAGCGGGGTGTGGTGGTGTGTGTGCTGGTGATGGAAGTAGTGGCTGTAGATGTAGTGCATGCAGGTGTGGGTGGAGACGAGACTGGGAGGGAGGAGGGAGACGAGGAGGAAGGGGACACAGTGGAGGCAGTGGATGTTGGTGTGTCTGCATGTGTGTGATGCTTGCGTGAGTGCCTGTGGGATGTGTGGTGCTTATGTTTGCCAAAGCTTCCCTTGTGTGTTGACGTGTGTGCATGCTGGTCTGAAGGTGTGCTTGGGATAGGCTGAGGTAGAGGGGATTGGGCTTGGGTGGAGGAAGTTGGAGGGGGGAGGCTAGAGACAGGGACAATAGCTGCCATCAGTGCTGAGACCAGAGTCTGAAAAGCTCGCTGAAGGGCCGCCTGACCAGAATGAATGCCCTCCAGGAATGCATTTGTTTGTTGCAACTGCCTTTCTACACCCTGGATGGCATTCAAAATGGTAGACTGCCCAACAGTGAGGGACCTGAGGAGGTCAATGGCCTCCTCACTGAGGGCAACAGGGGTGACTGGGGCAGGGCCTGATGCCCACCCTCCTGGGTGACCGGGCACGGGGCAAAGGCTGAGGGGCTGCTGGGAGGGCGGTTCCGGTAGGGGGTGTGGCGGCTGCACCTGTAGATGCGGGGGCACAAATGTGGCCGCCACCACAAGGGAGCTCCCATCAGAGGACGAGTCCGTATCACTGGTCTCAGCTCCTGTCCCCGCCGAGGAGCTCCCCTCGCCCTCCGTCCCACTGGTGAACTCCGAGTCCGTAGTCTCGCCCTCCAGGGCCATGTGGGATGCAGCTCCCTCCTGCTCCAGTGCCACTGCTGAGGTACTGGGTTTTTCAGAACCGGTACTGATCTGGTAACCCAGTGGTGCCAGGGTACACCCAAAGACCTCGGGTACTTTCCTGATTCAGACCACAGAAACTCAGAGTCTTCTAGGTGAAGTCAAAGATCAAATTTATTGGCTGCAACCAAGTGACAAGCGTCCTAGAAGTACAACAGCACGGTTTGTATGTTCTCAGGAGACTGTGTTTCAATGCAAAGTCAGGTTTCCTTATATACAGTTTTTTAAGCTTCAGGCAAACATTCTTGACATTTTGGTTGGTCATTCACATGTTTTCACTACAAAGGAAAAAACAGTGTCATGATGAAACCTCATATTTCATGTCATCCAACCCATAATAAATTACCCGGCAAGGCCTAGTATTTTACATCAGATAAGTGTGGACCCCCAATAAAAACGGGCACCTCCCCCTCGTAAAGTAAGAAGAAGAAAAGAGCAGATGCAGGTGTGAGCAAGATTAGGCAGGGTGTGTGAGCGATAATAAGGGTTTTATGGCATGGTGTGCCTTGATGCTATCTGATTCGGCCAGTGGGAGAGGGACTGACCAAACAGGTTTGGCCTGAGGCAATGGTTCCAGCTTGCCCAGGTCAGAGAAAAGTCAATCAAGGTGTACGTGTCCTTGGAATCAAATCTGACTGTATTATAAGCCTATGTGAGGGCAACTTTTAAAAATGGCTGGCGTGTATAAAATGGGAGCCACGAGTGCAGGACGAAAATGGTGATTTCGAGGTGAAAACGCTGCTGGAATTGAACGAAAATGCTCATGCTTAGTGTACTAGTCATTATCGGTCTTTTGATACTAAAATCGTACTGCTGTGGCAAAGTAAATTACATGGGTCCAGAATTTTTAGAACCACAAACCCTCCTTTTGCCCTTACATAGGCAATAAACCTATTCTCATGCTAATCTGAGTCCAGGTCTATGTTTCTAAAGTCGTTGAGATGTTGCTGTAACATCATCCTAGTATTTAGCTCGTCTCTTGGTGCAGGTTTCCTTATGCATGATGTAACACAGAGGCCACATATGGCAGGACAAAGTAAGGAATACCTCTATCTGCAGTAGGTGGCATAAGATCACACACCCAACAATTAGTGATGTTCACTACTAACTAGTGTTGATGCAGAAGCTGTACAAAATAATTGCTTACGAATTCTGATCTTCTAACCTGCTCATGTTCAGGAAAAGGGTGAAAAGGGTGCAAAGAAACAATAGTAGGAAAAGACATAGGTTGGGAAGTGGGTGCAGAAGTCAATTGAGTAGAGAAAAACAATCCCACCCATAAATGACAACGTCATGCTTAAAAGACACTAGAAAACACGTTATTAAGAACATATAGACAACGGGAGAAAGTAGTGACCACTATTACAAATGAAATAATAATTTTTCACAACCCTAACCAAAAAGCAAATCCTAAAATTATCTAATAACATTTGTAGGGCTCCTCTGCATTTCAGTAATTTTGGTATGTTCAGGTGGAACAGTGGTGACTCTCATCAATGCTCTAAGGTGAAAAGGGGGTACTCTTTCCACAGAAAATGGACTTTATTCTGCTTTTACTAAACAGAATAGTACTTTAAAACAATGCCAGCAAAACAATCAGTCTCCTAACACCTAGTCTATACAATCACACGGAAACCTCTTGTGAAACCAATTATGCCCAGAGTCCGTTCAAAAAGCCTCTCTGGCAGGCTTCTATTGTCCATCAAATTTTCTTTTGTTGTTTTCTTTCGCATGGGCCTCTCAATTCAGGCCTCTTCGTGAGAAAAGTACTGCTTAGTTGGAGTGCCCTCCTGGCAAACACCCACAGCTCACTCGAAAGTCTCAATGTCTTAAAGCAATGCACCAGTGTCTCTCCTCTGTGGCAGACACTACAAACAATGTGCTCTTCATTGATCAAGGGCACAAATCATCTTGTGCAGACCCAAGCACCATTAATTGGGAAATAGCTCAAGCTCAGCAGCACTTTCAGACTCCAACATTCATTATTTAGTGTCAGAGGACGCTCAAGCTGCTCTTTCATGGGCACCACAATATAGTGCCTTTTTCCAAACTTGAAATCTCTGGTGCACTGCCCTTCTTCCGTTGGAGCAAAGAAAAGGGGGGGTGTGGCCAAAACTCAGGCCAAGGGGCTCAAGGGATTGCACACTGTCAGAGGTTACCAGCACATGACAGGTAGAGAAATGAAACCTCAAAACAGCTCTGCCATCAACAACAGGAATCCTTCTCTTTAGCTATTTTACACTGAAACTTTGGTTTTGTGATGTCCAACGCCGTCTGATGGAGCAAGTACGATACCATGCGCTGGCGATCGCTGTCCAGCTTTGCTACTTTCTGGGTGCTGAGACTGTAGGGCCAAAACGTCCGTCTTTCATCTGTAGCTGTCACTGATGGGAATTAGGCTTAAATCAATGTCCTGCAGGTTATTATGACTTGATACCTGCAGAATCTAGTGACGTAGGAAATGTGCCACAGTTGTTAGTTCCCTTCAATTTAGTACAAAAACTGTTCATGGTTTTTAACAAGGGGACTGCAAGCAGGTGGTCTGCAATCTTCAAAGGAGTAGCCATACACCATGGGCATAAAATACAAAGACAAAGGCAGAAGGGCAAAACAGGGTCTCTAGCATCTTTAATTGGGTTCTCTCCATTATTCTCTGCCATCTATAGATACATGAGAATTCTATCTGAATGGATTTCCTCACACAGTGGCATTGTCTAATGGGGTAAACACATATTTTCCTCAATGATTAAGTCTAGGTGTTCCTCCTTATCTTAGAACATCTCAATAGAGAAATCACATGATACCGATTATCAGGGACATGTAGAAACCTTCCTTTAAAAACTGTGCATCAGGTGCACTATGCAATACACAGGCTAATAGTCAAATGTGCAAACAAAAAGACAAGAACTAGAGGGTCCTGATATTTGCATGATTAGGACACATCTGATCCCACCAAAAATTAAAGTAGCAGGAACAGAAGGGAACCGAAAACCAAATTAAAATAGACATTGAAAAATTTGTCATGTTCAAAAAGGTAAACATAAGATATCTCCTATTGAGATGGAAAACTTGTCTTACTATAATATTGAGTCAGTTAACCAGTCTATCGCTACCCTGACAGTCAGGCTGGAAAACATTGAAGCAGGCCTAATGCAAATTCTTGAAAACCAGTCTGGTCATACCAAAGGGAATTATAGATAACATGGGGGTCCCTGGTACATCACTGCAGTCTGGAAATGTGAACCTGAACAATACATCAATAATAATAAAAGGTCTGACTGCTGAAAGGAATTTGAAAAAGAGAAATGGGACTAGGACATAGCTAAAATCTCAATAACTAAGCATGATGCGACATTGGTCAGGGGAAGTAACAAAAGAAAAAATCTATAGGAAGAACAAAAAAATTATTTGGGTGATAGTCAGGCATGTGACACAACACCGAGAGTACAGGTGATACACAAAGGCCAAAGTTACACAAATTTTAACCCTACCGTTGGTGACTACACCATATACGGTACTCCTAGCTAATGTTTCAGTTCCTTCTTCAGGAAAAAATGAAAACCTGGTTTTCTTTTAAGGAACAAAAGCCATATGCTACTTAGGAAACAGAACAACCTTAACTAATGTAATATAGAAATTAGGCCACCTTGAGTCACAGATCTATAATTTCATCCTTAGGTCCAATCAAGGCTACATAAATGTAGGGCTGCCTGTTCCTTTAAGGGAAGGGGCAGTAACGTGACTAACTGCAGGTGACACACTTTGATCCTGTATATCTCTTTTTATTTTCCTTCAATACCATTATAGCCAAATAGACATGCTCTGGTGAAGTGTTGTCTCTTATGTTCACAGCATGAAATATCATTATCTGTGGAATTTAGTAACTAGAACAAGTTCAACCAACTGTTGCGTAGCGATGGGCATCGTCATGACCATCCCCTCACAACACAGGGGAGCTTGTAATAGTATAAAAAAGCAGCAACAAACATGCAAAAAAAAACCAAATAAAAATGCACAAAACGTCAAGCTATCAGATATACTTGCTGTGTATCAAGCACAAAAAGCATAGACAAAACAATAGCATGTGTGAATAAGCGGTGACACACAACACCATGTCATGTACTTTATGCACTGTAAACCTGCAGCCCAAAACCCAATATTTGGGCCTGTTTAATTTGTCAGGTTTAAAATCATTACCCTCCTTTTGACAGTAGATCACCAGGCAATGGAAATCTGCTGTCAAATATAACTTTACTGTTTCTCTTCTAACATACAGGACCAGCAAGAACAATTCATGATAGGACCAAATACACGAAAATAAATTTCCATTACTTAACTGTTACCCTCTTGTCAGTTACTTCGCAACATCAAGCCACCTTAGTTTTACCTTTCTAAAAGTAAAAATTGTTACACTGACACTCAATATTAATTTGGCACCTACAATTTCCACTGTGAAAAATAAGTCTTAATTGGTAAATCGTTCTCATTAAGGCATGTAGCCTTCAAAATTTTAGAAAAGGGCTGCATCTTATTTTCTGTCTAAGACTTAATGCAACACTTCGTTTTCTGTCAAATAAAAGCAACTAGCAGGCATCATTTTATTTTTTTAGAGTGGAGACACAAATGTATCAGTTCTGCAGAGCATTTAACATGATGTTGGGACTTTCGAAGAAACCCCTTTTTTTTTTATATTTTCCCTTTGGAATTAAGTTCTTTAATTGTATTGATGTTCTTCTGGAGAAACCAGAAATCCTACTTTTAGAGGCCTGTAGGGTCATTCTGCATTTCACAGAGACAAGGCCCTAATTTAAAAGGTCACAAGTGTCAACATGACAGCCTCCTCCATTGTTTATGGGAAAACTAAAGATAGCATCTCAGCAGCGTGACTTGAGCCAGCCTCTGTAGCTCTCCTAGCTTCTGCCACTCTGAATCTGTCAAAGACAGTAGGCCTTCCTGTTTTCCTTCTAACCTACAATAATTCACTCTATTTAAAAAAAAAAAAAATTCCTTTTTAGGCGCTAAAAAAAATTATCTCTATTTCCAGATTATTAAACTACATTTACTGTGAATAATTCACAAACCTTAATAACACACATACCAGTTGTTAGAATAAATGCTTGTTGCAATCCCATGCAATGGTACATATTTCATCAACCTCGAATGAATGAACGTCTCAGTAGGCCCAGCTGAAGTTAGAACCTTCAACCTCGATATTAAAACAAGCCTTTGTACTGGCACATTGACTCATTGAATCATAAGAAGGCACAACCTGCAAATATATATCAAACCTAAATGTATGCATTTACTGAAGCCTGAGACACTTTAAAAAGTACTCTGAATGAAAGAAAATGCAGTTTAAACAGTGCTTTTGCCCAAAATCGACTTTGATATTTTAGGCATTAAAAATCAATATCCTACAATTTTCTGGCATAATATGCATTACCAGAATGTCTATTATTACAATCCATGAGTCAGCCATTGAAAATATTAACTTATACTTTATAGAAATGAGCTTGTTTGCTCCTGCGCCAAGGGAAAATTGCACATACAAATGTCATTTTAGCGGTGCAACATAACTTAAATTAAATTTTAATGCTAGGAGGTCATAGTATAGGTATTAAGCTTTATAAATATTAAAAAACGATTTTGAAAGGCACTTATTTTTTAAATAATTTTTCCATAATTAATAATTTTCTTTTTAAAAAAAAAAACCCAATTATTCTTTTTTTTGTGATAATTCCACATATAAAAGCAAGCTGCATCCCTTGCCTATTATTTGGGATACATTAACTCACAAGCCTAAGCGCATAAGCCTAACTTGAAATGCGTCACATTTTTGCGCCACTTTCATTTAAAAGGAAGGTTATGCAAAATTCCACCCGTGTTTAACTGGGAAAGTGCTGGCTGAATTGAACATTCCTATCAAATATACTGCAGCTGAAAAGTTTGCCTGTGAACATCTAATACAATGCATCTAAGAAAAATGCTGTAAATGTATTTATTTTTTTGCAAAAATAGATAATTTCGTTTTTTTTTGGGGCCCTATTTATATCTATTGAATGTGTTTTCTAATTTATTAAGCATTTAACGGCAGTTTTGTATATGTGCAAAATTGCTCATTCTATAAATTAAAGAGCAACATATAGCTATGTTAGCACATCTCATGGTTAATTTCTGAATTTTTTCTAAGTTTCTACTTAATATTAATTAACCAACATTTTACTTAACAAACTGAAAACATCAAGAAGACCCACAAACACACATTGAGCTCATTTCAGATATAAACAGAAAACACTCAGGACACACAATACAGCGCGCTTTAGCCATTTTTCATAAATAGCGCCGTCGCAATTTACTTACAGAACCGTTTGCAGATCCTAGTTGTAAGTCATATTTACAAGAGAAAAGAAAACTTTTCTCAATAGTGTTCCAAAAAACTGCAAAAACAGCCTCACAGACATTTATTTCCAAGAATAGCGGACCCATACTTTATTAAACGTGATGAGGCCCACTCCGTGCTTCACATATAGTTCATAGGTTGGAGTTCCAATCGGAGGAACCGGACATGAGTCCTCTAACCGGGAGTCCCTTTTACAACCAAGACAAAACAAATTTCCAAGTCTGCTAAGACCAGGCATCTTCGCTCACTAGTCTAGCTTCAAACTTCAAAGGATTATCGTTTACGATAGTCTCGTGAATACACGAGTCCTTCGGCTTTGGTACTTGCAAGTTCCAAATCAAAGTGATCCCGAAGGGATACCAAACCAAATGTCCAACTAAGGACCAAACCAAGTGTCCAACTAAGGACTGGGAGACGCTCCACTTATACTTAACTGAAAATATCGATGACGTCACCAGAAGACTCGTCTTATCGTTTCGCTCTACCAAACATCAAGGGTCCAAATCAGGGCGATAGCCAGGGCAGCAGTCCTTCGTAGCCGTCGGGAAGCGGAGAACCTTGCAGCAAAGACTTTCGGACCACGTCGACATGCAGGGGTCAATGAAGTGGCGGCCTTCCTCCAGAATTTTCACACGAAGCTCCCCACAGACCTCAGGCTTGGACCGGTACCGCTGGTATCGCCCCACGTTGGGCGCCAACGGAGGTACTGGGTTTTTCAGAACCGGTACTGATCCGGTAACCCAGTGGTGCCAGGGTACACCCAAAGACCTCGGGTACTTTCCTGATTCAGACCACAGAAACTCAGAGTCTTCTAAGTGAAGTCAAAGATCGAATTTATTGGCTGCAACCAAGTGACAAGCGTCCTAGAAGTACAACAGCACGGTTTGTATGTTCTCAGGAGACTGTGTTTCAATGCAAAGTCAGGTTTCCTTATATACAGTTTTTTAAGCTTCAGGCAAACATTCTTGACATTTTGGTTGGTCATTCACATGTTTTCACTACAAAGGAAAAAACAGTGTCATGATGAAACCTCATATTTCATGTCATCCAACCCATAATAAATTACCCGGCAAGGCCTAGTATTTTACATCAGATAAGTGTGGACCCCCAATAAAAACGGGCACCTCCCCCTCGTAAAGTAAGAAGAAGAAAAGAGCAGGTGCTGGTGTGAGCAAGATTAGGCAGGGTGTGTGAGCGATAATAAGGGTTTTATGGCATGGTGTGCCTTGATGCTATCTGATTCGGCCACTGGGAGAGGGACTGACCAAACAGGTTTGGCCTGAGGCAATGGTTCCAGCTTGCCCAGGTCAGAGAAAAGTCAATCAAGGTGTACGTGTCCTTGGAATCAAATCTGACTGTATTATAAGCCTATGTGAGGGCAACTTTTAAAAATGGCTGGCGTGTATAAAATGGGAGTCACGAGTGCAGGACGAAAATGGCGATTTCGAGGTGAAAACGCTGCTGGAATTGAGCGAAAATGCTCATGCTTAGTGTACTAGTCATTATCGGTCTTTTGATACTAAAATCGTACTGCTGTGGCAAAGTAAATTACATGGGTCCAGAATTTTTAGAACCACACTGCTCCTCCGTCTGATGATGCTAATGCACACACGAACAGGGAGACCACAAAAAGGGGGAGAACGACAGAAGAAAGACATGTTGAGTGCATGCATTACCGCTACCGTTGGCGGATATGACAGACACAGAAGCCCCCTGCACTATGCCGCACACTTGGGCTCCACTGTTCAATCCCTGGGACATGTCCTACAAGGCTATGCCCCACATCTGCACACATGGATGTCACTGGAGCCTGACTAGGTGTACTTGGCACTGTACACAGGTGGGGTGGGGTGCCACAGGGTCTGCCAGAACAAGGGGACCTAACTAGCACACTCGCCCTGGCCTAGGGAAACCCACAGCCCACCTCCCCACACAGACACCTCCACTGCGTGCAAAACCAGCAGAATGTGACTGTACTCACCCACTTGTGGCTGCTGTGATGCCCTCAAGCGCCCATCCAACTCCGGGTACGCCACCGCCAGGATCCTGATCATCAGGGGAGTCATGGTGCGACGGGCACCCTTCCCACGTTTGGAGGCAATCCCCAGCTGGGCCTCCGCCGTCTTCTTGCTCCAGTGGCGAATGTCCTCCCATCGCTTATGGCAGTGGGTGCTCCACCTGTGGTAGACCCCCAGGGTCCGGATGTCCTTGGCAATGGCACACCAAATATCCTTTTTCTGGTGGGCTCTGACCTACATGAATTGTACAGGGGGAAAAGAAAAGTTATTACCAACTGCACCGTCACAGTCATTGGCCCCCATCCCTACCCTTGCCATGTGGCACATGCACTCACCGTCGTTTCATGCACGCCTCAATCTCCCCCCCATCTTTCATCCACCCCACTCCACACAGGCATAGCCCATACAGCATGCTGCCAGTGTACTTACCTGTTTGTCTGGAGGACCGTAGAGTAGCGTGTACTGGGGGAGGACCCCATCCACGAGTTTCTCCAACTCCTCCGATGTGAAGGCAGGGGCCCTTTCCCCAGACACACAAGCCATTGTCTCTTCCAGACCGAGGTCACAGCAGCACTTGCAGTGTAGGTCCTCTCCTGTCGAAGATCAGGTATCGAGTGATTGAAAAGATAGAAAATGGCGGTCACATTTGCGACATCGTCATTGGCTCCTGGGATCCATAGGGTCCAATGTTAACCAATGCAGAATTGCGCTGCGGTCTTCGACCGCCTACCGCGACGGTGTACAACGGCAGCGCAGTTACCTCACATCCCATTGTCCCACTTTACAGGTCAGGCAGCCGCCATTTCAAGGGCCCACATGGCTTAATTTTTAACTGCGTCACACATACCTAGGCCCTGCCTCAACACTCATAAAGGCCAAATTTTGGATTATGATTCCTGTTCTGTGTATGCTGTGGGTACGTACCTCTGAGTTGGTTGACTCTGTGCTCTCTGTTGTCCTTCATAGGCACCGTCCACTGGGACATGTGAGGAGATGGCGGCATCCTCCGGTGTACAGACCGCTGGTGGACCTGTCGACAATGGAGGAAAGACATGTGATCATCACCTACAGGCTTGATCGTGCCACAATCCTGGAACTGTGTGCCCAGCTGGAGCCAGACCTGATGTCAGCTATCCGCCATCCCACAGGAATCCCCCCTCTAGTGCAGGTGCTGTCAGTACTCCATTTCCTTGCAAGTGGGTCATTTCAAACAACAGTGGCCATAGCATCAGGGATGTCCCAGCCTATGTTTTCCAACGTGTTGTCCAGAGTGTTGTCTACCCTGCTGAAACACATGCGGAGCTACATCGTTTTCCCTCAGGTGGAGGATTTGCCTACAGTGAAAGGTGACTTCTATGCCCTGGGACATATCCCCAACATCATAGGTGCCATTGATGGGACACATGTGGCCTTGGTACCCCCTCGCAGGAGGGAACAGGTGTACAGAAACTGGAAGAGTTATCATTCCATGAATGTGCAGATGGTGTGTTTGGCAGACCAGTACATCTCCCATGTTCATGCAAAATTCCCTGGCTCAGTGCATGACGCTTACATCCTGCGGAATAGCAGCATCCCTTATGTGATGGGTCAACTCCAGAGGCACCGTGTGTGGCTATTAGGTGAGCACCTGGAAGCAAGTCAGTGGGAATGGTTATCTGGGTCTGGGGATATCCCTACAGGTTAGTGTGTGTCTAACAGTTGCCCTCGCCATTTGCAGGTGACTCTGGTTACCCCAGCCTGTCATGGCTACTGACCCCAGTGAGAAATCCCGGGACAAGGGCAGAGGAACGCTATAATGAGGCCCATGGGCGAACTAGGAGGATTATAGAGCGGACCTTCTGTGATGCTAATAATTGTGTTTGACCAATGACTTTGTGTTTCACCACTGCGCATATTAGCTGCTCAATGTTCACCAGTAGCACATTGTATGTTTTGTTCAGCTTAGCCGCCTATTAGCTTTCACATGGCATTAGCCATTACATTTTGTATTCAGTTTAGCCACCTATTGGCTTTGACATTGCATTAGCCATTACATTCTGTATTCTGCCTATTGGCTTTGACATGTTGTATTCAGTTCAGCTGCCTATTGGCTTTGACATGATATTAGACATTACATTTTGTATTCAGTTCAGCTGCCTATTGGCTTTGACATGATATTAGACATTACATTTTGTATTCAGCTCAGCTGCCTATTGGCTTTGACATGATATTAGACATTACATTTGATATTTAGGTTAGCTGCCTATTGGCTTTGACATGACATTAGACATTACATTTGATATTTAGGTTAGCTGCCTATTGGCTTTAATGTGGAGTTAGACATTGCAGTTGAAACATCGCAGATGTCTGTATTCTTCCAAACTATGTTTTTCCACAAGATGGACCAAGCTGTTTTCTTCACACCAGATTAGACCTGATAAGAGAGAGTACATTTGGTGTTTTCCTTTCTGCTCAGGCTTGGGAATAGGAGAAGTATAGGAGATCTGGCCAGTCTCCAAAGGCTTGTGTAGTTTTCCCCAGTCTGAGAGGAGGGGGCACGCTTTTGTAAGGATGACTCTGGGCTACAGTGAGTTAGATTCGAATCTGCTTGACTTCAGGCTGGAGCTAGACGTCAGTTGCCAGTCTCCCGTGTGGGTAGATAATCTCTTTCTCGCAGTTGACTGGAGTCATCAACTTGCAGACCCCAGAAAGATGAGGCTGAAGATAGGTCCTACTTGCTCATGCGGTGATGAATTTTGACTTTTATGCTTTGCTACTATAATCATATAATATATATCTGCTGTGTACATTGCAACTGAGAAGTACTGTGATATATTTTGTTTTCTTGCTGCGACTACTTTGTGCTTGAAATCCACTAATTCGTCTCTCAAGAACTTGTGGGTGGGGAAGAATTAACAACAATAAAGGTCTTCTTTGAACTCAGAAGTGCATTCCAGAGAGGTTCTGTAAGCGCCGATAGGAGATAAGTAGGAAGGCAGAACATTTTGGCGTAGCCGTCAGTCTTGAAAGTCGAATTATAGATTTCTAGGTGCACAATTTAAAAGTGTAATTGTTTTTTGTTGTTTAGAGAATTACAGAAGCACGGCAGACCATGTTTGAAAATGCATGTGTAGTTAAACTGCCTGATGGTGCTGTGAGAAACATGTTTTCTTTCTGTGATAAAGCATATTTAGAAAATGTGCCTTTTGAAAGAAATGATGTTCCTTTTGTTTTTGACAGAAGGGTTTGGATACTTTTATCTGCTTACAGAAAAATGCAGGAGAGATGTAGGCAGTTGGAACATGAAAATAAGAATTTACGTGAGCAAATTAGCCAGAATACATTAATGCAAGATAATGCTGAAATCTATAAAACTGCTGTTTTAGAAGAATCTGTCTTTTCCCATTCCAGTAATGAGGGGGTTAAGACAGCTGTGAGCCAGTCTGAGCCTCCGTGTGAGCCAGGTTTTTTGGCAGTCGAAGAGCATTCCTTAACTGATAACACAGAGAACAGAGCTCAGAATGTGATTTACGAGGTACAGTCGCAAAATGCACAAGTAAAACAAAACATTTTAGAGTTTCTTACTGTTTGCACTAAGCAAGAGACACCAAGTTTCATTAGCTTGTTTGATTTTTGGAAACAGAATAGCCCTCATCTTAGTGAAATCCTAACACTTTGGTATATGGTCACTAGGAAAAATTATATGCAGCTGCGCGCTTGTGATTTGGCAAATTAAATAATGCAGACTTTAGGTTTCTGCGCAGTGCAAGAGGGAAACACTGATTTACATGTAAATCAGGAACAGGGGAAGAAAAGAGTGCCCCTAGCTAGGATCATACACTGGATCTGGTGCCTGCAAGACAGGGCTAGAGTACCACAGGTAAAAGAGTCACCAGTGAAATTGAGTGTACCATTTGAATTCGTGTCTCCTGAGGATAAAAAGCCTGTTTGTTTGACTAATGATTCATTGACTGAAATGTTGTTTTCTAGCACAAGAGAAGGAACAGTGTTGTACAATGTGTGTCAGATTTTAAAGCAAGAGCTGCTTGAGATGTGTCATTTTTACACTGTACATAACTGGTTCAATTCCCTTGCAGATGTTAAAGAGAAAAATTCAGAGTCTGAAGTGTTCACCCAGAATTCTGACTTAGTGGGGATGGCTAAGTGGGTGCACCAGAAATGTGAACAGCTGGGAGAAAAAGCCACTTACAGGTGGGCAGAGATGAGAGAGATGCACATTCCCCTAGATTTGATAAAAACTGTGCAGCACGCACAAGAGAAATCTGTCCCACAAGCAGTCACAGAGCAGTTGGAGAGAGGAAAGTTACCAGGAAAGTTATGGCAAATTGATCCGGTTTTAGGGGGAGTGATTGCTGCAGAGTACCAAGGAGAAATCAAAATTATGATGATAACTAGCAAAGAATCTGATTCATTCATACAAATTGGAGACAGAATGGCCCAACTTGTCAAAAATGCAGTGAATGGAGGTTTGGTAAAGAAGGAGTCTGCCCCAGCCCTTCTGACAGTGCAAGAAAAGGGAAGCTGTGGTGCAGCAGATAAAAACCTCAGTGCTGAGGTGTGGGTTGAAGCCCCAGATGACCCTCCAGAACCTGCAGAAATCATAACGAAGGGCCCCAAAAACGTCCTGCTGATTATAAAACAGGGAGAGGAAGGGTACATTTCAAATGACAAATGTTATTTGCAAGAAAATACATACTTTTTTCTTGTGCAGATCCTACCATGTTTTGCCACTGTCCCTGAGTGTGCTGTGTGGTCCCCCTTCGGGTGTGTGCGTGTGGGGTCGGGTAAGGGACCGAACCCCCAACCTGAACCTGATTGAGTAAAGTGCAAGCACCATGGATCCATTTTGCGCAAATGGCGCCTTCAGTTCAAGTTCAACTTGTTTGACTACATTCTTCCACGGGAACTAAGCAACCTTAACAGTTAACTGTCTGTGTTTTTTCGTGTGGAACTCTGACTTTCACTTACCTTCCAGCAAAGCTTTCAGGTGGACCGTGCTCCTTTACAAGAGTAGAACTCATGCTACATCAAGTTGCTATTTTAGAGACACTATTATCTAAATCAGAGTATATAAGTTTCAGTCTTTTCTGTGTAGATGTATCTGATGTGAAAGGTTTTGAGATCTTTATGTTAATCCACTTCCATTGCTTTACAGTGATTGCTTTGATCATTCAAATCTGATTTGCTGATAATGTTTTTTTGTGCTGATTTTTTTTTTTTTTTTTTTTAAACATGAGATATGTGAAACAGAATTCATTGGTCATAGGGTGGAATGTGATGCTATTAATTGTGTTTGACCAATGACTTTGTGTTTCACCACTGCGCATATTAGTTGCTCAATGTTCACCAGTAGCACATTGTGGCGGTCATTCTGACCGCGGCGGTCGCCGCCCGCCAAGCGGTTCTTGCCGAAAGACCGCGGCGGCCATTCTGGCTTTCCCGCTGGGCCGGCGGGCGACCGCCAGAAGACCGCCGGCCGGCCCAGAGGGACAGCCCCTTCAACAATGAAGCCGGCTCGGAATGGAGCCGGCGGAGTTGAAGGGGTGTGACGGGTGCAGTGGCACCCGTCGCGATTTTCACTGTCTGCTAAGCAGACAGTGAAAATCTTTGTGGGGCCCTGTTAGGGGGCCCCTGCACTGCCCATGCCAGTGGCATGGGCAGTGCAGGGGCCCCCAGGGGCCCCACGGCACCCGTTCCCGCCATCCTGGTTCTGGCGGTGGACACCGCCAGAAACAGGCTGGCGGGAAGGGGGTCGGAATCCCCATGGCGGTGCTGCAAGCAGCGCCGCCATGGCGGGTTCCCTGGGCCAGCGGGAAACCGTCGGGAAACCGCCGGCTCCCCTTTTCCGACCGCGGCTTTACCGCTGCGGTCAGAATCGCCCAGGAAGCACCGCCAGCCGGTTGGCGGTGCTTCCGCCGCACTCCCCCATGGCGGTCATGGACCGCCAAGGTCAGAATGACCCCCTGTATGTTTTGTTCAGCTTAGCCGCCTATTAGCTTTCACATGGCATTAGCCATTACATTTTGTATTCAGTTTAGCCACCTATTGGCTTTGACATTGCATTAGCCATTACATTCTGTATTCTCCCTATTGGCTTTGACATGCTGTATTCAGTTTAGCTGCCTATTGGCTTTGACATGGCATTAGCCATTACATTCTGTATTCTGCCTATTGGCTTTGACATGTTGTATTCAGTTCAGCTGCCTATTGGCTTTGACATGATATTAGACATTACATTTTGTATTCAGTTCATCTGCCTATTGGCTTTGACATGATATTAGACATTACATTTGATATTTAGGTTAGCTGCCTATTGGCTTTGACATGACATTAGACATTACATTTGATATTTAGGTTAGCTGCCTATTGGCTTTAACGTGGAGTTAGACATTGCAGTTGAAACATCGCAGATGTCTGTATTCTTCCAAGCTACGTTTTTCCACAAGATGGACCAAGCTGTTTTCTTCACACCAGACTAGACCTGATAAGGGAGAGTACATTTGGTGTTTTCCTTTCTGCTCAGGCTTGGGAATAGGCGAAGTCTAGGAAATCTGGCCAGTCGCCAAAGGCTTGTGTAGTTTTCCCCAGTCTGAGAGGAGGGGGCACACTTTTGTAAGGATGACTCTGGGCTACAGTGAGTTAGATTCGAATCTGCTTGACTTCAGGCTGGAGCTAGACGTCAGTTGCCAGTCTCCCGTGTGGGTAGATAATCTCTTTCTCGCAGTTGACCGGAGTCATCAACTTGCAGACCCCAGAAAGATGAAGCTGAAGATAGGTCCTACTTGCTCATACAGTGATGAATTTTGACTTTTATGCTTTGCTACTATAATCATATAATAGATATCTGCTGTGTACATTGCAACTGAGAAGTACTGTGATATATTTTGTTTTCTTGCTGCAACTACTTTGTGCTTGAAATCTACTAATTCGTCTCTCAAGAACTTGTGGGTGGGGAAGAATTAACAACAATAAAGGTCTTCTTTGAACTCAGAAGTGCATTCCAGAGAGGTTCTGTAAGCTCCGATAGGAGATAAGTAGGAAGGCAGAACACCTTCGGCCTCCTGAAGGCCAGGTTCTGGTGCCTCCATATGACAAGTGGATCCCTATTCTACTCACCATAGGAGGTGTGCCAGATCATCGTTGCCTGCTGTATGCTTCACAACTTAGCTTTGCGACGACAGGTGCCTTTTCTGCAGGAGGATGGTGCAGATGGCTGTGTTGTGGCAGCTGTGGAGCCTGTGGACAGTGAAGTTGAGGAAGCAGAAGAAGAGGACATCGACAACAGGAACTCGGTTATCCTGCAATACTTCCAGTGACACACAGGTAAGAATACAAACATGCCTACTACATGTACTTTAACACTACTACCTCTCTACTGTCTGTCCTTTTCACCCTGTGTATGGTCACTGAGTTTTAACTTTCCCTTACGATTTCACAGACTTTCGAAATCACATACGGACTCCAGATTGTTTTGTGATTTAAGGGTGTTTATTTCTGTGCTCAATATTGGAGGGGGTTGTGAAATGGTGAGGGGTGATGGTGGAGGAATGTCCATGGCAGAGTCCAGTCTATTAGTCTCACAGGTGCATAGCCCAAATGGGCATAGGAAGTGGAGCTGGGGCAGTTTGAGGATGGACAGGGTGACAAGGTGGGACAAAAGGATGACAATCAGAGTGGTCTCAATTCTTGGCGGGGGTCTTGGCACTGTTCTCTGTCTTTGTCCTGGATGTCAGGGACCGCTTGCGGGGTAGTTCTCCATCTGCAGGGGGTGGGGTGCTGGTGTTGTGGTCCTGTGGCGGTGCCTCCAGTCCACTAGCGCCGGCGGAGGTGGTGGGCAGTTCATCGTCCAGGCTAGTGTCAGGGGCCCCTTGTTGTGCCAGTGTCCCTCCTGGTGTTGAGGACTTCCTTCAGCACCCCTACGATGGTGCCCAGGGTGGAATTGATGGATCTGAGTTCCTTCCTGAAGCCCATATACTGTTCCTCCTGCAGGCGCTGGGTCTCCTGAAACTTGGCCAGTACCGTTGCCATCGTCTCCTGGGAATGGTGGTAGGCTCCCATGATTTTAGAGAGGGCCTCGTGGAGAGTGGGTTCCCTTGGCCTGTCCTCCCTCTGTCACACAGCGGCCCTCCCAGTTCCCCTGTGTTCCTGGGCCTCCGTCCCCTGGACCGTGTGCCCACTGCCACTGCCCCCAGGTTGCTGTTGTTGTTGGGGTGGTGGGTTAGCCTGGGTTCCCTGTAGTGGTGGACACACTGCTGATTGACATGTCCTGGGGACTGAGGTATGGGCCTGCTGGGTGGGTGCTGTGTTGGTGTTTCCAGAGGGGGGAAGCTCTGTGGTGGCCTGTGACTGTGTGAGGGGAACCGACTGTCCTGAGGTCCCAGATGGGCCGGGCTGGTTATCAAGATCCAGTTGGACAGAGCTGCTGTCATCACTGTGGGCCTCTTCTGTTGGTGGTGTGGACATGTGTGGACCCTCCTGTCTGGTGACATTGGGTAGGGGTATAAAAGGATGTTTATTACATCTGTGTGTGCCATGGTGTGCAATGGGTGGGTGACCGTGTACCCCAGTGCTTGCATTCCTGTGTGGGTCCTTGTGTGATGGTGGTTTAGGGGTGTAAATGGGTATGTGCAGTGGCCATGCTTTGGTGATGGGTGTCCATGCTTTGTTGCTGCATGCAGGGCTTGGTGTTAGGATGTGTGGTTTGTGATGTTGGGACATTTGTGAGGAGTTGGAGTGATGGGGGTGAGGGTGGGGGTATGTGATTGCATGCAAGTAGAGTAGGGGATGTAATAGTTAAGATTTGACTTACCAGAGTCCATTCCTCCATCTACTCCTGCAAGGCCCTCAGGATGCAGAATCACCAAGACCTGCTCCTCCCATGTTGTTAATTGTGGGGGAGGAGGTGGGGGTCTGCCGCTAGTACTCTGTACCGCAAGGTGGTGTCTGGAGACCACGGAACGGACCTTCCCCCGTAGGTCGTTCCACCTTTTCCTGATGTCATCCCTATTTCTTGGGTGCTGTCCCACTGCTTTGACCTTGTCCACTATTCTGCACCATAGCTCCATCTTCCTAGTTATGGAGGTGTGCTGCACCTGTGATCCGAATAGCTGTGGCTCTACCTGGACGATTTTCTCCACCATGACCCTGAGCTCCTCCTCAGAGAACCTGGGGTGTCGTGCCATGGGGGGTGTGGGAGATGTGTGGGGTGGTGTGTGTAGTTATAAGTGGGGTGATATTTAGTGGTGTGTTGTGTGCGGTGCGTGGAAGTTATGTGGGTGATGGTATTGTGTGCCTGTGGATGCTTGGTAGTTGTTTGTAGTGTCTCTCTCTGGCCTTCTCTGGGTAATTTTGTCATAAGGGTTTGTGGGTGATGTGGGTGTGTGTTTTATATTGTAATGGGTGTGTGGGAGTGGTGTGTGTAAGTTTATCAAGTGTGTGTATTTCGATTTGTCCAATGTGGCTGTGTTTTGTAAGAGTGTGTGTATTTTGAGCACGGCGGTGTGTACCGCCAATGGAATACCGCGGTTGAAAGACCGCCACGTGGATTTGTGTGTCGTGATAGTGTGGGTGTATTTCTGTTGGCGTGACGGTGGAGGTTTTGTTTTCACCAGTTTATCACTGACCTTTGGTGTGGCGGACTTGTGTGGGTGTCTGAATTTTGGCGGATTCCGAGCAGTGGGTCATAATGACTGTGGCGGAATTTTGCTGCTGCGGCGGTGTGTTTGCGGTCTTCTGCACGGCGGTAAACGGCTTTTGCCGCCAATGTTGTAATGAGGGCCTTAGTCTCCACACCGCAGGCGATTCTGCCACTCAAAATCCAGTAGTCTCATTAGAATAATGAGAGCCTATGCAATAGCGGGATGGTTCTCCTTCTGCAGGGAGAGGGGTGCTGGTGGCCTGTTGGTCCTGTGGAGGGGCCTCCTGTCCACTAGCGGCAGCAGAGGTGTAGGGTTGTTCAGTAGTCTGGCTAGTGGCAGGGGCCCGCTGGTGTGATACTGCCTCCCTCATACTGTTGGCCATGTCTGCCAGCGCCCCTACAATGGGACCCAGGGCGGTGTTAATGGACTTCAAGTCCTTCCTGATCCCCAGTTACTCTCCCTCCTGCAGCCACATGTTCTCCTGCAACTTGTCCAGGATCTGGCCCGGCGTATCCTGGGAATGTTGGTATGCTCCCAGGATCGCAATGAGTGCCTCCTGGAGAGTCGGTTCTCTGGGCCTGTGCTGCCCCTGGCACACAGCAGTCCTCCCAGCTTCCCTGTTGTCCTGTGCGTCGGTCCCCTGAACCGTGTCCCCACTGCCACTGACCTCAGGTTCCTGATTGTCCTGGGTTTGTGGGGTGCCCTGGGGTCCCTGTAGTGGTAGACACACTGCTAAATGACCTGGGGACAGAGGCATGTGCCCGCTGGGTGGGTGCTGTGGTGGTGTTTCCTGAGGGGGGAAGGCTCTGTGGTGGTGTGAGACTGTGCCTGAGTAACCGACTGTCTGGAGGTCCCTGATTGGCCAGGTTGGTCATTCAGATCCAGGCGAGCAGAGCTGCTGTCACCACTGTGGGCCTCTTCTGAGGGGGGACTGGATGTTGCTGTCACCTCTTCTCCAGTGACATTGGCTGGGATACCTGGGGATGTAAATGCAGTGTTATTGTTTCTGTGTGTGACATATTGTGCATGGGTGGAGGTTGCCCTCTATGGTGTTATTGCCCCGGCAGCTTTGCCTTGTGTGAGTTGTTATTTTGTGGGCTAGCTGTGTCCCTCTGGTGTGCATGCTTTAGTGATAGGTGTCCATGCAGGTCTGTGAGTGGTGTCCATGCATTGGTATAGCATGCAGGGCTTGGGATTGGGATGGATGGATGGGATGTGATGGTGGGGTGTGTGGGAGGTGGTGGAGTGATGGGAGTGAGGGTGAGGATGGGGGTATGTGATGGCATGCAGGTAGAGGGTTTGTAGTAGTACAGAGTTGACATGCCAGGCCCTCAGGATGCATGATTGCCAAGACTTGCTCCTCCCATGCTGTTAGTTGGGGGGGAGGGAGGTGGGGGTCCACCGCCCATCCTCTGTACAGCGAGTCGGTATCTTGCTCCTATGGAACGCACCTTCTCCCATAGGTCATTCCGCCTCTTCCTGAGCCCTTGTTCTGGGGTGCTGTCCCACAGCGTTGACCCTGCCCACAATCCTCCGCCATAGCTGCATATGCCTAGCAATGGTTATCTGCTGCACCTGTGCTCCAAATAGCTGTGGCTCTACCTAGATGATTTACTCCACCATGACTCTTAGCTCCTCCTCAGAGAATGTGGGGTGTTGTTGTGGTTTCCATGGGTGTAGTGAGAGTGGTGTGGGTGAGGGTGTCTAGGGTGATGTGTTGGGGTGTGTGATGGTGGTATGTGGCTCTGGTTGTGTGGGTGGTCTTGCTGTCTCTCTCTGTTGGCAATTGTGTGTAGTCATAAAGGGTTGTGGGTAATGTAGGTGTGTGTTTTATAGTGGTGTGGGTGTGGTGTGTGTATGTGTGTATGTGTGTCAGGTGTGTGTAGTTTGAATTGTCCAATGTGGTGCTGTTTTGTTTGAGTGTGTGTATTTTGAGTACGGCGGTATGTACCGCCAATGGTTTACCGCCATTGAATGTCCGCTGTGGTGATTCGTGGGTAATAATGTTGTGGGCATTGTTCTGTTGGAGAACGGTGTGGGTTTTGATACCGCCAGTTTATCACTGACCTTTGGTGTGGCGGACTTGTGTCTGTGGCTGTATAGTGACGGATTGATATGTGTGTATCATATGGTAAGCAGGTATCCGCAGCGGCGGCGGTATGTTGGCGGCAGTCAGCATGGCAGTAAGTGAGATTTACCGCCAATGTCATAATGAGGGCCTTTATCCTGCTTTTTGCCTCCTTTTTTTCACTGTTCATTCCTTTTTTTCCCCATCGCCATCTCCGCCTTCCACCTGTTTTTCAACCTAGCCCCGCCCACTGCCTCTGAGCACCCCTCCCTCCTCCTACTTAATGGAGGCCTCAGCGTGGGCACTCTGCCGGCATGCCAAAAGCAAGTCGATCTGCAGGAGCCTAGACTGTGCCCAGTGTCAGGACCCCTAGCTCTTCCATCCCACGAAGATACACTGCCACTGACCTCTGAGCCCTGGACCTCGGACACACCGACAGCCACTGTTGCCGCACATCCCCATATACCACCAGAGGACCCTTCTTCTGCTAACACTGCTGCCTCACCTTCAGCAACGAAGCAACCAATACACCCAGCACATTGCCTGAGACCACCATGGCACAACTCCATTGCATCCTACTCAACGCACATTCACTAGTTAAACACACCACTGAAGTCTGGGACACGATCTCCTCCCTCACTCAACATCACCTTCCTCACAGAAACATGGCTTAACCCCGCCTCTGCAGCAGGCATCGCGACCACCATCCCAGAAATGACAAGATAACACACCAGGACAGAACCAACAACCACAGAGGTGGAATCACCATCCTTTACAGGGACACCATCCATTGCACGACATCCCCGGATGACCCGACATCAGTAATGGAACTCCTCAACTTGCAACTCCACACAGATGGAAAAATCACCATCAAAGGCACCCTTGCCTACAGATCACGAGGACCATGCCCCAGCTTCTGTAACAATATCCTACAACTCACTGCCCTGCAAGCAATCAGCTCCAAGCACTACATATTTCTAGGGGACCTCAACTTCCACCTCAACAAACCCTGCAAGGCTGACTCCACCGAACTCCTGAAAAGCTTGAACAACATCGGCCTCAAGCAGCTCATCACTGATCCTACCAAATCGCAGGACACATGGTCGACCACATCCTCACCTCTAGCAACAGAGTCAGGTACATCCACACCACACCACTCACCTGGTCCGACCACCACAGCATATATTTCACCATCTCAGGACCAACATATCCCAGCACTGTGCCCCCCAGATCCATGTGAAGAAACTGGAAAAAGGTATCAGAAGACGAGTGGAACTGCACTCTCCGCTCCCACCTCCCAGACTCTACACACGACCCTGAACAAGCAGCAAAGAGCTTCTCCCAGTGGATCACAGAATGTGCCAATGCCATTGCCCCCACCAAGGCAGCCAAGGTCAAAGAATGATGCAAAAGAGCAAGCGAGGAGCTGCACTCCATCAAATCATCAAATGCAACTGCTGACAACTTAAAAGGAAGTGGTGTGTCAGAAAAAAAAACAGAGGACTGCGCTGCCTTCAGGACCAATCTCACCTAGTTCCACTGCCTTCTGAAAGAAACCAAGAAGAATGCACTAGCAGACTTCATCAAAGCCAGCACAAACCACAGCAAAGAGCTCTTTGCCATCATGAAAGAGTTCACCAATCCCGTAGTCATTGAGAATGACATTGTTGCCTCCCAGGAACTGTGCGACAACCTTGCGGACTGCTTCCATGACAAGATCTCAGCCATCTACGAAAACGTTGCATGCCAACCTTTCGCCGCAGACAGCATCAACCAGCTCACATGCACAAACATGAACCCAGAATACCTTCTCATCCACTAAGAACTCCTCACCACACAAGGCACTATCTCCATCATGAACTCCGTACACTTGGGAGCAGCAACGGACCCTTGCCCCCACCGCATCTTCAACCATGAAAGCAAGACAATCGTCAACAAGCTAAGGAAGGCCCTGATTACCTCCATCATCATGGCCTCTTTTGCAGAGGTCTGGAAACATGCTGAAGTGAGGGCCCTCCTGAAAAAACATATGCTGAACCAGCCGAATTGAAGAACTATTGGTCCATCTCTCTGCTCCTCTATCCAGCAACATTCCTCAAGAAAACCAACCAGCAACTCATACAACACCTAGAAGGCCACTTTTCCTCCTTGGCCCCTCCAAACCCGTATTTTGAGCTACATGTAGCACTAAAACAGCCCTCATTGCAGCCACAGATGACATCAGAGCCCTCCTGGACTGTGGAGAAACAGCAGCCCTCAACCTCCTGGACATGTTTGACACCGCCTTCCACCACATCTTGATCAACAGACTCCACCACATTGGGATTCAATGAAAACACGCTCAAATGAATCGCCTTGTCCCTCACTGGCAGAACTGAAAGGATCCGTCTCCCACCGTTCACCTCAGGCCTCAAGAAGATCATCTGTGGAGACCCACTGGGATCGTCCCTCAGCCCGACCCTTTTCAACACCTACAACACCCCTCTGGCCATCACCGTCAGATCACACGGACTCAACATTATCTCCTATGCCGACAACACACAGCTCATCCTCTTACTGTCTGACGATCCCTCCACCACTAAAGCTAAATTCTACAGATGCATGATGAATATAGCTGACTGGATAAAGGACAACTGCCCCAAACTCAACACCAAAAAATATAGAAGTCCTCATCTTTGAGAACAACACCTTGCCATGGACTGATGCATGGTGGCCCACAGAACTCGGCACACCCCCTCCTCAACAGACCATGCCTGCAACCTATGCATCATTCTGTTTAGCAAGCTATCCAAGAAGAAACAAGTTGATGCAGTCTCAACCGTCTGCTTCTACACCCTTCGCATGCTCCACAAGCTCTTCAGGTGCTCCCAGCAAACACCAAAAAGACCATCACACAGGCCCTCATCACCAGCAGACTGTACTACGGAAACATGCTGTACGAAGAAATCACTACGTCTCCTGAAGAGACTCCAGACAATACAGAACTCAGCGGCAAGACTCATACTCAATATCCCCAAAGGACCCACATTACACCCCCTCTCAAGAAACTACACTGGCTCTTGATTCAGAAGTGATGCCAGTTGAAGGTGCTGACCCAAGCCTACAAGGCCCTGCACAACGAAGGACCAGCAGACCTTCCACCAACCGACCAGACACCTCCTTCTCACACCTGACAGCCAAGGCGTGGAACAACCTTCTCCTGCACCTAAGGACTACACAGTCACCCCAGTGATCCAGAAGAGAACTAAAGACCTGGATGTTCAATGATCATACATCCATGCAGCAGCATACAGCTCCAGCGCCTCGAGACCCTCACGGATGATTTGCCACATGCTATAAATGTTTGATTGATTGATTGAATTGCAGGGCATTGCTTAAAATGGATACAAACTGGGGCATATATCTGCAGATGTGATTGAAGAAACTTATAATACTAAATTAATAAACGTGCTCCTGCGTGGTAGTGAAGTTCTCTTGGAGAAACACATTAACAACTTTAGGATATCAAAAATGAACGTTTGGAAAAGATGGTTAAATCTCCCCAGGGTTACAGTAAATAGTAAATAGAGATTGGAATTGGGCTTGACAAATATAATAAATAAGTACCAGAAAAGTATTCTCAATTACTGTGCCTGGTTTGTGGAATGCATCAGAGTGCTGGTTAAGGCTGTTGATTAAAGATAATTTACAGATCACTACATCAGCATCCTGAATGAGAAATTTACAGAGTATTAAGGACAGACTTGGGTTCACACCCTCTTTTGACACACGGGGTACATCTGCAGTCCAACAAAAGAGTGTCTTAAAGCCAGTAGTTGAGGATAAATCTAGACACTGTAATTTAGAGGATGTAGGTACGAGAAATAAGTTGTTTCATTTATTAGCTACTAATTATGGCAATAATTTACAACCTTAGTCCGGTGACATTAAGGGCTCTATGGTTAGAAGGTGGTCACTTATGATTAGGCTTGGCAGGTGTCAGCTTTTATAAAATGTGGGTCACCGAATCATCAGGAATGGAAACTGTTATTTGTCCTTTTTTTAATCCCTTTCCGTGAACTCTGGGTCATCTAATTGTCTTCTGTAGAACTTTTCTTGTGGGATGGAAAAGTCTACTACTCGTAATTTTTAGAGTTTTAAGTGTTCACCATATTTGCGATCCCTTACAAATAAGTTTGTAATGTAATAAAACAAAATTATGTTATGGGATTGGAAAATATTTTACCAAACGCAATTAAGCAAACTGAAATGATTTTAGACTAACTTTTGTTTGACTTTGTATTGATTGGAATGATTATAAAAGATTGAATTACCGCTGAATACGTTATTGTTATATTAATGTTTTGCTGAAATGTTTTTGTATGTGGGAGTCGGGCTACTATAGAAACGTAAACTATAAACTGTATATTGTATTTTGTTTTGTTTGTGTTGCCGTGTCGGCACTATATCAAACAAATAAATAAAAGTAAAGCATCGAAGGCAAGAAATCGTGGAGTCATTTTTGAAATCTGAATTCTCTTTTGTGTGCCAAGTGAAACAATGGTCAGGGAAATCAACCGACAACTCCCCCTTCTTCAGCGTATCATCCCAAACTGCTGACAAAGCCACATGGGGGAGTTGACCAGACCTTTGGTAATGGTATGGTTAGACTACTGCAGCACTGTGTAGAAAAGGCTCCCAAAAAGGTTCATTGCCCAGCAGTGAAGGATACTAAGGCCCTCATTACAACCGTGGCGGACGGTGCAATCTTGGCGGTAGGAGTGCAAACAGGCAGGCGGTAATTACTGCCCCATTATGACATTGGTGGTTTGGCACATGCCAAACTGCCAATGTACCAAACCGTCCACCACGGCGATAACAACTGCCAGGCTGGAGACAACAGTCTCCAGCCCGGCAGCCATCACCAGCCTGCCTGCGTGATCATGACCTCGCATACCGCCATGGATTTCGTGGATTTTGAACCGCCAAATCCATGGCAGTAGGCACTATCAGTGCCAGGGAATTCATTCCCTGGCACTGACAGGGGTCTCCCCCTTTTCCGTTCCCCCTCTCAGGAGTTCACCCCTAACAACCACGACCCCCCTACATCTCCCAAAGGTGGTCGGGCCCCCACCCCACCCCACTCCCTGACCCCCATAGGCCCTCCCAAACATACCCCCCCATCCTTCCACTCACGCACGCACGCACGCACGCACACACCACTCACACACATACATGCGCACTTACAAGCACACATGCACACATACATGCACGTTACATCCCCACTACACACATCACACCCCTTCGCAAACATACACGCACCCACACCCCCCCTCTAAACACTCACACTCACCCCCCCATTCACGCACACACCACACAACACCCCCCCAACCCTCTCCCCTGTCAGACGATCACCTTACCTGCTTCGGTGGTCCTCCAGGAGGGAACAGGATCCATGGGGGCTGCTCCGCCACCAGCACCCTGTTACCAGAACACCGCCACACCAAATACTGGAACGTAATTCGGTGGGCGGTGTTCTGATGACGTGGCGGTGACAGAGGAGCAGCCTCCACTACACTGCCAACCGCCAGTATGGCTGCTGGCGTCTCTCCGTCCAAAAAATGGTGGAGGGTCGCCACCAGTTATAATATGGTTGGTGGAAGACCGCCAACACTGGCGGTCTTCGGCCTGGAGGGACCTCGGCGGTCTTTCAAAAAGACCGCCGAGGTCGGAATGAGGGCCTAAGTCTGAATCGGCTATCATCAAGTTTAAAGCCTACTGGAAGAAAGGTCCTTGATATCTTAAAAGACATACTCCATTACACCCTTACAAGGCCCTGTATATTGCAATGCTACGCCCAGTTACCAAAGCGCCATGAGCATAATAAGTGTTCTGACTGTGAGCCAGCAAAGGGAATGAAACCTATCTATGAATGAGAGACACTTAGGAATGTTAAGACTGAGGTGGCCAGGCACATTCTGAGGCATTCGAAGTTTAGGCAAAGAAGGGCTGTTGATGTTGAGATAAAAAGTGTTGCAATAATCCAAACGAGTGGTGACAAGAGCGATGATAACTGATTGCCGCATTTCCAGGGGAATGAAAGGAAACATTTCCCTCAGATTCCTCATGATAAAGAAACATGTGCAGGTGGTAAAACTGACCTGTGTGTTAAAGCTAAGAGCATTATCGAAGATAACACCAAGATTTTTAGCTGACCCATTGGAGTGGGTAGCGGGCCACAGGCCTGTGGCCACCAGATGTCAGACCAGATGGAATCCTGAGTTCTGAACAGTAACACCTCAGTTTTGTCTGCATTAAGTTTTAAAAAAGTTATCTCTTATCCAGCTACAGATGCTGGACAGGCACTGGCTGAATCGCTCAACCACGAAGGCAAGATAGATACAATAACTTGTGTGTTATCTGCATAGGATAACACTTGGTAACCAAAAAAGCGCACCTGCTCAGCAAGAGGGGCAACATACAGATTAAAAATAGTTGGACTAAGGGACAAGCGCTGGGGCACCCCACAAAGAAGGAACCTTTTAGTTACTGGGTTAGGCACCCCTGTCTTAGCTTAGTTCCATGGCTTGTACCCTTTTTTATTTATTTCTTTATTGTTTGAGCTGTCGGTGTTGCAATAGACAGAACAATTATAAATATAATAAGGAATAAGGTAAAAAAACAAATAATGAAAGATAAAAATACATCATAAAATCATGTGCAAGATGGTCAGCTAATAACTTCACAACTATGCACAATCATGTTAAGTCCCTCATGTAATTCATGGGCACAACAAAATTAATTAAAATACACATACAGCATGATCATCTAAACATTACAGCAGCACAATACGTTGAATGCCTTATTCTGTTCACAGTAGTCAGCCAAATGGATTACCAGTGCAAGTCCAGGTTGTAACAAAGTGGTTGTGCTTTGAAGGCTTTGGAAAAAAAAGGCTGGCTGGTGACGCACGTTGTGAGATCTGCAGTAAGTTGCTCAATAGAGAAAAGAAGTGCCAGGTTTTATCTTATGTAATCGCTTAGCCCAAATGCAAGGCGCCAATGGCTCAAGGTGTTGTTATCGTTCAGCCAGACTGAGCTTAGTTGGCAGTTCTCTCCAGCAGGGGCATGGGGCCCATATATAAGACGCTACAGGATTGTGTGCACTAATGTCACCAGGCCTAGTACAGGGCGTGAATGCAGCTTTAGTACACTTTACCCAGCAAGACTTCAAAATGGGTGGGAGCCACCGCCACTGAGTAGATTTTTTGCAAAACAGGGGTAAGTGGGCTAGGTTGTCTGTCCCTCCGAAACTGCAATCACAGGGCTCTGATCCTGCCGCAAGCCTGGGGTTTGAGTTAGATAGTCCCTAGTTGGTAATACACCCAGTTGCTTTGAATTGATCCTGGCTTAAGCGCAAAGCGTGCCCTCAACAACTTGTGTTTGCAGGACGGGTCTTTAATCTGCTCTGCAGTGTCCTTTTTAATTTAATACACTTTTTTATTGATGTTTAGAGAACCTGCTTTTCAGCACTTGCATTTATAAATTTTTACATATGTTATCAGCTGCTTCATTCTAGGAAGGGAAGCTTCATGCTGCACATTTAATCAACATTTGTACCGCATATCATCTGTACTTGTTGTCCAAGGCTGTTACATGCAGTGCATCATTAGCTAACTCATGTTGCCAGCCCAGGACCCAGCTTCTATCGCCGAGTCATTGCATTACATCAAAACTGTTGTCCAAACAATGTATGGACATTATAGAAACTACACATAGGCCCAAGGAGGGTAGACGGCATTCTGATCATGATCATCCTGGGATGCATACTACATGATGGACAACTTTAAGGGTACTGACTTCTCAGCCTTCCAAGAGGATTGCAAACCATAAACTGGCAGACCCCTGCTATTCGATTCAGATATGGGTCCGGACCTAATTCCTTAAGTCGGGCCAGACAGAGGGTTACAAGCACTATGCTCTCAGATCTAGACATAGGGCTTTGGTCAGAACCTCTAGACCATCTAGAAACACACAACATGGTGGGGTTATTCATCTTCTTCACTTTGACTGTCACGTTGGTCACCTTGCTTTCTTTCATCTGCCTAATTATCGCACCACATGCATTTTATACCAGAATGTGATTGCTTCAATTAAGGCATTGAAATCCAGTACGCATTTTGTGTTTTGCTTTAGCATGTGTGAGTAATCTAGTGAAGTGGGTATGATCTGTTTCCATGACATCCCTGAGGATTCAGAGTGTAATGTTGAGGTTGCCTTAATAACCTTTCACCCCAACATGTTTGGATGTTTGTGTGAGGCACTGTGAGCTAGCCAGGAGTTGGGCTGACAGCTACCAAGCAACGTGGGTTGCACTCAGTCTCTCATGCTCGGTGAAAACACGCAGTCCTCTTACCAAAGTGTGAACTGCATAACAGCAAGATTGTCGTAGATAGATAAAATAACTTGTGTGTTATCTGCATAGGATAAAACGTGGAAACCAAAAGAACGCAACAGAACAGCAAGAGAGGCAACATACAGATTAAAAAGAGTTGGATTAAGAGATGAGCCTTGGGGCACCCCACAAGAGAGGCAGAAAGCACCACAGCTGACAATGTGCACTCTATTAGATAGCAAAGAGTGGAGAAGTTTAAGGGCAGTCCAACTAACACCAACTTTCTGTAGTTATTGGACCATACACAAGGCTGAGACGGTGTCAAATGCTGCAGACAAGTCGAGCAGCATCAAGATAGCTGCCTTACCCTTATCAACCTGGCGACGGATATTATCCGCAGACATGATACATGCCATCTCTGTACTACGGCCACTCCTAAACACATTCTTTGATGGGTCGGCATATCATGGGTATCAATACATTTTACAAGTTTCTGATTGATGTATTTTTCCAGCATCTTGGCGGGGTCAGGTAGTAAGAATATAGAGCAAAGGTTTTTCAAATCATCCAAGTCCCCATTGGGCTTCTTCGGAGTGAGGATCGCTTCCTTCAAGGAAGTAGGGAAAATTCCTGATTGTAATGTGAGATTGAACACTCTCTGCAAAAAATCAGCAATGCGGTCAGGGACCAGCTGTAAAGTTGTGAGTTGAATTCAGAATAGATGATGAGAATTTTACCATGAAAGTAGAGTGCTACTCTATCACACAACTCTGGAGATGAGTTAAGTGAGCAGTGAACAGGAGGATTGGACAATTCCTTCACTACTTTCAAAAGTTGCTAGAAGCGTTGTTAGCTGACCTAATGTTCTCAGTCTAGAAGGGTGCTTTAGCCAAGACAATGGAAGAATAAGAGAATCTTGTGCTTCTTTTTTTTTGCAGGGACTTTGGCCCTCATTATGAGTTTGGCGGGTGGCGGAGGTGCCTGCCATACCCGTACCGCCATCTGACCGCCAGTGCAGCCAGCACACCTCTGGCCTCATGCTGGGCACCCTGGGCCGGCGGGTGAAAACATCGTTTATACCTGCCAGCCCAGCCGGAAAGGGGTCCTTAACATTGACGCTGGCTCGTAATTGAGCCGGCGGCAATGTGGCAGTGCGACGGGTCAGCCACCATGAAAAGGCTGGTGGATTCGGAGTCATAATCCCCAGGGCATGCAGCGCCACCCTGGCAGATTACAACGGCCGAGACCGCCAGGCTGTCAACTGGTGGCAACCTGGTGGTGTCAGCAGTCGGACCATGGCGGCTCCTCCAAAGTCCTAATGGGGCGATCGGACCACCATGACCACGCAGTCCGACTGCCACTGCGAGTCTGGCTGTTTTAAGACCGCCAGACTCATAATGAGGGCCTATGTTTGCCATCCATTTACGCTGCTGTCTATGACATTGCTGTTTTAAGGTCTTGAATTCATATGAGAAACCAAGTAGCTGTGGGGTTGTTTCTAGTAAAGATTTTGATTTTCAAAAGAGCCGCAATGTCTAGAGCTGCATTAATCCAGTCTTGAATGTCTTCTGCTGCATAAGTAAAAGAGCAGTCAGAGCTAGCTGTCGGGAAATTAAGCGCTGGCTCCAGGCCATCTGAGGTGATCTTATTCAGGTTCCTGCAAGATATAGATTTGGAAGAAGTAGGACCCACCCCTGCTATAGGTTGCAAGAAGTTAACTCTAAATGAGATCACCTGATGATCTACCCAGCTAAGGGGGAGGACGTTATCAACAATCAAGACAAGATGACTTGTGAATATACCATCCAGGGTATCACCTGCCAAATGGGTTGGGGATTTTACCAAGAGGAAAAATCCAAAATTTTGCATAAGTTCAAGTAGGCTGAACAAGTCTTTACAAGTGGAATCATAAAAATGAAAGTTTAAATCACCAAGAATAGTCACTTTTGTGTGCACAAGAAAAGGTTCCAAAGCCTGACACCAAGCTGCAGTGAATTTAGATTGTGGGTCCTGAGGACAATACACTAGGAGACCGGAGAAAGTGGTACTGATGGAGGTTTGAGCTAGCTCAGAGAAATAAAGGCATCACATGCTATGATTGCTAGCCCGCTTCTTCTACGGCCCTGATGATTGATCCTGGAAATGACATATCCTGATGGGATCGCCTCAACCAGATCAGCTCCAGAGTCTTCTTTGGCCCATGTTTCCGTTATAAACCAACAATCCAGCAGCGAAGACAGAATCAGATCATCAATTTCAGTTTAATGTTTAATAAGTGAGTGGGTGTTAATTAGAGCACCAAGATGTTTTTACGCTTCTTGGGGTCCTTTTCTATGGCTTTGTGTTCTCCCTTTTTTAATGAAAAGGGGTGTCCTAGGAGCACAAAGCATGTTGAAATGAAAGTTGCAACTGGGACAGTCACTGACTGTAATATTGTGCAGATTAAGCTTTGTCATACAGTCCCTCTTAATACCTGTGGAATAGAGATCTATAGGCTGAGCGTGAGAGTAACATGCAAGTAGGGTTTGATTTGAAACTTGCAGCACCTGTGGTACCGTCCAGGCATGGACGGGCGCAGATGGACTTGCCTTTCATGTGCCAGAGGCACGCCCGCAGCATGCATGTGCCCTGTGGACATGCCAGCATCCAAGCCTTGAAGGGGGTGGGGCGAATGCTGAGGATAGCACCCATAAAAATGGGGGCAATACAAATAATGAATTAGAGTCCAGTAAAATCTATCCAGAAGTTCAGGCTTTGCTTCACTGTGAATATAGTGGCAAAGTCAAGTTTAACTAAAATAAAGGTGTGAAAGAAAACACATAAAATCAGAAAAAAAATGCCCTAAAAGTACCTGCAAATTGTACCAAAATTGTGGTGATGCTAGAAGGAGCCAGACAACTCCTAAATATGCTGTGTTTGCCATGCAAGAAACAGAAATGCAGAGTTACCACCACTTTGCAAATAACAAATAAGGGAGAAACAGGGCGACCCAATGCAAGAGGGGCATTCCAGCATAAGGTATGAGCCACCAAAAGGACTTCAACTTACTCATTTCTCCCTACACACTTATTACATCACTTATTTATATCACCAGTGTTCCGAGGTTATGAAAAGTGGACCCTGTCACGTGGCTTACATTCAGTTGCCATTTTAGATTCAGCTCCTTTAGTTGACATCTCTTTTCCATAGTAACCTTTGCCACACTTAGTGAGTGAATGTGCTGTATGTGCATTTCTAATAGGCATTGACCCCCTGTACTCTGTACAGCTAGTTGGGGGGATCACACATTTTAGAAAATAATGTCACTTGTTTGCTTTCTTAGTGTGCTTGTTAGGAGACAACTCATTTTAGCTAGACAATATGAATGAGCTGCTCTATGTCTCTTTCACAGTGTGACAAGAGTACTCCTTTATTATATAAACAGCTCCCGTGCTATTATTCAGTGGGAGGAGCACTTCTACGCTGGGACTTTCACAGAATCTCTATGAGCTGTGACTGAGATGTAGCCCTGCTAACTCTTACCTCCATCCTGTCAAGGAGGATAACCTATAATGGCTTTCAGACAACTAATACCAAGGTATGGAGTTTAGACAATCCTAACTGATCTGGCAGAGGGTACTCCCGCTATGCTTTCTTTAGTATAGTATTAGACACAGATCGGAGTATGCAAATGTTGGCATTCTCATGGCTGAACTGTTTATATTACTCACCATTCTAAATATGCTGATTACCATAGTATGTATCATCTTTCTAATAATCACAGCACATGAGAATATGATCATTTCAATAAATGTTTTGAAAATGTTTTTTGTATCTTTCTTGTGTTTACCTTGAGTGTACAAGAGTGTTTAACAAAAGTGTTAAACCTGTTTCCATGGATTCCTTGGGGATAGAGTGTCAAATTCGAGGTTGCCAACAACACCTCTACCCTAAACCGTTTAGGGTTTGGATGTGGGACTGTGAGCAAGCTGAGATACACGACTTACTGGTGGTTTATATGGAATAAGTCGCTATATTGGAAAGTTCATGTTGGTCTAATACACAGCCTTGCTATATTTGTAAGAACCATACAACAACCCATGTTGCTGAACAAAAAACAGTAAATTAAATACATATATACACTTCTGTCAAACGCATACTGTTTGAATAGTTGAAAACTTTATTGGTCAAGGAGGTCCTGTCTTCAAATCAATTGTTCTTGATGGATGGAACATTGACCAGGAAGGCATTATGAGTCTTACAAATCTCACAACCACAAACACATTCTAACAATGACCACGTTTAATCAAACTGAAGTATAACATATTGTTGTATAGATTAAAATATCAGGCTAACGTAAATTATAAATAAACATTTAGGTATATTTTTCTTCAGTTTGTAGTGTTATAAAATGTTAATAAAGTATTAGAAACAAATAATATACAAAATCAAACTAGACTAGTGAAATAACTCGAACGGAAGTCTGGTTTCTATCTGGCAGATAACATTTCCAGAATTTTGGGATCAAATATTTTTAGCTAGAGGCTAATCCATCCATTGTTTGATGTTTCTGTTCAGAGGCATATTCCTCTGCCAAAATGGAGCACACTGAACATCCAGATGTCGACACTCCACGTCCCATCTAGTAGTTATGAGGATGTCAAGACGGCAGGCATGTTTTCTTTTTGCCGGGCTTGCTTCTGTTTGCTGTGATGACCATATATTGGGCTGGTGCAGTTAGGTGTTGACAGACTACTTTAAGGAGGAAAACACTTGTTTCTATTGTTGTGTTCAACTCCTAGCTACTTTAGTTTGGGGAGGATGCCGCTAGCTGAGTACAGACGAGAAGCCTAACAAAGCTTCCCCTTTTCCTGCCTCCTCCCCATGTCCTATGGGGCACAGCTGACCCCTCAGCAAGGGAATGGCATTTCTCTTCGCAGTCTTAGTGAGTCAATTCACTTACTATTGAGTTCCTGTGGGTATCGTCCTATCTGGTACTATTGGGATCTGGTATTTTGAGGTCCCGAAGAAAGGCGACGACCTATCCAGGCACAAGCAGGCTGAAACATGCCTATCAACCATAATGATAGATGTGAAGGATATATGACTTATTCCAAAACATATCTCACTGTTTTTTAAGCTTACCCCTATCCCAGTTTTAATATGCAGCACCTTTCAGGGATATGAAGTAATTTTATTTCACTGCACCTTTCACAGATCCCACCATGTCCCTACACCAACAGACTCTCCGTCCTGGCGGAGAGAAGACCCGATGATGAAGCTACCGGCTACTAGTACACCAGTGGAGACAACATATCTCTGAAGAAAACTAGCTGATGAGGGTCTCACTATAATTTTCTGTGAGACTCCAGTTTTAAGAATGGTGTCGTTCACTCCTGTTGAATGTTTTTGTTATTAAAACAGGAAGCTGAGAGAAACCCCTTTTTGACTTCTCACTAACCTTGTTGATACGTTTGTGTACTTTAAGATGAAGTCTAATCCCATTTGCCCTCCGGATCCCTTTCTTTCTCATTTTGGGTTTCAGCCCATTCCAGCTCTGTGGTTTCTTCTCTGTGCACCAGGTAAAGTGGGGTTTTTGTCTCTCTCTTATCCTTAATGTTCACACTGGAATTATGATAGCACTCCATATTGAAAGCAAAGAGATATAAACAAGTATTGACAGTGTCAGCAGGTCCAGTTTATAACTGAAAGTGCCTCGTCAGTCAGTGCTGAGTTTAGTTTCTCAATATGTCTTAATTACTGCACTCTGATACTCATCCTTGCACACATGGAGTATTTCCGCCTCATTTGGGCATTCACCGATTTACCAAGCCACACCAAGATACACACAAAACTAAACAAGCCTATACAAGATAATTTAGAACAAAAGCTAAACAGTATGCTTTCAATAACAAAATCAAAAATCGCAGCAGGTCCTGCCATGTATTGTACAAACTGCATTGTTTTTTTAAAGTTATAACATGAGCACCATGTTTAGGAGAAACGTGTTGGCCATCTTAGAGTGATACACAATGATAGTCTATTGGCAGTACTATTCCAAGATAACTGCCTAGTTTATAAGCAGTGACTGCACAGGATGCAGCACACTGCAGATAAAAAGAACCACAATCTCTAAAACAATAACAAAATAATAAACGAGAAGGAAATAAATGAACAGGGCGTATAAAAAGACAAAACGGAAAACTGAAGTAATAGTTCAGCGGTTGTGAACAATGATCCCTCTAATTCTTCTTTTCTGTGTGCAGCAATGAAAGGTCTCTGTGCCTCGTTACCAAGGCTCTGTGCACCAATGATAACCTATGGCAAAAGGGCCAGTGTGTCATTTGAGGCCCAGTGCGAGGCAAACATGTACATTTTGCAATGAGCTTCTATGAAGATACGCCACGTTTTAAGTAAACACCCACAAAGAAAATAAAAACAAGACTGCCACAAAGCATCCTCTTTTTAAATGAACACAAGTGAAGTCCGTCTCTTGCTGCGTTCTGGCATGCGCGCTCCTGGAAAGATTTTTGGTGGCTGGAGAAAAGTAGATTGTGCCCGGTACAATCACTCAGCCTCTAGGGAACATAGGCAAATACACTTAAGTGCACTTGTTTTCTGGCAAAGTTGCACACATGATCAAGCACAATGCACTAACTGTAAGGACATTAGAGCTAATGGTTGAAGTGGGATGAACCATTGCCCCTTGTTGTCATAGATGAAAGCAGTTACAATGATACTCAAACAGACCAGCGGCACAATAGGGCTGATCTGAAGCCCCTATATGCATGTGTATGGTGTGTATTTATATGTATGTTTCTTTTTTTATTGATTTGCTTTTATTGACAGATTCTAGCAGAAAACTAAACCTTCAGTTCCTTCTAAAAGGTTTTAGCTAAGATTATCACAGTGCAAATGTTCTACCACCAGGTTTTTTAAAAGGGGGAAATCAACACCAAAACATTTGCAATCTAAGGTAATTATTGAGTTTATATTTAACACAATACTGGCCCTTTAACGAGATATGATAATAATCCAACGTGAAGGCCTTATTGAGTTTTATATATTTTTTTCATACCAAAACAGTCAGGTCCACTGCCTTTGTCTTATTTTTTCATATCAAGTCTATATTCTTCAAAATATGTGTCTTACTAATACCAAATATGACCTGCTATAGGCTTGATTTTCCACAAGGCAACCATCAGACCTAAGCCCTTCACTAATAAATATGTACAAAATTACAGTAGGTAAGATAATATACAACCCCTATCACTGGACCAAACATAGACTATCATAGTGAAAATCTTCTACACACCTCAGTTTGTGAAAGAGGTAACCACAACTAGCACCTTTAAATACTTTGGTGCTCTGTGACCTTCCACATAGAAAAATAACTGTCTATGGTCTTTAAGACAATATAATATAAATACACCCATCAAGGCCTATTGGCTTTAACAAATGCTTTCAATAATAAAGAGGCCAGACCTACCGTCTTTGTTATACTTTTTCCTAACAAAGAGATCACACTCATGGCATTGGATATAACTTTTCACAGTGAAAGAAAAAGGTCTGCAGCCTATATTTCTGACTTGTCATCAAAACAAATCAGGCCTAAGCCTTTCCACAAGGCAGATAGCAAGCGTAGTGTCATAAAATTACATGTATGTAAAATTATAATTTACAGAACATAATACAACTCCTACTAAGGGATTATCACAATGCAAGTCTTCTACCCCAGAGTTTTTCAGTGGTTTCAGTGGAGGTAACAACACAAAAACACTTGCTACATTATTCTGTGAGGTTCCACATAAAACCAAAATACAACCTCTTCTAAGAGTTGGCTAACAAGGACTATCACAGTGCAAATCTTCTAATCCCCTGATTCATCAGTGAGGGTAAAACACACAAAAACCCTTGCCTGCTATGTTAATCTGTAGAGATTATATGTAAAAAACATACCTGCTACCAGTGCTAGCGCTTCTAACCTTAATAAGTAAACTTACAAGGGGACACAAATAGGTCGATTGACCTTTTGACTCGCAATTAAGATGTTCCCACCATAGATCCAGGACAGGTAGATCAATAATAAATCGACAATATTTATACTCAACAATAATCAGTGACATTAATAATCAACAGAAATCAGAAATTGTCACACATCATGACCTTTCAGCCATGAATAACTACACCCTTTAGTAAAAGTTAGAATATTTATTTCACTAGATTAAAAAAATTAGATTAATCTCAAAATCAAATGATACACATACAGAAACAACACTGGCTGTCCAAATCTGCAGAAGAAACGTAATCTATATAAAGCTTGAACTATTACACATTCTAAGGTTACGGTGCAAATTAATAACAAGAACAATTGCGCAAACGATATCACATACATTTAGATTCAGCAGAGAAATTCATCAAACATTATTCCCCATTGGCAGATTTTCATTAGTGAGAATCCTTATCTAACATCAGATTAGCATCAGCATGTTGTGCTTCATGCAAATCAGTTTAGTAACCAAATTTGGAAAACATCTAACTATGGCTCATTCAAAATAGTGCGGTTGTTACCTAGAAAGAAAAAACAAACAGGCATAACAACACATTGGTACAATAATACCTCTCCTCAACTGGATCATTAAGCTAATATATTCTTCGTCATTAGGACATCAGTTTAGTCAGCAAGGCATCAGGATTCAGCATCAAAGTTCAGAAAACGCAAAGTCTTAAAGCAACTCGAAAGAATAGAGTTAAACCCTCAAGAAGAATAGAGGGAATGGCATAAGGCAAAAGCGCAATGCCAATTTCTCCTCCCTGTAGTCCGGCTAAGTTAGATTTCCTAAAACTACTTCCCAAATCCCTATTGGTCAAGGAATCGCATGTTCACACTTTGTCCAATAAAACTAAAACTTCAAATCTATAAATTCTACCCCTACTCCGTTCACATGTCACTGATTGGTTTCTCCTGCAATGTCATCATCATTGGTTTCTCCTGCAATGTCATCATCATCCCGCTCATCAGGCAACAATACTGTTGCAGCTTCCACTCCAGTTAGTGTCTCCATTGTTCTTCTCCTGAGAAAGTCAGTCTCACACACATTTCACTCATTTTGTTACATTTAGCAAGAACAGCATCTTCTAGCAGTTGGTTCTCATGAGAAAAGATTCTCAGCTACATGCACATTTACACAATACAGTGAAAATCACAGTTTGACTCTCTAGGGTAGCCATTTTATTATACGCTGAGCAATACAGCTTGACATAAGGCCTGGCATCTAAGCCAAGACCTACGCTAAGTTAAGGCCTACAATTAATAAAGCTAATACGTAATACATAACCCTTTATATGACACATTACATCATTAGTCAAACATATACTCAACATTTCATAGTAATAGACTATTAATAAGTACAGTCCGTGAGCACATTTTCAAATGTGTGCATTATTTTTCTATCGTTATTACATGTTCTATGCAAATCCATTACTCAGAATACATGAACACTCATTAATAATTTCAAATACCTGAGGTAGCACGAGGGTTAACACAAAGTAAGAACTATCAACCCAGAAAGGCCTATTGATTTATTGACGCCATACCTGTGACATCGGAAATAATTTTCCAAGTGAATCAATAAGGTACCGTATTTATCGGCGTATAACACGCACCGGCGTATAACACGCACTTCATTTTAAGAGGACATTTCAGGAAAAAAAAACTTAACATTATATCGGCGTATAACACGCACACATCATTTGCCCCCTATTTTCAGGGAGAAAAAGTGGGTGTTATACGCCGATAAATACGGTATATAGACTGTATCATTTGTTCCCCGCTCTGGCCATCTGTTTTGAACATATGATTTCCTACAAGGCAAAAATCAGGCATACAAATTGAAAATCTGTACAAAGTTGGTCTGTGAGTCAGCAAACCAAAATATTACCCTTGTAAGAGGACCAAACAAATATTATCACAGTGAAAATCATCTACCCCAGGGTTTTTCACAGTGGATACTCAACCCCAAAACACTTGTCCGCCACTGTTATTGTGAGCTTTCATCTAACACAATACTGCTATACAGGCTCTAACACAGGGTAATAACAATACAACCATAAATGCTTATGCTTTTCACAATAACTATGCCAGCTTTAATGCCTTTGTGGGCATGTTAAATAATAAATTTAGTTTATTTTTTAAGGGCAGGGTGGGGGGGTAGGGAAGTTTAATTTTTGAGGGCTATCAGGGTAATTTATTTTTTAGGGGCGGGGTAGTTTATTTTTTAGGGGTGGTGGAAGGCTTAAGGAAGAGCAGGAGGAGGGAGGAGAGAAGGAAGGATCGGGAGAAGATGTGATGAGGTCAAAACTAAAAACTACCTGCAGGGTTTGCGGGTAGTTTTTAGGGATGGGGTGGATTTAGGGTGGGTGGGGGGGTCAGGGTAGTTTATTTGTTAGGGGTGGTGGGGGTTGGGAAAGTTTATTTTTTAGGGCTTAGGGTGAGTGAGGGGGCAGGGTAGTTTTTATTTTACGTGGGGGCCGGGGTAGTTTATTTTTTAGGGCTGGGGAAGGTTTAAGGAAAGGCGGGAGGAGGGCAGAAAAGAGGAAGGATTGGGAGAGAACGCAGTGAGGTAAGTGGGGCTCCGGCATGGTTTAAGGGGGTTAGGTCCTAGCAGTGGGGGTGGATTTAAGGCTTAGGGTGGAAGGGAGGGTTTGGATAGTTTATTTTTTAGGGACAGGTGGGGGCAGGGTAGTTTATTTTTTAGGGACAGGGTGGGGGGGCAAGGTTGTTTATTTTTTAGGGGTGGGTGAAGGTTTATGGAAAGGCGGGAGGAGGGAGGAGAGGAGGAAGAATCAGGAGAGGACATAGTAGGTTAGTGGGGCTGGGGCATGGTTGGGGGGCTTAGTTTTCAGTGGTCGGTGGGATTAGGACTTATGGTGGGTGGGTGGTCGGGGTAGTTTATTTATTAGGGGCAGGGGAGGGGGGCCTGGGTAGTTTACATTTTTAGGGCTTAGGATGGGTGGGGGCCGGTGTAGTTTACTTTCTAGGGTGGGGGAAGGTTTTAGGTTCAGGGCAAGTGGGGTGTGTCGGGTAGTTTATTTTTTAGGGGCAGGGGTGGGGGGGGCGAGGTCTTTTTTTTTAGGATGTGTGGGGTGTCGGGGTAGTTTAGTTATGAAAGGTGGGGGAAGGGTTTAGGGCTCAGTGCGGGTGAGGGTGTTGGAGGGCTCAGGAAGGGTGGGGGGTCGGGTAGTGTTGTTATGAGAGGTGGGGGAAGGTCTTAGAGCTCAAGGCAGGGAGGTGTCAGGGTAGTTTAGTTTTTAGGGGTGGGGAGGTAAGGTTAGATTTTTTTATGTAAACAAGGGCCAGGTTTTTTGGGAGATGGGGTTTAGGGTGGGGGTACTTTTGGGCCTCAGGGCGGGTGGGGGAGTTGGGTTTGTTTTTTAGGTTAAGAAGGGGGTTATATGACACAACCATGCATGCCGTTTCCACATATGCCATTGAAATTCGTTGTAAAGGCATGTGTGGTAGAGGCATGCGTGGAAACGATGCCATCGTAGTTCTGACCACGTTGTTAAGGCATGTGTGGTTGTGTCACACAACCCTGTGCTGAAGGTCACTAACATACAGGTGGCACCAATGTCCCTATCTCAGTAGTGCTTCCCAATGCTTTTTTTCTGTTGATCACAAAAGGTCTGGTTATAGCTGATCTTTCAAGCTGGACCTAAAAAAAAGAATGTGGTTTCCTAATGAATCTAAAGTAATTACAATTGTGCACACAAGCTTGTGCACAATACAATTGTTTTGAAGGTAATGAATATTTATCAATATTTTGGAACATGAAAACCCTACAGACACTGAAGTCTGTGTGAAGGTTGTAAGTCAAGCAAATAAAGAAAAGAAAATTGTTGCACACACATTTTTCACCAACTAAAAATAAGCATAGATAAATATCAATAAATTGACAACATAATAAACAAGGATATTGGACATGCACAGTGCTCCACTGTTTTTTGTCTAGGTGGGCACTTTTCAAAGACTGTTTACATACATACACACATACTTAGGGGGATAAATACAGATGAAAATAGACAAATACCAGAAAACTGGGATCCATAGTTAGAATGTAGAGTTCAGGCTTATCCTTAGAAGGAACAGTCATGCTATTTGTGAGTGAGGGTGAGGTAGGCATTTTCTAGCCAGGCAAAGTCCAGCCTGCTCAATGCCAGGCACATGTCATTTTCATGAAGCATCCATGACGACGCGGATCCAAATACATTCTTCTGGTAGATTATGATGTGCAATGCCCATTCTCTTCAGAACATCTAGTTAACTATGTGCTTCCGTATCTTACAATAATTGAAATATAGTGTTTGGTAGGTATTAAAAATAACTACAAAACTCAAGCCAAAATGATAACAACAGTTAACTTTAGTTTGTTTAGCTAGGTATTGTGCTCCTTCTGTCTGAGGAGTCAGAATGAATGTGGCCTTGTCCAACATGATGGAAGTGATGCAGACACTGCAGTGTTGAATGAGCTAACTAAACAAGGAAGGTAAGGAACATACCTTAGCGACAATCTGGACATCTGACTGGTGAGTGAGATAACCTGGGTTTGGCTCAGGGAAAAGGGACCCTGACAGAAAGATGCCAGTTGCAAGTGCCATTCTCATGGTTCAACTGCGGGCTGTCTGAACTGCAATGCTCACTTATCATCTCATCCACCTTGTGTGGGGAACTGGCACCCTGTTGCAGTACCCCCTTTTTGCCTGGTTTCTGGATGCAACATGGACTGGAGTGCACTGGGACTCTGCTAACCAGGTCCCCAGTGCCAGTGTTCTTTCCCTAAAATTGCAAAGGTGTTGATACAACTGGCAACATCTTCAGCAGCCACTATAGGACCCTAGTAAATGGTCCTTGGGAACCCAGGGCATGGGGCACTAAGGGTAGGCACCTGAGGGCAGCAGCACAGATTGTGCCACTCTCATGAGCCATGCATTCTGATGCACTCAGCACTGCAATTGCAGTGTCCTGGTGCAATCCTAAAATGCAAACTCGACACAGCACACATCCTGTTTGCCCTGTTTCACTACACACTGCGTGCAATATAGGTACGTCACCCCTCTGGCAGGCCTTCCAACCGTAAGGCAGGTTGCACTATACTGTACGTGTAGGTATAGATGCATAAGCAATATGGGCCAGATGTAGCAAACTTTTGCGAGTCGCAAATGGCCCGAATCGCAATTTGCGAACCCGCAAAATCGGAAACGGGATGCAAAAATCCCATTTCCGACTCGCAAAATGTGACGCGAGCCATTACCAACTCGCAAAAATAGCGACCCCATTTTGCGACCCGCAAATAGGAAGTCGCAATTTGTGAGTCACAAACCAAATGCAATAGCCACTCGCAAATTGCGACTAGTCGCAAAAAGCCCATTTTGCACTTCCAATTTACCACTAACTCAGAGCAGGTGGTAACCAGAATCAAAGTATAAAAGGAGACCCAGAAGGCACCTGGGTTACTCAAGATGGCGGAGATATATGTGATAGCAATGAGGAGGAGAGCCCACGCTGCACAGCAGATGAGGAGGAGGAGCCAGAGACAGGAGAAGATATACAGAACCAGACAGACACTATTCAAACAAACTGAGGAGGAGATTTATGATAAATACAGACTTGGCAGTGCAGCAATACTAGATTTAATAGATTTACTCAATCCGCAGCTTCAAGGCCAGACTGTGCGCGGCTGCGCCATCCCTACACATGTGCAAGTGCTATGCTCACTGCACCTCTTGGCCTCGGGTAGCTATCAGGGGGTCATTGCAGTGGCAGGTGGGGTATCACAAAGTGCACTCTCACGGTTCTTCAGAGGATTCCTAGATGCCTTACTCACACACATGTCCAGATACATATACCTACCCAGGAATGAGGCAGAAATCAACAGCACCAAGTTGGAATTCTACAGGATTGCCAACTTCCCCCATGTCATAGGGTGTGTAGACGGGACACATATACAAATATGCCCTCCTGCAAATCTGGAATATCTGTTCCGCAACAGGAAGTGTACCCACTCACTGAACATCCAGGTGGTATGTGACACACATTATGTTATCACTTACATGGTTGCCAAATTTCCAGGGAGCACACATGACTCCTACATTTTCAGGCACAGTGGGATACACCAACGCCTAGAACGTGGGGAGTTTGGAGACGGATACCTCCTAGGTATAGCTGAATACACCTTGAAGACATACACACAGGTCAATGTGGAACCCATCTATGCCCAGCTAACATTGTACATTTTGTGCCAAACAGGTGACAGTGCATATGCACTACGACCATGGATACTTACCCCGTACTTAACACCCAGCAATGAGACAGAGAGGCGATACAACAGTGCACATAGGAGGACCCGAAATATCATAGAGAGGACCTTTGGACTGCTGAAGGCAAGATTCAGATGCCTCCACAGAAGTGGAGGTGCCCTCCAGTATACCCCAATAACAGCTTTCAAGATCGTTGGCGCATGCGCTATCCTGCAGAACATTGCCACCAGACGTGGGCTACCTCTCACCCCAGAAGACCCAGATTCGGAGGATGACAAGCAAGAGCTACCACATCGCCATCATGGGGATACAAGCATTGCAAATCAAGGCAGACTGAGACGGGACCACATTGCAAACCAATACTTTGGAAGGTACGTGCTAACTGTCACCACACTCACTAATGTCACACACAAAGGTGTGAAGTGGAACAAACAAGGAATTTAATAATGTGCACCAAAACAACTATATACATAAACTACAGTTCAGGGGCTGTAAAAGTCCACCTGGCATGAGGACACATTAACCTCATGTGCCTCTACTCCAGGACAGTGCAGAGCTCACACCCTACGCCGGCCTCGCCCAGCATGGCTGGTTCCTGGTGTGTCAGCAGTGCCCTGCCTTGCGCTACCACTGCGCAACACCCTGGTGTCACTGGCTGAGACACTGCTAACGGTGGAGCCCTCCTCGCTGTCCTGCGGCATGTCTGCCGCGCCCCTAGCCACCTGTCGTGCCTCCATGAGATCTACGGCGTGGCTGAGACGTCCCAGTCCACGTGTCACATCACTGGCAAAGTGGCCCATGTCTACCTGGAGGCTGACCGTGCGCCGTGACGTTCACTGTAGTGTTCACTGCCAGCCTGACGATGGAGGCAGACATGCGGTCCAGCCAGTGCATTATCTGCCTGTCACGGCACCTTGCACCCTCTCTCTCAGTGATGAGTTCTGCCACCAGATGTCTCATTGAGAGTGCAAGGTCGCCAACATGGGTATTGAGTTGTTGCAGCTCTGTGTGTACCAGTTGCAGCCCACTGTTCTGGTTCTGTTCCATGCGCCGCATGGCCCCTGATATTTTCCTTATCTCCTGTGTCTGCAGGCGCTGACCACGTAGGAGTGCAGCCTCGGCGGCCGACATGGAGGCATCCCCTGACTCAGCATGCGGCACTGAAGGGACATTTAGACGTCGCCTGCGACGCAGTGGAGGCTCCGGGTCCTCTACACCGGCACTGTGGCTGGGACCAGGTGCTGGCTCACTCACCAGTATGGCAACTGGTGCATCATAAGGGGACTGTGTTTGGGTGGTGCAGGTCCCTGTGGTGGCTGGTCCTGAGTCCTGTGCAGGCTGGTGGCTGACCTGTGGCCCCTGGACGCTTTGGCTGGAGGTGGTGTCGTGTGGGAGATCTGTGGGACATAGGGAACACACTGTCAGTATCTACCATCTGTTATCAACTTCCTAATAAACTGTTGCCTATCAACTGCCTACTTGACTACATTGCCCATAATGCACCATGCAGGTGGTTGCTACTCTGAAATGGAGCTATTTTGGTTGTGCATGCTGCTGTGTACAAGGTGGGTGGGGGTATGGCATATGTGGGTGTACATGCATGTCTCATGGTTCTCACCGGTTGATGGTCCTGGCTCTGAAGTGTCCAGCTCTCCCATCCCACACACTGCCTCTGGCTCCAAGGTCTCCTCCACTCTTTCCTCCAGGGGTGTGGGTGGTGGTTGTAGGAAGTTGGCTCTGTATGCACTATTTCAAAGTAAGGAATAGTATGCACAGAGTCCAAGGGTTCCCCTTAGAGATAAGATAGTGGCAAAAAGAGATAATACTAATGCTCAATTTTGTGGTAGTGTGGTCAAGCAGTAGGCTTATCAAAGAAGTAGTGTTAAGCATTTGTTGTACACACATAGGCAATAAATGAGGAACACACACTCAGAGACAATTCCAGGCCAATAGGTTTTTGTATAGAAAAATATATTTTCTTAGTTTATTTTAAGAACCACAGGTTCAAGATTTACATGTAATATTTCAAATGAAAGGTATTGCAGGTAGGTACTTTAGGAACTTTGAATTAGCAAAATAGCATATACAGTTTTCACATAAATCACATATAGCTATTTTAAAACTAGACACTGCAATTTTCAACAGTTCCTGGGGGGAGTAAGAGTTTGTTAGTTTTTGCAGGTAAGTAAACCACCTACGGGGTTCAAGTTTGGGTCCAAAGTAGCCCACCGTTGGGGTTCAGAGCAACCCCAAAGTTACCACACCAGCAGCTCAGGGATGGTCAGGTGCAGAGGTCAAAGTGGTGCCCAAAACGCATAGGCTTCAATGGAGAAGGGGGTGCCCCGGTTCCAGTCTGCCAGCAGGTAAGTACCCGCGTCTTCGGAGGGAAGACCAGGGGGGTTTTGTAGGGCACCGGGGGGGACACAAGTCCACACAGAGAGTACACCCTCAGGGGCACAGGGGCGGCCGGGTGCAGTGTGCAAACAAGCGTCGGGTTTGTAATAGAAAGCAATGGGAGACCAAGGGGTCTCTTCAGCGATGCAGGCAGGCAAGGGGGGGGCTCCTCTGGGTAGCCACCACCTGGGCAAGGGAGAGGGCCTCCTGGGCGTCACTCCTGCACTGGAGTTCAGATCCTTCAGGTCCTGGGGCTGCGGGTGCAGTGTCCCTACCAGGCGTCAGGTTCTTAGAAGCAGGCAGCCGCGGTCAGGGGGAGCCTCGGGATTCCCTCTGCTGGCGTCGCTGTGGGGGCTCAGGTGGGGCAACTCTGGCTACTCACGGTCTCACAGTCGCCGGGGAGTCCTCCCTGAAGTGATTGTTCTCCACAAGTCGAACCAGGGGCGTCGGGTGCAGAGTGCCAAGTCTCACGCTTCGGGCGGGAAACGCAAGTTGTTTCAAAGTTGCTTCTTTGTTGAAAAGTTGCAGTCTTTGGTGAACAGAGCCGCTGTCCTCTGGAGTTCTTGGTCCTTCTAGATGCAGGGCAGTCCTCTGAGGCTTCAGAGGTCGCTGGTCCCTGTGGAAAGCGTCGCTGGAGCAGTGCCTTTAGAAGTGGGGAGACAGGCCGGTAGAGCTGGGGCCAAAGCAGTTGGTGTCTCCGTCTTCTCTGCAGGGTTTTTCAGCTCAGCAGTCCTCTTCTTCTTAGGTTGCAGGAATCTGAGTTCCTAGGTTCTGGGGAGCCCTTAAATACAAAATTTAAGGGCGTGTTTAGATCTGGGGGGGGTTAGTAGCCAATGGCTACTAGCCCTGAGGGTGGGTACACCCTCTTTGTGCCTCCTCCCTGAGGGGAGGGGGGCACATCCCTAATTCTATTGGGGGAATCCTCCATCTGCAAGATGGAGGATTTCTAAAAGCTAGAGTCACCTCAGCTCAGGACACCTTAGGGGCTTCCTGACTGGCAAGTGACTCCTCCTTGTTTTTCTCATTATCTCCTCCGGCCTTGCCGCCAAAAGTGGGGCCGTGGCCGGAGGGGGCGGGCAACTCCACTAGCTGGAGTGCCCTGGGGTGCTGTAACAAAGGGGGTGAGCCTTTTAGGCTCACCGCCAGGTGTTACAGTTCCTGCAGGGGGAGGTGATAAGCATCTCCACCCAGTACAGGCTTTGTTACTAGCCACAGAGTGACAAAGGCACTCTTCCTATGTGGCCAGCAACATGTCTGGTGTGTGGCAGGCTGCTAAAACTAGTCAGCCTACACGGATAGTCGGTTAAGGTTTCAGGGGGCACCTCTAAGGTGCCCTCTGGGGTGTATGTTACAATAAAATGTATACTGGCATCAGTGTGCATTTATTGTGCTGAGAAGTTTGATACCAAACTTCACAGTTTTCAGTGTAGCCATTAAGGTGCTGTGGAGTTCGTGCATGACAGACTCCCAGACCATATACTCTTATGGCTACCCTGCACTTACAATGTCTAAGGTTTTGCTTAGACACTGTAGGGGCATAGTGCTCATGCACTTATGCTCTCACCTATGGGATAGTGCACCCTGCCTTAGGGCTGTAAGGCCTGCTAGAGGGGTGACTTATCTATACTACATAGGCAGTGTGAGGTTGGCATCGCACCCTGAGGGGAGTGCCATGTCGACTTTGTTGTTTTCTCCCCACTAGCACACACAAGCTGGCAAGCAGTGTGTCTGTGCTGAGTGAGGGGTCCCCAGGGTGGCATAAGACATGCTGCAGCCCTTAGAGACATTCCCTGGCATCAGGGCCCTTGGTACCAGGGGTACCAGTTACAAGGGACTTATCTGGATGCCAGGGTGTGCCAATTGTGGGAACAAAAGTACAGGTTAGGGAAAGAACACTGGTGCTGGGGCCTGGTTAGCAGGCCTCAGCACACTTTCAAATCAAAACTTAGCATCAGCAAAGGCAAAAAGTCAGGGGGTAACCATGCCAAGGAGGCATTTCCTTACACAACCCCCCCCCCCCCAAACGAAAGAGGTTGAGACTAACCTTTCCCAAGAGAGTCTTCATTTTCTAAGTGGAAGAACCTGGAAAGGTCATCTGCATTGGCATGGGCAGTCCCAGGTCTGTGTTCCACTATAAAGTCCATTCCCTGTAGGGAGATGGACCATCTCAACAGTTTTGGATTTTCACCTTTCATTTACATCAGCCATTTGAGAGGTCTGTGATCAGTCTGAACTACAAAGTGAGTACCAAAGAGGTATGGTCTCAGCTTCTTCAGGGACCAAACCACAGCAAAGGCCTTCCTCTCAAGGGCACTCCAACGCTGCTCCCTGGGGAGTAACCTCCTGCTAATGAAAGCAACAGGCTGGTCAAGGCCATCATCATTTGTTTGGGACAAAACTGCCCCTATCCCATGTTCAGAGGCATCTGTCTGCACAATGAACTGCTTGGAGTAATCTGGAGCTTTAAGAACTGGTGCTGTGCACATTGCTTGTTTCAGGGTGTCAAAGGCCTGTTGGCATTCTACAGTCCAGTTGACTTTCTTGGGCATTTTCTTGGAGGTAAGTTCTGTGAGGGCTGTCACTATGGATCCATATCCCTTCACAAACCTCCTGTAATACCCAGTCAAGCCAAGGAATGCCCTGACTTCAGTATGGGTTTTTGGAGCTGCCCAGTCCAGAATAGTCTGGATCTTTGGCTGGAGTGGCTGAACTTGGCCTCCACCTACAAGGTGACCCAAGTAAACCACAGTTCCCTGCCCTATCTGGCATTTGGATGCCTTGATAGAGAGGCCTGCTGATTGCAGAGCCTTCAAAACCTTCTTCAGGTGGACCAGGTGATCCTGCCAGCTGGAGCTAAAGACAGCAATACCGTCAAGATAAGCTGCACTAACAGACTCCAAGCCAGCAAGGACTTGATTCACCAACCTTTGGAAGGTGGCAGGGGCATTCTTTAAACCAAAGGGCATAACAGTAAACTGATAATGCCCATCAGATGTGGAGAATGCTGTCTTTTCTTTTGCTCCTGGTGCTATTTTGATTTGCCAGTACCCTGCTGTCAAGTCAAAGGTACTTAAGAATTTGGCAGCACCCAATTTGTCAATCAGTTCATCAGCCCTTGGAATGGGATGGGCATCTGTCTTGGTGACATAATTAAGTCCTCTGTAGTCCACACAAAACCTCATCTCTCTCTTTCCATCTTTGGTGTGAGGTTTGGGGACTAAGACCACTGGGCTAGCCCAGGGGCTGTCAGAGTGCTCAATGACTCCCAATTCCAGCATCTTGTGGACTTCCACTTTGATGCTTTCCTTAACTTGATCAGACTGTCTGAATATTTTGTTTTTGACAGCCATGCTGTCTCCTGTGTCCACATCATGGGTACTCAGGTGTGTCTGACCCGGGGTTAGGGAAAAGAGCTCAGCAAACTGTTGCAGGACCTTCCTACAGTCAGATTGCTGTTGGCCAGAGAGGATGCCTGAGTAGATCACTCCATCTACTGAGCCATCTTTAGGGTCTGTGGAGAGGAGGTCAGGGAGTGGTTCACTCTCAGCTTCCTGGTCCTCATCTGTTACCATCAACAGATTCATATCAGCCCTGTCATGGAAGAGTTTAAGGCGGTTCACATGGATCACCCTCTTGGGGGTCCTGCTAGTGCCTAGGTCCACGAGGTAGGTGACCTGACTCTTCTTTTCTATCACTGGGTAAGGGCCACTCCATCTGTCCTGAAGTGCCCTGGGAGCCACAGGCTCCAAAACCCAGACTTTCTGCCCTGGTTGAAATTCAACCATTGCAGCCTTTTGGTCATACCAAAACTTCTGGAGCTGTTGGCTGGCCTCAAGGTTTTTGCTTGCCTTTTCCATGTACTCTGCCATCCTTGAACATAGGCCAAGTACATAGTCCACTATATCTTGCTTAGGCTCATGAAGAGGTCTCTCCCAGCCTTCTTTCACAAGAGCTAGTGGTCCCCTTACAGGGTCGCCAAACAGAAGTTCAAAGGGTGAAAACCCTACTCCCTTCTGAGGCACCTCTCTGTAAGCGAAAAGCAGACATGGCAAGAGGACATCCCATCTCCTTTTGAGTTTTTCAGGGAGCCCCATGGTCATGCCTTTCAATGTCTTGTTGAATCTCTCAACAAGACCATTGGTTTGTGGATGGTATGGTGTGGTGAATTTGTAAGTCACCCCACACTCATTCCACATGTGTTTCAGGTATGCTGACATAAAGTTGGTACCTCTGTCAGACACCACCTCCTTAGGAAAACCCACTCTGGTAAAAATACCAATGAGTGCTTTGGCTACTGCAGGGGCAGTAGTCGACCTAAGGGGAATTGCTTCAGGTTATCTAGTAGCATGATCCACTACTACTAGTATGTATAGGTTCCCTGAGGCTGTGAGAGGTTCAAGTGGACTCACTATGTCCACACCCACTCTTTCATAGGGGACCCCCACCACTGGAAGTGGAATGAGGGGGGCCTTTGGGTGCCCACCTGTCTTACCACTGGCTTGACAGGTGGCACAGGAGACACAAAACTCCTTGACCTTCTGGGACATGTTGGGCCAATAGAAGTGGTTGACTAGTCTCTCCCACGTCTTGGTCTGTCCCAAATGCCCAGCAAGAGGAATATCATGGGCTAAGGTCAGAATGAACTCCCTAAACTCCTGAGGCACTACCACTCTCCTAGTGGCACCAGGTTTGGGATGTCTTGACTCAGTGTAAAGGAGTCCATCTTCCCAATAGACCCTATGTGTTCCTGTTTTCTTTCCATTGGACTCTTCAGCAGCTTGCTGCCTAAGGCCTTCAAGAGAGGGACAGGTTTCTTGCCCCTTACACAACTGCTCCCTTGAGGGTCACCCTGGGCCTAGGAGCTCAACCTGATAAGGTTCTAACTCCAGAGGCTCAGTTCCCTCAGAGGACAGAACTTCTTCCTGAGAAGAGAGGTTCTCTTTTTCTTGTTGTGTTGCAACTGGTTCCCCAGTTGTCTTTCCTTTTCTCTTGGTAGGTTGGGCCCTTTTTCCAGGTTCCAACACCACTTTTTCACCCTGAGCCTTGCACTGTGCCCTTGTCTTGACGCACACCAGTTCAGGGATACCCAGCATGGCTGCAGGGGTTTTCAGTTCTACCTCAGCCCATGCTGAGGACTCCAGGTCATTTCCAAGCAAACAGTCTACAGGGATATTTGAGGAGACCACCACCTGTTTCAGGCCATTGACCCCTCCCCACTCTAAAGTTACCATAGCCATGGGATGTACTTTAGTCTGATTGTCAGCGTTGGTGACTGGATAAGTTTGTCCAGCCAGGTATTGACCAGGGGAAACCAGTTTATCTGTCACCATGGTGACACTGGTACCTGTATCCCTCAGGCCTTCTACACTTGTCCCATTAATTAAGAGTTGCTGCCTGTATTTTTGCATGTTAGGGGGCCAGGCAGCCAGTGTGGCTAAATCCACCCCACCCTCAGAGAGTAATGTAGCTTCAGTGTGACACCTGATTTGCTCTGGGCACACTGTTGATCCCACTTGGAGACTAGCCATTCCAGTGTTAGCTGGAGTAGAGTTTGAGGTGGAACCTTTCTTGGGACAGGCCTTGTCTCCAGTTTGGTGTCCAGGCTGATTACAGCTACGACACCAGGCCTTCTTGGGATCAAAGTTTTTACCCTTGTACCCAAAATTGGATTGTGAAAAGGTTCTGGGCCCACCCTCCTGTGCAGGTTTTTGGGGGCCTGTAGAAGACTCTTTACTATTTTTCCCTTTGGATGTCTCAACACTCTTTCCCTGGGGAGGCTTTGTGACCCCTTTCTTTTGGTCACCCCCTGTGGAAGTCTTGGTCACCCTAGTCTTGACCCAATGGTCCGCCTTCTTTCCGAATTCTTGGGGAGAAATTGGTCCTAGGTCTACCAGATGCTGATGCAGTTTATCATTTGAACAATTACTTAATAGGTGTTATTTCACAAATAAATTGTACAGCCCATCATAATCATTTACACCACTGCCTTGAATCCAACCATCCAGTGTTTTCACTGAGTAGTCAACAAAATAAACCCAGGTCTGGCTCGAGGATTTTTGAGCCCCCCTGAACCTAATTCTATACTCCTCAGTGGAGAATCCAAAGCCCTCAATCAGGGTAGCCTTCATGAGATCATAGGATTCTGCATCTTTTCCAGAGAGTGTGAGGAGTCTATCCCTACACTTTCCAGTGAACATTTCCCAAAGGAGAGCACCCCAGTGAGATCTGTTTACTTTTCTGGTTGCACAAGCCCTCTCAAAAGCTGTGAACCATTTGGTGATGTCATCACCATCTTCATATTTAATTACAATCCCTTTAGGGATTTTCAACATGTCAGGAGAATCTCTGACCCTATTTATGTTGCTGCCACCATGGATGGGACCAAAACCCATCTCTTGTCTTTCCCTTTCTATAGCTAGGAGCTGTCTCTCTAAAGCCAATCTTTTGGCCATCCTGGCTAGCAGGAGGTCATCTTCACTGAGGCTATCCTCAGTGACTCCAGAGGTGCTGGACCCTCCTGTGAGGGAAACAGCATCTCTGACTATCACAGTTGGAGACAGGGCTTGAGGGGCCCTGATCTCCCTAATTAGGATTGGAGGGGGGGAATTCTCCTCCAAATCACTAGCTTCCTCCTCTGGGAGGTCATCCTCAGAGGGGTTGGCTTTGGCAAACTCTGCCAACAGCTCCTGGAGCTGTAGTTTGGTAGGGTTTATGCCAGCTTTTATATTTTTTAATTTGCAGAGAGACCTTAACTCTCTCATCCTAAGATGGAGGTAAGGTGTGAGGTCGAGTTCCATCACACCCTCTTCTGCATTAGACATTATGGTGGTCATTATGACCCTGGCGGTATTACAACCACAGGGCCAAAACGACGGGAGCACCGCCAACAGGCTGGCGGTGCATCCCGGCGTATTATGACCCCGGCGGTAGCGCCTCGGTCGCACCGCCGGGGCCGGCGGTTTACACCGCCACAATGGCCCCGGCGGATGTAATCAGCCAGGGCAGCGCTACTTGCAGCGCTGCCCAGGGGATTACGACTCCCCGACCGCCAGCGTTTTTCTGGCGGTCTGAACCGCCAGGAAAAGGCTGGCGGTACGGGGAGTCGTGGGGCCCCTGGGGGCCCCTGCACTGCCCATGCCACTGGCATGGGCAGTGCAGGGGCCCCCTGATAGGGCCCCATGCTGCTTTTCACTGTCTGCTGTGCAGACAGTGAAAAGCGCGATGGGTGCAACTGCACCCGTCGCACGGCCGCAACACCGCCGGCTCCATTTGGAACCGGCTCCCATGTTGCGGCCCACATCCCCGCTGGGCCGGCGGGCGGAAACTTGGTTTCCGCCCGCCGGCCCAGCGTGGATGTCCAAATGGGCACCGCCGGAGTGCGGCCGCATTGGAGGCCGCACGGCGGTTACAGCTTGCCGGGCGGTGGTAGCCGCCCACCAATGTTGTAATGAGGCCCTATGTTTCTAAAAGTTGGAATAATTTTTAAGAATCTAAAACTATCTCTAGAACTTAATTCAAACCTTTACAAAACTTTTAAACTCTAAAAGAAATGCTAACAGGGACTAACACAAGGCCCTAGCAGGACTTTTAAAAATTTAGAAAAACAGCTCAAATTTCAAAAGTCAGTTTCTAATGACAATTTTTGGAATTTAGTCATGTGATCAGGTATTGGCTGAGTAGTCCAGCAAATGCAAAGTCTTGTACCCCACCGCTGATCCACCAATGTAGGAAGTTGGCTCTGTATGCACTATTTGAAAGTAAGGAATAGTATGCACAGAGTCCAAGGGGTTCCCCTTAGAGGTAAGATACTACTCACTACTACTGGCTACTCACAGTCTCGCAGTCGCCGGGGAATCCTCCCTGAAGTGATTGTTCTCCACAAGTTGAGCCGGGGGCGTCGGGTGCAGAGTGCCAAGTCTCACGCTTCCGGCGGGAAACGCAAGTTGTTTCAAAGTTGCTTCTTTGTTGCAAAGTTGCAGTCTTTGGTGAACAGAGCCGCTGTCCTCTGGAGTTCTTGGTCCTTCTAGATGCAGGGCAGTCCTCTGAGGCTTCAGAGGTCGCTGGTCCCTGTGGAAAGTGTCGCTGGAGCAGTGTCTTTAGAAGTGGGGAGACAGGCCGGTAGAGCTGGGGCCAAAGCAGTTGGTGTCTCTGTCTTCTCTGCAGGGTTTTTCAGCTCAGCAGTCCTCTTCTTCTTAGGTTGCAGGAATCTGAGTTCCTAGGTTCTGGGGAGCCCTTAAATACTAAATTTAAGGACGTGTTTAGGTCTGGGGGGTGAGTAGCCAATGGCTACTAGCCCTGAGGGTGGGTACACCCTCTTTGTGCCTCCTCCCTGAGGGGAGGGGGGCACATCCCTAATCCTATTGGGGGAATTTTCCATCTGCAAAGTTAGAGTCACCTCAGCTCAGGACACCTTAGGGGCTGTCCTGACTGGCCAGTGACTCCTCCTTGTTTTTCTCATTATCTTCTCCGGCCTTGCCGCCAAAAGTGGGGCCGTGGACGGAGGGGGCGGGCAACCCCACTAGCTGTAGTGCCCTGGGGTGCTGTAACAAAGGGGGTGAGCCTTTGAGGCTCACCGCCAGGTGTTACAGTTCCTGCAGGGGGAGGTGATAAGCATCTCCACCCAGTACAGGCTTTGTTACTAGCCACAGAGTGACAAAGGCACTCTCCCCATGTGGCCAGCAACATGTCTTGTGTGTGGCAGGCTGCTAAAACTAGTCAGCCTAAACGGATAGTCGGTTAAGGTTTCAGGGGGCACCTCTAAGGTGCCCCCTGGGGTGTATGTTACAATAAAATGTACACTGGCATCAGTGTGCATTTATTGTGCTGAGAAGTTTGATACCAAACTTCACAGTTTTCAGTGTAGCCATTATGGTGCTGTGGAGTTCGTGCATGACAGACTCCCAGACCATATACTCTTATGTCTACCCTGCACTTACAATGTCTAAGGTTTTGCTTAGACACTGTAGGGGCATAGTGCTCATGCACTTATGCCCTCACCTATGTTATAGTGCACCCTGCCTTAGGGCTGTAAGGCCTGCTAGAGGGGTGACTTATCTATTCTACATAGGCAGTGTGAGTTTGGCATGGCACCCTGAGGGGAGTGCCATGTCGACTTTGTCGTTTTCTCCCCACTAGCACACACAAGCTGGCAAGCAGTGTGTCTGTGCTGAGTGAGGGGTCCCCAGGGTGGCATAAGACATGCTGCAGCCCTTAGAGACCTTCCCTGGCATCAGGGCCCTTGGTACCAGGGGTACCAGTTACAAGGGACTTATCTGGATGCCAGGGTGTGCCAATGGTGGGAACAAAAGTACAGGTTAGGGAAAGAACACTGGTGCTGGGGCCTGGTTAGCAGGCCTCAGCACACTTTCAAATCAAAACTTAGCATCAGCAAAGGCAAAAAGTCAGGGGGTAACCATGCCAAGGAGGCATTTCCTTACAGTGGTATAGTGGATGGTCCCCCTCCAGTGTCCCTCATCACCCGGAGCCGCTCTGCCACCCTCTCCTTGGTCTGGGAGCGCAGGTCATACCACTGTTTCTTCAATTCTTCTATACTCCGGTGGCTCACACCCATGGAGTTCACCTTGTCCTGTATTTCGGTCCAGATTCTTTGCTTTTCCACCTCTGGCACACTGAGGGCTGCCCTCCCAAAAGGTTGTTCATGGTGCTGGCAGCATTCCTCAGTCAGCACCTCCAGCTCTTTTTCTGCAAATTTCAATTTGCGCTTTCTAGGTGTCTCTGCCATGGTAGCTGCTGTTCCTCCTATTTGCAGTTCAGCAATTGAAAATGGGTGTGGTCCTCCCTCCTCCCAGGTGTATTTGTAAACTTCCTGGCTGTGATGTCATCATCAGGAGCCAAGAAGTGTTTTCCAGAGTGTTCTGCTGCACCTGCATTCAATTTGGAGCACAGTCGCAATTTGCGACACCCACTTGCAATTTGCGTGTTTGTTTTAAGCGCGGTCGCAAAAAGCGACCTCGTAAACAGCGGACTCGCAATCTGCGGTGCGACTTCATTTGCGAGTCGCAAATTGAAGTCGCTTTTTCTTTTCGCAACGAAGTCGCAACAACTCGCAATTTCCGACTCGCTAATTTTTTCCTACCTACATCTGGCCCTATGTCCCTACTGTGTCCTTGCCAAACCTGGGACATAGTAAGTGAACAGAACAGCCAGTTTAAATGCATGTGCTGGACACTGGTCAGTATGAGTTTCACAGCTACATGATGGCTACTTGGAACTCTGGGTTGTTTGGTATCAAACAACTCAGAATGATAAATCCAATTTGGTACCAGTATTGGAATTATTGCACAATGTACCCAGAGGACCACCTTAGAGGTGACCCCTGAAAAGCGTACAACACTGGCATGGTTGCTGGCCAGTCACAATCGGCCTGCCACCACCAGACAAAATTCTGGAACCCTGAGATGAGAGCTCCTGCTCTCTGGGTCCTAGAACAAAGCCCTTCCTGGATAGAAGTGCCACAACTCCCTCCTCAGGACTGTACACTGCCCTACTAGTGAGCTTCAAAGTGCTTACCACCTTTGAAACTCAACCACCAGGCATGCTGATAGCAGCAGATGGCCACCCTTGATGCAAACGTCCACTTTTGGCAGGGGCAATGATGGGAAAACACACAAAGGACAGGAGGAGTGGCCACCACCAGCTTGCACCACCCCTAAGGTGTTGCATGCGAGGTGACCCCCCCATTTCATTTCCCCCCTACCCTGCATGGTAGAAAAATAGCCTATCAGGGGTAAGGAAGTGACCACTGCCCACAGAAAGTAGTCACATAGTGGGTGTAGCCCCCCTAACCCATTGGCCTCTACTAGGTACTCCCCTAAATGCCCACTAAATACAGTATTTAGTGGGCAACCCTAGGCCTGAGATTCAGATTCCAAGGACACAAGAAGTCCAGCAACAAAGAAGACCCAGGCCTCGAGAAATGAAGTCCTCCTGCAACAAGAAAAAGGTACCAGACCCTGCCACTGAGGGGTTACTCGGACATTGGACAGATTTTAAAAACACCAGGAGGACTTCCACTCTTCTACTAATCATGAAGGTCTTCCTTCAGAGTGAAAGCATCCCTCTTTTGCATCAAAGACCCCAAAACAAGTGAAGTCCAGTTCACTGACCGGCTGCAGACCAAGGAACCAGTCACTGCAGCCAGACCAAATTTCACTCGGTGGACCCAGAGGACAATCCCTGCAAGTGTGCCAAGTTTAGTGTAACTGCGACTTACAGTGGATGAACCATGAAATAACCAGTGGAACTGGACCCCCAAAGTCAAACACCCAGAAGGACAGTTCACTCCAGACTACAAAAAGACCAGGAGGAAGCCCCAGTTGGGGGACTTCAGAAAACATTAGGACCTCACACCAGAGTGACCCTGCTTACCTGCAAGTGACCCTCAAAGTGACCTACCTCCTGCTTCCAAGGGCACCTTTGCGCACAGCTCTTGGCTCCCCGATTCACTCCGCACCCAGGCGCCCTGTGCCCTGCACGGAAGATCCAGCTGTGTTCTAAGGGTCCCCACCCCTTGAGTCCCCCACCCCTTGCGACCTCAACACTGCAAGGGGATCCCCCGGACTCACCTTGAAGTCTACCTTTGCGGTGCTTTTCCTTGTGGTCCCCTGCTGTGGCCTTGCACCAGCTCCAAAGACTTTCTGCAGCTGCTCCCGCCGAAACAGAGAGCCGCCTGAACTTCTCCAGCTGGTCCACAGGGCCCAATAACGACCTTGACTTGCAACTGAGAGGAGACATTGGTGAATTCATTGTCTGATATTATATGTATTTGTTAAAGTATTTCTTCAGTGATTTCTATGGTGCGTAACTACACACAGAACTGAAACATTTTCTAAGCTTTGAAAATGCATAACTTGAGAAGTACTTGAGAAGTACTTACCCAAATTTGATGCTGTTGATGCTGTTGGTCTTAAATATTTTATAAAAATCTGAAGTATTTTTATGAATGTGTCTCGAGTTATTCTTTTGAGTGTGTTTTCATTTATTGACTCTGTGAGTATGACAAATGCTTTTCACTTCTCCAGGATTAGCCTAAGTGCTCACCCAAGCTACCATACAAATTAGAGCATTAGGTGGTCTAGTTTTACCTCTGTAAACCAATGTGTGGTTGCCTGGACCCTGTGTACAGTGTACAACATTTTGCACACTACATTTGGTGTCTCAGTGGTGGGGTAAAGATTTTGCATTTGCTGATACCACTTTATCAGTTTGTGAGCACACAATTAACTCTCCAAATTGTCTTTAGCTTAATTGCATTTTTTTCAATTGACTAAACTTTTTGCAAAATATTAAAATAACTGCTAGGGCCCTGGTTAGGTCCCTACAACAATACGTTGGCCTTATGCGAAAAGGAGTTCCAAATTTATAAAAAGGTCCCAGCATTAGTAAAGTTAACATGACAGGTTCAGTGAACCAGAGGCAGGAGCTTGGCCTGGCCCCTTACCAGGCATATAGCTATGACCAGGTTAGGAAACTGCATACTGTATCAGATTTGTACTGGGAAAAATGCCAACACAGACAAGCTTAGGCTTCTTGTGGCCCAGTATGATAAAGACCACTCCACAGAGGAGGTAGATGGTGAAACTTCTGGTGGAGAGGTCGATGATGTGAACAATGGGGGAGACTGTACCTCCTCTGCCCCAAGTCTGAGAGCCCCCTCAGCGGAGGATGTGGCTCTAGACAAGTTATCCCAAAGGTTGGCCTTAGGGGCTCAACTTTTGGAAATTTAAATGAAACGAGGAGAGCTGGGCTTAGCACCCATCTCTGGTAGCAGCATGCTAATAAATAGGGAGGAAGAATGTCCTTTCAACCTAAGACTCCTGAGAGGAGTTGCCTCCCCCCCAACCAAGAAGGAGATGATATCCAGAAATGGTTCATTGCATTTGAAAGAGCCTGTATTGGGAGGGAAATCCAAAAGAAGCACTCTGTTATGGGAATTATTCTCAGGGAATTGCAGGGATAGGCTCCTAACACTGGGTTAAGCAGATACTAAATCCTATGACCTCATGAAAGGTACCCTGATTGAGGGCTTTGGATTTACCACTGAGGAATACCGCATAAAATTCAGGGACTAAAAAATCCCAGAGTCAGTCCTGGGTAGAATTTGTAGACTTCTCAGAAAATATGCTAGGTGGTTGGTTGGAGGGCACAGGGTACATGACTATGAAGGGCTGTATAATCTGATGATGAAAGAACACCTCTTGAGTAATTGTGTCCCCAAAACGTTGCACCAGTACCAAGTCGACTTGGGGCCAGTCTCCGCCCAAGAGTTTGGGAGGAAAGATGATCAGTGGGTGAGAACTAGGGTGTCCAAAACCAGAACTGGAGGGATGACCAAAAGAAAGTGTAATGGAAGTCTCTCCAAGAGAAAAAGATGGATCATCCTAGAAAAAAGAAAAGGAGTCATTGGGCCCCCAAAAATCTATCCAGGAGGGTGGACCCAAAGATACCTCACAAAACAAAGGTGGGTACCAGGGTAAAAACTGGGATGCCACTAAGGCATGGTGCCATAACTGTCAACAGACAGCACATCACACCAAGGACATGTCTTGTCCTAAAAACAGACCCACTACTAAACCCCCAAGGGTAGCCAGGGTAGCCATTGGGGATGACTCCTCAGATGAGGAGGTCCTCATAGCCTTTAAGTGGAAAGTGGGCCCCACAGGTGACACGTCCACCACCTACTGGTGAATGGGATCCCAGCCACTGCCCTGAGAGACATCTGTGCCAGTCACACAGTTGTGCATAACAGGCTGGTGCTTCCAAACCAGTATATCCTAGGAGAGACTGCCAAGGTTAGGGTTGTCTCAGGGAAAGTCACTGATAGGACAGTAGCTGTAGGGACTATAGAGATGGCTGGGGCCCTTAGCTGTAGAAGGGTGGTAGTCAGTACATACCCCCCCCTTGTCTGTCTCCTAGGAAATTACCATCCAGAGTTTGGTCAGAGCCCAAGAGAGGGACTGGTTCAGTGGCAGACCTCATCCAAGTATTCAGTAGGTGCTGCCCCTGCAATGAGTGCAGGTAGGCCCTAGAAGAAAAAGAAAAAGCAAAGAAAAATGAAAGGTGGGAAACTTTTTACTAAGGCACCCAGAGAGCCAAGGAGTTTCTGCTCCATTAGGGAAGAACTACCCTGCTGGTACTGGTGAAGCCCAGCTTAACCCCAAAGAAATCCTGACTAGTCAGGCACCTGCTCAGCCTGAGTTGGTGGCTCCCCAGCTGGCAGAAAAGAGAGTGGAAAAAGGGTATTCTCTGCAGGATGTAGAGACCCCTACTCCTTTACAACGGACAGATACCCTGAACCCAAACAAGTCTGTAAGTTAGCCCTGTACCCTGTGGGTGTTGAGCTAAAGGTGTGGTTCTGGGCACTGACAGCTGTCAGTGGCCTCTGCTGGGTGTTAGCCTTTATGGGTGCACTGTCCTTGGCATGGTGGTCTGCCACCATATCAAATAGTAAGTTAGGCTCCCTGACCCTGTTGGTCATTGTGGGGTTACTCACGTTATGGGTGACCTCTTTGGGTAAGCCAAGGGTTACTTTGGCTAAGATAGGAATAGCAAAGGTGGGCATCTCTGACCTGCAGACAGAAGGTACAACTGCAGACACTGGTGGTACAGGTGTAGCACATTTCAGATTGGGTCCTATAGCTGTTGAGGTGGGTCAGTTTCCTAGAGGGAATGACCTGGAGAATAGGATGTGAGATAAAACAGGCCCTGCAACTAACCAGCCTGTTTCCCTTCCCTTCCTCGCCTGACAGTCTAGGAAGCCTTTCCGAGATATGGGCTGAGTATCCTGGCCTGTGGGCTGGGGTGCAGTGTCCCCCCTCCCACCTTCTGAGTGGTTTCTGGATGTAACTTGGACTGGAGTGCACTGGTATCCTGTTAACCAGGTTCCCAGTTCTTTCCCCAAAATTGCAAAGGTATTGATACAATTGGGAATACCGGTAGCTGCTGCTATAAGTTCCTAGTAAATGGTACTTAGGTACCCAAGGCATAGGGTATAAAGGGTGGGCACCTGAGGGCAGTAGCGAAATTTGTGTCACCCTCATGGGCCATACATTCAGATGTGTCCAGAACTGCCATTGCAAGCTGAGTGTCCTGGTGCAATCCTAAAATGCAAACTCAACATGGTACACAGTCTGTGTGCCCCGTCCACTACACACTGCATGCAATATTGGTAATTCACCCCTCTGGCAGGCTTTCCAGCCCTAAAGAAAAGTGCACTATACTGTATGTGTGGGCATAGATGCATGGGCAATATGTCCCTACTGTGTCCTTGCCAAACCAGGGACATATTAAATGCACGTGCTGGACACTGGTCAGTAAGAGTTTCACAGCTACATGATGGCTACTCTGAACCCTGGGTTGTTTGGTATCACACAACTCAGAATGATAAATTCAATCTGGTACCAGTATTAGATTTATTGCAAAATGTACCCAGGGGCCACCTTAGAGGTCACCCCTGCAAAGCTAACACTAGCACGGTTGCTGGTCGGTCACAACCAGCCTGCCACCACAAGACAAGATTCTGGAATACTGAGGTGAGAGCTCCTGCTCTCTGGGTCCCAGAACAAAGCCCTTCCTGGGTGGAGGTGTCACACCTCCCTCCTCAGGAATGTGCGCTGTTGTGCTAGTGAGCTTCATAGGGTTTACTGCCTTTGAAACTCAACCTTCAGGCCTGCTGATAGCAGGCGATAGCTGTCCCCATTGCGAACCCCCACTTTTGGTGGGAGCAACGGTGGGAAAACAAACAAAGGACAGGAGGAGTGGCCACCATGAGCTTGAACCACCACTAAGGTGTTGCATGTGAAGTGACCCCTCCATTTAATTTTCCTCCATCTTCCATACTAGTAAAATAGCCTTTCAGGGATAGGGAAGTGACCTCTGGACACAGGAAGCGGTCACATAGTGGGTGTAGCCACCCTAAGTTAGATCACTAATAGGTAATCCCCTAAACACCCACTAAATGCAATATTTAGTAAGCAACCCCAGACCGAGATTCAGATTCCAAGGGCACAAGAAGACCAGCAACAAAGAAGACTCAAGGCTTGAGAACCGAAGTCCTGCTGCATCAAGAAAAAGGCACCAAACCCTGCCTGCTGCACCAAGGACTCAACAATCGCTGCTGAGGGGTTGCTCGGACATCCAAAATACTCTAAAAACCCCCAGAGGGCCTTCACTCTTCTAACAATCTCCAAAGATCTCCCTTCAGAGTGAAGGTATCACTCTTTTGCATCAAAGACTCAAAAGCCAGGGAAGTCAGTTCACTGACTGGCTGGTGACTAAAAAACCGCCCACCGCAGCTAGACCAAATTTCACCCAGTGGGCCCGGAGGACAAACCCTGCAAGTGTGCCAAGTTTGGTAGCACTGCGACCTCCAGTGACTAAACTATTAAATAACCAGTGGTACTTGTCCCTCAAAGTCGGACACCCAGAAGGACACTCTACTGCAGACTGCGAAAGGACCAGGAGGAAGCCTCAGTCAAGGGACTTCAGAAAACACCAGGACCAGAGAGATCCTCCTGACCTGCAAGTGACCTTCAAAGTGACCTACCTCCTGCTTCCAAGGGCACCTCTGCGCACAGCTCTTGGCTCACCGATTAGCTCTGCACCCGGCCACCCTGTGCCCTGCCTCAACAATCCAGCTGTGTTCTAAGGTTACCCCACCCCATGTGACCTCGACACTCCAAGGGGACCCACAAGAGTCACCTTGAAGTCCACCTGTGCAGTGCTTTTCAAAGTGGTCCACCACAGTGGCATTGCAGCAGCTCCAAAGATTTTATGCAGCTGCTCACACAAAAACCAGGAGCCGCCAGAACTTCTCCAGCTGGTCCACAGGGCCCACCAATGACCTTGAACTACAACTGAGAGGAGACGTTGTTAAACGTATTGCATGATTGTATATGCATTTTTTAGAGTATTTCTCCATTTATTCCTATAAAACGTAATTACGTACAGAACTGAGACATTCTCCAAACTTTGAAAATTCACAACTTAAAAAGTACTTACCCAGTTTTGGTGATTTTGGACTTAAACATGTTATAAGAATCTGAAGGTTTTTTTGTAAATTGCTCTTGAGTTATTCTTTTGAGTGTGTATTTTCATTTATTGATGCTGTGAGTACAACAATTGCGTTGCACTTCTCGAAGATTTGCCTAACTGCTTGACCAAGCGACCTTATAAATTAGAGCATTAGGCAGTCTAGTTTTTACCTCTGTAAACCAATGTGTGTTTGCCTGGCCCCTCTGCACAGTGTACAATATTTTGCACACTACATAGAGCGCCAGCCTCCTACACCTTGTACCCCAAGGAGGCTAAAAGCCACTTCTGAGAACACAGGAGGAAAGGAAAACAAAGGAAACCAAGCGTCACTGCGTAGCTCCCTCTCTTAGACTTTGTACGGATTTGTCTCATGCGTTCAGTTCTAAAGCAATTAAACAAACATTACTATTTATTCTCCTGAACTGAACTATCTATTATATTGTATATGATGTACCTCTAGAGGTGGGTAAAACTCTGCAGCTATGTGTCCTCGTGAATACAAATGGTTTGTCTACAAAATATAATGCTATACTTTAGTCAAGGTCAAACTCCTCTAAGTGTAATATATGTCTGTAAAACTACTCCTTCAACTACCATGAATAATATCAAATGCACTTTATAATACCGTCAGAAAGCCAAATCAGATATGTAGTTCGAAGTCTTTAGAAGGGACTGCAATTCAAACGCTGGTGGAAAAGGGGTGCCGGATGTCCAATGGGGGCCCTTCTACTGCCCATGCAGTTGGCATGGACAGTGCAGGAGCCCCCATGGACAGCCCCGTCGCCCTTTTCACTGCTCGAATTACAGACAGTAAAAAGCACGATGGGTGCTGTTACACCCAACACACAGCTACATTGCCGCCGGCTGGCGGAAGACCAGCTTGGCAGTCTTCTTTGCGAATTAGTTTGGCGGGCGGCCTCCCCCACCCGCCAAACTCATAATGAGGGCCTGTGCCTCTGTAAAATCTAGTCATCTGATAATTCCCACTCCCTCTGCTCCCTCCCCAAAGAGCTGCAACTGGGGATGCTTGATAGGCATTTGAGGTGGTGTTTGTGTCTCAGGGAACTCACTTCCACCCTTTTTTGCAGCCCTAGCTGCGTGCTCAGGCTGAGCTGTCTAAAACTTTGCCCTGCCAATTCTGTGGCCATTGGCTATGCCCTTGTTTTCCGCACTTTGTTTTTCAATGGCTGCAAGATCTGCAGAGATGTTAGAGAGCAGCCCTTGCTCTCACTGTGTTGAGCCACCATTGGCTAAACTGGAAGCCACCTTGCAATTGTATTAAACTTAATCTATCACTGTTTTACAGTTCTAAGAAGGCCACTACAAATCAGTCAGCTGCACATCTGAGCCCTAGTGCAGAGACAAGCATCTGAAAATGGATGGCACAATGAAATAAAACATTAATTGCTTGATGGATGGCTTTGGGACCTCTTGTAAGAGTTCCAAGGCTATCAGGGTGTGACCGGGCACAAACTGTGCTAATCAGAATCTTTTACCACTGGTGTGCTGGGTTTTAACCTTACTATTAAGCCCAAAACCAAACACCAATTAAATTCCTTTAGTATCTGACCATCAGTGTATTGAAGTTGAGGGCTTACTCAGGCATGTGGTGTGGGATTTGAGCCTCAGAACTCACAGACCATACAACAGTAATAAATAAATCAATGGCCACCCAGTGCTTATGTTTATAAAAAGAAAAATGTTGGGGGTGTGGCTTGGCCAGCCTAGATGGTGGGCTGACTGCTCCAAAGCTCTTGGGCTGAATCCTCATTATCTAATGAAAACCAGCAGCTGGTGGACACATCTGCCTCCCCAACAGCTACTGGAGGCAGAGGGAGCACCATGCAGCCTGCCTGCTGAAATCTCTGCTCCCCAAACCACAGGCGGCGGCAATTGGCAGACAGCTTCAATTGTGTGGTGGGCCTGAAAGTGAGGCCTTGACTTGCATCCTGGAAATGTGGCCCACGACCTGTGCAACTGAGCCTGCAGAGGAGACTACAGCCCCTCCCAGAGATCTTCCTGGTACCACACCATGTGCAGGGGTGGCAGTAGTGGAGATGCTACATGGGCAGCGGGGCATGGACAATTGATTGCCCATCAATGGAGCCCACAGGCAGAGCTGTGACTGTCCCTTTCCTCCCCCCACCCGAGGCAGCTTAAACTCTTACTCTTTCTGCTCTGCTGACTGCAGAGGAGATCCTTGGGGGCATCGAGTAGAGGTACATCGAAGCTGTGCTTGGCAACCTCACTCCTGCGACAAATGAGACACACAGACACCTGGGAACTCCCAGCAGCCATTACAGGCGAGGTGAGCAGCGAGCGGCAGTCAGTGAGCTCTAGGACGTGAGCAGCTGTCTAAACCTAGGGAGCCCTCGAAGGGCCTCCCTACCTTCCACCATCCAGTCCAGTTTACTGGAGCCTCCCCCCCACTTGTGGGTACCTGTGGAGAGGGTGGCACGGGGAGCAACCCCAAAACGGTGGCTAAGACAGAGCTAACAACCACAGAGACTGTGCCAAAAGTGTGGAAAGCCCATGATGGCCTGTGGGTTCAAACTGGCCATGCCTCCATGCTGGACCATGTTGGGGAGCAGAGAGATGGCCCTTTTGTTCTCTTCGTTCCCCAAAACTGACCCTAGCTTGAGTCTGCACGCTGCCACTTCTTTCATCTCCTCCCCTCTTGTCTCCTGGATCTCTTCTGCCTCATCCTTCGTAGCCTGACTGCAACCTGAAGAGCCGCAGTGATAAAGCACGTATTCTTCACCAGGATGCTTGTGATTGTTAAGGCCTCTGCCCTCCACCCTGAAAACTGCCCTCCTCAAGAGAAACTCGTTCTCTGGCGGCTGTTTAACCTACACCTAACCTGGAAACCAGCTGGGGCCCGGGAGAAAGATGGCCCAACTGGACCTAATGTAACAACTGCGGCTTCTAACCTTCCACCTCACCTGCCTAGCCAGGTTCCTCTTCCCACTATGATAGGGGGCTTCTGTGCCCTCTACCTGTCAAACCTACTGGGTTCCACCTGGGCGCCTCCCCTGCATTTGCCTGCCTATGTGCCACTGATATGATCTACAATGGTGCACCTCTGGTCCATTGCTCCATCCCTGACATCATCTACTGACGCCTATGCAATTGGAGTGACTGGAACTGACCCTCCCGGCAACGAGCAAGGACCACACCCACCTGCTGAGGACAAACTGCAACTGAGAGGTAGCGCATATCCATGAAAAACAAGATTAGCTCCTTGGCAGCGGACTTCAATATTCTCCATGATGATCCCGGGAAGCTAGTGGACAAAATGGATGATGCTAAATGCAAACTGGTCGATCTTTAACCAACATCCGAAAAAGCCACACACAAGACTGTGGCTGAAGTGTCCATCCACACTACAGACAGGGTCATGGACTCTGATGCCAGGCCCCAGTGCTTTTCCAAACGAGACAATGGTTCCTCAAGAACTTGCTTCCCTTTCTGGAACTCCATCATGCAGCCAGATGTTATGCCACAGATGGTGAACAACATTCTCTGATCCTGTAGATTGCTTTCTATGACCTCTCCCTTCTTTTTACTCAGCTGGTAACCCTTTTCCTTCTCCTACTATTTTCCTCCCCCCTTTGCTACTAAATGACTCAGCCCCCCGCTTTTCCTTCGCCTGCTCACCTGTTTCCACCCCAACCTCATCCCTCTATTTGGCGCATGGCTCTTACACACCCAGCTGGACGTGCTGCACTTCCTGCTGAGGGAAGCTGATCCCTCTCCCCTTGCTTCCTATCCCTTTCTGTGTGACTTGTGCTGCATTGTTATGGGGTGTTGTATGACCCTCCTCCCTATGTTATCATCATGACCCCACATACATGCAGCATGGGCCCTACAGCTTAATGTCCCTACAGCTTAATGTCCCAGCCTCCAGACATCTTGCCTCTATGCTGCTGCACACCAGGATAAGTGTTACCCTCACACGAGGTCCAGCCAGGTGACACTCTACATTGCTTCTCAGCCACATCCCCCACGTTACATTATTTGCTTGGTGTAAAGTTACGGTCATTTTGGACGGCCACCATTTGCGCCCTGCCCATATTATCCTTAAACACTGGCCCTCACACACTGACATACATGCACCCTTCATCTAGACTCAGCTACCTCTGTGGCGGCTGGTACCAACTCATCAAGCTAGCTTGAATTGTCCGACTCCTGACCTTACTGTGATCATGTGGAACATCAGAGGGATGTACACCCCTTCCTGGCGATATTTGATCTATTCTTACCTGCACCGTCGCAACACCAACATAACATTTCCCTAAGAAACCCACAACACACAAACAGAGTCAGCATGCCTTTTCCGATGCTGAGGAGGCCAGGTCTTTACAACTGACTATTTCTCTTATGCTAGGGGGGTCATCATTTAGGTCAGAGTGGGACACCCTACATGGCCACAACACAGCTGTTGACCCTGAGGGCCTCTACCTTTTTTGTGCAGGGTATGCTAGAGGGATTCAGCTTGCTCCTTAGAATGATATACACCTCAAACATTGAGCAGCCTGCCTTTCTTGACCTGCTCTCGGAAACTCTCGCTGGGTCAATATCCCCTGTTACTAGGTGGGGACTTCAACATTATCTTAGACACAGCACTAGATAGATCCTATCCTCTGCTCCCTCGGTCCTTCACGCACTCTAATGCCAAGTGCCTAGGCACTTGATTACACCACTTGGCACTGGTGGGCATATGGCATCAGCACAACGCAGGAGACAGGGTGTACTCATTCCGTTCTCACCCCCTTGGCCTCCACATACACCTTGACTGCATTGTCTGCTCCACAGAACTGGCCACACTCGTGACACACACAGACTACTTGGGGAGGGCACATTCGGACCAGATCCCACAGAGTGTGAAGGTCTGCAGGGACAATGCACCTCCTCCCATCCCGATGTGGCCCCTTCACCCAAAACACTAGAGGATGCAGCACTCCAAGCAACTCCTAGTGTCTCCTACGTTGAGTACTCTGAAGCGAATGTGGGCACTGCATTGTCCCATCTAGTGAAATGGGATGGACTTAAAGTAACCATTTGTGGGCAATGTATGAGTGCGGTTACTGCCATGAGGACGCAGCTCAACCAGGATATCTCAGGGGTAGAAAGTGATCTTCTCTGTCTCGAGATGCAGGCAGTCTCCTCAGCTTGGGCGGACGCCAGCTAGCCAAGGGAAGGCAAAAGCATGTAGCCCTATTGCAGCACCTGCATTGTCTCTACTAAGTTGCGTGCTCTGCCTGGACTCATTCTGGAGAGTACAAATGTGGGGCTCTGTTGCCCTGGTTGATTAAACAAGACAACCCTCAATGCCCCATCCTTTCCATCACTCTGCCCCTGGCCACCGAGCTACACACACAATGTGATGTACATAGGGTCTTTACTCAATTCTACGAGCGCCTTAACACACCGGCGGTGGGGATCACTGACTCAGCCGGTAAGGCTTTCTTGTCTGGCATACACTTACCACGGGTTCCACCTGACTTGGCACTGGAGTTCAATGTCACCTTTTGAGATTTGCGAGGCTACCCAGTCGCTGGCATCTGGTAAAACTCAAGGTTTCCAACAGACTCCCTTTCTACAAAACATACACCACACTGCTGATTCCTCATTGCTGAACTCTGTATGATGAAGCACTCTTGCACTCTTGTCTCCCATGGTGTCCTTGGGTCTGATTGTTTTCATATCTAAGCTGCCCTATCACCAATTCAACCTTGGCTCCTAAATGACCCATAGCGATGTTTAACATGGACAACAAATTTCTCTGCAAAATACTGGCAAATTGGTTGGCTCCAGTGATTCCCACCTGGTGCACAAGGACCAAAATGTTGGGCACCAATGATTCCCATGTGGTCTACGAGGACCAAAATGGTTTCCTGCAGGGCTGCAGGACATCCCTGAATCTACATTGTTTCTTTTGGATCCTGCAACAGGCACCAGGCCAATGGCCACGATCCGGCTGTCTGGTGCTGGACATGGAGGAAGCTTTTGACGCCCTGGAATGGAAATACCTGTTTGCCGTAATGGCCAAGTTTGGCTTAGGTGCTCACATGCTCTGGCTTATCAAGTGCTTATACACATCGCCACTGGCTTGAGTCAGAAGTGGCAAGTACATCCCTGAACCTATCTGTATCCGACATGGCACTTGCCAGGGCTGTTCTCTCTCCCCACTTCTCTTCTCTCTGGTTATGGAGACCCTGGCGCTCTCAGGGACAAGACTGGTGGGGTCCCAATGGAAGAAGGGATACAGGCCTTCTCTCTCTACGCCAATTACATGCTATTATAAGTACATGATGTTTATAAGTCTATGTCTGAAATCAAGTGACTCCTCACCACTTTCGCTGCTGTCTCAGGCCTCTGGGTAAATTGGGGCAATTCTTGCCTCCTCCCTTTGTCGGCTGGAACTGCAAATCCCACTCTGTGGCTGGAAGGAAGCTGGTGCAATGGCAGCCGTATGCGATCTGCTATCTCTGTATCCAAATTTACTGCAATGCTGTGGCTCTGGAGAACGGAAATGTGTGCCAGGTAGTGCCCTCCCTCAGTGGGCAAATCTCCTTCTGCACAACCTAGCTTCTGCTAGTGGTGGGGTGTATTGCTCTATCTAAAATGGTGATGCTCCAATGCTTACTTTATAATTATGTCAACGTCCCCATTTACTTTGATGAAACTTTTCTTCACTACAATTGAAGGTCTGCTCGGTGAGTTCATCTGGCATGGCACTCACCGTCGTATGGCACTAAGAGAACTGTGCTTCTTAACTGATGGGGTGGGTTGAGGGCCCCTAAGTCTAAACATTACTACCTCGCAGCCCAGCACAGTGGTTCGCTGAACAAGAACTTGACAATACAGCAATGGTAACACTGCTGCTGTGGCCGCTGGGGCGCTTACTGCACCTCTCACCCCCTAACATGCGCTCCCATCTTGCCTGTGCGTCTCCTGTCTGTTGTGCTTCTCTGCTTCCAACACTAACAACTTGTTTCCATATGCCCCTTGTTCCCATTACTAGGTACACCTACAGGTCAATCATACTCTACAATAGCTGTAATTACCCAATGGCACAGAGCAGGTCTTTATCCTTTGGGAGACCTTTTCTCTGCACTGCGCTTGTCTTGTTTGCAGATCTTAGTGAGCGAACTGGCCCCCCAGACAAATCCTTTTATATAACTCAATTATAGGCACCCTGTAGGTACTATGGGGAGTAATGCAGCCTGAACCGAGCATGCAGCAGGTCCGCCAGAACTTACACTTATTGGGCACGGTGATGGGGGGGTCGCGTTGTTCACCAAAGTGCTGCGCGAACATACTTGTCTACTCCTTCTGATGGGTTGTGATAGGAAGAGAGACAACCTGGGCAGGGCATGCAGTGACGTGGAGTGGGCCGTGACCGTGGCTTACTCTGCCACTGTCTCTTGGAATGCATGATTCAAATGAATACAGTTCTATATTTTGCATAGAGCATATCTCGCTCCCAAACAAATCAACCTGTTTTTGCACTGCACCAGTGCCTCCTGCCCCCTGCAAACTTTGTACATATGTTTTGGTGCTGCCCTCAACTGTCTGATTACTGTCTGTCTGTTATAGATCACCTCTTCTGCACCACTGGGATTCCTTCTCTGTACACCTATGGTGTGTGCACCCTTGGTCTGTTCCAAAGTATTAAAAAGAAAAGGGCAGTCACCAGGATTCATGACCTGACATTTCTCCTGGTGAAGCAGTGGACACATGTGCCTGGAAGTCAAAGGTCCCCCCTGAACCACTTGCCCGGGTCCGATCAGAGGAGATATGAGCGGCAGGGGAGGGTACAGCTTTGGAGTGAGAAGAACTGTGGAGCATTCAGAAATCTCCAATCTCACTTCAATGGGATGGTGCAAATGGACATGGCAAGAATTTACCATGATGTACCTATTGTAGATACTGCAACAAACTTGATAGTGCCAACAGGACAAGTTTACCAGAAGATAACATTGGTCCAGGGAGAGTCCACCCAATCTGATGTCCCTGATACAGTCACAGACAATTCAGAGATACACCCCCATGGCAGATCACAGACAGAAATTTTCACCTAGACAAATCAGAATACAGGAATAGTGCACACACGAGAGCTGAATGTTAGACCAAGCCCAGATGTAGTGTCAGTAACAGTTAGGTCATACTGTTGTTTTCCCAGGGAACTACTGAGAGCAGTGAGCAGAAATCTCTCAGCCCAAGCGTAAAAAGGGAGAGATACAACACAAATGCAAGATGACAATTCCCATGAGACCAACATTTGATGGAGCAGTTCCATTAATTGATTTAAGTACCTTCGGGACTCCTCCAAATAATGGGGTGAGATCATATATAGGTCTAAATCCAAGCATGGTGACACCAGAAACTCTGAATATAACAGTACAGCAAGTGGCAGGTGTGAGTCACAATAACGTTCCATTACAGGGATTGACAGCTCAGCAGTGAACCAAATGGTTAGAGAGACTGATTGCTACTCAAGGAGATTCTAGTGGAGGAAGTGCCCTGAATTTGATAAGACTTAGGGCCTGATTACAACTTTGGAGGACGGTGTTAATCCGTCCCAAATGTGACGGATATCCTGCCCACCATATTATGAGTTCCATAGGATATAATGGACTCGTAATACGGTAGGTGGTATATCTGTCACATTTGGGACGGATTAACACTGTCCTCCAAAGTTGTAATCAGGCCCTTAAACTAGAGGCAGAAGACCTAATTGAGGGAACCTTGGGGTTAGACAGGATTGACACGTTTAAGGAAAACAAGTTGTGTTATTTGTGCAAACTGATTACTAACAAAGCAGGAATAGCGCATCAGAAATTAGCAGACTTAGCAGAGAAATGCAACATAGAGGTTGAGAAAACAAAGTATTTGAAGAGGAGTTACAGATTAGATTTTGATTCAAAAGATTTTGAGAACATGAGAATACCAGGAATGAAAATTCACCTTAGAGAATTAATACAGAGCATTCAAACAAATGGGAAGGCAGATAGGTGAAGAAAAGAGACAAGAAAAAAGGGATTCTGCGAATATTACTGCAGCAGGTTGAGGACCCAGTGAAAATTCTACCAATGAAAGAGATTCCAGGAGGGAATTTTGTCCATGTCCCTTGGAGCAGAAGTGATATTCTGTCCTTTACAAATGATTATCCCAGGTTGAGAGAGAAGCTAGTGGAATGGTACCAACAGACAGACAGGTTTGTGAAACTCGCAAAATGCCTGTGGGAGGATTTGAACACCCTTTTAGAGATAGTAGTTCCAGCAGACTTATGGATTGAATGCAAGAGGAGCGTAGATTGTCCGACAAGAGAACCACAGAGAGATCCAGCAACAGGCGCACCCCTGCGTAATAAAATATTACTATAAGGTGATTGAATTTTTGAAGACGAGAATTTCGCCCAAGAACATTGACTGGCAGAGAATAGACAGGACAGCCAGGAAGCTAAAGAGTCAATACATGCATACTATGAGAGATTGCTGCAGGTGTTTAAACATTACTGTGGTACAGAAACAATTGAGCCGAGAGACATGATTCATTTTGTGTTCATATTTGTTGAAGGATTGAGACCTGAAATTAGCCAGATGATTAAGAGTCATTTGATTTGCTGGCATGATGAGGTATTGTAGTATGCAAAGTACTGTAGTGATGAGATTGAGTTGAAGCAGAGAAAGTTGAAAGAGAAGGCAATGGTGATGCAGATTAAAGCGGCACAAACAGGAATGCAGGGACATTTTCTGCAGCAACAGCTGCAGTGGTGTTTCAGAATGAAGCAAGAGGTAGAGGTCGTGGGGGAATCAGAAAAGGAAATCGTAGTCCTGATCTGAATACTGTAGTGGTTCAGAATGATGTGCAGGGAATGAAGAGATTGTTGCCATGTCACGCTTGTGGAGGGCTCGAACATTGGAAGCGGGAGTGTCCGATGTCTGTACAGGATGGTGTTGTTCAGCAAACAAGTGACATCAAGTCTTTCAAAAACATGAGAGCACCGAGAATGAGAGGTCATAATCCAAATTTTCAAAATAATATGAACCCGATGCAAGGTTTTTAGCCCATGAAACAGGTGCAAATGCCACGTTTCCAGATGCCCCAGTCGCAGTCAATAAAATTGCAAGTTTAAATGGTACCTACACAGCAAATTCAAATACCTCAAGCCCCAATGGAGCAGCAGCATGTAATACTTCCTCAGCAGGTCACACGCCGAAGGTTTAATCAGAGTAATAACACATTACACCGATTCCCATTACAGAGTGAGGATGGAATAAACGATGACTGGGTGAGTTAGAGTTCGGATGAAGAGGAAAGTGTGTTAGCAGCTTCCCTAGAAGTAGATCAGAAAGGTCCATATATAAAGGGAAAAGTAATGGGTCACAATATTTCACTTTTGGTTGACACAGGAGCTACACGCTCTACAGTGAGAACAGCAGAAGTTCCAAACCTGCCCCTTTCAGGAAAAATGGTCCAGATTGTAGGAGTAGTGAATAAATATTTGACCAACCCAATTACAGAACCAGTTCAGGTTAAAATAGGCAACTTCAAAGGATTTAACAAATTTGTAGTTTGTAACCTGAGTCCAGTATCCTTACTAGTCATTGTTGTGTAAAACCGTATGTTCAATTACTTGCTCAAATGATGGAATTGAAATTCAGACAAATAGTGACGAAGAAGATGACCCGCCTCCAAAAACAGACTGTGACACAATAAATGAGGAGTACCCTTTGATTAGCTTCTTTCCGGTTTTCACAGCGAGAGATCTTCCTTCTGATTTACAGGGAACAGTTAAAATGAAAGTGTGGGATTTGACAGGAAAAGACGTTGGTCTAATAAAAGGATTTGAGACAGTAAAAGTTCTGGTCAAGCCAAACACTATTTTTCCCCAGATTTCTCAATACCATATGACACAGGATACAATTGAAGGGATTACACCCATATTTCAGAATTTGTAAACCAAGGAGTTTTGAAAGAAGTGTTGAGCAGTCCATGTAATTCACCAATAACGGGATTGCAAAAGCCCTGCGGGAAATTTTGAATTGTTCAGGATTTGAGAAAAGTGAATGACATTGTGATTACATGTTACCCCACATGATGCTGAAGGGTTACGGTAATAGACCTGTCACAAGCATTCTTTTCCGTACCTCTTCATGAGGATAGTCAATTTCTTTTCTGTTTCAAATTTTTGGATCGAGTTTACTGTTGGTGTAGAAGTCCTCAAGAGTTTTCAGAGTCACCTTCTATTTTCAACCAGATCTTGAAAAAGAACTTGGAGTAATTGGAAATGCCTTTCCAATCGGCATTGGTGCAATACATTGATGATTTGTTGATTGCATTCAAAACAAAAGAAGAATACAAGTATGAAACTATTGCCTTACTGAAGCATTTAGAGAAGAATGGTCATAAAGTGTCCCCAGCGAAATTACAGTATTACCAGAAAGAAGTGAAATATTTGGGTCACCTAATTTAGAAAGAAATTACGAAAATATCCAAGCCTGTATGAAAGCATTTTCTGAGTTGAAAGAAAGTCTGTGAAAAGCCCCGGTTTTGAGAATGCCTGATTACACCAAACCCTTCATGTTGTTTTGTCATGAGCGTGATGCATGTTCTTTGTCTGTCTTGACTCAAGTCCATGGTGGTGTAAACAGCCCAGTAGCAAGTATTTTAAGTACTTTGGATCCAGTTGCAGCAGCTTTACCAGGCTGTCTGCGTTCAGCCTCAGCGGTTGGACTGAACCTCACTCAGAGTGAGAACATTGCGATGGGACACCCCCTGACAGTAATGGTCCCTCCCTCCATTGAAGTTTTGCTTACACAAACCAAAACGCAATACCTGACAGGTGCCAGGCTGGCTCGTTACAAAACAAGCATCTTGGGGTCCCCAAATGTGTCATTGAAAAGGTGTACAGTGCTTAAGCTAGCAACCTTACGCCCAAAAGAGAATGTTGAAATTGACAAATTTGAAGATGCTGAACATGATTGTCTTGAAGTAACTGATCTGTGCACAAAACCGAGACCTGATATTAGAGATACCTTTAGAGGTAAATGACCAAATTATTTTTGTCAATGGTTCCTGTTTAAGAGATAGCACGGGAAGACTGAGAGCAGGATATGCCGTATACACAACTTCCGATATACTTGAAGTGTCCTGGCTTCGAGGAGTATATTCTGCGCAAGTGGCGGAACTGGTAGCCCTTACTAGAGCATGCCATGTTTTTGCACAACTTAAAGTTACCATTTATTCAGACAACCAGTATGGATTTGGGATGGTGCATGCTTTTGGCCAGTTGTGGTCACAGAGAGGTTTCCTGTCCTCTTCTGGTTCACCAGTCAGAAATGGTGAAAGAATTCATGAATTGTTACAAGCTATTCAAATGACTGAGAAGACTGCTGTGGTGAAATGCAGTGTGCACCTGAAATCACAAGACTTTGTGTCAATGGGAAATAGATATTCGGATCAGTTTGCAAGGTTCTGCGCATTGAACTGTATTGTCGCATAGGCTATCTATATTCTAATGAGACTACTGGATTTTGAGCTGCAAAATTGCCTGCGGTGTGGGAGAATGAGCCTGACCAACTACAGGTGACACCTGTCGCTCCAATCTGGGTTTTGCTCCAGCTAACTAGCAGTGACTCATCTCTACCCAAGGGCAAGGATGATGGGGCAGCTGAGCACATGACAATTGATTTCTCAGGGAAACTGTGGTCACTCAGGTCTCATACGTTTCTCTCAATTACATTAGTCTCCCATACACAATGACAAAACAGAGGCAGTATATATTTCAATATGATTTTAATAAAGTGACTGCATCTTAGATAGCAAAGCATGGGCTGCAATGGATCTTAGCTGACTATGTCCATGATGTAAAGAAGACATACCTGTTTGTATGATGTCTATAGCAGAAGAGACAATGGTGATCATTACAACCCTGGCGGTCGGTGTTAAAGCGGCGGTAAGACCGCCAACAGGCCGGTGGAAACAAAATTGAATCACGACCGTGGTGGAAACCGTCAACATAGACAGCCACTTTAACACTCCGACCGCCACGGCGGTAGAAATAAACAGCATGGCGGTCACTGCCAACAGACAGGCGGAGGACAATGTACCGCCCACAGTATCACAACCTACCAATCCGCCACCTTTTCCGGGGCGGATTCACCCGAACAAAAACACGGCGGAAACAGGACTTCGAAGGGAAAACGCTCCCCTCTACACACCCCACGAGGAATAAGGACGCCATGGAACCCGAGCTCCAGATCCTGCCAGCCCTTATCTTCTTGCTCCTCTACCAGGAGCACGAACGCCGGCGGCGAAGACCGCGGTGAGTACTGCACCTACGACACAGGGGAGGGGGTAGGGAACAGAGAGTGACAAACACACGCAACACCCCACCCCCACTCTCACCCACTACAACACACACACTAAATCAGCATGATACATTACAGTTACACCCCCTAGCCCCCCTGGAAGAATGCAATGACAAAAGGAAATGAGTGTAACCATTGTAATATATTAAAATCCAGTACGCAAAAATATATATACACTATAAACAAATATATACACCAAGAATATTAGTCCAGGTAGTGCTCCATTGAAGTCCATGGAACACTGGGCCCACACGGCATGGGCGAGGCACACACTCAATCCCCGAACATGACGGAGAGAACACTGCAGGGGCATCAGATAGCAATAAAACAGGCACCTCAGGGGGAAGGGAAAGGGGGGGCACCTCAGCCGGTTGACTGCACAATGGCACATCCACGACGCCAAATCCACATGCCCACTGTTCAAACCTGGGGAGTGCAAAGCCACAGTCTATCAAGTCTCTACAGTGGGTGGGTTGCCCACTGTTCAATCCTGGGAGTGGAAAGCCACAGTCTCTCAAGTCTCCCAAGTGGGTGGTTTGCCCACTGTTCAATCATGGGGAGTGCAAAGCCACAGTCTCTCAAGTCTCTATAGTGGGTGGTTTGCCCACTGCTTTATCCTGGGGAGTGCAAATCCACAGTCTCTCAAGTCTCTAACGTGGGTGGTTTGCCCACTGTTCAATCCTGGGGAGTGCAAAGCCACTGTCTCTCAAGTGGATAACAGTCTCCACTGGTTTCTGGAGGGGGCCTTGTGCCCAGAGTGCTTCATCCTGCCAAGGACTGAGGTAGTGGATGTGACTCTCCACTGGTTCTGGAGGGGGCCTTGTGCCCAGAGTGCTTCATCCTGCCAAGGACTGAGGTAGTGGATGTATCTCTCCACTGGTTCTGGAGGGGGCCTTGTGCCCAGAGTGCTTCATCCTGCCAAAGACTGAGGTAGTGGATGTATCTCTTCACTGGTTCTGGAGGGGGCGTGGTGCCCAGAGTGCTTCATCCTGCTCCTGACGGACTCAGTAGCGTCAGTGCCCTTGGCGCTTATGGGCCAGCGGTGCTTGTTGTGGCAGTGTCCTTGGCAGCGGTGCTTGTGGCAGCAGTGTCCTGTTCAGCGGTGCTTGTGGCGGCGGTGTCCATGGCAGCGGTGCTTGTGGCGGCAGTGTCCTGTTCAGCGGTGCTTGTGGCGGCAGTGTCCCGTTCAGCAGTGCTTGTGGCGGCGGGGTCCTTGGCAGAGACTCAGCTGCTGGCGGTCCTGTGTGGCCCAGCGGGGCTGGTGCTGGCGGTCCTTTATGGCCCAGTGGGGCTGGTGCTGGCAGTCCCTTGTGGCCCCGCGGGGCTGGTGCTGCCAGTCCCTTATAGCCCAGGGGGGGCTGGTGTTGGTGCTGGTGGTCCTGTCCTGGGCAGCTGGGCTGGTGCTGGCGGTCCTGTCCTGGGCAGCTGGGCTGGTGCTGGCGGTGGCTTCCTGGGCAGCAGGGCTGGTGCTGGCGGTGGCCTCCTGGGCAGCAGGGCTGGTGCTGGCCTCCTGGGCAGCAGGGCTGGTGCTGGCAGTGGCCTCCTGGGCAGCGGGGATGATGGCGGTGGCCTCCTGGGCAGCGGGGATGATGGCGGTGGCCTCCTGGGCGGCGGGGATGATGGCGGTCTTCTCCGCCGTGCTGCTCTTCCCAGACTTGCTGAGTTTCTTGTGCCCCTTCCCCACCTTTGAAGGTGTCGCAGCTGAATCGACACTCCCGCCTGTACCCCTGGGAGCGGCTTTGGTGGCTGGAGTCTTCCCCCTCTCGTGCCGGGCACTGGCCAACTTTTGATGCTTGACAGGTGGGGGACTGTCCGTGCTGTGGCTCCGTGCCACACTGGCTACCCTGCTGCCCGGTGCACTCCAGATTCCGGTGACTACAGGCACCACTGGTCCCGGAGATGTTGTGGCTGAGGTGCTATGTTGGGATCTGGAGAGTCGGGCCCTAGGAGACTGACGGGGTGGGGGAGGTGAGGGAAAGAGGTCAAGGTTGGACAGGAAATGTTTTTGGGGAACACTGGGACGGGTAGCTGGAGGGGGTTTGGGAGAGGAGGAAGAGGTTGTGGTTGTAGGAGGTGTTCGTTTGGTGACTTTGGGTGAAGGTGCATGCGCTGTAGGCTGTCATGAGGTGGATGGCTGTTGGGTGGGTGTGTGCCTGCGTTTATGTATCTTGGGAGGTGGCGTCACAGACACACTGGGAGAGGACACAGGCGACGTGTGAATGGTAGTGGGGGTGGTGACTGCACGTGAGCGGGGTGTGGTGGTATGTGTGCTGGTGATGGAAGTAGTGGCTGTAGATGTAGTGCATACAGGTGTGAGTGGAGACGAGACAGGGAGGGAGGAGGGAGACGAGGAGGAGGGGGACACAATGGAGGCAGTGGATGTTGGTGTGTCTGCATGTGTGTGATGCTTGCGTGAGTGCCTGTGGGATGTTTGGTGCTTATGTTTGCCTGAGCCTCCCTTGTGTGTTGACGTGTGTGCATGCTCTGAAGGTGTGCTTGGGATAGGCTGAGGTAGAGGGGATTGGGTCTGGGTGGAGGAAGTTGGAGGGGGGCTAGAGACAGGGACAATAGCTGCCATCAGTGCTGAGGCCAGAGTCTGAAAAGCTCGCTGAAGGGCTGACTGACCAGAATGAATGCCCTCCAGGAATGCATTTGTCTGTTGCAACTGCCTTTCTACACCCTGGATGGCAGTCAAAATGGCAGACTGCCCAACAGTGAGGGACCTGAGAAGGTCAATGGCCTCCTCATGGAGGGAAGCAGGGGTGACTGGGGCAGGGGCTGAGGTGCCTGGGGCAAAGGTGATGCCCACCCTCCTGGGTGAGCGGGCACGGGGCAAAGGCTGAGGGGCTGCTGGGAGGGCGGTGCTGGTAGGGGGGTGGCAGCTGTACCTGTAGATGCAGGGGGCACAGATGTGGCCGCCACCACAAGGGAGCTCCCATCAGAGGACGAGTCCGTATCACTGGTGTCAGCTCCTGTCCCCGCTGTGGAGCTCCCCTCGCCCTCCGTCCCACTTATGAAATCCGTGTCCGTAGTGTCGCCCTCCAGGGCCATGTGGGATGCAGCTCCTTACTGCTCCGGTGCCACTGCTCCTCCGCCTGATGATGCTAATGCACACAAGAACAGGGAGACCACAAAAAGCGGGGGAACGAAAGAAGAAAGACATGTTGAGTGCATGCATTACCGCTACCGGAGGCGGACACGACAGACACAGAAGCCCCCTGCACTACGCTGCGCACTTGGGGTCCACTGTTCAATCCCTGGGACATGGCCTACAAGGCTATGGCCAACATCTGCACACATGGATGTCACAGGAGCCTGACTAGGTGTACTTGGCACTGTACACAGGTGGGGTGTGGAGCCACAGGGTCTGCCAGAACAAGGGGACCTAACTAGCACACTCGCCCTGGCCTAGGGAAACCCACAGCCCACCTCCCCTACCCAGACACCTCCACTGAGGGCAAAATCAGCTGAATGAAGTGTACTCACCCCCTTGTGGCTGCTGTGATGCCCTCAAGCACCCATCCAACTCCGGGTACGCCACCGCCAGGATCCTGAACATCAGGGGGGTCATGGTGCGACGGGCACCCCTCCCACATTGGGAGGCCATCCACAGCTGGGCCTCCGCCGTCTTCTTGCTCCAGCAGCGAATGTTCTCCCATCTCTTACGGCAGTGGGTGCTCTATCTGTGGTAGACCTCCAGGGTGCGGACGTCCTTGGCGATGGGGCACCAAATATCCTTCTTCTGGTGGGCGCTGACCTACATGAATTGTACAGGGGAAAAAGAAAAGTTATTACCAACTGCACCGTCACAGTCATTGGCCCCCATTCCTACCCTTGCCATGTGGCACATGCGCTCACCGTCGTTTCATGCACGCCTCAATCTCCCCCCCACCATCTTCCATCCACCCCACTCCACACAGGCATAGCCCATACAGCATGCTCCCAGTGTACTTACCTGTTTGTCTGGAGGACCGTAGAGGAGCGTGTACTGGGGGAGGACCCCATCCACGAGTTTCTCCAACTCCTCCGATGTGAAGGTAGGGGCCCTTTCCCCAGACACACAAGCCATTGTCTCTTCCAGACCGAGGTCACAGCAGCACTTGCAGTGTAGGTCCTCTCCTGTCGAAGATCAGGTATCGAGTTATTGAACAGATAGAAAATGGCGGTCACGTCCACGGTGGTGCGTATCATCACCAACGGCGTACATCGTCATTGGCTCCTGGGACCCATAGGGTCCAATGTTAACCAATGCAGAATTGCGCCGCAGTCTTCGACCGCATACCGCGACGGTGTACAACGCCAGCACAGTTACCTCACATCCCATTGTCCCACTTTACAGGTCAGGCATCCGCCATTTCAGGGGCCCACATGGCTTAATTTTTAACTGCGTCACACGTACCTAGTCCTTGCCTCAAAACTCATACAGGCCAAATTTCGGATTATGATTTGTGTTCTGTGTCAGCTGTGGGTACGTACCTCTGAGTTGGTTGACTCTGTGCTCGCTGTTGTCCTTCATAGGCACCGTCCGCTGGGACATGTGAGGAGATGGCGGCATCCTCCGGTGTACAGACCGCTGGTGGACCTGTCGACAATGGAGGAAAGACATGTGATCATCACCTACAGGCTTGATCGTGCCACAATCCTGGAACTGTGTGCCCAGCTGGAGCCAGACCTGATGTCAGCTATCCGCCATCCCACAGGAATCCCCCCTCTAGTGCAGGTGCTGTCAGTAATCCATTTCCTTGTAAGTGGTGTAGGAGGCTGGACTGGCTTGTAGTGAGTACCAAGGGGTACTTACACCTTGCACCAGGCCCAGTTATCCCTTATTAGTGTATAGGGTGTCTAGCAGATTAGGCTGTTAGATAATGGTAGCTTAGCAGAGCAGCTTAGGCTGAACTAGGAGACGAGTGAAGCTCCTACAGTACCACTAGTGTCATATGCACAATATCATAAGAAAACACAATACACAGATATACTAAAAATAAAGGTACTTTATTTTTATGACAATATGCCAAAAGTATCTCAGTGAGTACCCTCAGTATGAGGATAGCAAATATACACAAGATATATGTACACAATACCAAAAATATGCAGTATAGTATTAGAAAACAGTGCAAACAATGTATAGTTACAATAGGATGCAATGGGGACACATGGGGATAGGGGCAACACAAACCATATACTCCAAAAGTGGAATTCGAACAACGAATGGACCCCAAACCTATGTGACCTTGTAGAGGGTCGCTGGGACTGTAAGAAAACAGTGAGGGTTAGAAAAATAGCCCACCCCAAGACCCTGAAAAGTGAGTGCAAAGTGCACTAAAGTTCCCCAAGAGCACAGAAGTCGTGATAGGGGAATTCTGCAGGAAAGACACAAATCAGCAATGCAACAACGATGGATTTCCAAACGAGGGTACCTGTGGAACAAGGGGACCAAGTCCAAAAGTCACAAGCAAGTCGGAGATGGGCAGATGCCCAGGAAATGCCAGCTGTGGGTGCAAAGAAGCTGCTACTGGACAGTAGAAGCTGAAGATTCTGTGGAAACGACAAGGGCTAGAGACTTCCCCTTTGGAGGATGGATGCCCCACGTCGTGGAGAGTCGTGCAGAAGTGTTTTCCTGAAGAAAGACCGCCAACAAGCCTTGCTAGCTGCAAGTCGTGCGGTTAGGGTTTTTGGATGCTGCTGTGGCCCTGGAGGGACCAGGATGTCGCCAATTGCGTCAGGGGACAGAGGGGGCGCCACGCAAGACAAGGAGCCCTCTCAGAAGCAGGCAGCACCCGCAGAAGTGCTGGAACAGGCACTACAAAGAGGAGTGAAATGGTGCACACCCAAAGTCGCACAAAGGAGTCCCACGTCGCCGGAGGACAACTTAGAAAGTCGTGCAATGCAGGTTAGACTGCCGTGGACCCAGGCTTGGCTGTGCATGAAGGATTTCCGCCGGAAGTGCACAGAGGCCGGAGTAGCTGCAAAAGTCGCGGTTCCCAGCAATGCAGTCTGGCGTGGGGAGGCAAGGACTTACCTCCACCAAACTTGGACTGAAGAGTCACTGGACTGTGGGAGTCACTTGGACAGAGTTGCTGGATTCAAGGGACCTCGCTTGTTGTTCTGAGAGGAGACCCAGGGTACCGGTGATGCAGTTCTTTGGTGCCTGCGGTTGCAGGGGCACGATTCCGTCGACCCACGGGAGATTTCTTCTGAGCTTCTAGTGCAGAGAGGAGACAGACTACCTCCACAGCATGCACCACAAGGAAAGCAGTCGAGAAGGCAGCAGGATCAGCGTTACAGAGTTGCAGTAGTCGTCTTCGCTACTTTGTTGCAGTTTTGCAGGCTTCCAGCGCGGTCAGCAGTCGATTCCTTGGCAGAAGGTGAAGAGAGAGATGCAGAGGAACTCGGATGAGCTCTTGCATTCGTTATCTAAGGAATTCCCAAAGACAGAGACCCTAAATAGCCAGAAAAGAGGGTTTGGCTACTTAGGAGAGAGGATAGGCTAGCAACACCTGAAGGAGCCTATCAGAAGGAGTCTCTGACGTCACCTGCTGGCACTGGCCACTCAGAGCAGTCCAGTGTGCCAGCAGCACCTCTGTTTCCAAGATGGCAGAGGTCTGGAACACACTGGAGGAGCTCTGGGCCCCTCCCAGGGGAGGTGCAGGTCAGGGGAGTGGTCACTCCCCTTTCCTTTGTCCAGTTTCGCGCCAGAGCAGGGCTGAGGGGTCCCTGAACCGGTGTAGACTGGCTTATGCAGAAATGGGCACCATCTGTGCCCATGAAAGCATTTCCAGAGGCTGGGGAGGCTACTCCTCCCCAGCCCTAACACCATTTTCCAAAGGGAGAGGGTGTAACACCCTCTCTCTGAGGAAGTCCTTTGTTCTGCCTTCCTGGGCCAAGCCTGGCTGGACCCCAGGAGGGCAGAAACCTGTCTGAGGGGTTGGCAGCAGCTGCAGTGAAACCCCGGGAAAGGCAGTTTGGCAGTACCCGGGTCTGTGCTAGAGACCCGTGGGATCATGGGATTGTGCCAACTATGCCAGGATGGCATAGAGGGGGCAATTCCATGATCATAGACATGTTACATGGCCATATTCGGAGTTACCATTGTGAAGCTACATATAGGTAGTGACCTATATGTAGTGCACGCGTGTAATGGTGTCCCCGCACTCACAAAGTCCGGGGAATTGGCCCTGAACAATGTGGGAGCACCTTGGCTAGTGCCAGGGTGCCCACACACTAAGTAACTTAGCACCCAACCTTTACCAGGTAAAGGTTAGACATATAGGTGACTTATAAGTTACTTAAGTGCAGTGTAAAATGGCTGTGAAATAACGTGGACGTTATTTCACTCAGGCTGCAGTGGCAGGCCTGTGTAAGAATTGTCAGAGCTCCCTATGGGTGGCAAAAGAAATGCTGCAGCCCATAGGGATCTCTTGGAATCCCAATACCCTGGGTACCTCAGTACCATATACTAGGGAATTATAAGGGTGTTCCAGTATGCCAATGTAAATTGGTAAAATTGGTCACTAGCCTGTTAGTGACAATTTGAAAGAAATGAGAGAGCATAACCACTGAGGTTCTGATTAGCAGAGCCTCAGTGAGACAGTTAGTCATAACACAGGTAACACATACAGGGCACACTTATGAGCACTGGGGCCCTGGCTGGCAGGGTCCCAGTGACACATACAACTAAAACAACATATATACAGTGAAAAATGGGGGTAACATGCCAGGCAAGATGGTACTTTCCTACACAACGCCCCCCCAAACGAAGGACAATAAGACTAGCCATGACCTGATGAGTCTTCATTGTTTAAGTGGAAATATCTGGAGAGTCCATCTGCATTGGAGTGGCTACTCCCAGGTCTATGTTCCACAGTATAGTCCATTCCCTGTAGGGATATGGACCACCTCAACAATTTAGGATTTTCACCTTTCATTTGTTTTAGCCAAAGTAGAGGTTTGTGGTCTGTCTGAAAAATGAAGTGAGTGCCAAACAGGTATGGCCTCAACTTCTTCAGTGCCCAGACCACAGCAAAGGCCTCCCTCTCAATGGCAGACCAACGCTTTTCTCTAGGGGTCAACCTCCTACTAATAAAAGCAACAGGTTGATCCTGGCCCTCAGAATTAAGTAATTCAGATGCATCAGTTTGGACATAGAATTTTTTAGAGTAACAAGGGCTTTTCAGGACAGGTGCAGAGCACATGGCCTGCTTCAGCTCCTCAAAAGCTTTCTGACAGTTTGCTGTCCATAATACCTTTTTAGCCATTTTCTTGGATGTGAGGTCATTAAGAGGGGCTGCAATGGAGCCATAGTTCTTAATGAACCTCCTGTAATACCCAGTGAGGCCTAGGAAGGCTCTCACCTGAGACTGAGTAGTAGGGGGAATCCAATCTATAATAGTTTGGATTTTCCCCTGAAGTGGTGCAATCTGTTCCCCACCAACAAGGTGTCCCAGATAAACCACCTTCCCCTGCCCTATCTGGCACTATGAAGCCTTGATAGTGAGGCCTGCCTTTTGCAGGGCCTCCAAAACTTTCCATAGGTGGACCAGGTGATCATCCCAGCTGGAGCTAAAGACAGCTATATCGTCCAAATATGCTGCACTAAAAGCTTCTAGCCCTTGCAGGACTGTGTTCACCAACCTCTGAAAAGTGGCAGGTGCATTTTTCAATCCAAAAGGCATTACTGTGAACTGGTAATGGCCTCCAATGGTTGAAAATGCAGTTTTAGGTTTAGCATCTTCTGATAATTTGATCTGCCAATACCCTGCAGTCAAATCAAAAGTGCTTAGATACTTGGCAGATGCAAGTGTATCTATGAGCTCATCTGCCCTGGGTATAGGGTGAGCATCAGTTTTGGTTACCTGGTTGAGACCTCTGTAGTCTACACAAAACCACATTTCCTTCTTTCCATCTTTGGAATGGGGTTTTGGTACAAGTACCACAGGAGAAGCCCATAGACTTTCAGAGTGCTCAACCACTCCCAGTTCTAGCATTTTCTGCACCTCTTGATTTATGCAGTCCCTGACATGGTCAGGCTGCCTATAGATCTTACTTTTGACAGGTAAACTGTCTCCAGTATCTATAGTGTGCTCACACCAAGAAGTGGTACCTGGCACAGTAGAGAAGAGTTCAGAAAACTGACCCAGGAGATTTGTGCAATGGTCTTTCTGCTCAGCAGTAAGACAATCAGCCAAAACTACACCTTCCACCAGAGCATCTTGTTCTGTGGAAGAGAAGAGATCAGGTAGAGGATCACTGTCTTCTTCCTGTCCTTCATCAGTTGCCATGAGCAGGGTGAGATCAGCCCTTTCATAGTAGGGTTTCAGGCGGTTGACATGGAGCACCCTAAGGGGACTCCTGGCAGTGCCTAAGTCAACTAAATAGGTGACTTCACCATTTTTCTCAACAATTGTGTGGGGTCCACTCCATTTATCTTGGAGTGCTCTTGGGGCCACAGGCTCCAAGACCCACACTTTCTGCCCTGGTTTGTACTGAACCAAAACAGCCTTCTGGTCATGCCATTGCTTTTGGAGCTCTTGGCTGGCCTGAAGGTTTTTACTGGCCTTTTTCATATACTCAGCCATCCTTGATCTGAGGCCAAGCACATAATCCACAATATCTTGTTTTGGAGCTTTTAAAGGTTGTTCCCAACCCTCCTTGACAAGTGTTAGTGGACCCCTAACAGGGTGTCCAAAGAGGAGTTCAAAGGGGCTGAAGCCCACTCCTTTCTGGGGTACCTCCCTGTAGGCAAAAAAGAGGCATGGTAACAGGATATCCCATCTCCTGCGGAGTTTTTCAGGGAGACCCATAATCATGCCTTTGAGAGTTTTGTTAAATCTCTCCACCAGTCCATTTGTTTGTGGATGATAGGGTGTAGTGAACTTGCAAGTCACACCACACTCCTTCCACATGGCCTTTAAGTAAGCAGACATGAAATTGCTTCCCCTGTCTGATACTACTTCCTTTGGGAAGCCCACCCTGGAAAATATTCCCAGGAGGGCCTTTGCCACTGCAGGTGCTGTAGTGGTCCTTAAAGGAATTGCTTCAGGATATCTTGTGGCATGGTCCACTACCACCAAGATAAACCTATTGCCTGAAGCAGTAGGAGGGTCAAGGGGGCCAACTATGTCAACCCCTACCCTTTCAAAGGGAACCCCAACCACAGGCAGTGGAATAAGGGGTGCCTTTGGAGTGCCACCTGTCTTGCCACTGGCTTGACAGGTTTCACAGGACTTACAAAATTCCTTTGTGTCCTCAGACATCCTAGGCCAATGAAACAAGGGGACAAGCCTGTCCCAAGTTTTCATTTGTCCCAGATGTCCAGCTAGGGGAATGTCGTGGGCTAGAGTTAGGAGGAACTTTCTGTACTCCTGAGGAATCACTAACCTCCTGGCAGTTCCAGGTTTAGGATCCCTTGCTTCAGTGTACAAGAGGTTGTCCTCCCAGTAAACTCTGTGAGAGTCACTGACATCCCCATTAGCCTGTTTGACAGCTTGCTGTCTTAGACCCTCTAGTGTGGGACAGGTCTGCTGTGCCACACTCAGCTCCTCCCTGGCAGGCCCCCCTTCACCCAAAAGCTCAGCAGTGTCTGCTTCCAGCTCCTCTGGTGTAGGTTCTGCACAGGGTGGAAATTCTTCTTCCTCAGAATTAGAATCCACTGTAGAGGGAGGGATAGTAGGAAGTGCTTTACTTCTACTAGCCCTAGCTTTAGGGAGCACTTGGTCCATTGTTCCAGGATCCAAGCTTCCCTGTCCTTTTTGCTTTTTGGCCTGAGCCCTGGTTAAAGCAAAAATATGCCCTGGGATGCCCAGCATTGCTGCATGGGCCTCCAACTCCACATCTGACCAAGCTGATGTCTCCAAATCATTTCCTAGTAGGCAGTCTACAGGTAAATCTGTGGCTACCACAACTTTCTTTGGACCAGTAACCCCCCCCCCAGTTGAGATTTACAACAGCCATGGGGTGGCTAAGTGTGTTGTTGTGAGCATCGGTTACTTGGTACTGGTGACCAAGTAGGTGTTGTTCAGGGTGGACCAGTTTCTCTATGACCATAGTCACACTGGCACCAGTGTCCCTGTAGGCCTGAACCTAAACACCATTTATTAGGGGTAGCTGCTTGTACGTATCCATATTAAGGGGACAAGCAACTAAGGTGGCTAAATCAATAGCCCCGTCAGAGACTAATATAGCCTCTGTGGTCTCCCTAACAAGACCAACCCCAACTAAGTTACCAATAGTGAGCCCAGCTACTCCCTTGGATTGGCTATTAGTAGGTTTGCTCCCACCACCACTGCTATTAGTAGGGACACTAGGTGTAGCAGTAGGGGTTGTAGTGGTAGGAGGCTTGGTGCTTTTCTTTGGACAACTGGGATCTGTTGTCCAATGGCCTTTTATGTTACATAAATAGCACCATGGTTTCTTTTCCTTGTTTTGATTAGAAGAGGATTTGGGCCCACCACTCCCACCAGAGTGTTTTTGTGGGCCTGATGAAGACTCATTTTTAGATTTGTCCCCACCCTTGTCAGAAGACTTACCATCCTTCTTCTTGTTGCCATCTTTGTCACCCCCTGTATGAACTTTTCTGTTCACCCTTGTTCTGACCCATTTGTCTGCCTTCTTTCCCAATTCTTGGGGAGAGGTCAGATCAGAGTCCACCAGGTACTGGTGCAACAAATCAGACACACAATTATTAAGAATATGCTCTCTCAGGATCAAGTTATACAGGCTGTCATAATCAGTAACTTTACTGCCATGTAACCACCCCTCCAAGGCCTTCACTGAATGGTCAACAAAATCAACCCAGTCTTGTGAAGACTCCTTTTTGGTCTCTCTGAACTTCATCCTGTACTGTTCAGTGGTTAAGCCATAACCATCCAGGAGTGTATTCTTAAGAACTGCAAAATTATTGGCATCACTTTCTTTTACAGTAAGGAGCCTATCCCTACCCTTTCCACTAAATGATAGCCATAGGATAGCAGCCCACTGCCTTTGAGGGACATCCTGTACAACACAGGCCCTCCCAAGTGCAGCAAACCACTTGTTAATGTCATCACCCTCCTTATAAGGGGGAACTATCTTGTGCAGATTCCTGGAATCATGCTCTTTTGCAGGATGACTATGGGGAATACTGCTGCTGCCACCATGGGTTTCTAAACCCAACTTCTGTCTTTCTTTCTCTAGTTCTAAGGACTGTCTATCCAAATCCAGCTGTTGCTTCTTGAGCTTCAGTCTGGTTTGTTCCACTCTCAATTTATTGAGCTCCCTTTCTAACAATCTGTCATCAGGGTGGGTGGGAGGGACATGTCTAGAAACAGAAGTATGATGTGAAAGGACAGAAGGAGACCTGTCCCTAACAGAAGGCACCCTAACAGCTTGGCTCACAGAAACAGCACTTCTACTGTGATGAGAAGGAATACTCTTACTGAGATGTGAGACCAGACTATCTGTATGATGTGACTCAACATTAGTTCCAACTATGCTAGGTTGTCTGCTAGGGGGCAGGCTTGGAAGTTTCCCTCCCACTTCTTTAGCTAGGGGAGCCCCAGAGTCAGAGTGGGAACCATCAGCTAACTTTTCAACAGGAGTGCCAGCTGTGGCCTTATCCTGTTCAATAAGCATATTCACTAACAGTTCTCTAGAAGGATTCTTCCTTACACTTAAACCTCTATCTATGCAGAGACTCCTTGCTTCTTTCCAGCTAAGGTTATCATAGGCAAGTTTGGACAGATCAACAGTTTGGCCTGTGCCAGACATTTTAGACAGTGTTTAAGTGACAGAAAAAGTGAAGAAAAAGTTTTTCAGAACTTTTAGAAAGACAGAAAAAAACATTTTAAACTTTTTAAGAACTTTTTAGAAAGTTAGAGGTACTTTTCAGCACTTTAGAAAAGAAGTGGGAAAAGAAATGCAAAACTTTTTGGTTAGGTGTACATACACTGAACTTGTTTTGTATATTTTTCTCTTATGAAAAGTACAATGACAAAAGTGGTAAGTAGTTACAGAGCACTTATCCCACCACTGCACAACCAATGTAGGAGGCTGGACTGGCTTGTAGTGAGTACCAAGGGGTACTTACACCTTGCACCAGGCCCAGTTATCCCTTATTAGTGTATAGGGTGTCTAGCAGCTTAGGCTGATAGATAATGGTAGCTTAGCAGAGCAGCTTAGGCTGAACTAGGAGACGAGTGAAGCTCCTACAGTACCACTAGTGTCATATGCACAATATCATAAGAAAACACAATACACAGATATACTAAAAATAAAGGTACTTTATTTTTATGACAATATGCCAAAAGTATCTCAGTGAGTACCCTCAGTATGAGGATAGCAAATATACACAAGATATATGTACACAATACCAAAATATGCAGTAATAGTATTAGAAAACAGTGCAAACAATGTATAGTTACAATAGGATGCAATGGGGACACATAGGGATAGGGGCAACACAAACCATATACTCCAAAAGTGGAATGCGAAACACGAATGGACCCCAAACCTATGTGACCTTGTAGAGGGTCGCTGGGACTGTAAGAAAACAGTTAGGGTTAGAAAAATAGCCCACCCCAAGACCCTGAAAAGTGAGTGCAAAGTGCACTAAAGTTCCCCAAAGGACATAGAAGTCGTGATAGGGGAATTCTGCAGGAAATACACAAATCAGCAATGCAACAATGATGGATTTCCAAACGAGGGTACCTGTGGAACAAGGGGACCAAGTCCAAAAGTCACAAGCAAGTCGGAGATGGGCAGATGCCCAGGAAATGCCAGCTGTGGGTGCAAAGAAGCTGCTACTGGACAGTAGAAGTTGAAGATTCTGCAGGAACGACAAGGGCTAGGAACTTCCCCTTTGGAAGACGGATCCCTCACGCTGTGGAAAGTCGTGCAGAAGTGTTTTCCTGAAGAAAGACCACCAACAAGCCTTGCTAGCTGCAAGTCGTGCGGTTAGGGTTTTTGGATGCTGCTGTGGCCCAGGAGGGACCAGGATGTCGCCAATTGCGTCTGGGGACAGAGGGGGCGTCGAGCAAGACAAGGAGCCCTCTCAGAAGCAGGCAGCACCCGCAGAAGTGCCGGAACAGGCACTACGAAGTGGAGTGAAACGGTGCTCACCCGAAGTTGCACAAAGGAGTCCCACGCCGCCGGAGGACAACTTAGGAGGTCGTGCAATGCAGGTTAGAGTGCTGTGGACCCAGGCTGGACTGTGCACAAAGGATTTCCGCCGGAAGTGCACGGAGGCCGGAGTAGCTGCAAAAGTTGCGGTTCCCAGCAATGCAGTCTGGCGTGGGGAGGCAAGGACTTACCTCCACCAAACTTGGACTGAAGAGTCACTGGACTGTGGGAGTCACTTGGACAGAGTTGCTGGATTCAAGGGACCTCGCTCGTCGTGCTGAGAGGAGACCCAGGGTACCGGTGATGCAGTTCTTTGGTGCCTGCGGTTGCAGGGGGATGATTCAGTCGACCCACAGGAGATTTCTTCAGAGCTTCTAGTGCAGAGAGGAGGCAGACTACCCCCACAGCATGCACCACCAGGAAAGCAGTCGAGAAGGCGGCAGGATCAGCGTTACAGAGTTGCAGTAGTCATCTTTGCTACTTTGCTGCAGTTTTGCAGGCTTCCAGCGTGGTCAGCAGTCGATTCCTTGGCAGAAGGTGAAGAGAGAGATGCAGAGGAACTCGGATGAGCTCTTGCATTCGTTATCTAAGGAATCCCCAAAGACAGAGACCCTAAATAGCCAGAAAAGAGGGTTTGGCTACCTAGGAGAGAGGATAGGCTAGCAACACCTGAAGGAGCCTATCAGAAGGAGTCTCTGACGTCACCTGCTGGCACTGGCCACTCAGAGCAGTCCAGTGTGCCAGCAGCACCTCTGTTTCCAAGATGGCAGAGGTCTGGAGCACACTGGAGGAGCTCTGGGCACCTCCCAGGGGAGGTGCAGGTCAGGGGAGTGGTCACTCCCCTTTCCTTTGTCCAGTTTCGCGCCAGAGCAGGGCTGAGGGGTCCCTGAACCGGTGTAGACTGGCTTATGCAGAAATGGGCACCATGTGTGCCCATGAAAGCATTTCCAGAGGCTGGGGGAGGCTACTCCTCCCCTGCCTTCACACCATTTTCCAAAGGAAGAGGGTGTAACACCCTCTCTCAGAGGAAGTCCTTTGTTCTGCCATCCTGGGCCAAGCCTGGCTGGACCCCAGGAGGGCAGAAACCTGTCTGAGGGGTTGGCAGCAGCAGCAGCTGCAGTGAAACCCCGGGAAAGGCAGTTTGGCAGTACCCAGGTCTGAGCTACAGACCTGTGGGGTCATGGGATTGTGCCAACTATGCCAGGATGGCATAGAGGGGGCAATTCCATGATCATAGACATGTTACATGGCCATATTCGGAGTTACCATGGTGAAACTACATATAGGTAGTGACCTATATGTAGTGCACGCGTGTAATGGTGTCCCCGCACTCACAAAGTCCGGGGAATCGGCCCTGAACAATGTGGGGGCACCTTGGCTAGTGCCAGGGTGCCCACACACTAAGTAACTTAGCACCCAACCTTTACCAGGTAAAGGTTAGACATATAGGTGACTTATAAGTTACTTAAGTGCAGTGTAAAATGGCTGTGAAATAACGTGGACGTTATTTCACTCAGGCTGCAGTGGCAGGCCTGTGTAAGAATTGTCAGAGCTCCCTATGGGTGGCAAAAGAAATGCTGCAGCCCATAGGGATCTCCTGGAACCCCAATACCCTGGGTACCTCAGTACCATATACTAGGGAATTATAAGGGTGTTCCAGTATCCCAATGTAAATTTGTAAAATTGGTCACTAGCCTGTTAGTGACAATTTGAAAGAAATGAGAGAGCATAACCACTGAGGTTCTGATTAGCAGAGCCTCAGTGAGACAGTTAGTCATAACACAGGTAACACATGCAGGCACACTTATGAGCACTGGGGCCCTGGCTGGCAGGGTCCCAGTGACACATACAACTAAAACAACATATATACAGTGAAAAATGGGGGTAACATGCCAGGCAAGATGGTACTTTCCTACAGCATGTTGCCCCCTCCAGAACCAGTGGACAAGCCACCCACCTGAGACCCTGTGCCCTTGCACTCCCCAGGACAGAGCAATGGGCATGTTGCCCCCTCCAGAACCAGTGAACAAGTCACCCACTTGAGAGACTGTGGCCTTGCACTCCCCAGGACAGAGCAATGGGCATGTTGCACCCTCCAGAACCAGTGGGCAAGTCACCCACTTCAGAGACTGTGGCCTTGCACTCCACAGGACAGAGCAATGGGCATGTTGCCCCCTCCAGAACCAGTGGGGTAGTTCCCCTGTTCAGCTGAGGTGCCCCCCATGCCCCTGAGGTGCCTTCCCACTTGCAAAATGATGCCCCTGCAGTATTCTTTATGGATGTGTCAGGATACAGGTTGGGTCTTGGACTGTGCCCTGTTGCCTTGTGTGCCCTTATGGCTTTGGACTGGGCACTGGCCCTTTATGTACATCTGTAAATATATTTGGTTCATGTGGTGGGGTTTGCTATGCTAATACATTGTCAGTACTCCAGCAATCTGGTCCATGTTTTATTATGCTGTGTGTCCTGTGCCATTGGTTTACTTGTGCAGCTGTTTGTATGTATGGTATGTGTGTCGGTGTGTGTTGTGCGTGTGTGTGTCACTCTCGTTTTCCTCCCACCCTCCCTTGTGTGCTAGGCGGCTGTACTCACCGTCGTCGTCTTTGTCGGTGTTGGTGTTCCAGGTGGAGCATAACGTAGAAGATCATCCGGAAAACGCGAAGTTCGGGTTCCATGGCAGCGTGGTTCTTCCCTGTGACTCTAATGGTGAGACCTTTCACTTCTGAGCTCTGTTTCTGCCAGGCTTTTGTTGACGTTGGTGCCACCCAGTAAAAGGTGGTGGTTTCCTGTGTCTTAACATGGTGGGCGGTACTTTTTCTTCCGCCTGGCTGTTGTTGGTTACCGCCGTGGTGAATGTTGTTTCCGCCCTGGCGGTTGGTGTGGTACCTTGGTTGTCTATGGGAGTTATCACCTCCATGGTCATAATTTGGCAGATGTTACCGCCAGCCTGTTGGCGGATTTACGGCCACTTTATCACTCACAGCCAGGGTCATTATGAGGGCCATATTATTATAACATGTTTCTAATATTTGTAAGCCAGTTACATAGGAAAAAAAAGACAAAGGTGTAACATATTGGCATGTGTGTTAGAAGAAAGAAGATGAAAGAAAACAGGAGTAGACAGAAGACAGCTGAAGACAGAAGGCAGAAGAAGACAGAAGATGGAAGGCATGAGAGGACAGAAGAAGAGAAAAGGCAGCAGAAGACAGAAAGGGTGAGAAGACAGAAGCCATGAGAAGACAGAGACATGAGAAGAGTGTAGACCTGAGAAAATAGAAGACGGCATTCAGTAAAGAAGACAGCGAAGACAGAAGACGGTTTGCAGAAAGAAAAAACAAGTCGGATGGCAATGAAAAAAAAGACAGAGAAGAAGTCATCAAAGAAAGAAGACGTCAGCGAAGTAAGAAGACGGCATGCTGGAAGAAAAAAGAAGACAGAAATGAAAAAAGAAGACAGAGAAGATGGCAGCAAAGAAAGAAGAGATCAGTGAAGAAAGAAGACAGCATGCAAGAAGAAAAAAGCAGTACCTTCCGCGTCACAGCCAGAGGAAGGACACTGGCCAGTGTCCAATAGGAAGTGACCGGAAGGAGTATTTCGTCCACAGGCAACTCAATGACAAGATTGGCGAAGAAGACGAAGACGATAACAGAGAGTGAAATGAAGGCGACGTGCTGGCCAATCCGAAGCAGGTAAATCAGAGCGACGTTGGAGTAAGCCAATGGTAAGTTCAAGTAAATAAGGTGTTGGTTCCAAGCCCTTTTAAGTTTTTTTCTGACTAACAAAAGAGTTTTCAAGCATTCGTGCAAGCACGCGTTCAGGCAAAACCTAAAAATAGATCTTACTTTAATGTAACAAAACAAGACCAAAAAAACAAACAATTAGTAGAACGCAAGACATGCATTTTTAAAGAATAAACTTAATTGTAGTGCTTAGAAGCATAAAGCAGGGCTTTTTGGGCACCCTAGACCGGGCCAACTCTAAAAAGCCAGGCCGGCCGCGGATGAGCATGGGTAGGGTAAGGGGACCTTGCCTGCTGAAAAAAGTACCTCAGTTCGGAGTTGTGTCAATGTCGAGGACAAGATGCAAGGAGCAAAGGAGGTGATGCATTGGTGTTGATGCTGCAGATGTATGCGATGCGTCAGCTCCGATCTGCACAAAGTCAGAGATGCATCAGGAGTGGCAGAGATGCATCACACAGTGTCCTCGATCCTCGCAGCAGCAACAATACATCATCAATGATGGAAATTTGCTGGTTCTGATCAGCACAACAGCAGCGATGTGCAGATTCTGCCCTTTATACCCACTTCCAAGTGCCCAGGATTGGATTGGCACCACTTGGCGGGGCAAGAGTTGCAGCCATCATAGTCCTGGTGCTGTTGCAGGATGAAGATAAGTATTTGATGTCCCTGTCACCTCAGAATAACAGGAGGCAAGCCAGCAAGCCCATGGAGTCACTTTGGTTCTGGGTTGGAGAGATTCAGGTCCAGTCCTTCTCACTACCAGGCAAGAAGGACAGTAGGCAGCAGGTCAGCAAAGCAGAGCAGGAGCCCAGCAGAGTCCAACAGAGTGACAGTCCTTTCAGAAGACAGCAGTCTTTCTTCCTGGCAGAGTATCCACAGGTCCTGGATAGCATTCTACTTGAATAGTCTTCTCTGGGTTTAACCTGATTAATTCTACACATCCCTGTTTGTTATTGCTGAGGTTTGCTAACCCATTTTAGCATTTTTAAATTCTCTGCGATGTATTTTCTTAAGTGGAACAATAAAATTAAAGATTGTTAAAACTTGTGGCAAGTGGCCTCTTTCCGCTCTTTTGGCAATTTCAGAAGTTAACCCTGGAACACCCTTATAATTCCCTAGTATATGGTACTGAGGTACCCAGGGTATTGGGGTTCCAGGAGATCCCTATGGGCTGCAGCATTTCTTTTGCCACCCATAGGGAGCTCTGACAATTCTTACACAGGCCTGCCACTGCAGCCTGAGTGAAATAACGTCCACGTTATTTCACAGCCATTTTACACTGCACTTAAGTAACTTATAAGTCACCTATATGTCTAACCTTTACCTGGTAAAGGTTGGGTGCTAAGTTACTTAGTGTGTGGGCACCCTGGCACTAGTCAAGGTGCCCCCACATTGTTCAGGGCCGATTCCCCGGACTTTGTGAGTGCGGGGACACCATTACACGCGTGCACTACATATAGGTCACTACCTATATGTAGTTTCACCATGGTAACTCCGAATATGGCCATGTAACATGTCTATGATCATGGAATTGCCCCCTCTATGCCATCCTGGCATAGTTGGCACAATCCCATGACCCCACAGGTCTGTAGCTCAGACCTGGGTACTGCCAAACTGCCTTTCCCGGGGTTTCACTGCAGCTGCTGCTGCTGCCAACCCCTCAGACAGGTTTCTGCCCTCCTGGGGTCCAGCCAGGCTTGGCCCAGGATGGCAGAACAAAGGACTTCCTCTGAGAGAGGGTGTTACACCCTCTTCCTTTGGAAAATGGTGTGAAGGCAGGGGAGGAGTAGCCTCCCCCAGCCTCTGGAAATGCTTTCATGGGCACACATGGTGCCCATTTCTGCATAAGCCAGTCTACACCGGTTCAGGGACCCCTCAGCCCTGCTCTGGCGCGAAACTGGACAAAGGAAAGGGGAGTGACCACTCCCCTGACCTGCACCTCCCCTGGGAGGTGCCCAGAGCTCCTCCAGTGTGCTCCAGACCTCTGCCATCTTGGAAACAGAGGTGCTGCTGGCACACTGGACTGCTCTGAGTGGCCAGTGCCAGCAGGTGACGTCAGAGACTCCTTCTGATAGGCTCCTTCAGGTGTTGCTAGCCTATCCTCTCTCCTAGGTAGCCAAACCCTCTTTTCTGGCTATTTAGGGTCTCTGTCTTTGGGGATTCCTTAGATAACGAATGCAAGAGCTCATCCGAGTTCCTCTGCATCTCTCTCTTCACCTTCTGCCAAGGAATCGACTGCTGACCACGCTGGAAGCCTGCAAAACTGCAGCAAAGTATCAAAGATGACTACTGCAACTCTGTAACGCTGATCCTGCTGCCTTCTCGACTGCTTTCCTGGTGGTGCATGCTGTGGGGGTAGTCTGCCTCCTCTCTGCACTAGAAGCTCTGAAGAAATCTCCTGTGGGTCGACGGAATCATCCCCCTGCAACCGCAGGCACCAAAGAACTGCATCACCGGTACCCTGGGTCTCCTCTCAGCACGACGAGCGAGGTCCCTTGAATCCAGCAACTCTGTCCAAGTGACTCCCACAGTCCAGTGACTCTTCAGTCCAAGTTTGGTGGAGGTAAGTCCTTGCCTCCCCACGCCAGACTGCATTGCTGGGAACCGCAACTTTTGCAGCTACTCCGGCCTCCGTGCACTTCCGGCGGAAATCCTTTGTGCACAGTCCAGCCTGGGTCCACAGCACTCTAACCTGCATTGCACGACCTCCTAAGTTGTCCTCCGGCGGCGTGGGACTCCTTTGTGCAACTTCGGGTGAGCACCGTTTCACTCCACTTCGTAGTGCCTGTTCCGGCACTTCTGCGGGTGCTGCCTGCTTCTGAGAGGGCTCCTTGTCTTGCTCGACGCCCCCTCTGTCCCCAGACGCAATTGGCGACATCCTGGTCCCTCCTGGGCCACAGCAGCATCCAAAAACCCTAACCGCACGACTTGCAGCTAGCAAGGCTTGTTGGCAGTCTTTCTTCAGGAAAACACTTCTGCACGACTCTCCACGGCGTGAGGGATCTGTCTTCCAAAGGGGAAGTTCCTAGCCCTGTCCAGTAGCAGCTTCTTTGCACCCACAGCTGGCATTTCCTGGGCATCTGCCCATCTCCGACTTGCTTGTGACTTTTGGACTTGGTCCCCTTGTTCCAGAGGTACCCTCGTTTGGAAATCCATTGTTGTTGCATTGCTGATTTGTGTATTTCCTGCAGAATTCCCCTATCACAACTTCTATGTCCTTTGGGGAACTTTAGTGCACTTTGCACTCACTTTTCAGGGTCTTGGGGTGGGCTATTTTTCTAACCCTAACTGTTTTCTTACAGTCCCAGCGACCTTCTACAAGGTCACATAGGTTTGGGGTCCATTCGTGTTTCGCATTCCACTTTTGGAGTATATGGTTTGTGTTGCCCCTATCCCTATGTGTCCCCATTGCATCCTATTGTAACTATACATTGTTTGCACTGTTTTCTAATACTATTACTGCATATTTTGGTATTGTGTACATATATCTTGTGTATATTTGTTATCCTCGTACTGAGGGTACTCACTGAGATACTTTTGGCATATTGTCATAAAAATAAAGTACCTTTATTTTTAGTATATCTGTGTATTGTGTTTTCTTATGATATTGTGCATATGACACTAGTGGTACTGTAGGAGCTTCACTCGTCTCCTAGTTCAGCCTAAGCTGCTCTGCTAAGCTACCATTATCTATCAGCCTAAGCTGCTAGACACCCTATACACTAATAAGGGATAACTGGGCCTGGTGCAAGGTGAAAGTACCCCTTGGTACTCACTACAAGCCAGTCCAGCCTCCTACACATGCCATTTGCTCTGTCCTGGGGAGTGCAAGGCCACAGTCTCTTGAGTGGGTGGCTTGCCCACTGGTTCTGGAGGGAGCAACATGCCCATTGCTCTGTCCTGAGGATTACAAGGCCAAAGTCTCTCAAGTAGGTGACTTGCCCACTGGTTCTGGAGGGGGCAATATACCCATTGCTCTGTCCTGGGGAGTGCAAGGCCACAGTCTCTCGAGTGGGTGACTTGCACACTGGTTCTGGAAGGGGCAACTCGCACAGCAGCCCCTGGAGTGTGGCCTACATGGTGTCCGCTGGTGGTGACGGCTGAACTGTGGTGGTGGATGGAGCAGCCTACTGGGCAGCCTCTGCACTCTCTGATGGCTGCACTGTGGTGGTGGATGGAGGAGCCTCCTGGGCAGCCTTTGCAGTCTCTGATGGCTGCACTGGGGTGGTCGATGGAGGAGCATCCTGGGCAGCGTCTGCACTCTCTGATGGCTGCACTTACTCAGCTGGTGGTGGGGGCCCTGTGACAGCTGGAGGTGGCGGTGTCAGCCTGACAGCCTCCACTGGTGTAGAGTGCTTTGTCTCCTCCTGTGCATGGGGCGTGGATCCCTTACTCTTCCTGGCAGGGGTGGATGGGCTCTTCCCCTCTCTGCCTGGTGATGCAGGGTCCTTCCCCTTCTTCACAGGTGGTGCAGGCCCCTTCCACTTCTTTCCAGGTGGTGCAGGCCCCTTCCACTTCTTTCCAGGTGGTGCAGGCTCCTTCCCCTTCTTTACAGGTGGTGCAGGCTCCTTCCGCTTCTTTACAAGTGGTGCAGGCCCCTTCCCCTTCTTCTATGGTGGTGCTGGCTCCTTCTTCCTCTGCGATGGAGGTGTGTATCCTTACCACCACAAGCAGGTGGTGCTACAACTGTCCCCGTGGACTGTTTGGCTGAGGTGCTGGGCTGTGTCCTTGCTACCCTGCCCACACAGGCAGGACGGGTAGGGAAGAGGTCAAATTGGGAAAGGAAAAGCTTTTTATGGACGGTGGGGCGGGAGAAGGGAGGTGTAATGGGAGTGGAGGATGAGGAAGTGGTTGTTGGAGGTGTATGTTTGCTGGTCTTGGGTGCAGGTGCATGGGCAGTATGCTGATGTGAGGTGGATGGCTGTTGGGTGTGTGAATGCTTGTGTTTGTGTCCTTTAGGAGGGGGGGGCAGACACAATGGGAGAGGACACAGGGGATGCATGCATGGCTGTTGTGCGGGTGTCCGCCAGTGAGGTGTGTGTTCTGCTTTGTGTGGTGATGCTGGTAGTGGATATAGCTGTAGTGCATGCAGGTGTGGGTGTGGATGTGACTGGGAGGGAGGTGGAGGAGGAGGGAGAGACAGTGAAGGTAGTGGATGTTGTCGTGTCTGCAACTGTATGGTGTTTGCGTGAGTGCTTGTGGGATGAAGTGTGGTGATTGTGTTTTCCTGTGCCACTCTTGTGTGCATGCTCATCTGTATGGGGGCCTGGGATGGGTTGGGGTTGAGGGGAATGGGACTGGGAAGTGGTAGTTGGAGGGGGGACGGTAGAAACAGGGACAATGGCTGCCATCAGAGAGGAGGCCAGAGCCTAAATCGATCTCTGTTGGGCCGCCAATCCTCTGTGAATACCCTCCAAGAATGCATTGCATTGCTGCATCTAGGATGCCAGCCCCTGGATTGCATTCACAATGGTTGATTGCCCTAGAGAGATGGATCTCAGGAGGACAATAGGCTCCTCACTCAGGGAAGCTGGGATCACTGGGGCAGGGCCTGAGGTGCCTGAGGCGAAGGAGATGCCAACCCTCCTGGGTGAGCGGGCACGTGCAACTCTCTGAGGTGCTACTGAGAGGGCGATGCTAGTACAGTGGTGGCGGATGTAGCTGCAGCTGGGGTAGTCCCACAGGTGTCCGCCACCACCAGGGAGCTCCCATCAGAGGAGGTATCTGAGTCTGTGTCATCTCCTCCAGTCTCTGCCATGGGGCTCCCCTCCGTCCCACTGGTTCCCTCGGTGGACTCTGCCTTCTGGGTCCTGTGGGATGCAGCTCCCTCTGTCGCCAGTGCCCCAGCTCCTCTGCCAGATGATGCTAATGCACACAAGGACAGGATGACAAAACAAGAAAGGGTGGTGACAAAAGATACACTTGGTCAATGACTACACCAACACCACTACAGGCATGCACAACACTATCACACACAGGGAACAGGCCTAAGCAATATGCATTGCACTATCAATGATATGGCTAGTCACCAAGGCAAGATGAGGAGCACACACTGCCAACTGCAGCACACCTGTGACCCATGATGCCCTGCCTGACAGTGACTACTAACCAGTTAGGTTGCCTGCTGCAATGTCTGGCTTGGCGTTAGGGGCACCCACTGACACACAACCACCACTCGGATACCACCCCACCAGACAAAATATGTAATGATGCCCACTGTACTCACTCCCTTGTGGCTGCTGTGATTCCCTCAAGCGCCCATCCAGCTCAGGGTAGGCCACCGCCAGAATTTGGGCCATCGGGGGGGGGGGGGCAGGGTCTAATGGGCACCCCTTTCTCGTTGGGAGGCCATCCCCAGCTGGGCCTCCGTGGTCTTCAGCCCCGGCGTCTCAGGTCCTCCCACCGTTTCAGACAGTGGGTGGTTCGCCTGTCCCAATACATAGGTGCACCATGTGGACTGCTGTTGTGGTTTAGTTGTTCAAATTGTGACAGCCTACTCACTCTTGTGTCCCTTAGATACCTACCACTGTGGATGAATAGGAGGTGGAGACAAAACCTTGTGTACAGACCCCTGGTGGACTTAGCTACACTGGAGGATAGGCACATTATCCTCACCTATAGACTAGACAGGGCCACAATCACAGAGCTATGTGCCCAGCTGAAGCCTGATCTGATCTCATCTATGCTCCATTTCCTGGTGACAGGTTCTTTCCAAGTGACAGTGGGCTTGGCAACAGGAATGTCACAGCCAATGTTCTCAATCGTGCTGGCAAGAGTTTTGTCTGCCCTGGAAAAACACATTGCAGCTACATAGCATTCCCCCATGTGGAAGATTTGGCCACTGTGAAGGCCAGATTCTATGCAATGGGACATATCTCCAATATTATTGGGGCGATTGACGGTACACATATGCGTTTGTAATCCCCCCTCCCGCCAGAATGAACAGGTGTACAGGAATCGTTAAGTGTTTCTGCTCCATGAATGTGCAGATGGTGTGCCTGGCAGACCAGTACATCTCCAATGCCAATGCTAAGTATCCTGGGTCGGTGCATTATGCATTTGTCCTGAGGAATAGCAGCATCCCAAATGTGATGGCCCTTCTACAGAGGCACAGGGTGTGGCTTATAGATGAGCCTTGGTCCCCACCCAGTGTATGTTAGTGTATGCCTCATTGGATAGTGTGTGGCTAAATGTTGTCCATCAATACCTGCAGGTGACTCTGGCTACCCAAACCTATTGTGGCTGTTGACCCCTATGAGGAATTCCAGGACAAGGGCTAAAGAACGTTGTAATGTGGCACATGGGTGAACCAGGAGGATCATCGAGAGAACCTTCAGCCTCCTGAAGGCCAGGTTCAGGTGCCTCCATCTGACAGGTGGATCCCTGTGCTACGCACCCGAGAAGGTCTGCCAGATAGTTGTGGCATGCTGCATGTTGCACAACCTGGCCCTCAGACACCATGTACCTTTTCTGCAGGAGAAGGAGACTGGAGATGCCCTTGTGGCTGCAGTAGACCCTGATGACAGTGAGGATGAAGAGGCTGAAAAAGAGGATGAGGACAACAGAACCCCAGTTATCTATCAGTAATTCCAATGACACACAGGTGAGTCAGTGTAACTTCACATTTCAATGACTATTGGTGTATTCTGTGTGGCTGTGGTATGATGGCATTACTCACTTTTTACCCCTACTTAATGATGCCTATGGATTTTCATTTTACAGATGTTAGTGCAATGACATATGTGTACTGATGTGCTGACTACAGCCAGCTACAGGTCTTTATTTATATGCTCTTACACTGTACAGTTCATTTGCAACAGATTTAACTGTTTCAATAAATACACTGTTTCAACACATGACATACAAGTATTTTATTTGTGTTCAAGGGTGTTTATTGTAGTGCTAAGAAACTGAGGGGAAAGTGCAATGGAATAGGGTGACGATGGAGGATAGTCCAGGGTATTGTTCCAGTCTGTTTGTAGCACAGGTGCAAGGTCCAAGTGTCCACAGGAAAGGGAGCAAAGGCAGTTCAAGGTGGACATGGTGACAGTGTGGGACACAAGGGGGACAATAAGGAGCGTCTCATTTCTTGTTGGTGGTCTTGGCACTTGTCTCTAGCTTCTGTCTGGGTCGCAATGAACGTTTGTGGGGTGGTTCACCTTCTGCAGTTGGAGGGATGCTGGTAGCCTGTGGGTCCTGTGGTGGGGCCTCCTGGCCACTAGCGGCAGCAGAGGTGGAGGGCTATTCAATTGACTGGCTAGTGGTAGGGGCCCGCTGGTGTGCTGTTGCCTTCCTCATAATGTTGGCCGTGTCTGCCAGCACCCCTGCGATGGAGATCTGGTTGATATTTATGGCCTGCAAGTCCTCCCTGATCCCCTGATACTGTCCCTCCTGCAGCCACCTGTTCTCCTGCACGTTGTCAAGGATCTGGCCCATAGTATCCTGGGAATGTTGGTCGACTCCCAGTATCTCGGAGAGTGCCTCCTGGAGAGTCGGTTCCCTGTTCCTGTCCTCCCCCTGGTGCACAGCAGTCCTCCCAGTTTCCGTTGGCCTGTGCCCCGGTCCCCTGAACGGTGTGCCCACTGCCACTGACCCCAGGTCCCTGATTGTCTTGGGGGAAAGGTGTATACTGGACAGGTGGGCACACTGATGATTGACTTGTCCTGGGGGCAGAGGGGTAGGTACGCTGGGTGGGTGCCGTGTTGTTAGATACTGATGAGTGATGTATTGTGGGAATGTTAGTTTCCTTATGCTGTGATGCTTTGGTGATGGGTGCCCATGCAGGGCTGGGAGGGATGTCCATACATTGGTGTGGCATGCAGGGCTTGGCATTGGGGTTCATCATTTGCATTGGTGCAGTGTGTGGGGTGGAGTAGAGCGATGGGAGTGAGGATGAGAGGGTGTGATGGCATGCAGGTATGAGGGATGATAAGTGTTAAATGTTGACTTACCAGTGTCCAGTCCTTCGGCTACTCCAGTGAGTCCCTCAGGATGCAGTAATGCCAGTACTTGCTCCTCCCAGGCTGTGAGCTGTGGGGGAGGAGGTGGGGGTTCACCACCAGTCCTCTGTATGGCGAGCTGGTGCCTTGCTGCAATGGAACCTACCTTCCTCCGTAAGTCGTTCCACCTCTTCCTGATGTCATCCCTTGTTCTTGGGTGCTGTCCCACGGCATTGACCCTGTCCACGATTCTCCGCCGTAGCTCCATATTCCTTGCAATGGATATCTGCTGTACCTGTGCTCCAAACAGCTGTGGCTCTACCCAGACATTTTCCTCTACCATGACCCATAACTCAGTGAAACGGGGGTGCCTTTCTGGTGCCATGGGTGTTGTGTGGGGTGTGTTGGTGAGAGTGTGTTGAGTAATGTGGTGGGGTGTGTGATGTGGAGTGCGTGAGGGATGTGTGGGTGTGAGTGGTGTGTGTGTCTAGTTGTCTCTGTGCTCTTCTTCTCAGTCTCCTGGTAGTAATTGGTGTCCGTAAGGGGGGTGTGTTTTATAGTGGTGTGGGTATGTGTATGTGTGTGTATGGGTGTCATACCCCATGCCATTATGCATGGTTAATGTGTGTCCCTCACTTCTTCCAGGTGACTCTGGCTACCCAAACCTGTTCTGGCTGTTGACCCTGTTGGGAATCCGAGAACAGGTGCTGAAAATCGGTACAGTGATGCACATGGGCATACCAGGAGGATTGTGGAACGCACTTTTGGTCTCCTGGAAGCCAGGTTCAGGTGCCTCCATTTGACAGGTGGATGCCTATACTACTCCCCTGAGAAGGTCTCCCAGATTGTGGTGGTCTGCTGCATGCTGCATAATTTGGCCTTCAGATGCCATGTGCCCTATCTGCAGGAGGAGGGGAGGGACAATGCACCTGTGGCAGCAGTGGACACTGAGGACAGTGAGGAGGAGGATGTGGACAACAGGACACATATCATTCAGCAGTACTTCCAATGACACTCAGGTAAGACTTTTGACCTATGCATGTCTCCATTTTAGCAAAGTGCTATGTGGCTGTTATGTTGTGCCAGTCACTACCTTTGCATCCCAATTGATTGTCACCTACGCCCTTATTCAGATGTTGGTGTGGTCACAACAGTGTACTGGTGTGATGTCTACAGACTGCTGGAACGCATGTGTTGGATGAATTAACACATTACAGGACATTTGCACAGAATAATGCAGTTCAATACAGCTCGATACTTTGCACATTACTTAATGATAAAGGACTATTACTCTTGTTGTGTAGTGGCCCAGTCTGTTTGTAGCACAGGTCCAGTGTCCATGGGGCCATAGGTAGAGGAGCAACGGCAGTCCAAAGTAAACAAGGTGAATCAGTGGAACACAAGGTGGACATTCTGGAGGGGCTCATTTCCTGGTGGTGGTCTTGGTCTTGGCAGCTGTCTCTGGTGTCTGTCTGGGTCACACTGTTTGCGGTGTGGTTCACCTTCTGCAGGGGGCGGGGTGCTGGTGGGCTGTGAGTCCTGTGGCAGGGCCTCTAGTCCACTAGCTGCAGCAGATGTGGAGGGTTGGTCAATACACTAGCTGGTGGAAGGGGCCCGCTGGGGTTGTTGTGTACTCATGCGTGAAGTTCGCCATGTCACTCAACACCCCTGAAATGGAGGCCATGGTGGTATTCAAGGCTTGCAATTGTTGCATGGCCTCCTGGTGGTGTTCCCCCTGCAGCCACTGGTTCTCCTGCATGATGTTAAGCACCTGACCCATCTGTCCTGGGATTGTTGGTATGCCCCCAGGACATTTGTGAGTGCCTCCTGGGCAGTTGGTTCCCTGGGCCTGAGCCTGGCCTTCCCCTGGCACACAGCTGTCCTTTGACTGTCCCTTGCCCCCTGTGCCTGTGTCCCCTGAACTGTGTGCTCACTCCCACTTACACCAGGACCTTCATCTTCTTGCCTGTGTGGTGTTGACTCGGGTCCCTGTACAGGTGGGCACACTACTGATTTATGTGTCCTCGGGACAGAGGTTTGGGACGTTGGCTGGCTGCTATGGTGTTTGAGTCCTAAGGGGGTCCTGTGGTGGACTGAATGTGGTAGCCGACTGACCTGTGGTCCCAGATGGGCCAGGGTGTTCATCCAGATCAAGTCCTCCAGAATTGCTGTCATCACTGAGGGCATCTTCTGGTAGTGGACTGGGTTGCCGTGGTACCTCTTCGCTGCTGACATTGCCTGGTGTACCTGTGGGGGTGTAAATGATTTGTTAGGGTGATTGTCTGTCACATATTCTGCATTTCTACCTTTCCCAATGATATTGGTGTTGTCCTCCCACCTTTGGTAGTGTATGGTGATGGATTGTGGGATTGGTAGTTCTACATGCTGTCCGTGCATTGCTGATGGGTGTGCATGCAGAGCTGGGAGGGATGTGCTTGCAGTGGGTATGGGCTGCATGGGTTGGCATTTAGGTGTGGTAATTCGAGTGGTGCACTCTGTGGGATGGAGTGGGGTGAAGGGAGTCAGGGTAAGGGGGGGTGGCATGGCATGCAGGTATGGGTGGTGGTAGGTTGGTAATGGTGATTCACCAGTGTCCAGTCCTCTGGGTATTCCAGTGAGGCCCTCAGGATGCAGTATTGCCACGACTTTCTCCTCCCCTGCTGTCAACTGTGGGGGAGGAGGTGGGGGTCCACCACCAGTCCTCCTGACGGCGAGCTGGTGCCTTGCTGCAATGGAACGCACCTTCCCCCATAGGTCGTTCCACCTCTTCCTTATGTTGTCCCTTGTGCGTGGGTTTGTTCCTACGGTGTTCCCCCTGCCCACAACCCTTTGCCATATCTCCGTCTTCCTGCCAATGGAGATCTGCTGTACCTGTGTTCCAAACAGCTGTGCCTCTCCCCTATTTACTCTACCATCACCCGCAACTCCTCATCAGTGAAACGGGGATGCCTTTGTGGGGACATGGGTGTTGTGTGTGTGTGTGTTGTGCAGAGGGTGATGAGTGATGTGGTGGGGTGTGTGGTGCTTGACAGATGAATGGGTAGTTGTGGTGCATGTGTGCAGTTATCTCTGGGATTGGCCTGGCAAGGTGTAGCTGTCTTCTCATGTTTGCAAAGGATTGTGGGTGATGTGGGGGGGGTGTTTTGTAGTGCTCTTGGTGGGTGGGTGTATTTGTGTCAGGTGTAGGTTTTTTGGACTGGCCAATGTTGTCTTGTTTTGTTTTTGGGTAGCTCTTTCTGTTGCGGCGGTGTGCACCGCCAATAGTTTACCGTTGTTGAATGTTCGCTGTGGTGATTCTTGGGTCATTATATGGAAGGTGCTGTTTTGGTGGCCTAATGGTATGGGTGCTAGTTCCGACAGTTTATTGTGTTTGTTGGGTCCGGTGGATTTGTGGTTGTGGCTGTTTTCTGTTGATTTTGTGTATGTCATAATCTGGATGGATTTTCGCCTCCGAGGCGGTATGTTGGCGGCCGTCAGCACGGTGGTAATTGGAAAATACCGCCAATGTCATAATGAGGGCCTAAGATCTTAAAAATCAACAGTTGCCTCTTGTTTGCACAAAGTACCTTGTTTGCATTGCAATTACCACGCACGTAGACCGAGGAGAAGATGCGTGGAAAAATAAGGTCTGCGTCGGATTTTCCATGCTGCAAGGGGCTTTGTATCGATTTCCAGCATGCAGTCTTGGACCCTCACGGCGATGCGGGGTTCTCTGGATGCCCAGGGACGATGCAGGGAAAAATACTGGGCGTGCAGGAAGAAGTCACAGGCATTGCGTAGATCCCGTAAGTGATGCAGCGTCATTCCGGCTCAGCTCTGTGTTGATCCAGTAGGGCCGTGCATTGAATTTCTGGGCGCAACGCAGGCGCTGCATTGATCTTCACTCGGGAAGTCAGGCTGCGTCGCCCTGGTTCGGCTGTGAGGCAATTTTCTCATTGCAGGGCAGGCTGTCTGTCATTTCCGGCAGGCTGTGCGCCGATTTTCGGCACACAAGGAGTTTCCTTGAAGAGATGACGTCTTTTTGGCCCTGAGACTTCTGGAAAACAGGACGCAAGCTCAATCCAAGCCCTTAGAGAGCACTTCTCAGCAAAGTCAGAGGCCAGCAAGGCAGCAAGGCAGCAGCCCTTCACAGCAAAGCAGTCCAGGTGAGTCCTTTGGGCAGTCAGGCAGTTCCTCTTGACAGATTGCAGGATCTGAGTGTCCTGTGTTTGTGGTTGTCTGGGTGTGCAATATTTCACACATGCTTGAGCATCTTGGCCCACTTTTTCTTGGTACAGATGTATTATAGGTTTCCCTGCATCTTCCAGAAAGTTATGGGTGAATGCTTAACTGAAACCATGTAAACAACCACGGACGTATTTGCCATTTTAGGTAAGAGAATTTTACATACAGAGGCTGTGCCTTGTGTTATTTGTAGTCGGTTTGAAACAGCAATGGCCCAGCGAGCTTCTCCCTGAGGTATGAAACACCCTACCTGACAAAGCTCACACCTATGTTCTTTTGTGCCCCACCACAATGAGAAATATGAACAGTGAGAGAAAAATGCAGTTGCTAACAGGAACAAGGGGACGGGAGTCCTAAAGAACCAGATTCCTTGCAGTGCTTTGGGGGGGGGGGGGGGGGGAATCTGAGTTGCAGAGTTAATAATGACAACCATTTGGAATCTTGCGGCCCAGGCTCAGAGCTGAGGATGCAGCAATAAGTGTGAAACAAGGCATGGTCGCAGGGATGCCATTAATTTGGTGCAGGAGCGCCAACATGTTTACTCCATACTTTCACGTCACAGTAGCCCATTGTGTTGCTGTTTGCTATGTTTCAAAGGGCATCTCTGATTGGCTCATGTATGAATAAGTGGCAGGGCTTTGATTGTTAATATCCTAAAGTGTAGACCCGCCAATGAACAATAATCAAGAAAAAATTCAATGGCAAGGTAAAGGTTAAGATACTAGTGTGTTTTCGTACATATATGCATTATAGATGAAACACTGTACTTTTATCATAGAGGAGTTTCCACAACTTGTTACTATGGCTCTTTGCTTACAGTGCTCCAAGGTAGTTATAAGCGAGGGCTAGCTAAACCTAGTGGCCCAAACACCATGCATGTGTAAAACAACTGGTGATTTCTAATGCAAGAGTGCTCTGAGTCAATTTCTGTGATATGATGCAATCTTTGCTGCTGTAGCACAAGCGCCCTCTGAACTGCTTTGTTTGGTACGAGTTTCATGAACATTTAACATGAGGTGTCACCCTAAAACCGGAGTTTGCCAAATATGCAACAAGAAGCAAAACAATAGAAAAAGCGCTATGAGGGGAGCCGCAGGCAGTGTGAGTGGGAAGAAATAGTACCTGAATCATGTCAAGAGGAAGGGACAGGCACTGATTACGTTGAATCAGTCTGTGTTTGGTCCCTAGTCCACTGAAAGGCTCGGAAGTGATGTTTAGCCAGCACTGGCCAATTAAGAAGGCAGCAATTAGAGAGACACTGCAGCCAACAAATGGTAAGCTATCGGCGACTCCAAGTCCCTTTTAGGTCAAGCGTGCAAGCGTTTTCACCTGTTGTAAGTATTGTCAGCTTTTAACCACATCACGCCCATCACTTTCACATGTTCGTGGGCTTGCCTTTCAAAAATCCTTTTTCATTGGTAAATGCTTAACATTTGTCCCTCCTTGGGGAGATTTTGTTACCGCCTTGCAGACTGACCCTGTCACATGGATAATTACATGATTGCCAATATGTTTGACTGTGAGCAAACTTATTTTCCCTTTTGTATCTCTCCTTCGCACTCATGGCTGTCATGGCGCTTCGAACCGGCTTGCCTATGTCAACTAATCTTTTACTTTTCATTTTCAACTTAGGTGGCAAGAAAAGTCCAGTAATTAATTTAGTACGACAATCGTTCTAACTGGAGCAAATGTGAGACCTATTGCATTACCTCCCGTCCCTCCCTCGCCTTCCTTTTAACCAATGAGGCCTCCTGCCTCCCCCCTAGACCCTCCTTTCCCCTTTCAAAACCCCCCCCCACCCTTATCCCCTCCTGTTCTTTTGTCTAGCCCACGCTAGACGGTTTTCTTTCCCTTTCTTACCTGCACGGCGGGGCCTGGAGGTCGTCGATGGAGGCACTCCTCGGGACGCGGTGCTCCGCGAGGAGTGCTACGGCTGGGTCACGTCTTGAGCGAACGGCATGGCTGCTCGAGAGGCGTGTACTGGGGGCCGGCTGACGGGGTCAGCCAGCCCTCTGTGGCTGGGGCGTTAGTTTCCGGGTTTCCGCGCCGCGGAGCCGCGAGGACCGAGGAACTTCAATTTTTGGATGCTGGTCAGGTAGGACGGGCGTTCTGCCCGTGGTTTTTTGGATTTTTACAAGGATTGTGACCTTTTTAGGGTTTGGTGGAGCCCTGTTAGGGAGGACCAGGATCCTATATGTAGGGTAGTGTTTTGGAATGAAAGGCAGTGTTATTTTGGTTACCATGCCTAAAGCTCCAGCAAAGAGACGTGGTTGTCTCTTCTTCCTCCTCGGAGGTGGGAGGGGAGGGTAGCATTGCTCTTCCTGAGAACCCACAGGTACCTGGCAGGGGTACTCCCCTCATGTCTAGTGAGGAAGTGCAGGATATGGGTGAAATGGCTGTCACCAGGGCACTGCAAGCTGGCGTGGCCAGGACTGATCAGTCTAAGCGTGCGCACTCATCGGTAGCGGCAAGGAAATCCTCATCGGAGAGTGAGGATGAGGCCCCATCAACGTCATCTGGGGGGAAATAGGTTTCCAGAAGAGGTAATGTGGGAAGTGATGACACATGTTCGGGACAGTTTAGGTTTCCCTGTGTTTCAACCTACAAACTCAGAGTCTCATTTATTTCCTCAAATATCAGACGCCTTTTATGTTTGCCATGCCTTTCCAGTGAAGGATATGGTGTTTCGTGAGTGGAAGGATGTGGAAAAGGCTCAGGTTCCACGATTCCTTCAGAAACTTTACTTACTTGAGGGTGAGGGGGTTTTTTCCTCCTTCAATACGCCTGGACTCTATTCTGGCTACTCTAATTGGCAAAACGGCAGTCAATCCGGAGGATTGTGTGCCTACGTATGCCACAGACCGTAAAGTGGATTCAGGTCTTAAGAGGGCTTTTGCGGCGGAGAATCTGGCGCTGAAGGCAGGGATTTATTCTGCTTATGCGTCACAATCATTGGTTCAAGGCTTTGATAAACTGGCGGTGGCTGTACAGGAAGGGGCGGAGTGTTCGGAGCTCCTGGCTGGTATGGAACAGCTGGCCAGATTATTGGCGGATGTGTCTTCAGATATAGTCCGTACTTCGGCTCTGGCATCTGGGTCTTTGATTGGGGCTCGTAGGTCCCTCTGGTTGCGTTCATGGAAGGCTGATCCAGGGGAAACGGCGGCCTTGTTGAGACTGCCGTTTGAGGGTTGTAACTTGTTTGGAGAACTATTACCATCCATACTTTCCAAGGCGTTTAAGGAGCGGAAGCATGCCTTACCTTATAAAGGGGTTTCTTCTTCGGGTAAAGGGTGGAAGAAGCATTCCAGATCTTCTCCTACTAGGGTTGCTAAATCCTTTTCGTTTAGGAGACGGCGTTTTCATCCGCGTTTTTCACCTAAGAAGTCTACTCCTGAGACCCGGGGTGGTTTCAAGAAGGGGTCCTGGCATTCGCTGTGGGCCTGGCAGAGGGCCGGTTGGGGGATGACTGTGTCACTTTCTTTCAGCTTGGGAGGACAGTGTAACCGATCATTGGGTACTAGACATGGTGACCAATGGTTATGTCATAGATTTTGTGGCGGTTCCTCCAGATTCCGGGGTGCATCCCACACCTCTGCCTTCAGAGGGGTCTTGGAGTGGAGCATTATTGGACGGAGTGCGGGACTTACTGGTCATGGGGGCCATTTCCCATGTTCCGCTAGACGACCGAGGTCAGGGCACTTATGCGGTCGTGTTTCTTGTGCGGAAAGTTTCAGGGGGATTTTCAACCGGTGCTCAATCTGAAGGAGGTGAATACCTGGATCAGGACAGTGCATTTCCGCATGCTGTCCATTCGGACTATTTTTCCATTGGTCAGGCAAGGGGATTTTCTGGTGTCACTGGATCTGCTGGATGCTTACCCACACGTACCGGGGGCATGGTCCTCTCAAAAGTTCCTGAGGTTTGCTGTGGGGCAGGATCATTTCCAGTTTTGCGTTCTGCCTTTCGGTCTGAAATCTTCTCCCCGAATTTTCAGGAATATGCTGGCTCCTCTAGTGGCTTTGCTTCATTCAGAAGGGGTGTTTCTGCACCCTTATCTAGTCGACATTTTGATTCATGCCCATTCACGAGACCTTTTGCAGAGGCAGGTGGCCCAAGTTCTGGGGGTCCTGCAATAACACGGGTTTTTGATCAATTGGGTGTAATCAGACTTTGTGCCGTCCCAGGATCTGGTTTTTCTAGGGGCTCGGTTTCAGCCTATTCCAGGGTTGGTGACTGTGTCCGAAAAGAGGTTGGATGCTCTCCAGGCTTTGGTAAAGAAGGTATGGTTACTGTCTGCTCCCCGAGCTCTTCTATGGTTGCGACTGCACATTTGGCGTCAGTGATATTTTGGGTTCTTGGGCACGTTTCCATCCCCTGTGCTTGATGACGTGGTTCTTGAGTAGGTGGGATCCAGGGTCCGGTTCTCTGAAGGACGGGGTTCCAGGGTCCGGATTGATTCACAGAGAGTTGCAATGGTGGTTGGATGCAGACCACCTGAGGGTAGGGGTGTCTTTGTCACCTCTGAGACCCGTGGTGGTGACGACGGATGCCAGCCTCTCCGGTTGGGGGGCATGGATGGGGTCAGCTCAGATTCGGGGGTTTTGGTCCCCTCGGGAGGCGAGTCGGTCATCTAATTGGCGAGAATTGCGGGCTATATTCCTGGCTCGGGTCCATTTCCAGGATTCCCTGAGGGGGTTGGCGGTTCTGGTTCGCACAGACGACTTAGTGGCCGAGGCTTATGTCATTCGGCGAGAGTGGTAAATGTTCGGGCGGATCTACTGAGCAGAGTGATTCCTTCCTCTCAACTTTTCTCTCTCCGGAGGTCTCTGTTTCGGCATCTGGTTCGGCTTTGGGGTCTTCCAGTGCTGGATGTGTTTGCGTCAGTAGAGAATGCGATAGTGGAGTGCTTCTGCTCCCGGTTTCGGTGTCCCCAAGCATGGAGGTGGACGGGATGTCATGTCCTTGGCCGCAGGGCCTTTTATAGGCGTTCCCTCCGTTTCAACTATTCAGGGCGTTTCTGTTGGGTGCCAGTGGCTTTGAGTTCTACCTTGCTGGCTTCATGGAGACGTTCAACTTTGCTTTCTTAAGGTAGACAGTGGAAGGTGTTTTCGTCGTGTTTTCGTGAGTTGGATCCTTCCTGCGCTTCTCTCTTTGAGGTGATGCAGTTCCTGCAGGACGGTGCTCGTTTAGGGTTGTCAGTGGCTTCTCTTCGGGTACAGTGGGCGGCTATTCAGGCATTTAGGGACCATGGCGTAATCTTCAAGTTGAAGGGCGATTGATGCCTGGATTTTTTCAGGGGCTTATTAATTTATTTCCTCGCCCGGTACGTTCTTTTCCCTCATGGGATCTGTCCTTGGTTTTGGATGTGTTGACGGGGGCCCCTTTTGGCCCATTGGGGGACTATGATTTGCGACGTCTATCTTTGAAGACGTTCTTTTTGGTCGCCATTACTTCGGCTCGTCGGTTGGGGGAATTGGGGGCATTGGCATGTTCCTTTCCTTTTTTGTAAGATTTTTCCCGATAGGGTGGTTCTGGTTCCGGTGCCTTCCTTTATTCCAAAAGTCAATTCTTCGTTCCATTCCAGGCAGGCGGTCATCCTTCCTTCATTTTGTCCGGATCCCTCATCTGGGGAGGAGGTCCGTTTGCATTTGTTGGATGTACGTAGGGTTTTGTTGGAGTATCTGCGGGTGGTGGCTCCTTTTCGTACAGGGGTTTCACTGTTTGTTACTTTTGGTCCGGCGCGCTAAGGTGAGAAACCTTCCACGGCTTCCTTGAGTCGGTGGGTTCGATCTTTGATTCTGTTGGCCTATTCCTTGAAAGAGGTGGTTCCTCCTCTAGGGATTCAGGGGAGGTCTTCCAGAGGCATGGCGGCGACGGTGGCAGAGCTTCAGGGGACTTCAGTGGTGGAGATTTGCAGGGCCGCCACTTGGGCTTCTCCTTCGGCGTTTGTGCGTCATTATAGGCTATCGGACTTGGGTGGTTTGGAGTCGGTGTTTGGTCACCGGGTCTTATCCTCTATGAGATAATGTTTGGGATGTTCTTGGTGCAGGATATTAACTAAGGGTCTTGCAACTCGATGTCCGTCTCCTATGGGTTTTTCTTGCTATGTCTCATTGGTTAAAAGGAAGGCGAGGGAGGGACGGGAGGTAATGCTTCCATTTTCTTACGATAATGGCATTACTCCTAGTCCTACTCCCTCGCCTTCCTTTTCCGTTCCCTCCCACCCTCCCGGTACGGACTGTCCGAGTTGCGGCTTGGGCTTGGTTTTTGTACAGGAGGGGATAAGGGTGGGGGGGGTTTTTGAAAGGGGAAGGGAGGGTCTAGGGGGGAGGCAGGAGGCCTCATTGGTTAAAAGGAAGGCGAGGGAGTAGGACTAGGAGTAATGCCATTATCGTAAGAAAATGGAAGCATTGCAAATGCTTGTTGTAAACAGGTGTCTTGCAAGTGAGACACATGCACTACTGCATCCTCTTGCAGGCTCAAACCTAAAAAAAATGGCCGTTTGCAGTCAAGTTGGGGGTCACGGATGTTCCTTGATTCTAATTAATGTGTTGTTTGTACTACTATTATTCTCCCACAAGCTTCATGTAGTCTTTTCATGTTATTCTTCACTGCTGCTACTGAAATCAAACGAGGAGAAGCATATTGTGAGCCTCCAGTCTTGCCATACATTTGTATTTGTCATTATATTTCATACTGTCATGGAATATATCGACGAGAGGGAGGCAGAGATAGGACGGGCAGACTATTTTTAGGATTGGGAAGTTGGGGTGTTGAAGTTTGCAAGTTCGTGTGAGTAACTTATTTACATAAAACTGAAAAATAATCGTACCAAATTAAATCATATTTTCGTCCTTGCTATACAGAATCATAAATTAGCGCTCTAAATATGGTAGAATACGCCATAACCCCAAAGTTCTCTCTTCAACAAATAAAGTATTAATCATCGAGCTCGGTAATCTTGTATTTCGGCTAGGACAACAATGAACGGTGCGGTTGCCTACAGTTTCTATACCCTAACCCTACGTGGAAACAAAGGATAGAATCCCACAGCGCGAGCGAAGCAGACTGGCATCTTATCGGTAAAGCTACCGCCATTTAAAAATTGTAAGGATCCATGGGCATCCCGATAAACAACGAAGTTCTGTTCGAAAAACATCTCTTTAAGAAATCCGTTCTAGTTATTTAGGTATATTCTTGCATATTTTAAACGGCACAAATCGACTGTATCGGTCACTTAAAATATCAGTTTTTCAATTGATCAAATAAATCACCTGGATTACTTACAAAAACAATCAAACTTATAATTTTCAAATGAGTATCTAGATAACAGATATTTTTGCTTGACTAAATGCAAAATGCTTTAGGTGCCTGCTTCATTTTCTGTGTCCATGCTCCCCACACACACAAAATAGGCCTCCGGACATTCTAATAGTGGGTGGGGACGAAATTGAGCTGAGCGTTCAAAGCTCCAATATGATTGGTAAGAGTGCTTATGACGTAACAAAATGAACCTCTTATAGTCTTCATCCAAAGCTTGACTGAAGCCATTTTGTTGTCGGGACGAGGCAGGAGGGGCCGTGGTAGCAGAAGTCGAAGATTGTCGGGGCCCCTTACACATTCCAGAGAGGGTAATTATGCTATAGGGGGTGTTTTTTGGTGTTTTTTTGTGTTACAGATGGCAATGCAAAATAACTGTTGGTGAGGCCAGTCCGAGTTAGGACCATTTTAAGTGCGCCTTCCTGCGGACGAGTTGCCGCCATTTTGTAGCTGTTCCTGGAGCCGCCATTTCGATTTGTATTTGAAAAAACCCGTTGGCCTGGGAATCGTCTAACCAGTACGGTTTTACGGATTTAAGTTCGCTTCTTATCCGCGCTCTGTGTATTAGCTTTGTGGCCAGTAATAAGCCTACCTCTCACTGGCACCCGCATTCCGATCGTGCAAGTTAATCCTTTCTCAGAAGCGTGCTCTTTTTAAATATAGTTTGGGAAGATGTGTCGCTGTTGTGCTCGCGTAGGTTATCTTCCGCGTGGCATTTTTACACACAAAAGAAAAGTCTGGTCCTTTTTCGAGATTTGAGGTTCATCTCGATTTTAACCCTTCTACAGTCGTAGCCAGAGTCGAGCGGACAAAGGGTTACCTTGTCTGCATGCGTTATGATGTGTGCATCGCGTTGGATGTGTATGACTTGAAATTTTATTGCGCACGTATGAGGAGCGAACGGTTCTTTCATCTCTAGATGAACTATAAAGCAGTCTTTTATACCAATAAGCATCGATTTTAAATCTTGGCTTACGGCAGCTTTTGATGGCAAACTTGCTTCGATCGCTTTCCCGATTTCCCACAATGCACGTGTCCTTTGTTTCGAATACCTTGAGCGATACCCGAGTCACCCCCCCACCCTTGACTATCGCTTACGCCACACCCCGTGTTCCGGCTGTTCACCGTTGGCTAAATCTAAAGATTCCTACTTTACATGATTATTTTGCAATAGCCATTGTGGGGATCTCGGTGCTGTAACCGTTCTTTTTCTTAAATTCTGCACATCTGTTAAGTCTGTACTTCTATTGTACTACGTTTAAAGTGATGAAAAATGAATGCAAGGAATATGGAACGGGCAATAGTACCGTGGACGCCGAAACAGTAATTTTGGTAGATCACTTGAAATAGTTACTACTTAGTTATTATAAGATTTGTTTGTCTTCTGCAGACTGTTAATCATTGATTACTAAAGATATATATTTTTCTTCTAGCCATGCATCGCGACTCTTGCCCTCTGGACTGTAAGGTCTACGTTGGGAACCTTGGGAACAATGGTAACAAGACAGAGTTGGAGCGCGCGTTCGGGTACTATGGACCACTGCGTAGCGTGTGGGTGGCACGAAACCCACCTGGTTTTGCGTTCGTTGAATTTGAAGATCCACGAGATGCGGCAGATGCTGTGAGAGAATTAGATGGAAGGTAAGTTCGCCTTAGCACTTATGGGCGACCGGGCAGCATCTTCAGCGCAAACTGCTCACATAAAATCACATTTTCTATTTGTATGTCTCAATTTTCGGTATCTCAAGAGTTCGTTGTTCTTCACAGAACGCTGTGTGGCTGCCGTGTAAGAGTTGAGCTGTCGAATGGCGAAAAACGCAGTAGGAACCGCGGGCCACCTCCATCGTGGGGTGGAGGTAGACGTCCAAGAGATGACTACAGAGGCCGACGGAGTCCGCCCCCTCGTCGCAGGTGCGTATAGAAATGGTTTAATATGTGAATGTAATTTGTCAGGCTTTGAGTGTTAAGTCTAGGGTTTGGCTAGGTGTGAGACCCACCGTGAGCGGAATTAGTGCCCTTTCCTTCCTGGCCGCCCAAAATACTGCGAGTCCAATTAGTGAGCAGTTGATCTTATTTTAGCCTCCCCCCCCCCCCCCCCCCATAAATATAGCCGGTTCTCAATACCTGTTACTATTATACTCCAGATTGCAAACGCATCTGATTTGGGTCACTTGGTTATCTCTAAGATAGAATCGAAGCTTGTCGGAGACAATGACAGTCACGTAGATAATTGTTTGCTGTACTGTCGTTTTATAGTCTAAAAGTAATTCAGTACAAACATTTTAGTTGTGACATTTTCCCCCATACTAAACGGGTGTGGTGGTTGTCACTATCCAAAAGACCGACCTACACATTGTTTAGGTCTTCGTGCTGCGGGTGAGGGGGCCCTTGAACCCGTTTAAACATAGCATTTTGAAGTAGAACGATACGTAATTATCCGTCTTATTAGGAGTACTTTGTTTACTAACAAGAAGGTTGTACTGATGGCTTGTTTTCATTTTTTTTGTGCTCTTGGACCATCTATTAATAAAAATGAACCCCGTTACAGAGTCATCATCATGTCTCTTCTCACCACCCTCTGGGTCTACATTAGCCAGTCAACTAGCCCTTTCAGCGTCATGTGACCAGCGCGCCCCATTCAGCTTTGCTGGTGTCGTATCACATGACCCAGGCATGGCCAGTCGTCAGGTTGCACCGCCCTTTGGTTCCCGAGCATGCTGTTTCTCAGCCTTCTCCAACATTAACCAAATCGGCAGCGGCCTCCTCGACCGCCCACTCATTCCTGGCCACTCAGCTCAGCTGTATACATTGCCAAATGTCTTCACAACATCTGCAGCAGCTCGGCTAAAAAAAGCAGGAAAAATCCACAACACCCCCTTCGCCAACCAACTAAATACATCGCAACTCCTGGCAAACCTTTACAGCAAATTCTACTTGGCCGTCAGTCCGGCAGCCTCACCTCACCATTTCTAGCTTGTTGAAACCAAAAACTAGTAAGTTTTTCCTGCTTATACAGTTTACTGCTGGTTAAATAACGTAAGCAGCTTATACGTAATTCATTATTTCTCAAATCAAAGGCTGGCTGTGCATAATTGAATGCTACTTCAATATATTGTCTGAAATATCGAATACCTTTAAAGGTGAAGGAGAAATCGGATTTCAAGTTATTTGCATGTGAGACGGCGTCTACTTAATTGTTCTCATATTGCAAGAGGAAACTCCTTCCACCTTTAAACATACCTTTTACTAATTGTACATTTGGGGATGAACCCACAAACGTAAGGTTCTTTTTATACGGCTGTGAAAGACTAACGTATTGCAATAACATATATTTGAGTTTTTTTCACAACTGAGTTTGAATTGGTCTGTTCCGAACCTTTGAGCTGCGCATTTTTATGGTTCTCGTTCTGGTGTAAGGTTAATGGCATCTTGGCTTTCAGTAGCTTTTTCACGGGTTTGCGAGGACTTAATTTTTTTAAAGTTTAAAACCTAAGGTGCACATGTGCCATGCGTTCTCACTGGCTCCCATGGTGGTCTTTTTTATTAAGACTTTTTGTTTTAAGATGCATACTCCTGTTAGAGGTAACTTGAACTTTTATTGTTTTCTAGGTCGCCACGGCGAAGGAGCTTTTCTCGCAGCCGTAGCAGGTAACGAGCTTCCATATTTATAACTATAATGAAACTGCAGAATCGTCCTTCTCACACCTCCAGGTCTTCTACATGAGCTCTAAGCCCCGCCTCATCTTCCCCCAAAGCATACCGAATTCAGTTTCTTAAATGCCTAGATCTCTTTTTATTGCTTTCGATTAGCTGGACACTTCTACGGTCCACTTAAACCTGCCCTTAAATTGACTGCCTTGCTGAAGTTTCCCCTTCTGCGTACTTGACTTTGCGGCATTGCTAATGTGTTCTGTATCGCTTGTTTTTCTGTAGGTCCCTCTCCAGAGACAGAAGACGTGAAAGATCCTTATCCAGAGAGAGGAACCACAAGCCTTCGCGTTCATTCTCCAGATCCAGAAGGTATATCAAACCTCCTTACTACATTGTTTAAGTGTAAACGTTGGCCCATTAACTTCACATTTGAACAAACGTTTAGTTAATAGATAATTTATTACCTACTTTTTCACTTACGCCCCGCTGTCTTAAGAATTGAGGCCTATGCACCATCTGCGGTGTATTTTGTTTTTAATGGCTTCTCGCGTGGCCAGAAGAAGGGATCTGGTTGTATGCAATGGGATTATTCACTAAACATTTTTTTTAACTGTCTGAACAGTGTCCTAAAACTGCTTTCTTTCTGCAAACGCCCAACAAAGGATTCTGATACTGACCCTATTTATTTTTCATTTTAAGCCGCTCTAGGTCAAATGAAAGAAAATAACTGCAGCCTTCAGAAGGAAATGTACGGAGCATTGCATTTTGGAAATGTTTTGTTTAAATACTTCATAAGCTTGGTGCATTTTTTTAAAAATGTTTTAGCTGTTGATTTACTTTGTGTTGTATCGTGACCGTTGTAAAGATGTGAATCTGTATGGTTTTTGAGCAGATCTTAAGACAACTGTACACCTAAACTTTTGCGTTATAAATGTTCCCTTGAATAGCTTGGGCATTCCATTTGTCTTGCATAGATTCCAAATAAAACCATTAATTTTGTAATTGCGACTTGTTTTTTTGAGATGGGACATCAGGGATTGTAGGACATTGTTCAAATGATCTGAACTTGCCCTTATGTATATGCAGTTAATCGCTCTCAAACAGAACCAGCCATCTACTATCATTTGCGTCCATCGACTTTATTGGTTGGTTAAGTTGCCTTATACTGAAATTGATCATGTAAATCGGCTGTAGTCCACATACTCTGGCATCTTCTGTGAGTTGTACATACTGTCATTCCAGGAATGTTGCATTATAACTGAATACTTTTCCTGGGTGAGTTCACGGTGTTTGAAAATACTGTAAACAATTGTAAAGTTATGTAATTGGAATTAAAGTTTTGGTTACAAAATGTATATTCCTATCTGGAGTCCATGCCTTCGGTCTTTTGTTTAGTGGTTTATGTCAACTCTCCTAATTAGCAATGTGCTATACTGTTGCAAACCACTGTGATATGCACCTTTCTTTTTCTTTCAGTTGAAGATGAATTAAGTTGTTTACAAGGAGCTGCCATTTGGTAAACATCAGTGTGATAACCGGCTCGCTGTGTTATCATATGCGATTGTGGCCCTAACTTGAATATTTGTGCCCTATTTGTAACAGTACAAATTTGTTCCAGAACAATGGAAGCTCGTACTGTGGAAGCCTAGAATGTTTTAACAGCTTCTGGAGTGGTTCCTTAAGCAACATGCCAATAGCATTGTAAATGCACATTTGTATTCCGTGAGGGTGAACAGAAGATGCTCCATTGCCCAAGACCACTAGAAAGTGGCATACTTTCATAAAGATCAAGTAAAATAGCAAAAGTTTGAAAACCTTTTCAATGCTGCCAGTTCTGCTGTGGATGTGGCTTGTAGATTTATCAGATTATGTATAGTTCAGGCTAATTAAGGTGTGCGCTTTCAGTGCAGCACAGCTATTAAAGTTAGTGATTTTAGTATTCTGTGTACAGGCAATTAAACCGGAGGAAGTGCTTCCAAAACTGAATTGCTCAATCATACGATGTTGAGTTGTTGCATGGACTCAACACCTGACTCTCCAGGTACATCAGGTCTGGCTTCCGTTATTTCGGAGTAATGTAGGTTAAACAAAACAGGGATATGCAATTAGCTCTTTAGGAATATGATGATGAGGGGGGGGGGGGGGGGGGAAGGAAATCTGATCATGCATACCTTACTGATCTGGTCCTCGGTACTCAACTAACTGGTTTGTCTAGACCAGCACCTACATACATCTGACCAGTCCAAAATAATGTGTCCTGTTCAACTCCAGAATCTGCCTCACTCCAGAACCAGTCTGTCCACTTTGCCACTCTCCAGTGCAAAACAGTCTGCCCTGCTCCAATCCACTGATCCAGCCAAATTTAGTCTACCCCGCTGATAACTTGAGTTTAGTAGAAGTATAATTTGAATGTCTAGATTTTGATAGTGCTTTAAATAATCCTGTACTTGTTTCTACATGCCACCAGTGACTAGCAAAATAATGTACTTTCTCAAACACAAGTCAATACTGTTACACAAATTTTCAGAAACATTGCACACCTGCTAACCAAGCTACAACGTAAAAAAGAAACAAAAACTGATCAGTTGTGCAAAGGCTGCCCCCACAGGGGGCATAAAGGGCCGGCGCCTTGGCCCGGAAGGGACCAGTTTAACCGTTTTTTTGGATTTCAAGCGCCACAAAGCGCACCCCCACACCAAGTGCCAACTGGGTGGGGGAGGCATAACCCAAGCAACCAATGGGGGGGGTTTGCCATAATTCAAACCCCCCAATCAAATTGGGATGCCAACCCCAGGGGTGCACGGAAAGGTGCTTTAAAGGAAGCGCTGTCCCGTGTGAATTTGAAATCGGGACCTGGACGAAGCGCTGGCACAACGAACACCACCCACCCTGACAAAAAGAGAATCAGTCGCTATACTGGACAGAAGCAAGGGCGTAAAGGAAAAAAGTTTTACCAAACAATCGTGCAAAAGACACACCCAGTAAGGGGGTGTGTCAACAAAGCCACACACCTGGGGATGCCTTACGGCAGGGTGTAAGATGGCCAAGTGTGGGGAGTAAGCAGAACACGGCACTCGCTGCCCAGACCCGCCAAGTCGAATGGCAGGGCATAGGACACACCAGGTAGCGAGTTGGGCATAATACAAAGAACTTGAAGCTACCCCCTAAACAACATGGTGAAACAATAACTATTTGAGTGAGCTCCTCCAAAAAAGGAAAGGTGGGATTGCCTAAACAATCAAAGGGCAAAAGAGGTGTGCCAAATGGAGGCCAGGACTTGAGGGCCTACCAGTCACTCACTGCAAATGTGAAAAGTTTTTAATGTAGATGTGTTAAAAGAATAAGCAGAATTTTAATGGCATGGTTACAAAGTTTTGATTAACAGTGATTTTCGTCTCTTGCTCAAGATATGCTATCAGGGCAGTCACACATTGTCCACGTTAATAAAGCGGCCAATTAATACCCACTACATAAGGCATTGAAAATCTGTTTGCATGCAATACAATATGGTTAATAAGTTAATTACATAAGGATGTTATCACTGCAGTGTGCCATGTGCGTGAAACCTTGCGTTTACCATTGACTGTTCCTTAGTACCTCCAGATTATACTACTACAAAGAAGTATTTTAAAAAAAAAAAAATCACCCTGTGGCACACCTGTTAAAATTGGGTTGCCTTTCAGTTTTCTGTGTGGCTAACCTAATCAGCTAATAATTAATGGCCTGGTCTTCGGCACACTTACAGGAAAATACATGCCCTGTATTTGACAAAAGAAGCATCTTCATTTTTGGGCTACCAAAATGAATTCTGCCTTGGAATAGGGTACATAAGACTGGCCTTTTGCTATATCAGAGTTTATAAGGTGAAGCTACTCACCTGTTAATGCCTCGGTACTTGGAGGGAGGGCAAGGGTAACTGAGGTGGGTTTCATAAAGAAGACTGTTCAGCTCCGTTTGTGAAGCTGGGATGGAAGTGGTTTGTCTGTGGATGGGTAGTGTGTTCAATGTGGTGGTGAGGTAGGAGAAGGGGTGTCCTCCTGTTTTGGTTTTCCTGATGTGTGGAAAACCAGAACCGGAGGACACAAGACACCTATCTGCCCTTGATACTTTTCTTTGCTCTCATTTGCTATGAGATTTAAATCCATTAGGATATAAAGGGAGAGAAGGAATATGTAAACTCCTTGCATAACACTTTATGTCACTCTTCAACCTATTGAGTATAAAATCTGTTAGAAGAGGTATGGGATTTAAATCCATCAAGATGTAAAGGAAAAACATAAATGCGTAAACTTTTAAAATACATCATAGTAAAACGTGCTGAATTCCAGCACACTTGATGCTTTACACACATCCATTAGAGCTGTTGGGTATACAACATCCGTATGGTGCTATAAAATCTTCATTGCATTAAGATGTAAAATGCAGGTGATGGTGATTTACAATGTAAAGGTTTTTGTTGAGCCGTAATATTTTACTACACTTTAAAATTCAATATTGGTAAAAAATGTTTTATTCCAAGCGCAGTCCTTCCTGATTATCTTTCAGAGGGTCAAGGACAATACACCTTAGTTGTGCCCCCCACAATCGTACAGAACTTTGATAGACCTTCACTATAAAAATCTGGCAATGTTTCAAAGGAACAATTCAAAGCTGGAAACCACAAGCCAAATCTGAAGCTCTAATGTAGTGTGGTGAAAAAGAGCAACAAAAAAAAACCCTCTTACGAACATGGCGTACAAGGCTGAGCAGAGCTGGCATGCAAAGGGCATCAAAGAACTGGAACAAAAGAAGACAAGCTCATAAGAATGGGAATGTTCCCAGTGGTTAGATCTTGCTTGTCCAGGTTCAAGTACAATTCAAAGTACATCACTATTGCTAATGTACATATGCTGCAGTGTTATTCTTCTACAGGTTTTATGGCTTTTTTTTTTTATTCCTATCGGGCGTGTAATCTGGGTAACCCAATATTCATATAAACCAGGTAATGCACTAATATTTGTATGCAATGATTTGGATTCATTCGTGGTAAATCATACTCATTTTGAAAAGTGGAAGAGCTCTTCCATTTGCTAATCCACATTCAGTTTCCTTTGTTAATGTCACCGCTGTTAATGAGTTAAAAAAAAAAAAAGGTGAAAACAGTAGCATATAGCTGAACCAGCACCTAGGACAACCTAGCAGTCTCGCACAATTTTGAAAAGTAGACACCTGGGGAGTATCCAGGGTGGTGTGACATGCCTCCCAAGCTGTTAGACCCATGCGATCCTCAGACCTTCAACCAGCATTCCAACAAGTCTCCAGATAAAAATGGTAAATCACACGTGGGTAGGCAGTGCCTGCATCACGAAATGGACAAAGTCACATAGAACATTTTCCCTACTCAAAACACCCTTTTTATTTTTTGGGGCAAAAAGTTTAGCTGTAGGTTTTGGGCCCTCCCACATCCGACACCCAGGGAAACTTAGCAAATGAACACATTTTGGAAGACAACACCTGGGGGCATCCAGGGCAGGGCGGGGTGGCTTTAAAAAAAAAATAATAATAATAATTTGCTCTGCAATGGGTCTTGTGTTTGCTCGTGTTAGAGCTGATAGCGTTGTAAACTCCTATCCCGACTAAAGGCAACAGTGCATTTATGTATGTACCCGATAGTGCAATTAACTGTGTAAAGTGCTCGACTTCTGCCATGCGAAATCGCGCTAGGAAAATAGAGGAAATAGTAGTCCACAAGCCAGACAGAAAACAGCGAGCCTCGCATGTTTTCTGTACTTGATCGGTGCGCTCGAGGAGGGCTAGCCACCTGAAATGGCATGATGTATGCATGCCTTCGACTAATAAAAGCAAGCAGATTTTAATAAGGCAAGCCCAGGAACCAATGAGGCTCCACGCCCTTTTCTCATACCTAAAGCGTCGAGCGAGCAAACTCGACCCTAAAAAAACACACATTTACTTTTGAATTTCTCTGATGCAAAGTTTGGCAATTTGCGGAGACACAAACTTCCTTCCATTCCCCCAAGTTCTGATAAAAATGGTACCTCATGTGGGTAGGCCTGATGGCTGCTACAGGAAAGGGCCCAAAACATAACATAGACACCACATTTTTACACTGAAAACAGATGCTTTTTTGTATTGTGTGTAGCTGTGGATTTTTGGTCGTTGCTCCGCTGGCAATTAAGTAAACCAGGTATATTTTTGAAAACTAGACAACTAGGGGAGTCTAGGGACGCATGACTCGAGTGGCTCTAGCCAGGTCATTTTCCCCAGAAGTCATTGCAAACCTTAAAATTAAACTAAAACATCTTCCACACATTTCTATGTGGGAAACTTCTGGAATCTGCAGGGAGCTACACATTTTCTACCAGATTGACTTCTCATACTTGGCCAGATAAGAATGGTACCCCACTTGTGCGGGTAGGCCAAGAGGCATGCCACAAAGTGCCCTAAAGCCCTACATTAATGAGCAGCTGCTGTATTTGGGACTGTGCTGTGGCACTAACAGTACGAACCACTGGCATTTTTGAAAACTAGACAACGAGGGGGAGACAGGAAACGGATCAAACCAAAGTCATTGGGAGTCCCCGGGTGAGGGCTTCCTCTGACCTTGGTTTGTACTGTTCCTGTAGCGAGCACTGGTCCCAGCCACATAAGTGGGGCTGTGTTTTTATCAGCACAAGTTGGATAACGCAGGGTGGTAGGATAGGAATTTTGTAGATTCTGGAAGTTTCCATCAGAGAAATAGAAGGGAAAAAAAAACATGATTTCAAGCTGAGTTATGGAATCGAGGCTAACATTCAGCTCTCCAAGAAACCGCCAAAGTGCATACCTGGTGGCAGGAATAGGACAGGAGATTGTCTTTCTTGCCTTTCTTCTTCAGGATGATCTGCAGGATGCTTATTGTTTAGTAGCAACTGTGGTCTGGAATGAAGGTAAGTGTGTTGGTGAACAGGAATGGAGTAATGCAGTTGATCACGATCAAGATTGTAACTCCACAGAGAGATTCCCTTCCTTAGGCCACCCACAACTTGTGTTTTCCATCACCTTTCTTAATAACATCCTGATCAAATGCATTCCTCCATTCCTGGACATCACCACATACAGTGTTCCTTTTAGTATTCATATGACACATACTAGTGAAATGGCCATTAACTCCACATGCATTACAGTCCTTCCCAATAGCAGGACACTGCTTAAATGAAGCAATGTGAGATCCTGATCCACAACAATATCACAGATTACTCCTACCATTTGATTTTTTGATTCCTTTACCATTATATTTTTTCCTCTCAAAGACAAAGGTTTGTTTGGGATATGCTTGTTCTCCTTAAGTAGCAGAACATTCGCATTAGGGTTTCTAATAATTCCCTTAGCTGCTCATTTGGAGTCTTGAATACTCTTAGAAATGTGCAGAGCTTCCTCAAGAAAATGTTTTTTTCAAGGAAGTAATCTTTACTATATATATATATATTTTTTAAATGAAAGCATCTGGTAACCGTTTGATTGCATATTAGCTGGTCAGTAAATACTCCTAATTCACAATTGGCAACTAACATACAAAGAAGCAGCATGCATATCCTCTGACTTTACAAAATTGTTTCCTTAAGAAAAAACGTCTGTCTCTCTAGGCTATGAGGTTTACAGAAATGTCTTTCCAGCCTCTTGACAACATCACTCTCATTCAACTCTTCTTCCTCCTCTTCAGGTACAAGTGAGCGCATGTGTGTGAAAACTCAGCCCTCCTAATGTAATGAGTTTTACAACAGCCATATTTGCCTTTCTGGTTTGAATTTTACTTCAAGTGTTCTGAACCACTCTTTCTAAACAATTGGGGTTTACCCAGACACTGCAGAAACAGAGGAGGAGAACTAATACCATGCATAGTATAACAATAATCATGTTGGTCACAGAGGAGAGTTAATAAGCGCAGTACAGCATTTAATGTTCAAATACCACTAAAAAAAATCAGCAAAACCATACATTTCATTGAATGGAAATGTCTAACCATAATGATATGTCAAAGTCATGCAAAAAATATTGCTGCTGAAACACACGTAAACGTGTAGCACATGGGCATAGAACCCCATGGCACACGAGGCAGGGTTGGACACAGGCACCCAAACCTGCTAGGCCTTTAACTGTGTGCTGCGCAGTGTTGGCCGCAGGGTGTGGCACCTACCGGGGAGATTTTGGCACAGGTGAACCCATCCTCTGGGGCCAGGCCAAGTATTGAAAAGGGACTCAGGTCGCATGCCCCAGTCTTTGGGCTAATTTCAGTCCCGGGGGCCTCAGCCCCAGCCAATTAGTAAAAGAAAAGGGGGGAACCACTGCCTACTCCCAGGGCTGATTTTGGGCCCGGGGACCCCATTCCCTGAGTCTGGCCATTTAGTGCAAGGGGGGCTGTGTGCCCCCCCGTGGGGCGATTTCAGCTCCTATGGCCGGGCCACGGGGAGCCTTCATGTCCATGCCAGCTCTCAGTCTCTAGCAGGAGGCGACATTGCTCCTGCATGCAGAGAGAAGCATAAATGCTTCTCCCTGCGTGCATGAGGAAGTTTTTCATTGGTTTCCCTGCTCGCTTGTTAGCAGGCTGGGAAACAGATGAAAAGTCTGCTTCCAGTGGGTGGTAGCAGTTTTCCTGCTCCAGCATGCTGGGAGCTGACTTACTGTTTGCTTACCCTTGGTGGGAGCTGTCAAAGCTCCTGTCAAATGAAAGCAAACAACTATATCCTGAGGGTGAGTGCCCTGGGGACATAGGGAGTTGACTAGAGGGTGGCGGTCCCCATGGCCAATAATAGCTTCAGGAGCCCGCCCCCCATCTTTTATGTTTGTATTGGCTGGCCCCGATGAGATGGTGTTCCCAGGGCCAAAAACGACCCAGGAGCGGGCCACCCTCTTCTTGAAATGGTCCTGCCCTGAGGTGGTGGTCCCCGGGGCTAAAAGTGGTCTGGGAGGGGGCTGTGTGGTCCCCTTCCCTATGCCAATAATAGCCCTAGGGACCCCAACCCCTAGGCTGGCTCATAGACTTCTAGACACTTCTTTTGCCCAGTCGGTTACCCACAAAATAGCAGAAGGAAGGAAACACTGTGAGAAGTTTGAACGTCGATGGTGGAAACACTACTCCAAAGGAGACAAAACCCTGTACAATGCTGCTCTGAGGACCAACCATATCAATCTGAAACTTGCACAACCCACTTTTTACTCTAACAAAGTTGACAAAGCAAACAATAACACAAAATACATTTTTAAAATAGTTTCTGATTTTAGGGACCCTTCCTTAAGCCACTGCATGCCCTGGAGAAGAATGCCTCCCTGTGTACAAAGCTACGCACTTTTTTGAAGATAAAATTTTACAGATTCAGGATAAGCTTTTAAAAATGAAGGACAGCGAGCCCACTGATGCTGCCCCCAATCAAAAAATGCCCTTGGTTCAGGGTAACCTCTCATAGTTTCATCCTCCCCCTCTAGAGGAACTGAAAGTTTTTTTTTTTTAGTGCTAATCAGGACCCCTGGTTCCTTTTCTTCCTCATGTTGTGAGGTTAATAGGGGATAGACTAAGCTCAACCTATGAGGACCCCTTCAACACTTCACTGCATTCTAGAACTGTCCCTGCTTTCTGGAAAAGGGCAAATGTCACCCCCCATCTCAAATACCTAACGCAGACTCTGGAATCTTCTGTTACTTCAGACACATCTCTTTGCTCCTGAGGGTCTCTAAGATTATTGAGAAGCTTGTAAACGCCCATCTTGCAACATACCTGGCTGCCTCCAGTTCACAGAGACATTGCTGATGGAAGTTACTTACTCAATTAAATTAGCTCTGGACGCTGGTCAAAACACCACCCTAATTTTATTAGACCTCTCCGTGGCAGTTAACACGATCTCACACGAGATCCAGTTACATCGCCTTGCTGATATTTGTGTGGAAGAGGCTGCCCTAACCTGGCTGGGTTCTATTTTGAGGAAGGGACTGCCCTAGCCTGGCTGGGCTCCATTTTGGGAGATAGAGAACAAGCAGCACAGCTTCTCAAGTGTAATCCCTCAGGGTTCAGCCCTGAGCCCCTCACTTTTTAATATATACACAATGCCATTGGCATACCTAATTGACTCATTCAGTATCCAAGTGGTTTCCTATGCAGACACAACCCAGTTTCTGCTGACCTACGAGAGTGATACATTGGAAGCTAAGCCCAAATTTGCAGCCTGGATTGTTGCAATAATGGGATGGCTTAAGACCAACTCTTTACAATGATAACCGGAGAAAACGGAGGTCCTGCTGTTGGTGCCAATCTATGGTGAGGAGCGAGGCCATCTAGGTGCATGCACTCTACCTCCCCCCCCTGCGGAGATAGAGCCAAGAATTTAGGGGTGTAAGGGGATACACCCGTTTCCTTTAAATACCAGATCTCAGGAGTGGATAAAACCTCCTGCTGGACACTGGGGATCCTAAGGAAATTTATTAAACTCAAGCCCTGGGAGCACAGAAAACAGTAGTCTAGGCCATAATCCTCTCTAGACTTGACTTCGCTAACATTCTGTACCCTGACTTCTTAATCCAACAAATGCAAATGGTACAGAATTCAATAATTTGCCTTTTGTTTAGACTTTCCAAGCATACCTCCATCTCCCATTACCGTAACCAACTGCACTGGCTATCGGTTGAAAAAAGGATTATGTTTAAAGCACTGACAGTGGCATACCCCGCATTCTTAAAGACTGGTCCCAAATACTCATCCAAAAGGATCATAGAATACTGTCCAAATAGACCTTTGCATTCATGGTCTGCCCGGTTTCTGGTCATTTCCTACACCAAATGGAAGACGTGCGGTGGCTCAGCCTACTTGGTTCTGACAGCTAAGTACTGGAATGATCTCCCTCTTCGTTCCTCTCATATGTATCCCAGAAAATAACTTATTTCGCAAGCAATTGAAAGCACCTGTTAAAAGTGTAGGTTGGTTGCTACTCCCCTTTGTTTGCCTGTCCTAGCTTCAGGACACTCTTGTAGTAGCTGCACACTTTAGAAATCCGCACATTCATCCATTCACTTTGGGCTTCATATATAGCACAATCCTACTAAAAGTAGCAAGGAAGTCCGAAAATAAAATTAGACTGAATATATGACATGAGCAACTAAAAGACACATTTATGGTCACATGATTATGTAAACCAATTAGCAAATACATATCTAATCCAATAGATAAAAAGAAAGAAATCATATTAAATCTGATTTCCACTCTCTAGTTATAGTTAGTGTTCCCAAAGATAGGAATTCCTCGAATATTAGCTCTCTTTTAACTTTCCACCCTTTTGACAAATCACCACAAAACTTTATAGACTAATAGCATTTTCTACATTTCGAGATGATGTAAATTTTTGTGGTGAATCCCTAAGGGAATTCAAAGTTTGACTCAACTGCAATGCGTGGCACTCCACTGTGTGCTATTAAACTGTACCTCACGCCACTATTTGCCCCTCCAGTCTACACCACTCCATTATATGCTACTCCACTGTATTCTACTCCACTATACACTATTTTACTCTACGCCACTCCACTGTACACCACTCTTCTCTCTTACACTTACACAACTCCACTCTTTGCTGTTACAGTGTAAGCAACTCCACTCTACGCCTCTTCATGGTAAGCCACTCCACTGTGGGTCACTCAGCTATATACTACTCCTGTAGATGCTATTTCACCCTTCCCAATCCCACTGCATGCCGCTCCACTGTATCCTACTCTACTCTACACCACTCCAGTGTATGCCACTCCACTCTATCCCACTTCATTCTTCCCTATAACATTACCCATCCCTGGGGCATAGGTGTCTGCTGTGGCTTGGGTGTGGCGCTGCAGCCAAGCCACAGCAAACACTCTGGTTTTTGATAGCGGGACCTTCAAAGCAGCCCATGCTGTAAAAAACCAGAGCTTTCATCTCTCTCCCCTGAACGCGTGTAGGGGACAGAGATGGAATGCTTCAGCAATCAGGGAGCTGCTGTCAAAGCAGCTTCGTGCTTGCTGAAGCAATGGCACCGCAAGGGAAGCCTTAAGGCTACCACTGCAGTGTCAGGTAGCCCGTAAATGCTTTGGTTATTTTGTTTTAATATATAAAAAAATAAAAATAAAAATATAGGCACCATGAGGGATCCCTTGAGGGCTCGCTGACAGTCCCGGAAAGCCTATAAAGACCTTTATACTGAGCTTTGGGGGTTCGAGTCCAGCTGGACTCATTTCCCTCTTTTTAAATAAAAATGTAAACATTATTATAGTTTATTTAAAATAGTAAATACATTTTTTATTTCAAATTAAACACAAGTATCTCATTCTAACTATATGAGATATTAAAGCCTGAAAAAAACTCTCTTTTTCCCTGTCACTTTCTTTCTCTCTTTCAATCAATTTCTCCCACTCACACACCCACTCAGACACTTACACACCCACTCAAGGACCCACTCACACACCCATTCAAAGAACCACTCACACACTCAGGCACCCACTCACAGACCCACTGATACTCTCATGCACCCACTCACAGACCTGTGCACACACTGACACACCCACTAAAACACTGATGTACGCACTCTTACACCCAGACAATCTGACAGCCCCTCTCACCTCCAGATACACCCTCTCACACCTAGAGAAGCTGCAGCCAACTTCTGCCATGCATGGCCAAAGGGCTGTGCACAGCGTGGGTTTGGGTGGTTAAGGAGTGTTGGCCGCAGGGTGTGGCTACAGGCCAGGTATTGAGGGCAATCTCCCCTGCGCACTGGTGAAGGCTGTGCATGGTGCAAGTTTGGGTTCTTATACGGGGTGCCAACCGCCAACCGCCACCGCGCACTGCCTTTGGCCGTACGGAGTGGTGGTTGGATTGATATAGTCATTAAGATCACTATACATTAAAAAAACATGGAAATTCACTGAAAAAAACAAAGGTTACAGGAGCGTTATAGTTAGGAAATAGAATTTAAAAAACCCATAAAAATGCACTAAAAAAACAAAGGTTGCAGGAACGTTAAAGTTAGGCTCACATTTTAAATGTACAAAACCATAGAAATTCTCCAGTTATAGCTATAGTTACCTCAAGTAACTATAACTCGTGTCCTAAGGTAATTATAACTCATGCCCTTGCCATGCATTTCTAATTACCCCACAAATTACGTCACTCATGACATCTTAGATAACATCATTAACAATATCAATGTAATATTTGCAATAACATTTTTGCTGAACAAATTGTGCATGGCGGGGTTGCAAGTTATAGTTACCTTAGGGCACGAGTTATAGTTACTTGAGGTAACTAGCTATAACTGGTGAATTTCTATGGATTTGTATGTTTAAAATGTGAGTCTAACCATAATGTCCCTGTAACGCCTAGTTTTTTAAAAGTGAATATATGTGTGTGTGTGTGTGTGTGTGTGTGTGTGCGTGTGCATGTGTGTGCGTGTGCGTGTTTGTGTATACCACTGGGTTGTTATATTTAGGTAAGCTATTCCATAGGAAAAGCGATTTTTGTGTTGCTATTAACTTTGGCTCTGTTTGACCACTATCCACAAAATGTTCTAAAAAGGTGCTACTTTACGACTAGTTTCGAGGTGATCCGTCAAGGGGGGGGTTGAGAAAATGAGGGGTCCCAAAACACAACATTCCCATGCATTTTCTATAGACTTCTTTAAGAAGGGCTACCGCAAAAACTGCTGATGAGACTTACACCAAGTTGGTCAAGAAGCCAGATCTTGGTCCATAGATTTAGCTTTTTGTGATTAGGTGTAAGTAGTTTGTAAAAAATAAAGGTTAAAAAATATTTGTATATCTGCAGCAGCTCGGCTAAAAAAAGCAGGAAAAATCCACAACACCCCCTTCGCCAACCCTCTAAATACATCGCAACTCCTGGCAAACCTTTTCAGCAAATCTATTTGGCCGTCAGTCCGGCAGCCTCACCACACCATTTCTAGCTTGTTAAAACCAAAAACTAGTAAGTTTTTCCTGCTTATACAGTTTACTGCTGGTTAAATATCGTAAGCAGCTTATACAAAATTCATTATTCCTCAAATCAAAGGCTGGCTGTGCATAATTAAATGCTACTTCAATATATTGTCTGAAATATCGGATACCCTTAAAGGTGATGGAGAAATCGGATTTCAAGTTATTTGCTTGTGAGGCGGCGTCTACTTAATTGTTCTCATATTGCAAAAGAAACTCATTCCACCTTTAAAAATACCTTTTACTAATTGTACATTTGGGGATGAACCCACAAACGTAAGGTTCTTTTTATACGGCTGTGAAAGACTAACGTATTGTCATAATATATTTGAGTTTTTTTCGCAATTGAGTTTGAATTGGTCTGTTCTAAACCTTTGAGCTGCGCATTTTTATGGTTCTCGTTTTGGTGTAAGTTTAATGGCATCTTGTTCTTTCAGTAGCTTTTTCACAGGTTTGCGAGGACATTATTTTCCTAAGTTTAAAACCTAAGATGCTCATTTGCCATGCGGTCACTGGCTCCCATGCTGATCTTTTTTTATAAAGACTTTTCTAAGATGCATACTCCTGTTGTTGGAGCTAACTTGAACTTTGATTGTGTTCTAGGTCGCCACGGCGAAGGAGCTTTTCTCGCAGCCTTAGCAGGTAACGAGCTTCCTATATTTCTAACTAAAACAAAACTGCAGAATCGTCCTTTTCACACCTCCAATCTTCTACATGAGCTCTAAGCCCCAATTCTCATCTTCCTCCAAAGCATACCGAATTAAGGGCTAAATGTATCAAAGTTCGGATTTGCGACTCGCAAATTGTGAGTGAGAGCGATTTGCAATTTGCCAGTCGCAAATCCGAATGTAGTATAGTGTCATTGACACTAATAGCGATTCGCAAGGGGGTCGCAAATGCCCACCTCATGATTATTCATGAGGTAGGTCGCAATTTGCGACCTCCTTGGAAGTGGCAGCCCCCACAGAGATGGGGGCCTGCTGGAGACAGCAGACCACCATGTCTGTGACTGCTTTTAAATAAAGCAGTTTTTTTAAAATGCCGCCCGTTTTCCTTAAACAAAAACGAGATGCATTTTAAAAACAAAAAATAAAGCGTTTTTGTTTCATTTTTTCAGTGACATTCACAAAGGGGATGGGTCCATGGGGACCACTTCCCGTTTGCGAATGGGTTAGCACCAGTGTGACATTGGTGCTAACTGCGATTGTGTTGCGACTGCATTCACGGTCACAAAACAACCATACATGGGACTGCGAGTCGCAATTAGAAAGGGAACACCCCTTCCTAATTGCGAGTCGCAGTCCCGTTTTGCGATTCAGCAAAAAGTTTACTGAATCGCAAAACTGGGTTTGTACATGGGGGAGTGCATTTTGTATATCGCAAACAGCCAGATTCGCTGTTTGCGACGTGCAAAAACCATCGGATATGTGGCCCTAAGTTTCTTAAATGCCTAGATTTCTTTTTATTGCTTCGATTAGCTGTACACCTTTACAGTCCACTTAAACCTGCCCTTAAATGGACTTCCTTGCGAAGTTTCCCCTTCAGCACACTTGGCTTTGCGGCATTGCTAATGTGTTCTTTATTGCTTGTTTTTCGATAGGTCCCTCTCCAGAGAGCGAAGACGTGAAAGATCCTTATCCAGAGAGAGGAACCACAAGCCTTGGAGTTCATTCTCCAGATCCCGAAGGTATATTAAACCTTCTTAAAACATTGTTAGCCTGTAAGCACTCGCCTATTAACTTCTCATTTGAACTGAAACGTTTCGTTAATAGATAATTTATTACCTCCTTTTTCACCTTATAAAAGGCGGCACACCCCACTGCCTAAGAATTGAGACCTAAGCACCATCTGCGGTGTATTAAAGATTTTATTTTATTAAAGGCTTCTCGCGTGGCCAGAAGCAGGGATCTGGTTGTATGCAGTGCTATTGACAGTGTTCTAGACTGCAGGTGGAGTATTGACCAAACATATCTTTTTTTTTATAATAAAAAAGGAAAAACAAACTTTGCTTTTTAAACGATCGCATCACTACTGTCTGAACAGAGTATCTCCTAAAACTGCTTTCTTTCTGCAAACGCCCAACAAAGGATTCTGATACTGACCCTATTTATTTTTCATTTTAAGCCGCTCTAGGTCAAATGAAAGAAAATAACTGCAGCCTTCAGAAGGAAATGTACGGAGCATTACATTTTGGAAATGTTTTGTTTAAATACTTAATAAGCTTGGTGTATTTTTTTAAAAATGGTCTAGCTGTTGATTTACTTTGTGTTGTATCGTAACCAGTGACGGTTGTAAAGATGTGAATCTGTATAGTCTTTGAGCAGATCTTATGACAACTGTAAACCTAAACTTTGCGTTATAAATGTTCCCTTGAATAGGTTGGGCATTCCATTTGTCTTGCATAGATTCCAAATAAAACCATTAATTTTGTAATTGCGACTTGTTTTTATGAGATGGGACACCATTGATTGTAGGACATTGTTCAAAATGATCTGAACTTGCCCTTATATATATGCAGTTAATCGCCCTCAAACAGAACCAGCCAGGTACTACCATTTGCATACATCGACTTTATTGTTAAGTTGCCTTATACTGAAGTTGTTACCGGGTTACTTTTTTTTTTTTTTGATCATGTAAATCGGCTGTAGTCCACATACTCTGGCATCTTCTGTGAGTTGTACATACTGTTGTTCCAGAAATGTTGCATTATAACTGAATACTTTTCCTGGGTGAGTTCCCAGTGTTTGTTGAAATACTGTAAACGATTGTAAAGCTATGTAATTGGAATTAAAGTTTTGGTTACAAAATGTATATTCCTACCTGGAGTCCATGCCTTCGGTCTTTTATTTAGCTGTTTATTTCAACTCTCCTAAGTCGCAATGTGCTATACTGTTGCAAACCATTGTGATATGCACCTTTCTTTTTCTTTCAGTTGAAGATGAATTAAGTTGTTTACAAGGAGCTTCCATCTGGTAAACATCAGTGTGATAACCGGCTCGCTGTTTTATCATATGCGATTGTGTCCCTAACTTGAATATTTATGTGCCTTATTTGAAACAGTACAAACTTGTTCCAGAACAATGGTAGTTCGTACTGTGGAAGCCTTGAATATTTCAACAGCTTCTGGAGTGATCCCTTAAGCAACATGTCAATAGAAAGCATTGTAAGTGCACATTTTGATTACGCGAGGGTGAACAGAAGATGAAAACACATGGTAGAGTAGAGGTTTAGTTTTCTCAAGCAGAGAAAATAGTTCTTGTAAGTGCAGGGTTGGCGTTTCAAACACCAGCATCCTAGGGAAATAGTTCCTGTCTAACGCTTCCTGTATGTAACCACTCCTGCTCACATTTATTATCGAATCTACACCCCCCTTTTGCGACCTTTACTCGCAAACCCATCCTAAATTTTACTTTAATCCCCGGGTTCCATTTTACATGCTATCCTAGTCAGCGCTCATCAGCTTAATTCATAACCATCCTAAATCTGGAGGTGGAGGAGCCAGCAAAGTTACAAGGAGGGCCAAGAGTAGCTTGGCTCTAACGAGTCAATGCATGAGGCGAGTCCAAGAAATATTTGGAATGCAAATCACAAAGTAGTCATCTGTTTAGAATTTAAAAAAAATTGACATGCAGAAACATTTTTAGGGTTTGCCTGCAGTGTTTTGCTTGTGAAAACTGTATTTAATATGACTCTTAAATGGGGCTTGCATCCCGGCCTTGCTTTTCATTGGTTCCTGTGCTTGCCCCGTACATGTCCTTCCTTTTGGCTGTAACATACTATTTCTTGTTACATTGTTTCTCTTGCCATTGGCTTTTCCCGTGGCCCCACTACTGTTCATCTGCTTTTGTTACAGTTTAGAAATGCTGCATTTTGCAAACTAACATCTCTTGGTGGCAAACTCCGCTCTGGTGACTTGATCAGTCTCCATTCCCCAAGACCACCAGAAGGTGGTGCAATTTCATAAAGGTCAGGTAAAATAGCAGAGAAGTTTAAACACATTTTCAATGCTGCCCGTTCTGCTGTGGATGTGGCTTGTATATTTATCAGATTACGTATATTTCAAGCTAATTAAGGTGTGCACTTTCAGTGCAGCACAGCTATTAAAGTTGGTGATTTAGTTTTCTGTATACAGATACAGTGAATTCAACTGGAGGAAGTGCTTCCAAAACTCCGAATTGCTCAAAATCATACGATGTTGAGTTGCTGCAAGGACTCAAATCTGACTCTCCAGGTACAGCAGCTCTGGCTTCCGTTCTTCCGAAGTAATGTAGGCTAAAGAAAACAGGGATATACAAAATAAGCTCTTCGGTAATATGATGAAGAAAAAATCGAATCCGATCATGCATACCTTACTGATCTGTTCCGCAGTAGTCAACTAACGAGTCTGTCTAGACCAGCACCTACCACTTATACACGCTTCTGACCAATCCAAAATAATTTGCCCTTTTTCACTCCAGAATCTGCCTCACTCCAGAACCAACCAGTCTGCCCCTCTCCAATTTGCCACCCTCCAGTGCAAAACAATCTGCCCTGCTCCAATCCACTTCACCCCAGTCAACACTGATCCACCCAGATTTAGTCTACCCCACTGATACCTTGAGTTTATAGTTAAGTATAATTTGAATGTCTAGATTTTGCTAGTGCTTTAAATAATCATGTACTCACTGCTTTATAGTGCCACCAATGACAGTTCATTATTTTGCCTTTCTCAAACACAAGTCAATACCTTTACACACATTTTCAGAAACATATTTCATAACTCCTAACCAAGCTACAACTTGCAAAAAAAAAACACAAACTAAAACTGATCAGTTGATGGGTGAAACCTCTTGCCTATACCATTGATTGTTCCTTAGTACCTCCAGATTATACTACTACAGAGAAGTATTAAAAATCCCCGGTGGCAGACCTATTAGATGACAGTTTGCCTTTCAGTTTACTGTGTGGCTAACCTAATAATCAGCTAATATTTAATGGCCTGTTCTTCAGCATGCTTACAGGAAAATAAATGCCCTATATTTGCCGAAAGAAGCATCTTGCTTTTGGACTACCAAAATGAATTCTGCCTTGGATAGGGTACATAAGACTGGCTTTTTGCTATATCAATCAGAGTTTATCAGGTGAAGCTACTCACCTGTTAGGGCCTCAAGGCACTTGAGGGTGTGGTGGGAGAAGAAAAAAGTACCGGAGGTGGATAAAAAAAGCTGTCTCTTCAGTTCCTTTGTGAAGCTGGGGAGGGAGGTGGTTTGTCTGATGTGGACGGGTAGGGTGTTCAATGTAGTGGTGAGGTAGGAGAAGGAGCGTTCTCCTGTTCTGGTTTTCCTGATGTGGGAAAAACCAGAACAGGAGGACACAAAGACTATTGTGCGCTCAATTTGGGTTACTACACCACTTATCTGCCCTTGATACATCTCATCTCTCTCACTTGCCACAGATTCAAACACAGGATTGGCTTTTTGATTCCTGTCAGAATAGGTTCTTCATATTATTTAATGCTCCTTTTTAACATTTTTATGTTTGCTAGTTCTATTGAATCCTCAGTTGCTACAACTATGACACTAAAATATTATTCACAGCTTTAAAACATATCTTGCTTGCTGTGCTTTAAGCCAATGCATTTATTGAATGGTGACAAACCACCTGAATTTGAACTTTTCAAACATGCTTGCAAGAGTGAAATTGACTAACATCTGTCTAGGTCACCAGGAGACTTTCTTCGACCAGGTACCTATTGTGTGTTATGAAAGATTAGTGTCTGATTTATACTATACAAGAAGATATTTTTACTTGCGCAGAATTTTTATTTCCCTGGAATTTTAAAAGCTGATATATTTTTTATGTTTTCCATAGCATGAATGTGAGTATGAATAGTCTTTATTTGCATGATTAATAAAAATCTTAGCAAAAAGAGAGGGGGGGGTAGAAAAAAGAAAGCAGACAGAATACATCATGTCTTCAGAAAACAGTTAAGATCAATCCCTGAATTTCAACACATCTACTTGACGCTTTACATAAATCTGTTAAAATTGAGGATCACATTTTTTAAAATGCTATGAGATTTAAATCCATTAGGATATAAAGTGGAAATAAAAAGAGAGAAGGAATACGTAAACTCCTTGCATAACACTTTACATAAATCCATTACAACTATTGAGTATAAATATTTAAATCCATTAAGATGTAAAGGAAGAACAGGAATGCGTAAACTTTTCAAAATACATCATTATAGTCAAACGTGCTGAATTCCAGCACACACTTAATGCTTTACACATATCCATTAGAGCTGTTCTGTGTATACAACCTCCATATGGTGCTATAAGATCATAAATCCATTAAGATGTAAATTGCAAGCGATGGTGAACTACAATTTGTATAAAGGTTTTCGTTAAGTCATAACATATTAAAGTGGTTTAAAATTCAATATAATGAAAAATTATTACAAGCACAATCCCTACTGATTATCTTCCAACACATTGTACCTTCAACATCTAGCCAGAGAGCTTATTAGAGGGTCAAGGACAATACACCATAGTTGTGCGCACACAATCATACAGAACTCTGATAGACCTTCACTATAAAAATCTTAGCGTGTGGCAATGTTTCAAAGGAACAATTCAAAGCTGGAAACCACAAGACAAATCTGAAGTTCTAATGTAGTAGTGGTGAAAAGGCAGATGAGAAAAAGAAAAAGAAAACTTTCGAACATGGCGTACAAGGCTGGGCAGAGCTGGCGAGCAGAGGACATCAAAGAACTAGAACAAAAGAAGACAAGCTTCTAAGAATGGGAATGTTCCCAGTGGTTACTAGACCTTGCTCGTCCAGTCCACGCTCAAGTACATTTCAAAGTACATCACGATTGGTAATGTACATATGCTGCCTCTTACTACCTTTCACACCATTTCAGTGTTATTCTTCTACAGGTTTTATGGCTGTTTTTTTTTTTATTCCTATAGGGTGAGTAATCTGGGTAACCCAGTATCCATATAAACCAGGTAACGCACTAGTATTGGTATACAATGATTTGTTGGATTCATTCATAGCAAATCATATTCATTTTGGAGAGTGAAAGAAAACTTCCACTTGCTTACTGCTAATCCAAAATCAGATTCCATTCAAAGTTAATGTCACCACTGTTGTGAGTAAAAAAAATAATTTGTTGGGTGATGGAAACAGTATCACATAGCTTAACCGGCACCTAAGAAAACCTAGCAGACTTGCACAATTTTAAAAAGTAGACACCTGGGGGGGGGATCCAGGGTGGTGCGACTCGCCCCCCAACCCCTGGACCCTTGCAATCCTCTGACTTTGACTATAAAAGCACATTATTCTCAGATTCCTGTGATGGAGAGTTTTAAAATCTTCAGGGGTGGGGGGACACAAACTTCCTTCAACCAGCATTCCACCAAGTCTCCAAAAGGGTACATTGCATGTGGGTAGGCAGTGCCTGCATCATGAAATGGACCAAAACGCAACATAGATAACATCACATTTTCCCACTCAAACCACCCTTAAAAAAAAAAAAAGTGGTTAGCTGTAGGTTTTGGACCCTCACACATCCAGGGAAACCTAGCAAATGTATACATTTTGGAAGACTAAACACCTGGGGGCATCCAGGGTGGGGTGGCTTTGACTAAAAAAAAACTAAAAAAACATTTGCCTTGAATTTCTCTGATGGAAAGTTCGAGAATTTGCAGAGAGACACAAACTTCCTTCCATTCCTCAAAGTCTCCTGATAAAAATGGTACCTCACTTATGTGGGTAGGCCTAATACCTGCAACAGGAAAGGGCCCAAAACATAAGATAGACACACCACATTTTTACACTGAAGACAGATGCTTTTTTGTATTGTGTGTAGCTGTGGATTTTTGGTCCTTGCTCTGCTGGCAACTAAGTAAACCTGCATATTTGTGAAAACTAGACAACTGGGGGAGTCTAGGGATGCATTGCTCTTCCCAGGTCATTTTACCCAGAAGGCTTTGCAAACCTTAAAATTCAACTAAAACACATCTTTCACAGGTTTCTATGTGGGAAACTTCTGGAATCTGCTGCAAGCTACACATTTCTTACCAGCCTGAGTTCCCACACTTCGCCAGATAAGAATAGTACCCCACATGTGCGGGTAGGCCAAGAGGCATGGCACAAGGGGCCCTAAATCCCTACATTAATGAGTAGCTGCTGTATTTGGGACTGTGCTGTGGCACCACCAGTACGAGCCACTGGCATTTTTGAAAACTAGACAACCAGGGGAGACAGGAAACAGATCAAACCAAAGTAATTAGGAGTCTCCTGGCGAGGGCTTCCTCTGACCTTTGGTTTGTACTGTTCCTGTAGCGAGCACTAGTCCCAGCCACACAAGTGAGGCAGTGTTTTTATCAGCACAAGTTGGATAATGCAGGGTGGTAGGATAGGAATTTTGTAGATTGCTGTGGATTCTAGAAGTTTCCATCAGAGAAATGGAATAAAAAAAATCATGATTTCAGGCTGAATTTGAGGTTTTCATGGAATTGAGGCTAAGGTTCAGCTCTCCAAGAAACTACAAAAGTACATACCTGGGGGCAGGAATAGGACAGGAGATTGTCCTTCTTGCCTTTCTTGTTCAGGATGCTGATTGATTGGTAGCAACTGTGGTCTGGAATTAAGGTAAGTGTGTTGGTGAACAGGAATGGAGGAATGCAGTTGATCAGGATCAACTTAGACTCTACAAGCAACTCTGACTGAAGTTTACTATAAGATTGTAATTCCACGGAGAGATTCCCTTCCTTAGGCCACCCACAATTTATGTATTCTATCACCTTTCTTAACAACATCCTGATCTAGTGCATTCCTCCATTCCTGGACATCACCACATACAGTGTTCCTTTTAGTGTTCATATGACATATACTAGTGAAATGCCTCTTAACTCCACATGCATTACATTCCTTCTCAATAGCAGGACACTGCTTAAATGAAGCAATGTGATACCCTGATCCACAACAATAACAGAGATTACTCCTACCGTTATATTTTTTCCTCTCACAGCCAAAGGTTTGCTTGGGATATGCTTGTTATCCTTAAGTAGTAGAACATTCTCATCAGGGTTTCTAATAATCCCCTTAGCTGATCATTTGGAGTCTTGAATACTCTTAGAAATATGCAGAGGTTCCTTAAGAGAATGATTTTTTCAAGGAAGTAATCTTTCCTGTTTTTTTTTTTTTTAATTTAAAGCATCTGGTAACCGTTTGATTGCATATCAGCTGGTCAGTAAGTACTCCTAATTCACAATTGTCAACTAACACACAATGAAGCAGCATACATATCCTCTGACTGGACAAAATTGTTCTGTTAAGAAAAACGTCTGTCTCCTCGCTACTAGGCTATGTGGTTTACAGAAATGTCTTTCCAGCCTCCTGACAACTACATCACACTCATTCAACTCTTCTTCCTCCTCTTCAGGTACAAATGAGCGTAGTGTGCGAAAATATGGTCGTCCAAACGTAATGAGTTTTACAACAGCCATATTTGCCCTTCTGGTTTGAATTTTAAATCAAGTGTTCTGAACTACTCTTTCTAAACAATTGGTGTTTACCCGGACACTGCAGAAACAGAGGAGGAGAACTAATACCATGCATAGTATAACAATAAGGGCCACCCTCTTCTTGAAATGGTCCTGCCCTGAGGTGGTGGTCCCCGGGGCTAAAAGTGGTCTGGGAGGGGGCTGTGTGGTCCCCTTCCCTATGCCAATAATAGCCCTAGGGACCCCAACCCCTAAGCTGGCTCATAGACTTCTAGACACTTCCTTTGCCCAGTCGGTTACCCACAAAATAGCAGAAGGAAGGAAACACTGTGAGAAGTTAGAACGTCGATGGTGGAAACACTACTCCAAAGCAGACAAAACCCTATACAATGCTGCTCTGAGGACCAACCATATCAATCTGAAACTTGCACAACCCACTTTTTACTCTAACAAAGTTGACAAAGCAAACAATAACACAAAATACATTTTTAAAATAGTTTCTGATTTTAGGGACCCTTCCTTAAGCCACTGCATGCCCTGGAGAAGAATGCCTCCCTGTGTACAAAGCTACACACTTTTTTGAAGATAACATTTTACAGATTCAGGATAAGCTTTTAAAAATGGAGGACAGCGAGCCCGCTGATGCTGCCCCCAATCAAAAAATGCCCTTGGTTCAGGGTAACCTCTCATAGTTTCATCCTCCCCATCTAGAGGAACTGAAAGGGTTTTTTTTTTAGTGCTAATCAGGACCCCTGGTTCCTTTTCTTCCTCATGTTGTGAGGTTAATAGGGGATAGACTAAGCTCAACCTATGAGGACCCCTTCAACACTTTCTGGAAAAGGGCAAATGTCACCCCCCCATCTCAAATACCTAACGCAGACTCTGGAATCTTCTGTTACTTCAGACACATCTCTTTGCTTCTGAGGGTCTCTAAGATTATTGAGAAGCTTGTAAACGCCCATCTTGCAACATACCTGGCTGCCTCCAGTTCACAGAGACATTGCTGATGGAAGTTACTTACTCAATTAAATTAGCTCTGGACGCTGGTCAAAACACCACCCTAATTTTATTAGACCTCTCCGTGGCAGTTAACACGATCTCACACGAGATCCAGTTACATCGCCTTGCTGATATTTGTGTGGAAGAGGCTGCCCTAACCTGGCTGGGTTCTATTTTGAGGAAGGGACTGCCCTAGCCTGGCTGCGCTCCATTTTGGGAGATAGAGAACAAGCAGCAAAGCTTCTCAAGTGTAATCCCTCAGGGTTCAGCCCTGAGCCCCTCACTTTTTAATATATACACAATGCCATTGGCATACCTAATTGACTCATTCAGTATCCAAGTGGTTTCCTATGCAGACACAACCCAGTTTCTGCTGACCTACGAGAGTGATACATTGGAAGCTAAGCCCAAATTTGCAGCCTGGATTGTTGCAATAATGGGATGGCTTAAGACCAACTCTTTACAATGATAACCGGAGAAAACGGAGGTCCTGCTGATGGTGCCAATCTATGGTGAGGAGCGTGGCCATCTAGGTGCATGCACTCTACTTCCCCCCCCTGCGGAGATAGAGCCAAGAATTTAGGGGCGTAAGGGGATACACCCGTTTCCTTTAAATACCAGATCTCAGGAGTGGATAAAACCTCCTGCTGGACACTGGGGATCCTAAGGAAATTTATTAAACTCAAGCCCTGGGAGCACAGAAAACAGTAGTCTAGGCCATAATCCTCTCTAGACTTGACTTCGCTAACATTCTGTACCCTGACTTCTTAATCCAACAAATGCAAATGGTACAGAATTCAATAATTTGCCTTTTGTTTAGACTTTCCAAGCATACCTCCATCTCCCATTACCGTAACCAACTGCACTGGCTATCGGTTGAAAAAAGGATTATGTTTAAAGCACTGACAGTGGCATACCCCGCATTCTTAAAGACTGGTCCCAAATACTCATCCAAAAGGATCATAGAATACTGTCCAAATAGACCTTTGCATTCATGGTCTGCCCGGTTTCTGGTCATTTCCTACACCAAATGGAAGACGTGCGGTGGCTCAGCCTACTTGGTTCTGACAGCTAAGTACTGGAATGATCTCCCTCTTCGTTCCTCTCATATGTATCCCAGAAAATAACTTATTTCGCAAGCAATTGAAAGCACCTGTTAAAAGTGTAGGTTGGTTGCTACTCCCCTTTGTTTGCCTGTCCTAGCTTCAGGACACTCTTGTAGTAGCTGCACACTTTAGAAATCCGCACTATCATCCATTCACTTTGGGCTTCATATATAGCACAATCCTACTAAAAGTAGCAAGGAAGTCCGAAAATAAAATTAGACTGAATATATGACATGAGCAACTAAAAGACACATTTATGGTCACATGATTATGTAAACCAATAAGCAAATACATATCTAATCCAATAGATAAAAAGAAAGAAATCATATTAAATCTGATTGCCACTCTCTAGTTATAGTTAGTGTTCCCAAAGATAGGAATTCCTCGAATATTAGCTCTCTTTTAACTTTCCACCCTTTTGACAAATCACCACAAAACTTTATAGACTAATAGCATTTTCTACATTTCGAGATGATGTAAATTTTTGTGGTGAATCCATAAGGGAATGCAAAGTTTGACTCAACTGCAATGTATGGCACTCCACTGTACGCTATTAAACTGTACCTCATGCCACTATTTGCCCCTCCAGTCTACACCACTCCATTATATGCTACTCCACTGTATTCTACTCCACTATACACTATTTTACTCTACGCCACTCCACTGTACACCACTCTTCTCTCTTACACTTACACAACTCCACTCTTTGCTGTTACAGTGTAAGCAACTCCACTCTACGCCTCTTCAGGGTAAGCCACTCCACTGTGTGTCACTCAGCTATATACTACTCCTGTAGATGCTATTTCACCCTTCCCAATCCCACTGCATGCCGCTCCACTGTATCCTACTCTACTCTACACTTCTCCAGTGTATGCCACTCCACTCTATCCCACTTCATTCTTCCCTATAACATTACCCATCCCTGGGGCATAGGTGTCTGCTGTGGCTTGGGTGTGGCTCTGCAACTGCAGCCAAGCCACAGCAAACACTCTGGTTTTTGATAGCGGGACCTTCAAAGCAGCCCATGCTGTCAAAAACCAGAGCTTTCATCTCTCTCCCCTGAACGCGTGTAGGGGACAGAGATGGAATGCTTCAGCAATCAGGGAGCTGCTGTCAAAGCAGCTCCGTGCTTGCTGAAGCAATGGCACCGCAAGGGAAGCCTTAAGGCTACCACTGCAGTGTCAGGTAGCCCATAAATGCTTTGGTTATTTTGTTTTAATATATAAAAAAATATATATAGGGACCATGAGGGATCCCTTGAGGGCTCGCTGACAGTCCCGGAAAGCCTATAAAGACCTTTATACTGAGCTTTGGGGGTTCGAGTCCAGCTGGACTCATTTCCCTCTTTTTAAATAAAAATGTAAACATTATTATAGTTTATTTAAAATAGTAAATACATTTTTTATTTCAAATTAAACACAAGTATCTCATTCTAACTATATGAGATATTAAAGCCTGAAAAAAACTCTCTTTTTCCCTGTCACTTTCTTTCTCTCTTTCAATCAATTTCTCCCACTCACACACCCACTCAGACACTTACACACCCACTCAAGGACCCACTCACACACCCACTCAAAGAACCACTCACACACTCAGGCACCCACTCACAAACCCACTGATACTCTCATGCACCCACTCACAGACCTGTTCACACACTGACACACCCACTAAAACACTGATGTACGCACTCTTACACCCAGACAATCTGACAGCCCCTCTCACCTCCAGATACACCCTCTCACACCTAGAGAAGCTGCAGCCAACTTCTGCCATGCATGGCCAAAGGGCTGTGCACAGCGTGGGTTTGGGTGGTTAAGGAGTGTTGGCCGCAGGGTCTGGCTACAGGCCAGGTATTGAGGGCAATCTCCCCTGCACACTGATGAAGGCTGTGCATGGTGCAAGTTTGGGTTCTTATACGGGGTGCCCGGCCCTGATGCCAACCGCCACCGCGCACTGCCTTTGGCCGTACGGAGTGGTGGTTGGATTGATATAGTCATTAAGATCACTATACGTTAAAAAAACATGGAAATTCACTGAAAAAAACAAAGGTTACAGGAGCGTTATAGTTAGAAATAGAATTAAAAAAACCCATAAAAATGCACTAAAAAAACAAAGGTTACAGGAACGTTAAAGTTAGGCTCACATTTTAAATGTACAAAACCATAGAAATTCTCCAGTTATAGCTATAGTTACCTCAAGTAACTATAACTCGTGCCCTAAGGTAATTATAACTCATGCCCTCGCCATGCATTTCTAATTACCCCACAAATTACGGCACTCATGACATCTTCGATAACATCATTAACAATATCAATGTAATATTTGCAATAATATTTTTGCTGAACAAATTGTGCACGGCGGGGTTGCAAGTTATAGTTACCTTAGGGCACGAGTTATAGTTATTTGAGGTAACTAGCTATAACTGGTGAATTTCTATGGATTTGTATGTTTAAAATGTGAGTCTAACCATAATGTCCCTGTAACGCCTAGTTTTTTAAAAGTGAATATATGTGTGTGTGTGTGTGTGTGTGCGTGTGCATGTGTGTGCGTGTTTGTGTGTGTGTGTGTGTATACCACTGGGTTGTTATATTTAGGTAAGCTATTCCATAGGAAAAGCGATTTTTGTGTTGCTATTAATTTTGGCTCTGTTTGACCACTATCCACAAAATGTTCTAAAAAGGTGCTACTTTACGACTAGTTTCGAGGTGATCCGTCAAGGGGGGGTTGAGAAAATGAGGGGTCCCAAAACACAACATTCCCATGCATTTTCTATAGACTTCTTTAAGAAGGGCTACCGCAAAAACTGCTGATGAGACTTACACCAAGTTTGTCAGGAAGCCAGATCTTGGTCCATAGATTTAGCTTTTTGTGATTAGGTGTAAGTAGTTTGTAAAAAATAAAGGTTAAAAAATATTTGTATATCTGCAGCAGCTCGGCTAAAAAAAGCAGGAAAAATCCACAACACCCCTTTCGCCAACCCTCTAAATACATCGCAACTCCTGGCAAACCTTTTCAGCAAATCTACTTAGCCGTCAGTCCGGCAGCCTCACCACACCATTTCTAGCTTGTTAAAACCAAACACTAGTAAGTTTTTCCTGCTTATACAGTTTACTGCTGGTTAAATATCGTAAGCAGCTTATACATAATTCATTATTCCTCAAATCAAAGGCTGGCTGTGCATAATTAAATGCTACTTCAATATATTGTCTGAAATATCGGATACCTTTAAAGGTGATGGGGAAATCGGATTTCAAGTTATTTGCTTGTGAGGCGGTGTCTACTTAATTGTTCTCATATTGCAAAAGAAACTCATTCCACCTTTAAAAATACCTTTTACTAATTGTACATTTGGGGATGAACCCACAAACGTAAGGTTCTTTTTATACGGCTGTGAAAGACTAACGTATTGCCATAACATATTTGAGTTTTTTTCTCAATTGAGTTTGAATTGGTCTGTTCTAAACCTTTGAGCTGCGCATTTTTATGGTTCTCGTTTTGGTGTAAGTTTAATGGCATCTTGTTCTTTCAGTAGCTTTTTCACAGGTTTGCGAGGACATTATTTTCCTAAGTTTAAAACCTAAGATGCACATTTGCCATGCGGTCACTGGCTCCCATGCTGATCTCTTTTTATAAAGACTTTTCTAAGATGCATACTCCTGTTGTTGGAGCTAACTTGAACTTTGATTGTGTTCTAGGTCGCCACGGCGAAGGAGCTTTTCTCGCAGCCTTAGCAGGTAACGAGCTTCCTATATTTCTAACTAAAACAAAACTGCAGAATCGTCCTTTTCACACCTCCAATCTTCTACATGAGCTCTAAGGCCCAATTCTCATCTTCCTCCAAAGCATACCGAATTAAGGGCTAAAAGTATCAAAGTTCGGATTTGCGACTCGCAAATTGTGAGTGAGAGCAATTTGCAATTTGCCAGTCGCAAATCCGAATGTAGTATAGTGCCATTGACACTAATAGCGATTCGCAAGGGGTTTGCAAATGCCCACCTCATGATTATTCATGAGGTAGGTCGCAATTTGCGACCTCCTTGGAAGTGGCAGCCCCCACAGAGATGGGGGCCTGCTGGAGACAGCAGACTACCATGTCTGTGACTGCTTTTAAATAAAGCAGTTTTTTTTAAATGCCGCCCGTTTTCCTTAAACAAAAACGAGATGCATTTTAAAAACAAAAAATAAAGCGTTTTTGTTTCATTTTTTCAGTGGCATTCACAAAGGGGATGGGGTCCATGGGGACCACTTCCCGTTTGCGAATGGGTTAGCACCAGTGTGACATTGGTGCTAACTGCGATTGTGTTGCGACCGCATTCGCGGTCACAAAACAACCATACATGGGACTGCGAGTCGCAATTAGAAAGGGAACACCCCTTCCTAATTGCGAGTCGCAGTCCCGTTTTGCGATTCAGTAAAAAGTTTACTGAATCGCAAAACTGGGTTTGTACATGGGGGAGTGCATTTTGTATATCGCAAACAGCCAGATTCGCTGTTTGCAACGTGCAAAAACTATCGGATATGTGGCCCTAAGTTTCTTAAATGCCTAGATTTCTTTTTATTGCTTCGATTAGCTGTACACCTTTACAGTCCAATTAAACCTGCCCTTAAATGGACTTCCTTGCGAAGTTTCCCCTTCAGCACACTTGACTTTGCGGCATTGCTAATGTGTTCTTTATTGCTTGTTTTTCGATAGGTCCCTCTCCAGAGAGCGAAGACGTGAAAGATCCTTATCCAGAGAGAGGAACCACAAGCCTTGGAGTTCATTCTCCAGATCCCGAAGGTATATTAAACCTTCTTAAAACATTGTTAGCCTGTAAACACTCGCCTATTAACTTCTCATTTGAACTGAAATGTTTCGTTAATAGATAATTTATTACCTCCTTTTTCACTTTATAAAAGGCGGCACACCCCACTGCCTAAGAATTGAGACCTAAGCACCATCTGCGGTGTATTAAAGATTTTATTTTATTAAAGGCTTCTCGCGTGGCCAGAAGCAGGGATCTGGTTGTATGCAGTGCTATTGACAGTGTTCTAGCCTGCAGGTGGAATATTGACCAAACATATCTTTTTTTGATAATAAAAAAGGAAAAACAAACTTTGCTTTTTAAACAATCGCATCACCACTGTCTGAACAGAGTATCTCCTAAAACTGCTTTCTTTCTGCAAACGCCCAACAAAGGATTCTGATACTGACCCTATTTATTTTTCATTTTAAGCCGCTCTAGGTCAAATGAAAGAAAATAACTGCAGCCTTCAGAAGGAAATGTACGGAGCATTACATTTTGGAAATGTTTTGTTTAAATACTTAATAAGCTTGGTGTATTTTAAAAAAAAATGGTTTAGCTGTTGATTTACTTTGTGTTGTATGGTAACCAGTGACCGTTGTAAAGATGTGAATCTGTATAGTCTTTGAGCAGATCTTATGACAACTGTAAACCTAAACTTTGCGTTATAAATGTTCCCTTGAATAGGTTGGGCATTCCATTTGTCTTGCATAGATTCCAAATAAAACCATTAATTTTGTAATTGCGACTTGTTTTTATGAGATGGGACACCATTGATTGTAGGACATTGTTCAAAATGATCTGAACTTGCCCTTATATATATGCAGTTAATCGCCCTCAAACAGAACCAGCCAGGTACTACCATTTGCATACATCGACTTTATTGTTAAGTTGCCTTATACTGAAGTTGTTACCGGGTTACTTTTTTTTTTTTTTGATCATGTAAATCGGCTGTAGTCCACATACTCTGGCATCTTCTGTGAGTTGTACATACTGTTGTTCCAGAAATGTTGCATTATAACTGAATACTTTTCCTGGGTGAGTTCCCAGTGTTTGTTGAAATACTGTAAACGATTGTAAAGCTATGTAATTGGAATTAAAGTTTTGGTCACAAAATGTATATTCCTACCTGGAGTCCATGCCTTCGGTCTTTTATTTAGCTGTTTATTTCAACTCTCCTAAGTCGCAATGTGCTATACTGTTGCAAACCATTGTGATATGCACCTTTCTTTTTCTTTCAGTTGAAGGTGAATTAAGTTGTTTACAAGGAGCTTCCATCTGGTAAACATCAGTGTGATAACCGGCTCGCTGTTTTATCATATGCGATTGTGTCCCTAACTTGAATATTTATGTGCCTTATTTGAAACAGTACAAACTTGTTCCAGAACAATGGTAGTTCGTACTGTGGAAGCCTTGAATATTTCAACAGCTTCTGGAGTGATCCCTTAAGCAACATGTCAATAGAAAGCATTGTAAGTGCACATTTTGATTACGCGAGGGTGAACAGAAGATGAAAACACATGGTAGAGTAGAGGTTTAGTTTTCTCAAGCAGAGAAAATAGTTCTTGTAAGTGCAGGGTTGGCGTTTCAAACACCAGCATCCTAGGGAAATAGTTCCTGTCTAACGCTTCCTGTATGTAACCACTCCTGCTCACATTTATTATCGAATCTACACCCCCCTTTTGCGACCTTTACTCGCAAACCCATCCTAAATTTTACTTTAATCCCCGGGTTCCATTTTACATGCTATCCTAGTCAGCGCTCATCAGCTTAATTCATAACCATCCTAAATCTGGAGGTGGAGGAGCCAGCAAAGTTACAAGGAGGGCCAAGAGTAGCTTGGCTCTAACGAGTCAATGCATGAGGCGAGTCCAAGAAATATTTGGAATGCAAATCACAAAGTAGTCATCTGTTTAGAATTTAAAAAAAATTGACATGCAGAAACATTTTTAGGGTTTGCCTGCAGTGTTTTGCTTGTGAAAACTGTATTTAATATGACTCTTAAATGGGGCTTGCATCCCGGCCTTGCTTTTCATTGGTTCCTGTGCTTGCCCCGTACATGTCCTTCCTTTTGGCTGTAACATACTATTTCTTGTTACATTGTTTCTCTTGCCATTGGCTTTTCCCGTGGCCCCACTACTGTTCATCTGCTTTTGTTACAGTTTAGAAATGCTGCATTTTGCAAACTAACATCTCTTGGTGGCAAACTCCGCTCTGGTGACTTGATCAGTCTCCATTCCCCAAGACCACCAGAAGGTGGTGCAATTTCATAAAGGTCAGGTAAAATAGCAGAGAAGTTTAAACACATTTTCAATGCTGCCCGTTCTGCTGTGGATGTGGCTTGTATATTTATCAGATTACATATATTTCAAGCTAATTAAGGTGTGCACTTTCAGTGCAGCACAGCTATTAAAGTTGGTGATTTAGTTTTCTGTATACAGATACAGTGAATTCAACTGGAGGAAGTGCTTCCAAAACTCCGAATTGCTCAAAATCATACGATGTTGAGTTGCTGCAAGGACTCAAATCTGACTCTCCAGGTACAGCAGCTCTGGCTTCCGTTCTTCCGAAGTAATGTAGGCTAAAGAAAACAGGGATATACAAAATAAGCTCTTCGGTAATATGATGAAGAAAAAATCGAATCCGATCATGCATACCTTACTGATCTGTTCCGCAGTAGTCAACTAACGAGTCTGTCTAGACCAGCACCTACCACTTATACACGCTTCTGACCAATCCAAAATAATTTGCCCTTTTTCACTCCAGAATCTGCCTCACTCCAGAACCAACCAGTCTGCCCCTCTCCAATTTGCCACCCTCCAGTGCAAAACAATCTGCCCTGCTCCAATCCACTTCACCCCAGTCAACACTGATCCACCCAGATTTAGTCTACCCCACTGATACCTTGAGTTTATAGTTAAGTATAATTTGAATGTCTAGATTTTGCTAGTGCTTTAAATAATCATGTACTCACTGCTTTATAGTGCCACCAATGACAGTTCATTATTTTGCCTTTCTCAAACACAAGTCAATACCTTTACACACATTTTCAGAAATATATTTCATAACTCCTAACCAAGCTACAACTTGCAAAAAAAAAAACACAAACTAAAACTGATCAGTTGATGGGTGAAACCTCTTGCCTATACCATTGATTGTTCCTTAGTACCTCCAGATTATACTACTACAGAGAAGTATTAAAAATCCCCGGTGGCAGACCTATTAGATGACAGTTTGCCTTTCAGTTTACTGTGTGGCTAACCTAATAATCAGCTAATATTTAATGGCCTGTTCTTCAGCATGCTTACAGGAAAATAAATGCCCTATATTTGCCGAAAGAAGCATCTTGCTTTTGGACTACCAAAATGAATTCTGCCTTGGATAGGGTACATAAGACTGGCTTTTTGCTATATCAATCAGAGTTTATCAGGTGAAGCTACTCACCTGTTAGGGCCTCAAGGCACTTGGGGGTGTGGTGGGAGAAGAAAAAAGTACCGGAGGTGGATAAAAAAAGCTGTCTCTTCAGTTCCTTTGTGAAGCTGGGGAGGGAGGTGGTTTGTCTGATGTGGACGGGTAGGGTGTTCAATGTAGTGGTGAGGTAGGAGAAGGAGCGTTCTCCTGTTCTGGTTTTCCTGATGTGGGAAAAACCAGAACAGGAGGACACAAAGACTATTGTGCGCTCAATTTGGGTTACTACACCACTTATCTGCCCTTGATACATCTCATCTCTCTCACTTGCCACAGATTCAAACACAGGATTGGCTTTTTGATTCCTGTCAGAATAGGTTCTTCATATTATTTAATGCTCCTTTTTAACATTTTTATGTTTGCTAGTTCTATTGAATCCTCAGTTGCTACAACTATGACACTAAAATATTATTCACAGCTTTAAAACATATCTTGCTTGCTGTGCTTTAAGCCAATGCATTTATTGAATGGTGACAAACCACCTGAATTTGAACTTTTCAAACATGCTTGCAAGAGTGAAATTGACTAACATCTGTCTAGGTCACCAGGAGACTTTCTTCGACCAGGTACCTATTGTGTGTTATGAAAGATTAGTGTCTGATTTATACTATACAAGAAGATATTTTTACTTGCGCAGAATTTTTATTTCCCTGGAATTTTAAAAGCTGATATATTTTTTATGTTTTCCATAGCATGAATGTGAGTATGAATAGTCTTTATTTGCATGATTAATAAAAATCTTAGCAAAAAGAGAGGGGGGGGGAGAAAAAAGAAAGCAGACAGAATACATCATGTCTTCAGAAAACAGTTAAGATCAATCCCTGAATTTCAACACATCTACTTGACGCTTTACATAAATCTGTTAAAATTGAGGATCACATTTTTTAAAATGCTATGAGATTTAAATCCATTAGGATATAAAGTGGAAATAAAAGGAGAGAAGGAATACGTAAACTCCTTGCATAACACTTTACATAAATCCATTACAACTATTGAGTATAAATATTTAAATCCATTAAGATGTAAAGGAAGAACAGGAATGCGTAAACTTTTCAAAATACATCATTATAGTCAAACGTGCTGAATTCCAGCACACACTTAATGCTTTACACATATCCATTAGAGCTGTTCTGTGTATACAACCTCCATATGGTGCTATAAGATCATAAATCCATTAAGATGTAAATTGCAAGCGATGGTGAACTACAATTTGTATAAAGGTTTTCGTTAAGTCATAACATTTTAAAGTGGTTTAAAATTCAATATAATGAAAAATTATTACAAGCACAATCCCTACTGATTATCTTTCAACACATTGTACCTTCAACATCTAGCCAGAGAGCTTATTAGAGGGTCAAGGACAATACACCATAGTTGTGCGCACACAATCATACAGAACTCTGATAGACTTTCACTATAAAAATCTTAGCGTGTGGCAATGTTTCAAAGGAACAATTCAAAGCTGGAAACCACGAGACAAATCTGAAGTTCTAATGTAGTAGTGGTGAAAAGGCAGATGAGAAAAAGAAAAAGAAAACTTTCGAACATGGCGTACAAGGCTGGGCAGAGCTGGCGAGCAGAGGACATCAAAGAACTAGAACAAAAGAAGACAAGCTTCTAAGAATGGGAATGTTCCCAGTGGTTACTAGACCTTGCTCGTCCAGTCCACGCTCAAGTACATTTCAAAGTACATCACGATTGGTAATGTACATATGCTGCCTCTTACTACCTTTCACACCATTTCAGTGTTATTCTTCTACAGGTTTTATGGCTGTTTTTTTTTTTATTCCTATAGGGTGAGTAATCTGGGTAACCCAGTATCCATATAAACCAGGTAACGCACTAGTATTGGTATACAATGATTTGTTGGATTCATTCATAGCAAATCATATTCATTTTGGAGAGTGAAAGAAAACTTCCACTTGCTTACTGCTAATCCAAAATCAGATTCCTTTCAAAGTTAATGTCACCACTGTTGTGAGTAAAAAAAATAATTTGTTGGGTGATGGAAACAGTATCACATAGTTTAACCGGCACCTAAGAAAACCTAGCAGACTTGCACAATTTTAAAAAGTAGACACCTGGGGGGGGGGATCCAGGGTGGTGCGACTCGCCCCCCAACCCCTGGACCCTTGCAATCCTCTGACTTTGACTATAAAAGCACATTATTCTCAGATTCCTGTGATGGAGAGTTTTAAAATCTTCAGGGGTGGGGGGACACAAACTTCCTTCAACCAGCATTCCACCAAGTCTCCAAAAGGGTACATTGCATGTGGGTAGGCAGTGCCTGCATCATGAAATGGACCAAAACACAACATAGATAACATCACATTTTCCCACTCAAACCACCCTTAAAAAAAAAAAAAAGTGGTTAGCTGTAGGTTTTGGACCCTCACACATCCAGGGAAACCTAGCAAATGTATACATTTTGGAAGACTAAACACCTGGGGGCATCCAGGGTGGGGTGGCTTTGACTAAAAAAAAACTAAAAAAACATTTGCCTTGAATTTCTCTGATGGAAAGTTCGAGAATTTGCAGAGAGACACAAACTTCCTTCCATTCCTCAAAGTCTCCTGATAAAAATGGTACCTCACTTATGTGGGTAGGCCTAATACCTGCAACAGGAAAGGGCCCAAAACATAAGATAGACACACCACATTTTTACACTGAAGACAGATGCTTTTTTGTATTGTGTGTAGCTGTGGATTTTTGGTCCTTGCTCTGCTGGCAACTAAGTAAACCTGCATATTTGTGAAAACTAGACAACTGGGGGAGTCTAGGGATGCATTACTTGAGTGGCTCTTCCCAGGTCATTTTACCCAGAAGGCTTTGCAAACCTTAAAATTCAACTAAAACACATCTTTCACAGGTTTCTATGTGGGAAACTTCTGGAATCTGCTGCAAGCTACACATTTCTTACCAGCCTGAGTTCCCACACTTCGCCAGATAAGAATAGTACCCCACATGTGCGGGTAGGCCAAGAGGCATGGCACAAGGGGCCCTAAATCCCTACATTAATGAGTAGCTGCTGTATTTGGGACTGTGCTGTGGCACCACCAGTACGAGCCACTGGCATTTTTGAAAACTAGACAACCAGGGGAGACAGGAAACAGATCAAACCAAAGTAATTAGGAGTCTCCTGGCGAGGGCTTCCTCTGACCTTTGGTTTGTACTGTTCCTGTAGCGAGCACTAGTCCCAGCCACACAAGTGAGGCAGTGTTTTTATCAGCACAAGTTGGATAATGCAGGGTGGTAGGATAGGAATTTTGTAGATTGCTGTGGATTCTAGAAGTTTCCATCAGAGAAATGGAATTAAAAAAAAGCATGATTTCAGGCTGAGTTTGAGGTTTTCATGGAATTGAGGCTAAGGTTCAGCTCTCCAAGAAACTACAAAAGTACATACCTGGGGGCAGGAATAGGACAGGAGATTGTCCTTCTTGCCTTTCTTGTTCAGGATGCTGATTGATTGGTAGCAACTGTGGTCTGGAATTAAGGTAAGTGTGTTGGTGAACAGGAATGGAGGAATGCAGTTGATCAGGATCAACTTAGACTCTACAAGCAACTCTGACTGAAGTTTACTATAAGATTGTAATTCCACGGAGAGATTCCCTTCCTTAGGCCACCCACAATTTATGTATTCTATCACCTTTCTTAACAACATCCTGATCGAGTGCATTCCTCCATTCCTGGACATCACCACATACAGTGTTCCTTTTAGTGTTCATATGACATATACTAGTGAAATGCCTCTTAACTCCACATGCATTACATTCCTTCTCAATAGCAGGACACTGCTTAAATGAAGCAATGTGATACCCTGATCCACAACAATAACAGAGATTACTCCTACCGTTATATTTTTTCCTCTCACAGCCAAAGGTTTGCTTGGGATATGCTTGTTATCCTTAAGTAGTAGAACATTCTCATCAGGGTTTCTAATAATCCCCTTAGCTGATCATTTGGAGTCTTGAATACTCTTAGAAATATGCAGAGGTTCCTTAAGAGAATGATTTTTTCAAGGAAGTAATCTTTCCTGTTTTTTTTTTTTTTTAAATTTAAAGCATCTGGTAACCGTTTGATTGCATATCAGCTGGTCAGTAAGTACTCCTAATTCACAATTGTCAACTAACACACAATGAAGCAGCATACATATCCTCTGACTGGACAAAATTGTTCTGTTAAGAAAAACGTCTGTCTCCTAGCTACTAGGCTATGTGGTTTACAGAAATGTCTTTCCAGCCTCCTGACAACTACATCACACTCATTCAACTCTTCTTCCTCCTCTTCAGGTACAAATGAGCGCAAGTGTGCGAAAACATGGTCGTCCAAACGTAATGAGTTTTACAACAGCCATATTTGCCCTTCTGGTTTGAATTTTAAATCAAGTGTTCTGAACTACTCTTTCTAAACAATTGGTGTTTACCCGGACACTGCAGAAACAGAGGAGGAGAACTAATACCATGCATAGTATAACAATAAGGGCCACCCTCTTCTTGAAATGTTCCTGCCCTGAGGTGGTGGTCCCCGGGGCTAAAAGTGGTCTGGGAGGGGGCTGTGTGGTCCCCTTCCCTATGCCAATAATAGCCCTAGGGACCCCAACCCCTAGGCTGGCTCATAGACTTCTAGACACTTTCTTTTGCCCAGTCGGTTACCCACAAAATAGCAGAAGGAAGGAAACACTGTGAGAAGTTAGAACGTCGATGGTGGAAACACTACTCCAAAGCAGACAAAACCCTATACAATGCTGCTCTGAGGACCAACCATATCAATCTGAAACTTGCACAACCCACTTTTTACTCTAACAAAGTTGACAAAGCAAACAATAACACAAAATACATTTTTAAAATAGTTTCTGATTTTAGGGACCCTTCCTTAAGCCACTGCCTGCCCTGGAGAAGAATGCCTCCCTGTGTACAAAGCTACACACTTTTTTGAAGATAACATTTTACAGATTCTGGATAAGCTTTTAAAAATGAAGGACAGCGAGCCCGCTGATGCTGCCCCCAATCAAAAAATGCCCTTGGTTCAGGGTAACCTCTCATAGTTTCATCCTCCCCATCTAGAGGAACTGAAAGGGTTTTTTTTTTAGTGCTAATCAGGACCCCTGGTTCCTTTTCTTCCTCATGTTGTGAGGTTAATAGGGGATAGACTAAGCTCAACCTATGAGGACCCCTTCAACACTTTCTGGAAAAGGGCAAATGTCACCCCCCCATCTCAAATACCTAACGCAGACTCTGGAATCTTCTGTTACTTCAGACACATCTCTTTGCTCCTGAGGGTCTCTAAGATTATTGAGAAGCTTGTAAACTCCCATCTTGCAACATACCTGGCTGCCTCCAGTTCACAGAGACATTGCTGATGGAAGTTACTTACTCAATTAAATTAGCTCTGGACGCTGGTCAAAACACCACCCTAATTTTATTAGACCTCTCCGTGGCAGTTAACACGATCTCACACGAGATCCAGTTACATCGCCTTGCTGATATTTGTGTGGAAGAGGCTGCCCTAACCTGGCTGGGTTCTATTTTGAGGAAGGGACTGCCCTAGCCTGGCTGCGCTCCATTTTGGGAGATAGAGAACAAGCAGCACAGCTTCTCAAGTGTAATCCCTCAGGGTTCAGCCCTGAGCCCCTCACTTTTTAATATATACACAATGCCATTGGCATACCTAATTGACTCATTCAGTATCCAAGTGGTTTCCTATGCAGACACAACCCAGTTTCTGCTGACCTACGAGAGTGATACATTGGAAGCTAAGCCCAAATTTGCAGCCTGGATTGTTGCAATAATGGGATGGCTTAAGACCAACTCTTTACAATGATAACCGGAGAAAACGGAGGTCCTGCTGATGGTGCCAATCTATGGTGAGGAGCGTGGCCATCTAGGTGCATGCACTCTACTTCCCCCCCTGCGGAGATAGAGCCAAGAATTTAGGGGCGTAAGGGGATACACCCGTTTCCTTTAAATACCAGATCTCAGGAGTGGATAAAACCTCCTGCTGGACACTGGGGATCCTAAGGAAATTTATTAAACTCAAGCCCTGGGAGCACAGAAAACAGTAGTCTAGGCCATAATCCTCTCTAGACTTGACTTCGCTAACATTCTGTACCCTGACTTCTTAATCCAACAAATGCAAATGGTACAGAATTCAATAATTTGCCTTTTGTTTAGACTTTCCAAGCATACCTCCATCTCCCATTACCGTAACCAACTGCACTGGCTATCGGTTGAAAAAAGGATTATGTTTAAAGCACTGACAGTGGCATACCCCGCATTCTTAAAGACTGGTCCCAAATACTCATCCAAAAGGATCATAGAATACTGTCCAAATAGACCTTTGCATTCATGGTCTGCCCGGTTTCTGGTCATTTCCTACACCAAATGGAAGACGTGCGGTGGCTCAGCCTACTTGGTTCTGACAGCTAAGTACTGGAATGATCTCCCTCTTCGTTCCTCTCATATGTATCCCAGAAAATAACTTATTTCGCAAGCAATTGAAAGCACCTGTTAAAAGTGTAGGTTGGTTGCTACTCCCCTTTGTTTGCCTGTCCTAGCTTCAGGACACTCTTGTAGTAGCTGCACACTTTAGAAATCCGCACTATCATCCATTCACTTTGGGCTTCATATATAGCACAATCCTACTAAAAGTAGCAAGGAAGTCCGAAAATAAAATTAGACTGAATATATGACATGAGCAACTAAAAGACACATTTATGGTCACATGATTATGTAAACCAATAAGCAAATGCATATCTAATCCAATAGATAAAAAGAAAGAAATCATATTAAATCTGATTGCCACTCTCTAGTTATAGTTAGTGTTCCCAAAGATAGGAATTCCTCGAATATTAGCTCTCTTTTAACTTTCCACCCTTTTGACAAATCACCACAAAACTTTATAGACTAATAGCATTTTCTACATTTCGAGATGATGTACATTTTTGTGGTGAATCCATAAGGGAATGCAAAGTTTGACTCAACTGCAATGTATGGCACTCCACTGTACGCTATTAAACTGTACCTCATGCCACTATTTGCCCCTCCAGTCTACACCACTCCATTATATGCTACTCCACTGTATTCTACTCCACTATACACTATTTTACTCTACGCCACTCCACTGTACACCACTCTTCTCTCTTACACTTACACAACTCCACTCTTTGCTGTTACAGTGTAAGCAACTCCACTCTACGCCTCTTCAGGGTAAGCCACTCCACTGTGTGTCACTCAGCTATATACTACTCCTGTAGATGCTATTTCACCCTTCCCAATCCCACTGCATGCCGCTCCACTGTATCCTACTCTACTCTACACTTCTCCAGTGTATGCCACTCCACTCTATCCCACTTCATTCTTCCCTATAACATTACCCATCCCTGGGGCATAGGTGTCTGCTGTGGCTTGGGTGTGGCTCTGCAACTGCAGCCAAGCCACAGCAAACACTCTGGTTTTTGATAGCGGGACCTTCAAAGCAGCCCATGCTGTCAAAAACCAGAGCTTTCATCTCTCTCCCCTGAACGCGTGTAGGGGACAGAGATGGAATGCTTCAGCAATCAGGGAGCTGCTGTCAAAGCAGCTCCGTGCTTGCTGAAGCAATGGCACCGCAAGGGAAGCCTTAAGGCTACCACTGCAGTGTCAGGTAGCCCATAAATGCTTTGGTTATTTTGTTTTAATATATAAAAAAATATATATAGGGACCATGAGGGATCCCTTGAGGGCTCGCTGACAGTCCCGGAAAGCCTATAAAGACCTTTATACTGAGCTTTGGGGGTTCGAGTCCAGCTGGACTCATTTCCCTCTTTTTAAATAAAAATGTAAACATTATTATAGTTTATTTAAAATAGTAAATACATTTTTTATTTCAAATTAAACACAAGTATCTCATTCTAACTATATGAGATATTAAAGCCTGAAAAAAACTCTCTTTTTCCCTGTCACTTTCTTTCTCTCTTTCAATCAATTTCTCCCACTCACACACCCACTCAGACACTTACACACCCACTCAAGGACCCACTCACACACCCACTCAAAGAACCACTCACACACTCAGGCACCCACTCACAAACCCACTGATACTCTCATGCACCCACTCACAGACCTGTGCACACACTGACACACCCACTAAAACACTGATGTACGCACTCTTACACCCAGACAATCTGACAGCCCCTCTCACCTCCAGATACACCCTCTCACACCTAGAGAAGCTTCAGCCAACTTCTGCCATGCATGGCCAAAGGGCTGTGCACAGCGTGGGTTTGGGTGGTTAAGGAGTGTTGGCCGCAGGGTCTGGCTACAGGCCAGGTATTGAGGGCAATCTCCCCTGCACACTGGTGAAGGCTGTGCATGGTGCAAGTTTGGGTTCTTATACGGGGTGCCCGGCCCTGATGCCAACCGCCACCGCGCACTGCCTTTGGCCGTACGGAGTGGTGGTTGGATTGATATAGTCATTAAGATCACTATACGTTAAAAAAACATGGAAATTCACTGAAAAAAACAAAGGTTACAGGAGCGTTATAGTTAGAAATAGAATTTAAAAAAAACATAAAAATGCACTAAAAAAACAAAGGTTACAGGAACGTTAAAGTTAGGCTCACATTTTAAATGTACAAAACCATAGAAATTCTCCAGTTATAGCTATAGTTACCTCAAGTAACTATAACTCGTGCCCTAAGGTAATTATAACTCATGCCCTCGCCATGCATTTCTAATTACCCCACAAATTACGGCACTCATGACATCTTCGATAACATCATTAACAATATCAATGTAATATTTGCAATAATATTTTTGCTGAACAAATTGTGCACGGCGGGGTTGCAAGTTATAGTTACCTTAGGGCACGAGTTATAGTTATTTGAGGTAACTAGCTATAACTGGTGAATTTCTATGGATTTGTATGTTTAAAATGTGAGTCTAACCATAATGTCCCTGTAACGCCTAGTTTTTTAAAAGTGAATATATGTGTGTGTGTGTGTGTGTGTGTGCGTGTGCATGTGTGTGCGTGTTTGTGTGTGTGTGTGTGTATACCACTGGGTTGTTATATTTAGGTAAGCTATTCCATAGGAAAAGCGATTTTTGTGTTGCTATTAATTTTGGCTCTGTTTGACCACTATCCACAAAATGTTCTAAAAAGGTGCTACTTTACGACTAGTTTCGAGGTGATCCGTCAAGGGGGGGTTGAGAAAATGAGGGGTCCCAAAACACAACATTCCCATGCATTTTCTATAGACTTCTTTAAGAAGGGCTACCGCAAAAACTGCTGATGAGACTTACACCAAGTTTGTCAGGAAGCCAGATCTTGGTCCATAGATTTAGCTTTTTGTGATTAGGTGTAAGTAGTTTGTAAAAAATAAAGGTTAAAAAATATTTGTATATCTGCAGCAGCTCGGCTAAAAAAAGCAGGAAAAATCCACAACACCCCTTTCGCCAACCCTCTAAATACATCGCAACTCCTGGCAAACCTTTTCAGCAAATCTACTTAGCCGTCAGTCCGGCAGCCTCACCTCACCATTTCTAGCTTGTTAAAACCAAAAACTAGTAAGTTTTTCCTGCTTATACAGTTTACTGCTGGTTAAATATCGTAAGCAGCTTATACATAATTCATTATTCCTCAAATCAAAGGCTGGCTGTGCATAATTAAATGCTACTTCAATATATTGTCTGAAATATCGGATACCTTTAAAGGTGATGGGGAAATCGGATTTCAAGTTATTTGCTTGTGAGGCGGTGTCTACTTAATTGTTCTCATATTGCAAAAGAAACTCATTCCACCTTTAAAAATACCTTTTACTAATTGTACATTTGGGGATGAACCCACAAACGTAAGGTTCTTTTTATACGGCTGTGAAAGACTAACGTATTGACATAACATATTTGAGTTTTTTTCGCAATTGAGTTTGAATTGGTCTGTTCTAAACCTTTGAGCTGCGCATTTTTATGGTTCTCGTTTTGGTGTAAGTTTAATGGCATCTTGTTCTTTCAGTAGCTTTTTCACAGGTTTGCGAGGACATTATTTTCCTAAGTTTAAAACCTAAGATGCACATTTGCCATGCGGTCACTGGCTCCCATGCTGATCTTTTTTTATAAAGACTTTTCTAAGATGCATACTCCTGTTGTTGGAGCTAACTTGAACTTTGATTGTGTTCTAGGTCGCCACGGCGAAGGAGCTTTTCTCGCAGCCTTAGCAGGTAACGAGCTTCCTATATTTCTAACTAAAACAAAACTGCAGAATCGTCCTTTTCACACCTCCAATCTTCTACATGAGCTCTAAGGCCCAATTCTCATCTTCCTCCAAAGCATACCGAATTAAGGGCTAAATGTATCAAAGTTCGGATTTGCGACTCGCAAATTGTGAGTGAGAGCAATTTGCAATTTGCCAGTCGCAAATCCGAATGTAGTATAGTGCCATTGACACTAATAGCGATTCGCAAGGGGGTCGCAAATGCCCACCTCATGATTATTCATGAGGTAGGTCGCAATTTGCGACCTCCTTGGAAGTGGCAGCCCCCACAGAGATGGGGGCCTGCTGGAGACAGCAGACCACCATGTCTGTGACTGCTTTTAAATAAAGCAGTTTTTTTTAAATGCCGCCCGTTTTCCTTAAACAAAAACGAGATGCATTTTAAAAACAAAAAATAAAGCGTTTTTGTTTCATTTTTTCAGTGGCATTCACAAAGGGGATGGGGTCCATGGAGACCACTTCCCGTTTGCGAATGGGTTAGCACCAGTGTGACATTGGTGCTAACTGCGATTGTGTTGCGACCGCATTCGCGGTCACAAAACAACCATACATGGGACTGCGAGTCGCAATTAGAAAGGGAACACCCCTTCCTAATTGCGAGTCGCAGTCCCGTTTTGCGATTCAGTAAAAAGTTTACTGAATCGCAAAACTGGGTTTGTACATGGGGGAGTGCATTTTGTATATCGCAAACAGCCAGATTCGCTGTTTGCAACGTGCAAAAACTATCGGATATGTGGCCCTAAGTTTCTTAAATGCCTAGATTTCTTTTTATTGCTTCGATTAGCTGTACACCTTTACAGTCCAATTAAACCTGCCCTTAAATGGACTTCCTTGCGAAGTTTCCCCTTCAGCACACTTGACTTTGCGGCATTGCTAATGTGTTCTTTATTGCTTGTTTTTCGATAGGTCCCTCTCCAGAGAGCGAAGACGTGAAAGATCCTTATCCAGAGAGAGGAACCACAAGCCTTGGAGTTCATTCTCCAGATCCCGAAGGTATATTAAACCTTCTTAAAACATTGTTAGCCTGTAAACACTCGCCTATTAACTTCTCATTTGAACTGAAACGTTTCGTTAATAGATAATTTATTACCTCCTTTTTCACTTTATAAAAGGCGGCACACCCCACTGCCTAAGAATTGAGACCTAAGCACCATCTGCGGTGTATTAAAGATTTTATTTTATTAAAGGCTTCTCGCGTGGCCAGAAGCAGGGATCTGGTTGTATGCAGTGCTATTGACAGTGTTCTAGCCTGCAGGTGGAATATTGACCAAACATATCTTTTTTTGATAATAAAAAAGGAAAAACAAACTTTGCTTTTTAAACAATCGCATCACCACTGTCTGAACAGAGTATCTCCTAAAACTGCTTTCTTTCTGCAAACGCCCAACAAAGGATTCTGATACTGACCCTATTTATTTTTCATTTTAAGCCGCTCTAGGTCAAATGAAAGAAAATAACTGCAGCCTTCAGAAGGAAATGTACGGAGCATTACATTTTGGAAATGTTTTGTTTAAATACTTAATAAGCTTGGTGTATTTTTAAAAAAATGGTTTAGCTGTTGATTTACTTTGTGTTGTATGGTAACCAGTGACCGTTGTAAAGATGTGAATCTGTATAGTCTTTGAGCAGATCTTATGACAACTGTAAACCTAAACTTTGCGTTATAAATGTCCCCTTGAATAGGTTGGGCATTCCATTTGTCTTGCATAGATTCCAAATAAAACCATTAATTTTGTAATTGCGACTTGTTTTTATGAGATGGGACACCATTGATTGTAGGACATTGTTCAAAATGATCTGAACTTGCCCTTATATATATGCAGTTAATCGCCCTCAAACAGAACCAGCCAGGTACTACCATTTGCATACATCGACTTTATTGTTAAGTTGCCTTATACTGAAGTTGTTACCGGGTTACTTTTTTTTTTTTTTGATCATGTAAATCGGCTGTAGTCCACATACTCTGGCATCTTCTGTGAGTTGTACATACTGTTGTTCCAGAAATGTTGCATTATAACTGAATACTTTTCCTGGGTGAGTTCCCAGTGTTTGTTGAAATACTGTAAACGATTGTAAAGCTATGTAATTGGAATTAAAGTTTTGGTCACAAAATGTATATTCCTACCTGGAGTCCATGCCTTCGGTCTTTTATTTAGCTGTTTATTTCAACTCTCCTAAGTCGCAATGTGCTATACTGTTGCAAACCATTGTGATATGCACCTTTCTTTTTCTTTCAGTTGAAGGTGAATTAAGTTGTTTACAAGGAGCTTCCATCTGGTAAACATCAGTGTGATAACCGGCTCGCTGTTTTATCATATGCGATTGTGTCCCTAACTTGAATATTTATGTGCCTTTTTTGAAATAGTACAAACTTGTTCCAGAACAATGGTAGTTCGTACTGTGGAAGCCTTGAATATTTCAACAGCTTCTGGAGTGATCCCTTAAGCAACATGTCAATAGAAAGCATTGTAAGTGCACATTTTGATTACGCGAGGGTGAACAGAAGATGAAAACACATGGTAGAGTAGAGGTTTAGTTTTCTCAAGCAGAGAAAATAGTTCTTGTAAGTGCAGGGTTGGCGTTTCAAACACCAGCATCCTAGGGAAATAGTTCCTGTCTAACGCTTCCTGTATGTAACCACTCCTGCTCACATTTATTATCGAATCTACACCCCCCTTTTGCGACCTTTACTCGCAAACCCATCCTAAATTTTACTTTAATCCCCGGGTTCCATTTTACATGCTATCCTAGTCAGCGCTCATCAGCTTAATTCATAACCATCCTAAATCTGGAGGTGGAGGAGCCAGCAAAGTTACAAGGAGGGCCAAGAGTAGCTTGGCTCTAACGAGTCAATGCATGAGGCGAGTCCAAGAAATATTTGGAATGCAAATCACAAAGTAGTCATCTGTTTAGAATTTAAAAAAAATTGACATGCAGAAACATTTTTAGGGTTTGCCTGCAGTGTTTTGCTTGTGAAAACTGTATTTAATATGACTCTTAAATGGGGCTTGCATCCCGGCCTTGCTTTTCATTGGTTCCTGTGCTTGCCCCGTACATGTCCTTCCTTTTGGCTGTAACATACTATTTCTTGTTACATTGTTTCTCTTGCCATTGGCTTTTCCCGTGGCCCCACTACTGTTCATCTGCTTTTGTTACAGTTTAGAAATGCTGCATTTTGCAAACTAACATCTCTTGGTGGCAAACTCCGCTCTGGTGACTTGATCAGTCTCCATTCCCCAAGACCACCAGAAGGTGGTGCAATTTCATAAAGGTCAGGTAAAATAGCAGAGAAGTTTAAACACATTTTCAATGCTGCCCGTTCTGCTGTGGATGTGGCTTGTATATTTATCAGATTACGTATATTTCAAGCTAATTAAGGTGTGCACTTTCAGTGCAGCACAGCTATTAAAGTTGGTGATTTAGTTTTCTGTATACAGATACAGTGAATTCAACTGGAGGAAGTGCTTCCAAAACTCCGAATTGCTCAAAATCATACGATGTTGAGTTGCTGCAAGGACTCAAATCTGACTCTCCAGGTACAGCAGCTCTGGCTTCCGTTCTTCCGAAGTAATGTAGGCTAAAGAAAACAGGGATATACAAAATAAGCTCTTCGGTAATATGATGAAGAAAAAATCGAATCCGATCATGCATACCTTACTGATCTGTTCCGCAGTAGTCAACTAACGAGTCTGTCTAGACCAGCACCTACCACTTATACACGCTTCTGACCAATCCAAAATAATTTGCCCTTTTTCACTCCAGAATCTGCCTCACTCCAGAACCAACCAGTCTGCCCCTCTCCAATTTGCCACCCTCCAGTGCAAAACAATCTGCCCTGCTCCAATCCACTTCACCCCAGTCAACACTGATCCACCCAGATTTAGTCTACCCCACTGATACCTTGAGTTTATAGTTAAGTATAATTTGAATGTCTAGATTTTGCTAGTGCTTTAAATAATCATGTACTCACTGCTTTATAGTGCCACCAATGACAGTTCATTATTTTGCCTTTCTCAAACACAAGTCAATACCTTTACACACATTTTCAGAAACATATTTCATAACTCCTAACCAAGCTACAACTTGCAAAAAAAAAACACAAACTAAAACTGATCAGTTGATGGGTGAAACCTCTTGCCTATACCATTGATTGTTCCTTAGTACCTCCAGATTATACTACTACAGAGAAGTATTAAAAATCCCCGGTGGCAGACCTATTAGATGACAGTTTGCCTTTCAGTTTACTGTGTGGCTAACCTAATAATCAGCTAATATTTAATGGCCTGTTCTTCAGCATGCTTACAGGAAAATAAATGCCCTATATTTGCCGAAAGAAGCATCTTGCTTTTGGACTACCAAAATGAATTCTGCCTTGGATAGGGTACATAAGACTGGCTTTTTGCTATATCAATCAGAGTTTATCAGGTGAAGCTACTCACCTGTTAGGGCCTCAAGGCACTTGAGGGTGTGGTGGGAGAAGAAAAAAGTACCGGAGGTGGATAAAAAAAGCTGTCTCTTCAGTTCCTTTGTGAAGCTGGGGAGGGAGGTGGTTTGTCTGATGTGGACGGGTAGGGTGTTCAATGTAGTGGTGAGGTAGGAGAAGGAGCGTTCTCCTGTTCTGGTTTTCCTGATGTGGGAAAAACCAGAACAGGAGGACACAAAGACTATTGTGCGCTCAATTTGGGTTACTACACCACTTATCTGCCCTTGATACATCTCATCTCTCTCACTTGCCACAGATTCAAACACAGGATTGGCTTTTTGATTCCTGTCAGAATAGGTTCTTCATATTATTTAATGCTCCTTTTTAACATTTTTATGTTTGCTAGTTCTATTGAATCCTCAGTTGCTACAACTATGACACTAAAATATTATTCACAGCTTTAAAACATATCTTGCTTGCTGTGCTTTAAGCCAATGCATTTATTGAATGGTGACAAACCACCTGAATTTGAACTTTTCAAACATGCTTGCAAGAGTGAAATTGACTAACATCTGTCTAGGTCACCAGGAGACTTTCTTCGACCAGGTACCTATTGTGTGTTATGAAAGATTAGTGTCTGATTTATACTATACAAGAAGATATTTTTACTTGCGCAGAATTTTTATTTCCCTGGAATTTTAAAAGCTGATATATTTTTTATGTTTTCCATAGCATGAATGTGAGTATGAATTGTCTTTATTTGCATGATTAATAAAAATCTTAGCAAAAAGAGAGGGGGGGGGTAGAAAAAAGAAAGCAGACAGAATACATCATGTCTTCAGAAAACAGTTAAGATCAATCCCTGAATTTCAACACATCTACTTGACGCTTTACATAAATCTGTTAAAATTGAGGATCACATTTTTTAAAATGCTATGAGATTTAAATCCATTAGGATATAAAGTGGAAATAAAAGGAGAGAAGGAATACGTAAACTCCTTGCATAACACTTTACATAAATCCATTACAACTATTGAGTATAAATATTTAAATCCATTAAGATGTAAAGGAAGAACAGGAATGCGTAAACTTTTCAAAATACATCATTATAGTCAAACGTGCTGAATTCCAGCACACACTTAATGCTTTACACATATCCATTAGAGCTGTTCTGTGTATACAACCTCCATATGGTGCTATAAGGTCATAAATCCATTAAGATGTAAATTGCAAGCGATGGTGAACTACAATTTGTATAAAGGTTTTCGTTAAGTCATAACATATTAAAGTGGTTTAAAATTCAATATAATGAAAAATTATTACAAGCACAATCCCTACTGATTATCTTTCAACACATTGTACCTTCAACATCTAGCCAGAGAGCTTATTAGAGGGTCAAGGACAATACACCATAGTTGTGCGCACACAATCATACAGAACTATGATAGACCTTCACTATAAAAATCTTAGCGTGTGGCAATGTTTCAAAGGAACAATTCAAAGCTGGAAACCACAAGACAAATCTGAAGTTCTAATGTAGTAGTGGTGAAAAGGCAGATGAGAAAAAGAAAAAGAAAACTTTCGAACATGGCGTACAAGGCTGGGCAGAGCTGGCGAGCAGAGGACATCAAAGAACTAGAACAAAAGAAGACAAGCTTCTAAGAATGGGAATGTTCCCAGTGGTTACTAGACCTTGCTCGTCCAGTCCACGCTCAAGTACATTTCAAAGTACATCACGATTGGTAATGTACATATGCTGCCTCTTACTACCTTTCACACCATTTCAGTGTTATTCTTCTACAGGTTTTATGGCTGTTTTTTTTTTTATTCCTATAGGGTGAGTAATCTGGGTAACCCAGTATCCATATAAACCAGGTAACGCACTAGTATTGGTATACAATGATTTGTTGGATTCATTCATAGCAAATCATATTCATTTTGGAGAGTGAAAGAAAACTTCCACTTGCTTACTGCTAATCCAAAATCAGATTCCATTCAAAGTTAATGTCACCACTGTTGTGAGTAAAAAAAATAATTTGTTGGGTGATGGAAACAGTATCACATAGCTTAACCGGCACCTAAGAAAACCTAGCAGACTTGCACAATTTTAAAAAGTAGACACCTGGGGGGGGATCCAGGGTGGTGCGACTCGCCCCCCAACCCCTGGACCCTTGCAATCCTCTGACTTTGACTATAAAAGCACATTATTCTCAGATTCCTGTGATGGAGAGTTTTAAAATCTTCAGGGGTGGGGGGACACAAACTTCCTTCAACCAGCATTCCACCAAGTCTCCAAAAGGGTACATTGCATGTGGGTAGGCAGTGCCTGCATCATGAAATGGACCAAAACACAACATAGATAACATCACATTTTCCCACTCAAAACACCCTTTTTAAAAAAAAAAGTGGTTAGCTGTAGGTTTTGGACCCTCACACATCCAGGGAAACCTAGCAAATGCATACATTTTGGAAGACTAAACACCTGGGGGCATCCAGGGTGGGGTGGCTTTGACTAAAAAAAAACAAAAAAAACATTTACCTTGAATTTCTCTGATGGAAAGTTCGAGAATTTGCAGAGAGACACAAACTTCCTTCCATTCCTCAAAGTCTCCTGATAAAAATGGTACCTCACTTATGTGGGTAGGCCTAATACCTGCAACAGGAAAGGGCCCAAAACATAAGATAGACACACCACATTTTTACACTGAAGACAGATGCTTTTTTGTATTGTGTGTAGCTGTGGATTTTTGGTCCTTGCTCTGCTGTCAACTAAGTAAACCTGCATATTTTTGAAAACTAGACAACTGGGGGAGTCTAGGGATGCATTACTTGAGTGGCTCTTCCCAGGTCATTTTACCCAGAAGTCTTTGCAAACCTTAAAATTCAACTAAAACACATCTTCCACAGGTTTCTATGTGGGAAACTTCTGGAATCTGCTGCAAGCTACACATTTCTTACCAGCCTGAGTTCCCACACTTCGCCAGATAAGAATAGTGCCCCACATGTGCGGGTAGGCCAAGAGGCATGGCACAAGGGGCCCTAAATCCCTACATTAATGAGTAGCTGCTGTATTTGGGACTGTGCTGTGGCACCACCAGTACGAGCCACTGGCATTTTTGAAAACTAGACAACCAGGGGAGACAGGAAACAGATCAAACCAAAGTAATTAGGAGTCTCCTGGCGAGGGCTTCCTCTGACCTTTGGTTTGTACTGTTCCTGTAGCGAGCACTAGTCCCAGCCACACAAGTGGGGCAGTGTTTTTATCAGCACAAGTTGGATAATGCAGGGTGGTAGGATAGGAATTTTGTAGATGCCTGTGGATTCTAGAAGTTTCCATCAGAGAAATGGAATAAAAAAAGCATGATTTCAGGCTGAGTTTGAGGTTTTCATGGAATTGAGGCTAAGGTTCAGCTCTCCAAGAAACTACAAAAGTACATACCTGGGGGAAGGAATATGACAGGAGATTGTCCTTCTTGCCTTTCTTGTTCAGGATGCTGATTGATTGGTAGCAACTGTGGTCTGGAATTAAGGTAAGTGTGTTGGTGAACAGGAATGGAGGAATGCAGTTGATCAGGATCAACTTAGACTCTACAAGCAACTCTGACTGAAGTTTACTATAAGATTGTAATTCCACGGAGAGATTCCCTTCCTTAGGCCACCCACAATTTATGTATTCCATCACCTTTCTTAACAACATCCTGATCAAGTGCATTCCTCCATTCCTGGACATCACCACATACAGTGTTCCTTTTAGTGTTCATATGACATATACTAGTGAAATGCCTCTTAACTCCACATGCATTACATTCCTTCTCAATAGCAGGACACTGCTTAAATGAAGCAATGTGATACCCTGATCCACAACAATAACAGAGATTACTCCTACTGTTATATTTTTTCCTCTCACAGCCAAAGGTTTGCTTGGGATATGCTTGTTATCCTTAAGTAGTAGAACATTCTCATCCGGGTTTCTAATAATCCCCTTAGCTGATCATTTGGAGTCTTGAATACTCTTAGAAATATGCATAGGTTCCTTAAGAGAATGATTTTTTGAAGGAAGTAATCTTTCCTGTTTTTTTTATTTAATTTAAAGTATCTGGTAACCGTTTGATTGCATATCAGCTGGTCAGTAAGTACTCCTAATTCACAATTGTCAACTAACACACAATGAAGCAGCATACATATCCTCTGACTGGACAAAATTGTTCTGTTAAGAAAAACGTCTGTCTCCTAGCTACTAGGCTATGTGGTTTACAGAAATGTCTTTCCAGCCTCCTGACAACTACATCACACTCATTCAACTCTTCTTCCTCCTCTTCAGGTACAAATGAGCGCAAGTGTGCGAAAACATGGTCGTCCAAACGTAATGAGTTTTACAACAGCCATATTTGCCATTCTGGTTTGAATTTTAAATCAAGTGTTCTGAACTACTCTTTCTAAACAATTGGTGTTTACCCGGACACTGCAGAAACAGAGGAGGAGAACTAATACCATGCATAGTATAACAATAATCATGCTGGTCACAAAAAGGAGAGTTAATAAGCACAGTACAGCATTTAATGTTCAAATACCACTAAAAAATCAGCAAAACCATACATTTCATTGAATGGAAATGTCTACCCATAGTGATAGGGCAAAGTCATGCAAAAAATATGGCTGCTGAAACACACGTAAACATGTAGCACATAGGCACCCAACCCCAAGGCACATGAGGCGGGGTTGGCCACAGGCACCGAACCCCGCTAGGCCTTTAACTGTGTGCTGCACAGGGTTGACCGCAGGGTGTGGCACCTACCCGGGGAGATTTTGGCACAGGCGAACCCATCCTCTGGGGCCTGGCCAATTATTGAAAAGGGACTCAGGCTGCGTGCCCCCCTCCGTGGGCTAATATCAGCCCTGTGGGACCCCAACCCCAGCCAATTAGTAAAAAAAAAGGGGGGAACCACTGCCTCCTCCCTGGGCTGATTTTGGGCCCTGGGACCCCATTCCCTGTGCCTGGCCATTTAGTGCAAGGGGGGGCTGTGTGGCCCCCCTCCGTGGGCCGATTTTGGACCCTAGGGCCTGGCCACTTCATGCTAGATGCCCGCCCCTCCCAAGGCACCCAGTGTGCTGTGTTTGGGGCCACGGGGGAGCCTTCATGTCCATGCCAGCTCTCAGTCTCTAGCAGGAGGCGACATTGCTCCTGCACGCAAAAATGCTTCTCCCTGCGTGCAGGAGGAATTTTTTCACCTGTTTCCCTGCTCGCTTGATAGCAGGCAGGGAAACAGATGAAAAGTCTGCGTCCAGTGGGTGGTAGCAGTTTTCCTGCTCCAGCATGCTGGGAGCTGACTTACTGTTTGCTTTCCCTCGGTGGAAGCTGTCAAAGCTCCTGTCAAATGAAAACAAACAACTATATCCTGAGGGTGAGCACCCTGGGGAAATAGGGAGTTGGCTGGAGGGTGGCGGTCAACATGGCCAATAATAGCTTCAGAAGGTTCCCCCCCTTTTATGTTTGTATTTGCTGGCCCCGATGAGATGATGTTCCAGGGCCAAAAACGGCCCAGGAGCGGGGCCACCCTCTTCTTGAAATCGGCCTGCCCTGAGATGGTGGTCCCCGGGGCTGAAAATGGTCTGGGAGGGGGCCGTGTGGTCCCCTTCCCTATGCCAGTAATAGCCCCAGGGACCCCAACCCCCAGGCTGGCTCATAGACTATGTCGTGGGGGCACACTACCGGCACAAAGCAGTTTCCTGCCCACACTGGCATGGGCAGGGAAACCTGTGCTGGCTCTCGCTTGGTGGGAGCATTTGTAAATCTCCTTCCAAGCTGTAGCAAACACCAAGTCCTCTCCCAGCTGGTGGGAGCTTTAAAAATGCTCCTGCCCACTGGGAACAAACTTTAGATCTGTTTCCCTGTGCAGTGAGAGATCTAAATATTGCTCCCACCCAGAGGAAGCAGCATTGGAAATTGCTCACTGTGTGCTGAAGCAATGCCAGCTCCCGCTGGTTGTGGGAAGCTGACGGGACATGAAAAAACAGCTTGGATGATGTCATCAGTGATGTCATCAATGATGTAATTTGAGATGTCATCAGTGATATAAATGATGTCATAGGATATTTCATAAGTGATGCCATTTGTGAGGTCATAAGCAGTGCATGGTGGGGTGCAAGTTATAGTTAGTTCTGCTAACAATAATTGGTGAATTCAGATTTTCCTAGCTTTAGTGAAGGAAAGGCTAATTTTATTAAAGATATGGAGGCGAGTATTATGCTTCCTTTTCTTGCTTTATTTGAACAGCAGCCAAGATAATACAAACCATAAAGAACTACATATCCCATGAATCAAGGGAAAAAATATGTCATTCATGAAGTCATAACCAATAACCAATCCAAAACGCCCAACCCCAATAACTATCTTAACTGTGAACAACAAGCCCTCTTTTCTTGCAGGAGCAGATCAAGGCAAACGAAACAAAGGAATAATAACCAAAACAATGGAAAAAGCCATCAATAATGTAAAAAAGTCTTTTGCAAAGTCCAGGGTAGACATAGGAAACTGCTTCAGGTGGTCCTCACAACATCCGGAAAGCGTTGAGCGTTGATCGTGGAAAGTGCCAGAAGAGAGAAATTCCTGAGGAAGGATCTTAGACACTGAACCAGCATCTTCAAGATGAAGCGAGTGGTGCAGGGGGAGTCGGCACTGAAATAGAAATGGGTGGGTTAATAAGAGTGGTGGGATAATACTCGCCTCCGTATCTTTAATAAAATCTAGACTTTCCTTCACTAAAGCTAGGAAAATCTGAATTTTATTACAAGAACAGAGGCTCCTATTATGCTTGTTTAAAGCATATTAATAACAGAATCAGCCACCGAAGAAATAGGTTTGCAATAAAAGGTTCTAAAAGTGGAAACATTAGACCAATCTGCTGATCTAAGAATGTCCTCCAAGCGAGCTCCAGCCGAAAGTGCTTTAGAAGCCATAGCACCTCTGGCAGCATGTGCTCCAAATGAACTGGTGTCAATACCCGCAAGGGTCATAACCCATTTAACCCATCGAGCAAGGGTAGGGGAAGAGACGGGTTTATGAGGTTTAGCAAAAGAAATAAGTAACTGGGAAGAGGAGGACGTTCTTAAATCTGCGGTTTTAGCAATGTAGACTTTTAAACATTTACCCACACAGAGTTTAGGATGCAAAGGAAAGTACGGGTAATGAATCACAGAAATGTTAGTTTAAGTTCTTCTATGAACCCTGAAAGACACATTAGAAGGAGAAAACTGGACGGAGGATACATCCAAAGCTCTAACATCAGAAACACGTTTCAAAGAAACTAAGCATAACAACATAGTTAACTTTGCGGAAAGATGTTTCAGAGAGAGCAATTCATTATCGAGCCAAGAGTTGAATAAATTCAAAACCAAATTCACATCCCATAACTGAGAATATCTAGAAGCAGGGGGATTAAAAAATCTTACTCCCTTCAAAAGACGGCACACCAAAGGATGTTCCCCAACAGGTTTTCCCTCAATTCGAATATATTCTGCAGAAATAGCAGATCTATAAGTATTCACTGTTCTGTATGCCTTCCCCTGTGAGGCTAGAGACGAGAGACGCAAAAAAATTAACGACTAAAGTTACATCGGCTGAAAAGGGATCTGAATTCCTGTCCAAACACCAGCCACACCAGACCAACCAGGCAGACTTGTAAGTCTTAGTCGTTCCTGGAGCCCAAGAGTGACGGATATACTGGGCAGCTTCCTCCGAAATTCCAGGGGTTCTCCAGGCTGACCCGAAATCTTCCATGCTACCAGATTTAAGGTATGATCGAGAACCATATCGTGAGGACAACCCTCTGGATCGAGAAGGAGCTCTGGAAAAGAAGGAATCAGGACTGGAAAATCTATTGACAATTCCAGAACCGAAGGGAACCAAGGCTGGGTTTGCCAAAAGGGGGTCACTAATACCAGGGAGGCTCATTGACAACGAACCTGGGCCAGAACTCTGGCTATCATCATAAAAGGGGAAAGGCATAATTGAGATGGAAAGACCAGTCCTGGAGAAAAGCATCCGTAGCAAGGGCTTGAGGATCCGGTCTCCAGCTGTAAAACTTTGGGAGGTGAGAATTTAATCGCGAAGCGAAGAGATCTATTGACATGACACCGAATTTCGAAGAAAGTTTGTTGAACACTAAAGGATGAAGCCGCCAATCGCTGGAATCTTTTAGGTAGCGTGAACACCAATCCGCTATTGTGTTCATTTTGCCCGGTAGATATTGTGCCGTGACCGACAATTTTCGAGAAAGGCAAAACTCCCAAAAGCTTTTGGCTAGATCCGCAAGGGGCTTGGATCTTGTTCCTCCAAGATGATTGACATACTTTACTGCGGAAATGTTGTCCATCTTTAAAATAATAGAACCACTTTCCTTGTCCTTTGCAAACGTCTTTAGTGCAAAGGAGTCTGCAAGCATCTCTAAACAATTGATATGCAGAGCAGACTCCCTCTTTGACCATACGCCACCAGTCGAGATGTTGCCACATCTTGCGCCCCCAACCTGTCCAACTTGCATCGGATTCTAATACTAGATCTGGGGCCGAAGAGAAAATAGCTCTTCCGTTCCAGGCCTCCAAATGATCGAGCCACCACTGTATCTCTGCACGAGATTCCTGATCCAACTGAATTACATCTGAATGCTGAAGACCCCTGCGGAGATGACGAATCTTTAGCCTCTGAAGAGCTCTGTAATGTAACAGACCTGGAAATATGGCTTGAATGGATGAAGCCAAGAGACCTACAATTCTTGCTAGAGATCGAAGAGAAAAATGGGAAAGAGTGAGGACCTGCCGCAGCTCGTGTTTTATTCGACTTACCTTCTGTTGGGGTAGAGACAGAGATGTAGCTTTGGAATCTATGAGGAACCCTAGAAATTCCACCTGAGTCGAGGGAACCAGAGAAGACTTTTCCATGTTTACCAGAAAACCTAGGGACTGCAATAGATGAAGGGAAACATGCAAATGCTCCAACAGGATGTCCTTGTTCTGAGCCATTATGAGAAAATCGTATAGATAGATGATCAATCTTATTCCCTGAGCTCTTAAATAAGCTACCACCGGCTTCATCACCTTTGTGAAGCACCATGGAGCCGAAGCAAGACCGAAAGGGAGAGCCTTGAACTGGAAAATAGAATCTTCCCATTGAAACTGTAGGAATTTCCCGTAAAAGGGATGGATAGGAATCACAAAATAAGCATCCTGGAGATCCAACCGAACAAACCAATCGCCATCCAACAAAATGTCCCTGAGATGAAGAATCGTTTCCATTTTGAAATGGTTGTAAACCACATAGTTGTTGAACAGCTTTAGGTTTATAACTGGCCGAAACTTTTTGTTTTTCTTTTGGACCAGAAATATGGTACTGGGAAAACCCGAAGGGTGAAAGCTTGTTTCTTCTATCACATTTTTTGAAATCAAAGATAAAATCTCTAATTTTATCAAACGAGATTGTTCCAGAGAAAACTTTAGAGGGGGGGGAGGGGAAGATTGGCTGGGGACCTGATATAGATCTATGCAATACCCCTGAATGGTCTGAAGAACCCAAGGGTCCGCGGTAATTTGATACCAACTTGAAAGAAAATGGGCTAATCGACCTCCCACAGGAAGAGGGCCAAAATTTAAATTTCTTACTTGAGACTTGTCCTCCTCTCTGACGGTAACCTCTACTCCTGAACCCTCTCCCTCTTTGAGGGTAGAACTGAGGTATGAACTCAGGGGAATAGAAGGAGTAGCCTCGGAAGGAACTGCCACCATGGGAGGTGAAGCGGCCGGTAAAGCGGCTCCTTCCTTTACCGGCCCTGCCAAAAACCCTGGAGCTGAAAATCTTCTTCATCGAGACCTGGGCCTTATCCAGTGTCGCAAAGGTAGAAACGTATCTATTGAGTTCTTTAATAAACGAGTCCCCCAAAAGAAGACTGTTAGCCTGCTGTCCTTCTTCCCTGGCAGCCAAACTGCCCAATTTAGGATCCATTTTGAGCAAAAGACTCTTTCGTCTCTCCTGGGAGATAGCTGTGTTTGCATTGCCCAAAAAACAAATTGCCCTCTGGGCCCAGTTAGAAAGGGTATCAGGATCAATTTGTGAGCCTTCCAACCTGCCATCTTCCGCCAAATCAAGAATTCTGGTCAGAGGACCAACCAAGTCTAAAAGTCTGTCTTGGCAAACGGACCAAGCTCTGTCGACCCCTTACTTAGGGTCCTTACCAAATTTAGAGAAAAATAAAACTATATTAGGATCAATAACAGGCGTGGAAGTGATGCTGTGCGGAAGGGAGGGACGGGGACATTCAGAGCACAATTTATTTCTCGTGGCTTTGTCCAAAGAGTGTCTTAAATGAAGTGAAACATATTCCGCCACGTGATCAGACGGGAACCATTCAGTGGAGTTTGAATGGTGTATCAAAGTGGGATCAAACATAGGTTCCCCCAGAGCATCAAGAACAGTAAAATCATTAACAAATGAAGATGGATCTGAATCAGAAAGAGAAATGTTTTGCCTTTTCTCGAGAGGCTCTTGCCAGGGATCAGAACCCTGAAAATCATCATTATCCCCATCATCATATTCCATATCATCATCAGTATCCCTCAACTGTGTTATATTCAGAGGAGAGGGACCCTTTTCCACCGTATTAAACTCCTTATGGGGGGAAGGACCAGCAACCTGGGGAGAGTCATCAGCGCTTGACATTGCTTGAATTTTAGAAATAGTAACGCTTTTTACTTTTGACTGGCTCAGAAACATTGGTATTTTGGGAGGACAATTTTTTAAACGATAATTCAAATTTTTTTAGATAGATGTTGACACAGCCTGCTGAACAGTATCCTGAATAAAAGAATTCAAATCAGCACGAAAACTATCCATATCAACTTCACTAGAATGTTCATCCACTTTTTTAGACATTATTTGACAAGAGAAATAAGAAAATACAATTAAGAAAGAAAATTTATGAAAACGCCAGTTAAAAAGCTCACAAATTGAAAGAGATTATCAAAAGCTCAAAAACTAATCCAGAAAACAAGGGGTTAAAATAAACTGTGGCTATGGGCGTGAACAAGAGGAGTGTAAAAGGATAACACTCCCCTAAACACCAAAAAAGGTTAGAGGAGGCGTGGCGCTCCTCGCCTCCCTCGAAGAAGGAACAGACTCCTAGGAATGCCCCAAACGCGTTCAGCGTTAGCCGAAAGAGCCACGGAATCTCCGAAGGAGAAGGAGACGTTTCCGTTTTGCGTCAAAAAGCGGCTCAAATGCGGCGCTAAAAAAGTATAAATATGGGCCTAAGAATTTCAAGTTTTATAACAGTAAAAATGATTGCCTTTCATTTACTTTGACCTTCATATGTGGCATGATCATACTAAAAGTAGCAAGGACGCCCAAGGAATATACTAAATTGCATATGTAAAGTTTTAGATTTATGACCCATTTATCTTCACATGATAATGGAAGTCTATAAACAAGTACATAACAAATAGAATACATCTTACTCTACATAGTTTTGCTTTGCATGCTGCCTGGCTCACAAAATAAAACTGCCCATCAAGCCAAACAAAAAACATCTTCCTTATCTACTCCTCTGCAACAAAATGGAAAAGTGACCTAGCAGTGAGCTACAGAAACTACTATATGGAGGAAATTATAATTGGCCATTAGAAAAAACTAATATTCTTTATTTTTATAACAGTGATTGCCGTTCACTCAAATGAGACTAAAATCAGCTTTACTCAATGTTTGCTCCCTCCCTAAAGACGCCCTTGACATCTTTAACCGTATAGGTTTATCAGTAAAGCTGCAAGTTAGTGGAATGTTTTTTGGTCATTTTTTGGAAATTTACTGTCCGCAAACGACAGTGTGCTGCCACATCATGCTTTAGTAATATATTTATTAAACGTGAGTGTTTAAACATAAACTGAGAAACCCTCCTGCCCTGATGGCAATGCTATTAGCAAACTAAGAGGCAAGTCATGGATCATATGCCCCCTATATGTGAGCTAGATCCTTATTGTACATGGAGCACACATCTAGTCTAATCAATGAAAAGAGGTTTTTTGTACTGCCGAAATGCTAAATAGCATATTTGAAGGTGCAGTCATATGTGAGAACGAAGAAAAAGGTGCCTCTGTAAACTAAAATTAGCCTAGGATCACACAATTTGAGACCGATTATTCAAGCTACTCGACTTGCAGGTTTAGTAACAGCTTTATAATTTTTTGAGGCCTGAAAAGGAAGATTTCTGTCCAGACCTGCATTTGGTCCTCCCTCTAAGCTACGTAGTAGTCCACTTAAATGGGGAAGCCGACAGAGTGGGGGAGCTTTAGGATTTAGAAAGTCATTGAAATGCTCTACGTTCCTGGTTGAGGAACTGGTAGAAGCTGAAGCCTTGGATTTTTATATCTCACCCTCTGCCTACTGCTCCTTTGGGGAGATCCTGTTAGACCACCTCCTCCGGGGTCTGTGGAAGACTTCATTAACACTATCACACAGAAGTTTGCACATAAAATGATTAACTATGCTAATTTTACGTTCCTGGACAACTTTAACATTCACCTGGACAACAACTCGGATAGCTTAGCACTGAAGCTGTCAGTTACACTTGCTACCATCAAACTATTTTGACACCTATGGGACCAACACACAGAGTGGGTCACATACTCAACACAATTTCTTCCAACTTCTTAATACTTTTTCTTATATTACCCTTCTCCTGGCCTTGATCACCTCCTAAGATTAGGACGAGAGTTGAACTTCCCCATAGGGGCTGATCCTGGAATAAAGTTGATATACCCTCATTGAAGGATGATTTTTTTAACAGCTACCAAACCTGTGTTAACCAATGATGCAGTGGCATATGAGATGCTAGTGAATAAATGACTCTTAAAGGCTGATAACATGGTGTCCCTTAAAACCAGTCTAGGGACTTCTAGACACTTCCTTTGCCCGGTCGGTTACCTACAAAATAGCAGAAGGAAGGTGGAAACACTACTCTGAAGCAGGCAAAACCCTATACAATGCTGCTCTGAGCACCAACCATATCAATCTGAAACTTGCTCAACCCACTTTTTACTCTAACAAAGTTGACAAAGCAAACAATAACACAAAAGTCATTTTTTAAATAGTTTCTGATTTTACGGATCCGTAAGCCACTGCATGCCCTGGAGAAGAATTCCTCCCTGTGTACAAAGCTAAGCACTTTTTTGAAGATAAAATTTTAGAGATTCAGGATAAACTTTTAAAAATGAAGGACAGCGAGTCCCCTGATGATGCCCGCAATGAAAAAATGCCCTTGGCTTAGGGTAAACTCTCTTAGTTTCATCCACCCACTCTAGAGGAACTGATAGGATTTTTTGTCGAGTGCTAATCAGGACCCCCTGGATCCTTTTCCTCCTCATGTTGTGAGGTTAATAGGAGAAAGTCTAAGCTCACCTATGAGGACCTCTTCAACACTTCACTGCATTCTAGAACTGTTGCTGCTTCCTGGAAAAGGGCAAATTTCACGCCCATCTCAAATACCTAACGCAGACTCTGAAATCCTCTGTTACTTCAGACCCATCTCTTTGCTCCTGAGGGTCTCTAAGATTATTGAGAAGCTTGTAAATGCCCGGCTTGCAACATACCTGGATGCCTTCAATGCACAGAGACGATGCTGATGGAAGTTACTGACTCCATTAAATTCACCCTAGACGCTGCTCAAAACACCACCCTAATTTGATTAGATCTCTCCGTGGCATTTAACACGATCTTACATGAGATCCAGTTACATCGCCTTGCCGATATTGGTGTGGAAGAGGCTGCCCTAGCCTGGCTAGGCTCCATTTTGGGGAAGGGGGTGCCCTAGCATGGCTGGGCTCCATTGTGGGGCAAAACAATCTGCCCTGCTCCAATCCACTTCACCCTAGTCAACAGTGATCCAGCCAAATTTAGTCTACCCCACTGGTACCTTGAGTTTAGTAGAAGTATAATTTGAATGTCTAGATTTTGCTAGTGCTTTAAATAATCCTGTATTTGCCGCTTTATAGTGCCTCCAATGACAGCATATTATTTTGCCTTTCAAACACAAGTCAATACCTTTACACAAATTTTCATAAACATATTGCACAACTGCTAACCAAGCTACAACTTACAAAAAACAAACAAAAAAACCACACAAACTAAAACTGATCAGTTGATGGGTGAAACCTCTTGCATTTACCATTGATTGTTCCTTATTACCTCCAGATTGTACTACTACAGAGAAGTATTTAAAATCCCCGGTGGCAGACCTATTAGATGACAGTTTGCCTTTCAGTTTTTTGTGTGGCTAACCTGGTAATCAGCTAATATTTAATGGCCTGTTCTTTAGCACGCTTACAGGAAAACACATGCCCTGTATTTGTCTAAAGAAGCATCTTGCTTTTGGACTACCAAAAGGAATTCTGCATTGGATAGGGTACATAAGACTGGCTTTTTGCTGTATCAATCAGAGTTTATCAGGTGAAGCGACTCACCTGTTAGGGCCTCAAGGGACTTGGCGTGGGAGGGGAGGCGGGATAGGGGGGAGGGACAGAGTACCAGAGGTGAGTAAAAAAAGCTGTCTCTTCAGTTCCTTTGTGAAGCTGGGGAGGGAGGTGGTTTGTCTGAAGTGGATGGGTACGGTGTTTAATGTGGTGGTGAGGTAGGAGAAGGAGCGTTCTCCTGTTCTGGTTTTCCTGATTTGGGAAAAACTAGAACAGGAGGACACAAAGAATGTTGTGCGCTCAATTCGGGTTACTACACCACCTATCTGCCCCTGATACATCACATCTCTCTCACTTGCCACAGATTCAAACACAGGATTGGCTTTTTGTTTCCTGTCAGAATGGTTTCTTTATATTATTTAATGCTCCTCTTTAACATATTTCTGTTTGCCAGTTCCATTGAATCCTCAGTTGCTACAACTATGACACCAAAATATTATCCACAGCTTTAAAACTTATCTTGCTTGCTGTGCTTTAGGCCAATGCATTTATTGAATGGTGACAAACCACCTGAATTTGAACTTTTCAAACATACTTGCAAGAGGGAAATTGACTAACATTTGTCTAGATTACCAGGAGACTCTCTTCAACCAGGTACCTATTGTGTGTTATGAAAGATTAATTTCTGCTTTATACTATACAAGAATATATTTTTACTTGCGTGGAATTTTTATTTCCATGAATTTTAAAAGCTAGTATTTATTTATGTTTTCCATAGCATGAATGCAAGTATGAATAGTCTTTATTTGCATGATTAATGAAAATCTTAGTAAAAAGAGAGGGGGGGAGTAAAAAGAAAGCAGACAGAATACATAATCTCTTCAGAAAACAGTTAAAATCAATCCCTGAATTTCAGCACATCTACTTGACGCTTTACATAAATCTGTTAAAATTGAATATCAAATCTCTTTAAAATGCTGTGAGATTTAAATCCATTAGGATATAAAGTGGAAATAAAGGGAGAGAAGTAATAAGTAAACTCCTTACATAACACTTTACATAAATCCATTAAAACTATTGAGTATAAAATCCCTTTGAAGTGCTATGAGATTTAAATCCATCAAGATGTAAAGTAAGAACAGGAATGCATACATTTTCAAAATAGATAATTATAGTCAAACGTGCTGAATTCTAGCACACACTTAATGCTTTACACAAATCCATTAGAGCGGTTCTGTGTATACAACCTCCGTATGGCACTATAAGATCTTAAATCCATTAAGATATAAAATGCAAGTGATGGTGAATTTCAATTTGTATACAGGTTTTCGTTAAGTCATAATATATTAAAATGCTTTAAAATTCAGTATTATTAAAAATTATTACAAGCACAATCCTTACTGATTATCTGTCAACACATTGTACCTTCAACATCTAGCCAGAGAGCTTATCAGAGGGTCAAGGACAATACACCTTAGCTGAGTGCACACAATCATACAGAACTCTGATAGACCTTCACTATAAAAATCTTAGCGTGTGGCAATGTTTCAAAGGAACAATTCAAAGCTGGAAACCACAAAACAAATCTGAAGCTCTAATGTAATAGTGGTGAAAAGGCAGATGAGAAAAAGAAGAAAAAAAACCCTTTCGAACATGGCGTACAAGGCTAGGCAGAGCTGGCGAGCAGAGGACATCAAAGAAATGGAACAAAAGAAGACAAGCTCCTAAGAATGGGAACGTTCCCAGTGGTTACTAGATCTTGCTCGTCCAGTCTAAGCTCAAGTACATTTCAAAGTACATCACTATTGGTAATGTACATATGCTGCCTCTTACTACCTTTCACACCATTTCAGTGTTATTCTTCTACAGGTTTTATATCAGTTTCATTTATTCCTATAGGGTGAGTAATCTGGGCAACCCAGTATTCATATAAACCAGGTAACACACTAGTATTTGTATACAATGATTTGTTGGATTCATTTGTGGCAAACCATATTCATTTTGGAAAGTGAAAGAAAACTTAAATTTGCTTACTGCTAATCCAAAATCAGTTTCCTTTCAGAGTGAACGTCACCACTGTTGTGAGTAAAAAAAAAAAAAAAGATTGGGTGATGGTAACAGTCGCACATAGCTTGCGCAATTCTGAAACGTAGACACCTGGTGGGATCCAGGGTGGTGTGACTTACCACCCAAGCCTCTGCTCCCTTGCAATCCTCAGACTCTGACTATAAAAACACATTATTCTGAGATTCCTGTGATGGAGAGTATTAAAATCTTCAAGGGGGGGCACAAACTCCCTTCAACCAGCATTCCACCAAGTCTCCAGACAAAAATGGTACATCGCGTGTGGGTAGGCAGTGCCTGCATCACGAAATGGACATAAACACAACAAAGATAATATCACATTTTCCCATTCAAAACACCCTTTGTTTTTGCAAAGTGGTTAGCTGTAGGTTTTGGGCCCTCACACATCCAGGGAAACCTAGCAAATGCACACGTTTTGGAAGACTAAACACCTGGGGGCATCCAGGGTGGGATGGCTTCGACTAAAAAAAAAAACATTTATCTTGAATTTCTCTGATGGAAAGTGCGAGAATTTGCGGAGAGACACAAACTTCCTTGCATTCCCCAAAGTCCTCCTGATAAAAATGGTACCTCATGTGGGTAGGCCTGATGGCTGCTACATGAAAGGGCCCAAAACATAACATAGACACACCACATTTTTACACTGAAAACAGATGCTTTTTTGTATTGTGTGTAGCTGTGGATTTTTGGTTGTTGCTCCGCTGGCAACTAAGTAAACCTGCATATTTTTGGAAACTAGACAACAAGGGGAGTATAGGGACGCATAACTTGAGTGGCTCTTGCCAGGTAGTTTTCCCCAGAAGTCATTGCAAACCTTAAAATTCAACTAAAACACATCTTCCACACGTTTCTATGTGGGAAACTTCTGGAATCTGCTGGAAGCTACACATTTCCTACCAGCCTGAGTTCCCACACTTCGCCAGATAAGAATGTTACCCCACTTGTGTGGGTAGGCCAAGAGGCATGCCACAAAGTGCCCTAAAGCCCTACATTAATGAGTAGCTGCTGTATTTGGGACTGTGCTGTGGCACACCAGTGCAAACCACTTGCATTTTTGAAAACTAGACAACCAGGGGAGACAGGAAACAGAGTAAACCAAAGTCATTGGGAGTCTCCTGGCAAGGGCTTCCTCTGACCTTGGTTTGTACTGTTCCTGTAGCGAGCACTAGTCCGAGCCACACAAGTGGGGCAGTGTTTTTTATCAGCACAAGTTGGATAATGCAGGGTGGTAGGATAGGAATTTTGTAGATTCCTGTAGATTCTAGAAGTTTCCATCAGAGAAATTGAATAAAAAAAGCATGATTTCAGGCTGAGTTTGAGGTTTTCATGGAATTGAGGCTAAGGTTCAGCTCTCCAAGAAACTACAAAAGTACATACCTGGGGGCAGGAATAGGACAGGAGATTGTCCTTCTTGCCTTTCTTGTTCAGGATGCTGATTGATTGGTAGCAACTGTGGGGTCTGGAATGAAGGTAAGTGTGTCGGTGAACAGGAATGGAGGAATGCAGTTGATCAGGATCAACTTAGACTCTACAAGCAACTCTGACTGAAGTTTACTATAAGATTGTAGTTCCACAGAGAGATTCCCTTCCATAGGCCACCCACAACTTATGTATTCCATCACCTTTCTTAACAACATCCTGATCAAGTGCATTCCTCCATTCCTGGACATCACCACATACAGTGTTCCTTTTAGTATTCATATGACACATAATAGTGAAATGGCCATTAACTCCACATGCATTACAGTCCTTCTCAATAGCAGGACACTGCTTAAATGAAGCAATGTGATACCCTGATCCACAACAATACCAGAGATTACTCCTACCATTATACTTTTTCCTCTCACAGCCAAAGGTTTGCTTGGGTTATGCTTGTTATCCTTAAGTAGTAGAACATTCTCATCAGGGTTTCTAATAATCCCATTAGCTGATCATTTGGATTCTTGAATACTCTTAGAAATATGCAGAGCTTCCTTAAGAGAATGATTTTTTCAAGGAAGTAATCTTTCCTGTTTTTCTTTTTAAATTAAAGCATCTGGTAACCATTTGATTGCATATCAGCTGGTCAGTAAATACTCCTAATTCACAATTGTCAACTAACACACTATGAAGCAGCATACATATCCTCTGACTGGACAAAATTGTTCCGTTAAGAAAAACGTCTGTCTCCTCGCTACTAGGCTATGTGGTTTACAGAAATGTCTTTCCAGCCTCTTGACAACTACATCACACTCATTCAACTCTTCTTCCTCCTCTTCAGGTACAAATGAGCGCAAGTGTGCGAAAACTTGGCCGTCCAAACGTAATGAGTTTTACAACAGCCATATTTGCCCTTCTGGTTTGAATTTTAAATCAAGTGTTCTGAACTACTCTTTCTAAACAATTGGGGTTTACCCGGACACTGCAGAAACAGAGGAGGAGAACTAATACCATGCATAGTATAACAACAATCATGTTGGTCACAAAAAGGAGAGTTAATAAGCACAGTACAGCATTTAATGTTCAAATACCACTAAAAAATCAGCAAAACCATACATTTCATTGAATGGAAATGTCTAACCATAGTGATAGGGCAAAGTCATGCAAAAAATATGGCTGCTGAAACACACGTAAACATGTAGCACATATGCATCCATCCCCATGGCACACGAGGCGGGGTTGGCCACAGGCACTGAACCCCGCTAGGCCTTTAACTGTGTGCTGCGCAAGGTTGACCGCAGGGTGTGGCACCTACCCGGGGAGATTTTGGCACAGGCGAACCCATCCTCTGGGGCCTGGCCAATTATTGAAAAGGGACTCAGGCTGCGTGCCCCCTTCCCTGGGCTAATATCAGCCCCGGGGGACCCCAACCCCAGCCAATTAGTAAAAGAAAAGGGGGGAACCACTGCCTCCTCCCTGGACTGATTTTGGGCCCTGGGACCCTATTCCCTGGGCCTGGCCATTTAGTGCAAGGGGGGGCTGTGTGGTCCCCCTCCGTGGGCCGATTTCAGCTTCTAGGGCCTAGCCACTTCATGCTAGATGCCCTGCCCCTCCCAAGGCACCCAGTGAGCTGTGTTTGGAGCCACGGGGGAGCCTTCATGTCCATCCCAGATCTCAGTCTCTAGCAGGAGGTGACATTGCTCCTGCACGCAGAGAGAAGCAAAAATGCTTCTCCCTGCGTGCAGGAGGAATTTTTTCACCTGTTTCCCTGCTCGCTTGATAGCAGGCAGTGAAACAGATGAAAAGTCTGCGTCCAGTGGGTGGTAGCAGTTTTCCTGCTCCAGCATGCTGGGAGCTGACTTACTGTTTGCTTTCCCTTGGTGGAAGCTGTCAAAGCTCCTGTCAAATGAAAACAAACAACTATATCCTGAGGGTGAGCACCCTGGGGAAATAGGGAGTTGGCTGGAGGGTGGCGGTCCACATGGCCAGTAATAGCTTCAGAAGGTTCCCCCCCTTTTATGTTTGTATTTGCTGGCCCCGATGAGATTATGTTTCCAGGGCCAAAAACGGCCCAGGAGCGGGGCCACCCTCTTCTTGAAATCGGCCTGCCCTGAGATGGTGGTCCCCGGGGCCGAAAATGGTCTGGGAGGGGGCCGTGTGGTCCCCTTCCCTATGCCAGTAATAGCCCTAGGGACCCCAACCCCCAGGCTGGCTCATAGACTATGTCGCGGGGGCACACTACCAGCACAAACAAGTTTCCTACCCACACTGGCATGGGCAGGGAAACCTGTGCTGGCTCTCGCTTGGTGGGAGCATTTGTAAATCTCCTACCAAGCTGTAGCAAACACCAAGTCCACTCCCAGCTGGTGGGAGCTTTAAAAGTGCTCCTGCCCACTGGGAGCAAACTTTAGATCTGTTTCCCTGTGCAGTGAGAGATCTAAATATTTCTCCCACCCAGAGGAAACAGTATTGGAAATTGCTTACTGCGTGCTGAAGCAATGCCAGCTCCCGCTGGTTGTGGGAAGCTGACGGGACATGAAAAAACAGCTTGGATGATGTCATCAGTGATGTCATCAATGATGTCATTTGAGATGTCATCAGTGATATAAATGATGTCATAGAACATTTCATAAGTGATGCCATTTGTGAGGTCATAAGCAGTGCATGGTGGGGTGCAAGTTATAGTTAGTTCTGCTAACAATAATTGGTGAATTTCTGTGCTTTTTAGCATTAATCTTATCACTGCCTAACTATAAAGTTACTTTAACATTCAGTTAAAGTGGTCACATACTAATGAAAACCACATGCTAAAGGAAACCACTTGCCAATGGAAACCTATAATTAAATGTGCAACAAATAGAATATATGTTAATCTGCATACGTTTTCTTTTCATTCTCTCTGTCTCAAAAATACAAGTATGCCAACAAGCCAAACAAAAAACATCTTTCTTATTCACCCCTTTGCCACAAAATGAAAAATTGCCCTGGTAGGAAAGCTAGAATAAGAATTGTAAGTTTTATAACAGTAAAAATGATTGCCTTTCATTCACTTTGACCTTCATATGTGGCATAATCATACTAAAAGTATCAAGGATGCCCAAGGAATATACTAAATTGCATATGTAAAGTTTTAGATTTACGACCCATTTATCGTCACGTGATAATGGAAGTCTATAAACAAGTACATAACAAATAGAATACATCTTACTCTACATAGGTCTGCTTTGCATGCTGCCTGGCTCACAAAATAAAACTGCCCACCAAGCCAAACAAAAACATCTTCCTTATCTACTCCTCTGCAACAAAATGGAAAAGTGACCTAGCAGTGAGCTACACAAACTGCTATATGGAGGAAATTATAATTGGCCATTAGAAAAAAAGTAATAATCTTTATTTTTATAACAGTGATTGCCTTTCACTCAAATGAGACTAAAATCAGGTTTACTCAATGTTTGCCCCCTCCCTAAACACGCCCTTGACATCTTTAACCATATAGGTTTATCAGTAAAGTTGCAAGTTAGTGGAATGGTTTTTGGTCATTTTTTGGAAATTTACTGTCTGCAAACGACAGTGTGCTGCCACATCATGCTTTAGTAATATATTTATTAAACATGAGTGTTTAAACATAAACTGAGAAACACACCTGCCCTGATGGCAATGCTATTAACAAATTAAGAGGCAAGTCATGGATCATATTCCCCCTATATGTGAGCTAGATCCTTATTGTACATGGAGCACACATTTAGTCTAATCAATTAAAAGAGGTTTTTTGTACTGCCGAAATGCTAAATTCACATATTTGAAGGTGCAGTTATATGTGAGAACGAAGATAAAGGTGCCTCAGTAAACTAAAATTAGCCTAGGATCACACAATTTGAGACCGATTATTCAAGCTACTCGACCTGCAGGTCTAGTTACAGCTTTATAATTTTTTGAGGCCTGTAAAGGAAGATTTCTGTCCAGACCTGCATTTGGTCCTCCCTCTAAGCTACGTAGTAGTCCACTTAAATGGGGAAGCCGACAGGGTGGGGTAGCCTTAGGATTTAGAAAGTCATTGAAATGCTCTACGTTCCTGGTTGAGGAACTGGTAGAAGCTGAAGCCTTGGATTTTTATATCTCACCCTCTGCCTACTGCTCCTTTGGGGGGATCCTGTCAGACCACCTCCTCCGTGGCGCGCGGAAGACTTCATTAACACTATCCCACAGAAGTTTGCACATAAAATGATTAACTATGCTAATTTTACATTCCTGGACAACTTTAACAACAACTCGGATAGCTTAGCACTGAAGCTGTCAGTTACACTTGCTACCGTCAAACTATTTTGACACCTATGGGACCAACACACAGAGTGGGTCACATACTCAACACAATATTTTCCAACTTCTTAATAATTTTTCTTATATTACCCTTCTCCTGGGCTTGATCACCTCCTAAGATTAGGACGAGAGTTGAACTTCCCCATAGGGGCTGATCCTGGAATAAAGTTGATATACCCTCATTGAAGGATGATTTTTTTAACAGCTACCAAACCTGTGTTAACCAATGATGCAGTGGCATATGAGATGCTAGTGAATAAATGACTCTTAAAGGCTGATAACATGGTGTGCCTTAAAACCAGTCTAGGGACTTCTAGACACTTCCTTTGCCCGGTCGGTTACCTGCAAAATAGCAGAAGGAAGGTGGAAACACTACTCCGAAGCAGGCAAAACCCTATACAATGCTGCTCTGAGCACCAACCATATCAATTTGAAACTTGCTCAACCCACTTTTTACTCTAACAAAGTTGACAAAGCAAACAATAACACAAAAGTCATTTTTTAAATAGTTTCTGATTTTACGGATCCGTAAGCCACTGCACGCCCTGGAGAAGAATGCCTCCCTGTGTACAAAGCTAAGCACTTTTTTAAAGATAAAATTTTAGAGAGATTCAGGATAATCTTTTTAAAATGAAGGACAGCGAGTCCCCTGATGATGCCCGCAATCAAAAAATGCCCTTGGCTTAGGGTAAACTCTCTTAGTTTCATCCACCCACTCTAGAGGAACTGATAGGATTTTTTGTTGAGTGCTAATCAGGACACCCTGGATCCTTTTTCTCCTCATGTTGTGAGGTTAATAGGAGATAGTCTAAGCTCACCTATGAGGACCTCTTCAACACTTCACTGCATTCTAGAACTGTTGCTGCTTCCTGGAAAAGGGCAAATGTCACCCCCATCTCAAATACCTAACGCAGACTCTGAAATCCTCTGTTACTTCAGACCCATCTCTTTGCTCCTGAGGGTCTCTAAGATTATTGAGAAGCTTGTAAATACCCGGCTTCCAACATACCTGGATGCCTTCAATGCACAGAGATGCTGTTGGAAGTTACTGACTCCATTAAATTCACTCTAGACGCTGCTCAAAACACCACCCTAATTTTATTAGATCTCTCCGTGGCATTTAACACGATCTTACATGAGATCCAGTTACATCGCCTTGCCGATATTGGTGTGGAAGAGGCTGCCCTAGCCTGGCTAGGCTCCATTTTGGGGAAGGGGGTGCCCTAGTGTGGCTGGGCTCCATTGTGGGGCAAAACAATCTGCCCTGCTCCAATTCACTTCACCCCAGTCAACAATGATCCAGCCAAATTTAGTCTACCCCGCTGATACCTTGAGTTTAGTAGAAGTATAATTTGAATGTCTAGATTTTGCTAGTGCTTTAAATAATCCTGTACTCGCCGCTTTATAGTGCCTCCAATGACAGTATAATATTTTGCCTTTCAAACACAAGTCAATACCTTTACACAAATACTGCTAACCAAGCTACAACTTACAAAAAACAAACAAAAAAAACACACAAACTAAAACTGATCAGTTGATGGGTGAAACCTCTTGCATTTACCATTGATTGTTCCTTATTACCTCCAGATTGTACTACTACAGAGAAGTATTTAAAATCCCCAGTGGCAGACCTATTAGACAACAGTTTGCCTTTCAGTTTTCTGAGTGGCTAACCTAATAATCAGCTAATATTTAATGGCCTGTTCTTTAGCACGCTTACAGGAAAACACATGCTCTGTATTTGTCTAATGAAGCATCTTGCTTTTTGACTACCAAAATGAATTCTGCATTGGATAGGGTACATAAGACTGGCTTTTTGCTGTATCAATCAGAGTTTTTCAGGTGAAGCGACTCACCTGTTAGAGCCTCAAGGGACTTGGCATGGGAGGGGAGGGGGGATAGGGGAGAGGGAAAGAGTACCAGAGGTGGATAAAAAAAGCTGTCTCTTCAGTTCCTTTGTGAAGCTGGGGAGGGAGGTGGTTTGTCTGAAGTGGATGGGCAGGGTGTTCAATGTGGTGGAGAGGTAGGAGAAGGAGCGTTCTCCTGTTGTTGTTTTCCTGATTTGGGAAAAACTAGAACAGGAGGACACAAAGACTGTTGTGCGCTCAATTCGGGTTACTACACCACCTATCTGCCCTTGATACATCACATCTCTCTCACTTGCCACAGATTCAAACACAGGATTGGCTTTTTGCTTCCTGTCAGAATGGGTTCTTTATTAATTAATGCTCCTCTTTAACATATTTCTGTTTGCCAGTTCCATTGAATCATCAGTTGCTACATCTATGACACTAAAATATTATCCACAGCTTTAAAACTTATCTTGCTTGCTGTGCTTTCGGCCAATGCATTTATTGAATGGTGACAAACCACCTGAATTTGAACTTTTCAAACATGCTTGCAAGACGGAAATTGACTAACATTTGTCTAGATCACCAGGAAACTCTCTTCAACCAGGTACCTATTGTGTGTTATGAAAGATTAATTTCTGCTTTATACTATACAAGAAGATATTTTTACTTGTGTGGAATTTTTATTTCCATGAATTTTAAAAGCTAGTATTTGTTCATGTTTTCCATAGCATGAATGCGAGTATGAATAGTCTTTATTTGCATGATTAATGAAAATCTTAGCAAAAAGAGAGGGGGGGGAAGTAAAAAGAAAGCAGACAGAATACATAATCTCTTCAGAAAAAAGTTAAAATCAATCCCTGAATTTCAACACATCTAGTTGACGCTTTACATAAATCTCTTTAAAATGCTGTGAGATTTAAACCCATTAGGATATAAAGTGGAAATAAAGGGAGAGAACTAATAGGTAAACTCCTTACATAACACTTTACATAAATCCATTAAAACTATTGAGTATAAAATCCCTTTGAAGTACTATGAGATTTAAATCCATCAAGATGTAAAGTAAGAACAGGAATGCATACATTTTCAAAATAGATAATTATAGTCAAACGTGCTGAATTCTAGCACACACTTAGGGGGTCATTTCAACACTGGTGGTAAAAGCCGCTTACCGCTGTGCAGAAGACTGCCAATACACCGCAGCAGAATTCCGCCACAGCTATTATGACCCACATCTCGGAACCCGCCGAAATTCAGACAACCACAGAAGTCCGCCACACCAAAGGTCAATGTAAAACTGGCGAAAACAAAACCTCCACCGTCACGCCAACAGAAACACGCCCATGCTATTACGACCCACGAATCCACGTGGCGGTCTTTCAACCGCGGTATTCCATTGGCGGTACACACCGCCGCCCTCAAAATACACACACATCTCCAAAACACCGCCACATTGGATAATTCAAAATACACACACCTGATACACATACAAACAACACTCCCACACACCCAATTCAATATAAAGCACACACCCACAACACCCACAAACCCCTAGGACCACAAGTCACGACCGAAGGCCAGAGAAACAGAGAGCACAGCAACAGAGAACCCCACCACACAGAGGCACACAACACCATCACCCATATAACATTACACGCACAATACACCACACACCACTACACATTACCACACACATCAACACTGACACCACCCCACACATCACCCAAACAACCCCATGTCACGCCAAAGACACCCCCGGTTTTCCAAGGAGGAGCTCCGGGTCATGGTGGAGGAAATTCTACGTGTAGAGCCACAGCTATTTGGCTCACAGGTGCAGCACACATCCATAGCCAGGAAGATGGAGCTATGGCGCAGAATAGTCGACAGGGTCAACGCAGTGGGACAACACCCAATAAATCGGGAGGACATCAGGAAGAGGTGGAACGACTTATGGGGGAAGGTGCGTTCAGTGGTTTCCAGGCACAATATTGCGGTTCAGCGGACTCACGGCGGACCCCCACCTCCTCCCCCAAAATTAACAACATGGGAGGAGCAAGTCTTGACCATCATGCATCCAGAGAGCCTCGGAGGAGTCGGTGGAGGAATGGACACTGGTAAGTCATATCTTAACTATCATATCCCCCACCCTACCTGTATGCCATCACACACCCCCATCCTCACCCCCTCCCCTATCACTCCAACTCCTCACTAATGTACTAATAACACAAACCACACATCACAACACCAAGCCCTGCATGACACAACTAAGCATGGTCACCCCTCACCAAAGCATGCTCACTGCACATACCCATAACAACCCCCTAACCATCATCACACAAACCCACACACAGGATTGTTTGCACTGGGGTACACAAACACCCACCCATTGCACACCATTACACACACACATACAATAATCATGCTCTTATATCCCTGCAGGACCACTAAGGAACGTCACCACACAGGAGGGTCCAGACATCTGCACTCCACCCACAGAAGAGGCCCACAGTGACGACAGCAGCTGTGCCCTACTGGATCCTGATGACCAGCCCGGACCATCATGGGACTTGGGACAGTCGGTTCCCCTTGCACAGGCACAGCCCAACAACGACCTTCCACCCTCTGATAACACCAGCACAGCACACACCCAGCGGGCCCATACCTCCGTACCCAGGACACGTCAATCAGCGGTGTGTCCACCACTACAGGGCACCCAGGATAACCCACCACCCCAACAAGAACAGGGACCTGGGGGCAGTGGTAGTGGGCACATGGTCCAGGGGACGGAGGCACAGGAACACAGGGGAACTGGGAGGGCTGCTGTGCGACAGGGGGCGGACAGGCCAAGGGAACCCACTCTCCACGAGGCCCTCTCCTCCATCATGGGAGCATACCACCACTCCCAGGAGACGATGGCGACGGTCCTGGACAAGTTTCAGGAGACCCAGCGCCTGCAGGACAAACTGTATTTGGGGTTCAGGGAGGAGCTCAGGACTATCAGCTCTGCCCTGGGCACCATCGTAGGGGTGCTGAAGGACATACAAAAAACCATGATGGACACTGTGGCACTCCAAGAGGCCCCTGACACTAGCATGGACGATGAACTGCCCACCTCCTCCGCCGGCGCTAGTGGACAGGACGCCCCGCCACAGGACCACCACACCAGCACCCCACCCCCTGCAGACGGACAACCACCACACAAGCGGTCCCTGAGATCCTGGAACAGGACAGAGCAAGATGGCAAGACCCCCGCCAGGGAATGAGACCACCCTGATTGTCCTCCCACTGTCCCTCTTTGTTACCCTGTCCATACTTAAACTGCCCCAGCTCCACTTCCTATGCCCATATGGGCAGTGCACCTGTGTGACCAATAGACTGGACTCTGCCATGGACATTCCTCCACCGTCCCCCATCACCATTTTACAACCCCCCTCCATTTTTGAGCACTTAAATAAACACCCTTGAACCACAAAACAATCTTGAGTCAGTCTGTGAGTTGGTTAATTTGTATGATCAATGACAGTGTCAAAATGCGTTCCCAATTGTAAAGCCAACATACCTATGTCACACATCACAAGTCCTTGAAGGATGCAAGCAGATGACACACGTTGGTAACCACACCTGTGAAACCGTAATGGAAAGGTACAACTCAGTGACCAAATACTGCTATTAAGAAACAGACAGGATAGAGGTAGAAGTGTGAAAGTGAATGTAATGTGAAAAAAAGTTTTTCTCACCTGTGTGTCACTGGAAATATTGCTGTATGACTAACTCCCTGTTGTCTATGTCTTCTTCCTCAGCTTCCTCCTGATCACTGTCCACAGGCTCCACAGCTGCCACAACACCGCCATCTGGACCATCCTCCTGCAGAAAAGGCACCTGGCGTCGCAAAGCAAGATTGTAAAGCATGGAGCAGGCGATGATGATCTGGCACACCTTCTTTGGTGAGTAGAATAGGGAATCACCTGTCATATGGAGGCACCTGAACCTGGCCTTCAGGAGGCCGAAGGTGCGTTCGATCACCCTCCTAGTCCGCCCATGGGCCTCATTGTACCGTTCCTCTGCCCTGGTCCTGGGATTCCTCACTGGGGTCAATAGCCAGGAAACGTTGGGGTAACCAGAGTCCCCTAATAGCCACACACGGTGCCTCTGGAGTTGACCCATCATATAAGGGATGCTGCTATTCCGCAGGATGTAGGCGTCATGCACTGAGCCAGGGAACATAGCATTTACCTGCGAGATGTACTGGTCTGCCAAACATACCATCTGTACATTTATGGAATGATAACTCTTCCGGTTCCTGTACACCTGTTCACTCCTGTGGGGGGTCCCATCAATAGCACCTATGATGTTGGGGATATGTCCAAGGGCATAGAAGTCACCTTTCACTGTAGCCAAATCCTCCACCTCAGGGAAAACGATGTAGCTCCTTACGTGTTTCAGCAGGGCAGACAACACTCTGGACAACACGTTGGAAAACATAGGCTGGGACATCCCTGATGCCATGGCCACTGTTGTCTGAAAAGACCCACTTGCAAGGAAATGGAGCACTGACAGCACCTGCACGTCAGGGGGATTCCAGTGGGATGGCGGATTGGTGACATCAGGTCTGGTTCCAACTGGGTACATAGTTCCTGGATAGTGGCACGGTCAAACCTGTAGGTGATGATTAAATGTCGCTCCTCCATTGTCAACAGGTCCACCAGCGGTCAGTACACCGGAGGATTCCGCCATCTTCTCAAATGTCCCAGCTGACGGTGCCTAGGAAGAACAGCAGCGACCACAGAGTCAACAAATTTCCAGGTATGTATACACAGAACACGACACCAAACACAGAACTCTTCCTGTATGTGTGTTGAGTGAAGGCCTAGCTATGTGTGACGCAGTAGTAAAAGAAGCCATGTGGGCCCCTGAAATGGTGGCTGCCTGACCTCTAAACTGGGACAATGGGAATGTGAGGTAACTGCACTGGCGTTGTACCCCGTCGCGGTAGGCGGTCGTAGACCGCGGCGCAATGCTGCATTGGTTAACATTGGACCCTGTGGGTCCCAGGAGCCAATGACGAACTGCGCCGGCGGTGAGCATACTCACCGCCGCGGACGTCACCGCTGCGGATGTGACCGCCATTTTCTATCTGTTCAATCTCTTGATACCTGATCTTCGACAGGAGAGGACCTACACTGCAAGTGCTGCTGTGACCTCGGTCTGGAAGAGACAATGGCTGCTGCGTCTGGGGAAAGGGCCCCTGCCTTCACTGCTCAGGAGTTGGAGAAGCTAGTAGACGGGGTCCTCCCCCAGTACACGCTACTCTACGGTCCTCCAGACCAACAGATAAGTACACAGGGAGCACGTTGTATGGGCTATGCCTGGGTGGTTGTAAGAGGGAAGGGGGCAGAGTTCAGGGAACATGAAGGACTGTGAATGCATGTGCCACATGGCAAGGGTAGGGATGGGGGCCACTCACATCGACGGTGCAGTTGGTAATGACTTCTCTTCTTCCCCTGTGCATGTCATGTAGGTCAGCGCCCACCAGAAGAAGGACATTTGGCGTGCCATCGCCAAGGAAGTCCGGACCCTGGGGGTCCACCAGAGACGGGGCACCCAGTGCCGGAAAAGATGGGAGGACATTCGCCGCTGGAGCAAGAAGACAGCGGAGGCTCAGCTGGGGATGGCCTCCCAACGTGGGAGGGGTGCCCGTGGCACCATGACCCCCCTGATGTTCCGGATCCTGGCGTTGGCCTACCCGGAGTTGGATGGGCGCTTGAGGGCATCACAGCAGACACAAGGGGGTGAGTACACTCTCATTCTGGGGACTTGGCGTGCATTTGAGGGGTCTGGGTGGGGGAGGAGGGCTGTGGGTGTGCCTAGGCCAGGCAGAAATACGTAGGCTAGGCCCCTCCGTAATGCAGGGCATGTGCCACTCCACCCCACCTCAGTAATGGGCCAAGTACTGGTATAGATGCCCCTGTGGCATCCATGTGTGCAGATGTCCACCATAGCCATGTAGGCCATATCCCAGCAATTGCATCTGTACAGGCCAAGAGCACAGCGTAGTGCAGGGGGCTGCTGTGTCTGTATTGTCCGCCAACGGTAGCGGTAAGCCATGCACTCAACCTGTCTTTCTTCTGTCGTCCCCTCCCCCTTTTTCTGCTCTCCCTGTTCTTTTGTGCATCAGCATCATCAGACGGAGGTACAGTGGCACCGGGGAACGAGGGAGCTGCATCCCACATGGCCACTGAGGGCCACCCCACGGACTCAGAATGCACCAGTGGGACGGAGGGCGAGGGGAGCTACACGTCGGTTACTGGATCACCAACCAGCGACACGGACTCGTCCGCCGATGGGAGCGCCCTTGTGGTGGCGGCACCATCTGTGCCCCACACTTCTACAGGTACAGCCGCCACCTCCCCTACCAGCACCGCCCTCCCAGCAGCCCCTCAGCGTTGCCCCGTGCCCGCTCACCCAGGAGGGTGGGCATCACCTTCGCCCCAGGCACCTCAGGCCCTGCCCCTGTCACCCCTGCTGCCCTCAGTGAGGAGGCCATTGACCTCCTCAGGTCAGTCACTGTTGGGCAGTCTACCATTGTGAATGCCATCCAGGGTGTAGAAAGGGAGTTGCAAGACACTAATGCATTCCCGGAGGGCATTCATTCTGGTCAGGCTGCCCATCATCGAACCCTGCAATCTCTGGCCTCAGCACTGATGGCAGCCATTGTCCCTGTCTCTAGCCTCCCCCTTCCAACTTCCTCCACCCAGACCCAATCCCCTGTACCCCAGCCTGTCCCAAGCACACCATCAGACAAGCATGCATACACCTCAACACCCAAAAGTAGCTCAGGCAAACATAGGCACCACACAACCCACAGGCACTCACACAAGCATCACCCACATGCAGACATACCAACATCCACTGCCTCCACTGTGTCCCCCTCCTTGTCGTCTCCCTCCTCCCTCCCAGTATCGTCTACACTCTCACCTGCATGCACTACATCTACAGGCACTAGGACTCGCACCAGAACACCCAGCACCACACCCCGCTCACCTGCACTCACCACCCCCACTCCCATTTACACATCCCCTGTGTCCTCTCACAGTGTGTCTGTGATGCCCCCTCCCAAAGTACACAAACGCGGGCACCCACACACCCAACATCCATCCACCTCACGAACAGCCTCCAGTACCTGCACCTGCACCCAAAACACCAAAAGTTACACCTCCTACAACCACCTCCTCTTCCTCCACTCCCAGACCCCCTCCAGCTACCCATCCCAGTGTTCGTCAGAAACTCTCCCTCACCAACGTTGACCTCTTTGCCCCCACCCCTCCAATTCATCAGTCCCGTAGTAGCGCCTCAGCCAAAAAGACTCCAGTACCAGTGGTGTGTGTTACAGGTGTGTGGAGTGCACCGGCCACCAGGGCAGGCAGTGTGACACGGAGCCATGGCACTGCCAGTCCTCCCCCTGTAAAGCATCTCAAGTTGGAAAGTGGCCGACGGGACCAGGTGAAGACTCCTGGAGGCAAAACTACTCACAAGGGTCCCAGGGGGATTGCAGAGTCAGCTGTGACTCCTCCAAAGGCGGTGAAGTGCCAGAAGAACTCTGCACAGCCTTGTGAGAGCAGCACGGCGGAGAAGGGCGGCATCTCCCCGGAGGCCGGGACGCGACCGCCAGCACCGTCGTCACTGGTCCGGGGACCACCGCCAGAGTCAGTGCCCTGGAGGGCCCAAGTATCGTCACTGGTCCGGAGACCACCGCCGGAGTCAGTGCCCTGGAGGGCCCAAGTATTGTCACTGGTCAGGAGACCACCGCCGGAGTCAGTGCCCTGGAGGGCCCAAGTATCGTCACTGGTCCAGAGACCACCGCCAGAGTCAGTGCCCTGGAGGGCCCAAGTATCGTCACTGGTCCAGAGACCACCGCCAGAATCAGTGCCCTGGAGGGCCCAAGTATCGTCACTGGTCCAGAGACCACCGCCAGAGTCAGTGCCCTAGAGGGCCCTAGTATTGTCACTGGTCCAGAGACCACCGCCAGAGTCAGTGCCCTGGAGGGCCCAAGTGTCGGCACTGGTCCAGAGAATCAGTGCCCTGGAGGGTCCAAGTATCGTCACTGGTCAGGAGACCACCGCCGGAGTCAGTGCCTTGGAGGGCTCAAGTATCGTCACTGGTCAGGAGACCACCGCCGGAGTCAGTGCCCAGGAGGGCCCCGGCTGCCACAGCCCCGCTGGGCAACGAGGGACCATCTTGCCACACACAAATGCACAGGTCAGAGACCGCCATGCAAAGCACCACTGAACAGGGCAACACAGCTGAACAGCCCAGAGACTGCCATGGCAAAGCACCACTGAATAGGGCAAGCACCGCTGAATAGCCCAGAGACCGCCATGTCAAAGCACCGCTGAACAGGGCAAGCACCGCTGAACAGCCCAGAGATCGCCATGGCAAAGCACCGCTGAACAGGGCAAGCACCGCTGAACAGCCCAGAGACCGCCATGGCAAAGCACCGCTGAACAGGGCAAGCACCGCTGAACAGCCCAGAGACCGCCATGGCAAAGCACCGCTGAACAGGGCAAGCACCGCTGAACAGGGCAAGCACCACTGAACAGGGCAGAGCACCGCTGAACAGCCCAGTGACCGCCATGGCAAAGCACCGCTGAACAGGGCAAGCACCGCTGAACAGGGAAGAGCACTGCTGAACAGCCCAGAGACCGTCATGGCAAAGCACCGCTGAACAGGGCAAGCACCGCTGAACAGCCCAGAGACCGCCATGGCAAAGCACCGCTGAACAGGGCAAGCACCACTGAACAGGGCAGAGCACCGCTGCAGAAGGAAAAGACCGCCACATCATGCATCGTTTTTCCATGTACAGGGCAGTGACGGGACAGGAACTGTCACGGGGAGCCTAATCCAGTCTGGGCACCATTCCCCCTCCAGAACCAGTGGAGAGATCCATCCATTACCTCTGTCCTTCACAGGATGAAGCACTCTGGGCACCAGTCCCCCTCCAGAACCAGTGGAGGCTGTTATCCACTTGAGAGACTGTGGCTTTGCACTCCCCAGGATGTAACAGTGGGCAACCCACCCACTGTAGAGACTTGTGAGACTGTGGCTTTGCACTCCCCAGGATGGTACGGTGGGCAACCCACCCACTGTACAGACTTGAAAGACTGTGGCTTTGCACTCCCTAGGATCTAACAGTGGGCAACCCACCCACTGTAGAGACTTGTGAGACTGTGGCTTTGCACTCCCCAGGATGCAGCAGTGAGCAACCCACCCACTGTAGAGACTTGAGAGACTGTGGCTGTGCACTCCCCAGGATGGTACAGTGGGCAACCCACCCACTGTAGAGACTTGAGAGACTGTGGCTTTGCACTCCCCAGGATACCTCAATGGGCATGGAGCCCTGTTGCGGATCTGGTGTGGTGCTGTAATCCGGCTGAGGTGCCCCCCCTTTCCCTTCCCCCTGAGGTGCCTGTTGTATTTCTCTCTGATGCCCCGGCAGTGTTCTCTCCGTTTGTGGACAGGTATCTTGTGTGGGCCTCGCCCATGCATTTTTGGCCCAGTGGTGCATGGACATTGCGATGTGCATATCTGCACTACTTCTCGTAATGTATATACTTTTGAATGAGTTTATATATATCTGTATATATTTGAAACATGTATTTTGATACATTACAATGTTTGAACTGATTTCGTTTTGTCTTTGCATTCTTCCGGGGGGGTTGTAGGTTGTTACAGTGATGTTTGGAAATGCATTGGTGTGTGTGTTGTAATGTGCGAGGGTGGGGGTGGGGGTGTTGCGTGTGTGTGTCCCTGACTTTTGCCTCCCCCCTCCCCTATGTCGTAGGTGCAGTACTCACCGTTGTCTTCACCGCCGCCGGCCCTGGTGTTCGTAGATGAGTAGGAAGTGGAACTGGAACAAAAGAAGACAAGCTCCTAAGAATGGGAACGTTCCCAGTGGTTACTAGATCTTGCTCGTCCAGTCTAGGCTCAAGTACATTTCAAAGTACATCACTATTGGTAATGTATATATGCTGCCTCTTACTACCTTTCACACCATTTCAGTGTTATTCTTCTACAGGTTTTGTATCAGTTTTATTTATTCCTATAGGGTGAGTAATCTGGGCAACCCAGTATTCATATAAACCAGGTAACACACTAATATTTGTATACAACGATTTGTTGGATTCATTTGTGGCAAACCATATTCATTTTGGAAAGTGAAAGAAAACTTCCACTTGCTTACTGCTAATCCAAAATCAGTTTCCTTTCAAAGTTAACATCACCACTGTTGTGAGTAAAAAAAAAAAATAGATTGGGTGATGGTAACAGTCGCACATAGCTTGCACAATTTTGTAAAGTAGACACCTGGTGGGATCCAGGGTGGTGTGACTTACCCCCAAAGCCTCTGCTCCCTTGCAATCCTCAGACTCTGACTATAAAAAAACATTATTCTGAGATTCCTGTGATGGAGAGTATTAAAATCTTCAAGGGGGGGCACAAACTTCCTTCAACCAGCATTCCACCAAGTCTCCAGACAAAAATGGTACATCGCGTGTGGGTAGACAGTGCCTGCATCACGAAATGGACATAAACACAACATAGATAATATCACATTTTCCCACTCATAACACCCTTTTTGTTTACAAAGTGGTTAGCTGTAGGTTTTGGGTCCTCACACATCCAGGGAAACCTAGCAAATGCACTCATTTTGGAAGACTAAACACCTGGGGGCATCCAGGGTGGGGTGGCTTCGACTAAAAAAAAGAAAAAACATTTATCTTGAATTTCTCTGATGGAAAGTGCGAGAATTTGCGGAGAGACACAAACTTCCTTGCATTCCCCAAAGTCTCCTGATAAAAATGGTACCTCACTTATGTGGGTAGGCCTAATGCCTGCAACAGGAAAGGGCACAAAACATAAGATAGACACACCACATTTTTACACTGAAAACAGATGCTTTTTTTGTATTGTGTGTAACTGTGGATTTTTGGTCCTTGCTCTGCTGGTAACTAAGTAAACCTGCATATTTTTGAAAACTAAACAACTAGGGGAGTCTAGGGATTCATGACTTGAGTGGCTCTTCCCAGGTCATTTTACCCAGAAGTGTGAAACATCTGGAATCTGGTGGAAGCTACACATTTCCTACCAGCCTGAGTTCCCACACTTCGCCAGATAAGAATGTTACCCCACTTGTGTGGGTAGGCCAAGAGGCATGCCACAAAGTGCCCTAAAGCCCTACATTAATGAGTAGCTGCTGTATTTGGGACGGACTGTGCTGTGGCACCACCAGTGCAAACCACTGGCATTTTTGAAAACTAGACAAGGGGGAGACAGGAAACAGATCAAACCAAAGTCATTGGGAGTCTCCTGGCAAGGGCTTCCTCTGACCTTGGTTTGTACTGTTCCTGTAGCGAGCACTAGTCCCAGCCACACAAGTGGGGCAGTGTTTTTATCAGCACAAGTTGGATAATGCAGGGTGGTAGGATAGGAATTTTGTAGATTCCTGTGGATTCTGGAAGTTTCCATCAGAGAAATGGAAGAAAAAAACCATGATTTCAGGCTGAGTTTGAGGTTTTCATTGAATTGAGGCTAAGGTTTAGCTCTCCAAGAAACTACAAAAGTACATGCCTGGTGGCAGGAATAGGATAGGAGATTGTATTTCTTGCCTTTCTTGTTCAGAATGATCTGCAGGATGCTGATTGCTTGGTAGCAACTGTGGTCTGGAATTAAGGTAAGTGTGTTGGTGAACAGGAATGGAGGAATGTAGTTGATCAGGATCAAATGACACACTCTACAAGCAACTCTGTTTGAAGTTTACTATAAGATTATAATTCCACAGAGAGATTCCCTTCCTTAGCCCACCCACAACTTATGTGTTCCTCTTTTTTTAAATATTTTTTATTCAGAAAAAGAAAGAAAATTCATTGCACCAACAATACAGAGCGAAGAAATTCATCCAGCAAAAAAAAGAAAAACAAAAACAGATAATCATATTCAATGTTCATGATAATTCAAATCTGCCTCCCATACTGAACTTTTCCCCCACAATAACCTATTAGCGTGTCCGTACCCACTCCATAAACCACCCCCAGTTCGCCTGCTCTTCTTCCTTGCACCCCTTCCCTTCCACTCATACAGGGCAGCCTCCAAATTATAAATAGATAATAATTTACCCAGCCACTGCCGACACGTAGGGGGCCATGGGTCCAGCCATGCCGATGATATACATAGTCGATATACCGCCATTGCCATAAATATAAACACCCTGTGCATTCCCACCCTACTCTCTGGGATCCCTAGAACCACCATATCAGAGGTAATGTCTACCGCATATCCTGTTACCTCCCTTAGCACCTGCTGGACCCCTTCTTTCAATGATGTCAGTTTCCCACACGTAGCAAACATATGTATAATTTCTGATGGATACAACTACCTGTGGATTCCTCACCTCAAGAATTTTCCCCCATGCGCCAGCTTTGATGGAAATTTTCTTCTAGCTCTGCATGTCGATGATGACACACAAACTCCCGCCATTGCCCGACTCCCCGTGACGCCGTATGACGTCATCCGGACAATAAGAAGCCCTTGTCGATGTGCAGACGTCAGTTCCCTTTTTTCCGTGCCTTCAAGTAACGGTTTTTCTTCTAGGCTAACAGGGAGCTACAGTTTCACTCCTGTGTAACTATGTCACAACCGAGGAAGTCAGGTTTTAAACCCTGTAAACAGTGTGGGGGTCGAATGCCTGTCACAGACCCCCATGAAAATTGCTTATGGTGCCTTAGTTCTGACCATGAGCTCGAGTCATGTGGCTCAGGCCAACGCATGAATCCTAAGGCCCTTAAGGAATGAGAGGCAAAATTGTTTCTTGCCCGTTCTAAGAAGAGGAAGGAGAGGGATCTTTGAAGACTCATCGGTGCCATGAGGACTCTCGGCGGCGTCATGAATTCAAGATCGCCATCAGCTCGGCGCCGGCTGATGTGGGAGATCAGTTCGACTGTCACGCCTCCACCTCCAACGACTCCGGCTTCTCTGACGTCTCCACTGTCGGTATTTGAGGTCCAACCATATCAGGAACCGAGCGCTTCTCCGGAGCTGGAGATGCCTGGACCATCATCGGCTTCCCCTCCGGCGCCAGTTCCTCAAACTTATCCGGCTTTCCCGGCGCCGGGCACGGACCCCACTGCATTTTTTAATGCAATGTTTAATATTTTTGCCACCATGGCGCCTGGTGGAGGGCATGCGGGTCCAACAGGTCCTTACAAGCCGACACCTTTAATGCCCTTTCTTCCTTCTGGAACTGCTTCGGCACCGATGCCCTTGGCGTCGCCCAGAAGGCCGGTGACGCCGACGACGTCCTCTGTTTCGGCACCGATGGATTCGCCACAGATCCAGTCGACGGTGAAGTTGTCTGTGGTGCCGGAGGGTCCTGCCTCGGATGGCTCCGAGGAGCGGCGCCGTAGAAGATCTTCGCGTCGGCCGACGCCTTATCGACGCCGGGGCTCGAGTCCAGGCTCCGATCCAGGAGATTGGCTTTACAGCTGCTGGAAGAAGAGGAGTACGACAGGCAGCATTTAGAGGAAGGTGAGATTGTGGAGCCTTCGGGGGACTTGCATGGCTTAGATACAGCAAGTGGCCTGGACATTTCCCCGGAATGGGACCTGCCCTCCCTGGGGGAGTATATGGAGGAGGCTGCTTCATTTCATGCTGTGTGTGAGGAAGGCAGCAGACTTTTTGGACCTTCCACTTCCTGCTGCGGAGGTGAAGACAAACCTCCTGACCGAAGTGCTGCATCCAGCGTTGGCAGTGGTGGAGCCTCGTTCGCCTTTCAATGAGGCTCTTTTGGACCCTCTTAAGGACATCTGGAAAAAGCCAGTGACTTCGGCGGACGTCTACAGGGCGGTAGCGAGACGCTATCGTTTGGCACCAGGTGATCCAGACTTTCTCACCAAGCATCCAACTCCGGAGAGTTTGGTTGTCCAAGCGTCGTGCTCCTCCCGTTCTGCTCCTGGTTCATTCCCCGGGGCCCCTGCGGACAGGGAGTCTATGAAGATGGACCAGGCAGCGAAACAGACCTTTATTTCTTGTTGCATGCCATTAAAGTCTACCAATGTGACTTGCATTTTGGGGAGTTATATTCATGCCCTGATGGATGAGGCTAAGGGCCACCCTGGTTTGCCGCAGGAGGTGTTGAACCTGTTGTCGGATGCTCAGGCGGCGGCGACCTAGGTAATTCAATCTGGGCTGGACACCTCGGATTCGGTGGCAAGAGCTATGGGCACATCCATAGCGACGAGACGGCAGGCCTGGCTGCGTTCGTCAGGGTTCTCACCGGATGTACAGACTACTCTCCTGGACCTGCCATTTGATGGAGACAAACTTTTTGGAGCAAAAGCCGACTCTGCTCTAGAACATTTTAAAGAGAGTAGAGCCACAGCGAGGTCATTGGGTCTCCAGGCAGCCACTTCCTCTACTTTTAGATCTTTTAGGAAGTTTAGAGGTTTTGGTTGTGGCGCTTCCTTTCATGGCAGGCCCCATGCGGCAGGACAGCAATCTGCAGGAACTCTTCCTTACAGATCCTTCAGGGGCAGGGGTAGAGTACGCACTAGAGGTGCCACCCAGCAGCACTCTGCCTCTTCCTCTTCCTCCGGAGGGGTGCAGCAGGAAAAGCAGCCTTAGTCCTCCACCACTCCCTGCTCACACGTCTCCGGTAGGGGGGAGACTTACTCACTTTCCTCGCATGTGGGAGTCCATAACATCAGACTCCTGGGTCACCGGCATTGTGGAGAAAGGGTATGCTCTTCCCTTTCGGGAATTTCCTCCTCCCTTCCCTCCCCGTCCCTCCTTCTGTTCAGACGACCATCTTCTATTATTGCAACAGGCGGTGATGTCCCTTTTGTCGAAAGGCGCAGTGGAGTTGGTTCCAGAGCAGGAGAGGGGTCAGGGCTGCTATTCAAGGTACTTCTTGATCCCCAAGATGGATGGTCGGTTGAGACCAATCCTGGACCTGAGGATTTTGAATTGGTTCCTCAAGCAGGAAAAGTTCAAGATGCTGACCCTGTCACAGGTTCTTTTGGCGTTGAACGAAGGAGACTGGATGGTGTCCGTCGATTTGCAGGATGCGTACTTCCATATTCCGATCCTCAACTCGCACAGGTAGTATCTCCGGTTTGTGGTGGGGTCGCAGCACTATCAGTTTGCGGTCCTTCCGTTTGGTCTTACTTCAGCACCTCGAGTCTTTACGAAGGTGATGGCGGTGGTAGCAGCGGAGCTCAGTAGAAAGGGAATAGCAGTATTTCCTTATCTGGACGATTGGTTGATCAAAGCCAAGTCTCCGGAGCTCTTGCGGTGTCACCTGCAGTCGACAACTCACTTGTTGTTCGACCTGGGATTCTCAGTGAATGTGCCCAAATCTCACCTGGAGCCCTCTCAACGCCTCCTGTTTATAGGGGCAGTACTGGACACAACATTGAATCAGGCCTTTCCTCCGCCGCAGCGGATTCAGGACATTCAGGCATTGATTCCAGTGTTTCAAGATGGAGCGGTTGTTCCAGTCCTCAAGGTCCTTCGTCTGCTCGGTTTGTTTGCTTCTTGCATTCTGCTGGTCACTCATGCACGCTGGCACATGAGGGCTCTTCAGTGGTGCATCCTCAGGCAGTGGTTTCAACACAAGGGAGATCTCGAGGATTCGATCAGGATCTCCAGAGACACTAGCGGCTCTTCAATGGTGGGCTGCAGTCGGCAACCTGTTTCAAGGAAGGCCGTTCTCGCTGCCTCCGCCAGTGACCACAGTTGTAACGGATGCTTCCACTCTACGGTGGGGAGCTCATCTGGGGGACCTAGAGATCAAAGGTCTTTGGTCTCCAGTGGAACAGAGGTTTCACATCAATCTGCTGGAATTGCGGGCGATACTTCTGGCTCTCAAGGCCTTCCTCCCTTACTTTCGCGGTCAGTCAGTCCAGGTCCTGATGGACAACACTACAGCGATGTGGTATATAAACAAGCAGGGAGGAGTGGGGTCGTATCTTCTCTGCAGAGAAGCTCTTTGAATCTGGTCCTGGCTTCAAGACCACAGTATTTGCTTGGTAGCAATTCATTTGGCCGGATTTCTGAATGTGGGTGCGGATGTTCTCAGTCGGCTCATCTCCTCCGATCACGAATGGCGTCTTCATCTGGATCTGGTTCTTTACATCTTCCAGATGTGGGGGTTTCCTCAGATAGACCTGTTTGCCACTCAGGAGAACGCGCACTGCCCGCAATTCTGCAGCCTCCAGTATCCGGTGCAAGGAGCTTTGGGGGGCGCATTTCAGATGTCCGGAAGGGTCAGTTGCTTTACGCGTTTCCCCCCATACCCTTGATTCCTCGGGTTCTGAGGAAGATTCGCCAAGACTGGGCCCAAGTCATCTTAATAGCCCCGGATTGGCCGAGAAGGGTGTGGTATTCAGACCTTCTCCAACTTCTCTCTGCACTCTGCTCCGTCTCCATTACAGGGCAGACCTCCTCTTGCAGTCGCACTGGCAGGTTCTACACCCCCACCTCCAGAGCCTGCACCTTCATGCCTGGAGATTGATCGGGGCAATCTGAGTTCCTTTTCTCTCCCGCCGGAGGTGGCGGATGTTATTTTATTGGCCAGGCGACACTCCACCAAATCAATCTATGCAAGCAGCTGGGCCAGATTTGTCAGTTGGTGTGGAGAGAACCAAATTGATCCCTTGAAGGCTCATTTGTCTGATGTGTTATTATTTGCTTTAACCTTGGCACAGAAAGGTTGTGCAGTTGCCACAGTTAAGGGCTATTTATCAGCGCTGTCGGATTTTCTGTGTCTCCCAGACCAACCCTCTCTGTTTAGGTCACTTTTGGCATTGAGATTCATTAAGGGTCTCACTAATAAGTTTCCGCCCACTCCGTTTGTTATGCCTCAGGGGTATCTTAATTTAGTATTGACCTTTCTTATGGGGTCGCCATTTGAGCCAATGCATTCTTGTTCCTTACGATTACTAGTTTTAAAGACTGTGGCCCATATTTATACTTTTTTAGCGACGCATTTGCATCACTTTTTGACGCAAAAGCGGCACAAACTTACAAAATACAACTGTATTTTGTAAGTTTGCGCCGCTTTTGCGTCAAAAAATGATGCAAACGCAGCGCTAAAAAAGTATAAATATGGGCCTGTATTTCTGGTGGCCTAACATCGGCCAGAAGAGTGAGTGAGCTCCAGGCTCTTAGGGGGTGATTCTGACCTTGGCGGTCTTTTCGCAAGACCGCCGAGTTACCGCCGCGGTAAAGACCGCCGACCGCGGCGGTATGCCGCGGCGCGTATTCCGACCGCTGGGAGCGTTCCGCCGGAAAACCGCCAGCAGCCACACTGGTGGTCGGCGGGAAAGTGGAGACTGGTCAACCTCCACCGCCACGCCAGCAGAACACCGCCCACAGAATTACGACCCACATTTCTGTGTGGCGGTCTTCTGTTGGCGGTCTTCTGTTGGCGGTCACGTCCCTATGGCTCCCGTCGCCTCCCGGACGACCAACGCAAGGTAAGTTGATTGTCCGTGAGGGGAGGGGGTGGGGGGGGTGTTGTGTGATGTGTGCGTGCATGGGGGTGTGTAGAGGGGGTGTGTGAGTGCGTGCATGCGGGCGGGGGGTGCTGCTGTGCCTATGGGCAATGTGTGTAGTTCGGAGGGTGCGCATGTTGGCATGTATGTGTGCGGGTATGTGCCCCCGTTGTGTATGTGTGTGTGTAGGGGGTGTGCATATGTGCATGTTGGGGGTGCGTGCATGTCGGGGTGCGTGTATGTGCATGTCGGGGTGGGGGGGGCAGGGGGTTTGTAACATCTCTGGGGGGTGGCAGGGGGTGGAGGGTGTGGGGGGGGGGACTCGTGGGGTGTAGTAGGGGGTGGGGGAGACCCCTATCAGTGCCAGGGATGGAATTCTCTGGCCCCGATAGTGCCTACCGCCATGGTTCGCATGGCGGTTCCCGACCGCCAAAAACCGCGGCGGTAAGCAGGGTCATGATGCGGTTGGCGGTCTTGGGTCGACCGCCGGGCCGGAGTGCGCAAACTCCAGCCCGGCGGTCATGACCGCCGTGGCGGTCGGAGTGGGAAAGTGGCGGTCGATCGCGGCGGTGACCGCCGCGGTCAGAATGCCATTTTTTGGACCGCCGGTCTGTTCGCGGTCCGACCGCCGCCTCTCCGCCGACCGCCGGGGTTAGAATCACCCCCTTAGTGTAGAGTCCCCATATCTTTCCTTTTTTAGAGACAAAGGGGATGATTCTGACCTTGGCGGTCTTTTCGCAAGACCGCCGAGTTACCGCCGCGGTAAAGACCGCCGACCGCGGCGGTATGCCGCGGCGCGTATTCCGACCGCTGGGAGCGTTCCGCCGGAAAACCGCCAGCAGCCACACTGGCGGTCGGCGGGAAAGTGGAGACTGGTCAACATCCACCGCCACGCCAGCAGAACACCGCCCACAGAATTACGACCCACATTTCTGTGTGGCGGTCTTCTGTTGGCGGTCTTCTGTTGGCGGTCACGTCCCTATGGCTCCCGTCGCCTCCCGGAGGACCAACGCAAGGTAAGTTGATCGTCCGTGAGGGGAGGGGGTGGGGGGGGTGTTGTGTGATGTGTGCGTGCATGGGGGTGTGTAGAGGGGGTGTGTGAGTGCGTGCATGCGGGCGGGGGGTGCTGCTGTGCCTATGGGCAATGTGTGTAGTTCGGCGGGTGCGCATGTTGGCATGTATGTGTGCGGGTATGTGCCCCCGTTGTGTATGTGTGTGTGTAGGAGGTGTGCATATGTGCATGTTGGGGGTGCGTGCATGTCGGGGTGCGTGTATGTGCATGTCGGGGTGGGGGGGGCAGGGGGTTTGTAACATCTCTGGGGGGTGGCAGGGGGTGGAGGGTGTGGGGGGGGGACTCATGGGGGGTAGTGGGGGGTGGGGGAGACCCCTATCAGTGCCAGGGATGGAATTCTCTGGCCCCGATAGTGCCTACCGCCATGGTTCGCATGGCGGTTCCCGACCGCCAAAAACCGCGGCGGTAAGCAGGGTCATGATGCGGTTGGCGGTCTTGGGTCGACCGCCGGGCCGGAGTGCGCAAACTCCAGCCCGGCGGTCATGACCGCCGTGGCGGTCGGAGTGGGAAAGTGGCGGTCGATCGCGGCGGTGACCGCCGCGGTCAGAATGCCATTTTTTGGACCGCCGGTCTGTTCGCGGTCCGACCGCCGCCTCTCCGCCGACCGCCGGGGTTAGAATCACCCCCTTAGTGTAGAGTCCCCATATCTTTCCTTTTTTAGAGACAAAGGGGGTGATTCTGACCTTGGCGGTCTTTTCGCAAGACCGGCGAGTTACCGCCGCGGTAAAGACCGCCGACCGCGGCGGTATGCCGCGGCGCGTATTCCGACCGCTGGGAGCGTTCCGCCGGAAAACCGCCAGCAGCCACACTGGCGGTCGGCGGGAAAGTGGAGACTGGTCAACATCCACCGCCACGCCAGCAGAACACCGCCCACAGAATTACGACCCACATTTCTGTGTGGCGGTCTTCTGTTGGCGGTCTTCTGTTGGCGGTCACGTCCCTATGGCTCCCGTCGCCTCCCGGAGGACCAACGCAAGGTAAGTTGATCGTCCGTGAGGGGAGGGGGTGGGGGGGGTGTTGTGTGATGTGTGCGTGCATGGGGGTGTGTAGAGGGGGTGTGTGAGTGCGTGCATGCGGGCGGGGGGTGCTGCTGTGCCTATGGGCAATGTGTGTAGTTCGGCGGGTGCGCATGTTGGCATGTATGTGTGCGGGTATGTGCCCCCGTTGTGTATGTGTGTGTGTAGGAGGGGTGCGTGTATGTGCATGTCGGGGTGGGGGGGCAGGGGGTTTGTAACATCTCTGGGGGGTGGCAGGGGGTGGAGGGTGTGGGGGGGGGACTCATGGGGGGTAGTGGGGGGTGGGGGAGACCCCTATCAGTGCCAGGGATGGAATTCCCTGGCCCCGATAGTGCCTACCGCCATGGTTCGCATGGCGGTTCCCGACTGCCAAAAACCGCGGCGGTAAGCAGGGTCATGATGCAGTTGGCGGTCTTGGGTCGACCGCCGGGCCGGAGTGCGCAAACTCCAGCCCGGCGGTCATGACCGCCGTGGTGGTCGGAGTGGGAAAGTGGCGGTCGATCGCGGCGGTGACCGCCGCGGTCAGAATGCCATTTTTTGGACCGCCGGTCTGTTCGCGGCTGACCGCCACCTCTCCGCCGACCGCCGGGGGTTAGAATCACCCCCAAAGTAGTGTTAAGGACCAAGGCGGCTTTCCTCCCGAAGGTTGTTACACCCTTTCATTTGGGCCAGACCATTACTCTCTCTTCCTTTTACCCTCCGCCTCATCCATCCAAGGAGGAAGAGAGGCTCCACCGGTTGGATCCACTAAGAGCGTTGAGCTTCTTTGTTGACAGGACGAGGGAGTTCAGCCAAGACAATCAGCTCTTCGTTGGATACGTGGGGAAGAGGAGAGGAAGAGCAGTCCACAAGAGAACGCTGTCCAGGTGGGTCATTCTCTGTATCAAACTTTGTTATTCCTTAGCAAAGAAAGAACCCCCTATAAGACTCCGAGCTCATTCCACTAGGGCTAAGGCTGCTTCGTCGGCCTTGGCTAGGGGTGTTCCTGTGGTTGACATCTGCAAAGCGGCAACGTGGGCGTCCCTCCATACTTTTGTCAAACATTATTGTTTGGACTCTGAGGTCAGAAGGGATGGCCATTTTGCCCGCTCAGTGCTGCAGAATTTCTTGGTTTGACCATTCAGGCACCCACCTCCGGAGGTGGTACTGCTTTGGGACTCTATTCTTGAGGTGAGGAATCCACAGGTAGTTGTATCCATCAGAAGAACAAGTTACTTACCTTCGGTAACGCCTTTTTTGGCGGATACATTAGCTATCTGTGGATTCCTCACGGTCCCTCCCACCTCCCCGTTGCCTGTTTGGTCTTACCAAGAATTCCTTGGGTGAGCACCGGTTTCTTGTATATTTGTATATAATGATTAGATGTATATGTACATATTTATTTATATATATGGTATTTTTTAAAGGAAACATGTTCGGATAGGTATATGTAAATATATATATATTTTTTCCAATATGAGTGCGTTGTTTCCATTAGTATCATTTTATATTGTTCAATAAATGAAGGTATATAATTTTATTTGATGTAATTATATTTCTCTGCAAACTCAATGTCACCTGTTCGCCTCAAAGGCACGTAAAAAAGTGGTGATAACTGACGTCTGCACGTCGACGAGGGCTTCTTATTGTCTGGATGACGTCATACGGCGCAGCGGGGAGTCAGGCAATTGTGACATCATCGTCGACGTGCAGAGCTAGAAGAAATTTTCTGTCGAAGCTGGCGCGTGGGGGAAAATTCTTCAGGTGAGGAATCCATAAGTAGCTAATGTATCCACCAGAAAAGGCGTTACCGAAGGAAAGTAACTTGTTCATCTGCACCAAATACACCACATCTTGGGAAATCCATTCCCTCCACCCTTTCCCATTTGGCTATTTGAGCTGGGGTATAGTATAGATCGTACAATGTTTTATAATGCTGTGCCTGTGATGCTGAAGACAACAGCATGGTGTGCCCAAGCTCCAAAGATTCATAAAACTTAATATCTCCCTTATTAAATTTACTAGCCCACTTCCTACTGTATTTCTCAAGATCATTGGATTGTTCAGTCATGAGTATTGAATATATAGATCTTATTGAAATACTAGTCCTTTCAATTATGTTCCCCAATAAAGGATTCTTTACAAACCCCTATATCCCCCCAGTTTTTTTTCTAAAAAAATCTCTTATCTGCAGATACTTAAAAAAATCTCTCCGCTCCAATCCAAACCGCTCCTGAAGGTCCTCAAATCCCTTGACCCCAGACCCATCGTAAAAATCGCCTAACTTTTGCGTCCCCAGGAGGGCCCAATTGGTGAAATAACAATCTTTAAATATCATGGGCAGGGAGGGGTTATTATCTATTAATGTATAGTGATTAAACCGTCCAAGTCCTACCATTTTCTGCCACGGTCGCCAACATTTATAGGCGGCTTCTAAAACCTTAAATAGTACTTTCTTGTAATACCCAGGTTCCGTACAAACTAACAAGCCCCCATTAGTTAGAGGACTAATCAGCAACTCATAGATATTTGGGTAATATTCTGTCTCTGCCTCACCATGTTTCCCACTCAGCAATGGGCACATATATTGGAAAGCCGCTACCATCTAATACAGTTTCAGGTTCGGGAGAGCCCGCCCCCCCTTTTCTCCAGATAAAGACATGAATTTGCTCGCCCTTCTACACTTACCATATGCCCATACGAACCTCATAATTAGCTGATCTATCTCCCCTAGCCATGATTTTTCGAAGACCAGTGGGATTGCCCGAAAGAGATACAAGAGCTTGGGAAGAAAAATCATTTTAACCATTTGCATCTCCCCATTATAGACAAATGTACATTATTCCACCAATTAAAATCCTGCTTAGCTTTACCTAATATTGGGTCCAAGTTTATGCAAACTATCTCTTCTACCTTCGAGCCAATATCGATGCCTAGATATACAGCATGGTCCACCCTACGAATATCCTGTGTAATCCCGTGTCAATTAGCCAATAACTGGGTGTTTTCCTTATTTTGTGAATACCCAGCAAACTTCCCAAACTTACATGTCTCTTCCTTATTTCTCTCAATGCTATTTCTGGGTCGGGGTTATGATTGCTATATCGTCAGCGTATGCCAATACTTTCATGTCCAAACCCCACCTCTGAACAGGCGAGATAGCAGAATTTCCTTATAGCCGTCTAAGCAGGGGACCTATATATATTGCAAACAGCAATGGAGAACATGGGCATCCCTGCCTGGTACCACGCCCTATTTGGATGTAATCTGAATGCCCTCCCTTTAATTGTATCCGAGCGCCAGGAGATTGATAGAGGGCTTTAATTGCCAAAAGGAATTTTCCCTCAAGACCGTAGACCTCCATTATTCGCCACAAATAATCCCAATTCACTCTGTCAAAAGCTTTCTCAGCATCCAGCAATATGACAGTCATAGGTTCTTCCACCACCTCTGTTGCATCTAGAAGGGTGAAAACCCTCCTGATATGATCCGTGGTGTCTTTTCCGCGTATATACCCATGCTGATATGGTACTACCAACTTCCCAATAACCCTTAAGAGCTGAGCTGCGAAAACTTTTGAATACATTTGACCATCGCTTTTTGTTAATGTGATTGGTCGATATGAGCCTGGATTCTGTGGCATCTTCCCCTTCTTCAAGAATACTGCTATATCAGCTAAAGCCCAAGATGGCGGGGTTTTACCACCATTCGGCACCCAGGTAAATAATTCCATTATCAACTGTAGCAATTGCGCTTTAAAGCATTTATAAAACTCTAAGGGGATTGTGTCAGGACCAGTAGCTTTGTCCATGGAGAGTCCCCCCATTGCCTCCTCTATCTCCGCGCAGCTAATACACTTCTCTAAAACCCCTTGTTCCTTTTCCAGGTGTTTGCTAACCTTAATGATACTTAAAAATCCGAGCATTGCTTCTTCTGTAAAGGAGGGAGACTACTTATAGAGTTCAGCATAGTATTTCCGAAACACCTCCCTGATCCCATCTGTATCCACCACAATTCGTCCTTGCTGGTTCTTCATTTCCCTAATAACCCCAGCTGCTGCTTTATGGCGTTCTCGTACAGCTAGCAGGCGACCGGACCTCTCACTATATTCATAGCTTTCGGGACGCTTGCCAAGATATTTTTCCGTGATTTTTTTCACTGAGATTTCATTGATTGCTGCCTTTGCGATAGTAATCTGTTCCAAAGTATTGTTCGTGCCCTCTACCCTCTCAATAACCAAAGTCAGCTGGTTTTCTGCGACGCTAAGCTTTAAATATGCCTCATTAATCAAAACTTGAGCATATCTCTGTCTCCTAAGGCTAAAGCTCAATGTTTCCCCACGTATCGCAGCCTTCAAGGTATCCCATACCATCTCCAGCGGGGTAGTTCCCAGATTTAATTCTAAAAATTCCTTTATCCACTTTTTCATATGACTATAATATTCAGGATCATTAAGCAGCCCTCTCTCAAAAGTCCACTTCCTCCTTCTATGTTAAAAACCCTCTAATTCAACTTCCAATACTAATGGATTATGATCTGCCATGAACTGGGGATATAATTCCATGCCCGCTCCTGCCATTAATTCGGGAGATATTAAGCTCCTGCCATTAATTCGGGAGATATTAAGAAATAGTCCAGTCGAGCCAGCTTCGCATGCGGAGCAGAATAATATGTATGCCTGGGATCCGGTGCCCGATGCTCCACCCAAGCGTCCACCAAACCAAGCTCTTTCTGTAAACCACATAAAGCCTTAACTATCCGGGGTTTGCGACTACAATACCTCTTGAGGGTAGTATTAAGCAGATCCCTTAATCCATCCCAAGACCCATTAAAATTCAAATCCCCACAAAGAATATAAGGAGAGGGCCATTCAGCTAGTTCCACTGACAGAATATCGACCAGGGCTGGGTCATCTACAACTACCCCATATATAAAACACAGAGTAAAACATCCCTTACTATAGTGGCACTCTATAGCCACCCATCTAGCATTTCTGTCTACCGCCCTCCTTGTAAACTTCAATCTGTTACTCCCATCCAAAATCACCACCCCCCTTGTCCTGAAATTCTGCTCATTGCAACGTACCACCTTCATATCTAATGAGTTCAACAATCCTCTATTCCCGTATTCAACATGTGTCTCTTGTAGACAGTATATATCTGCCCTGAGAGAGTCTTCAGGTCTGCAGCCACTTTTTGCCTTTTATGGGGATCATTCAGACCGCAGACATTGATTGATGCTATTCACAGTCTAGTCATTTACCCCTTAAATATATTTCCAGCAAATATACCCATATTTTTATTTTTATTTCCGTTGATTCCATCTTTGTATCTTATATGACGTTTCAAACACAATCCCTCTGTCTTTTTTACATCTTGAACATCTCTTTTCTCTCCTTCAGCTCCCTCAACATCGAGCAAACCGTCTTCTCTTTCTTTTCCTTTTTTCTTTATATCCCCTCCCAACCCCCCTCCCTGCCCTTACCACTTCCCCCATTCCCCAACCCAGCTCCCTCTCTCCACCCCCCACTCCTCCCAACCTCTACCTACCCGACCTCCCCCACCGCCCCACCAAATGAGCAATCAGACCACCGCTGACCTGCATGATAGAAACCCTTTATACCTGTCAAAGGCCCCTCCCCGCGCAGTTGCGCGTCGTATAGTCATCCAGCTTTACCCCCCCTAGCCATGAGCCAAAAATAAGAGTGTGTAAAAGAGACAGAGGGGGGACTCTTTACTTCACCAAGCGTTTTCCTTCAATTCTATCAGATATTTGTTTGCTTGAACTTCAGATGTGAACACCCTAACTTTCCCATTAATCACCGTTTTCAACCTAGCAGGAGCCAGCAGAAAAGCCTCCCCTCCCCTGTCCTGAAAAGGTTTAATCATCTGCCGCAGCCATCACCTGCGCTCAACTGTGATGTGACAGTAATCTGGTCGCACAAAAAAAGTTATATTCTATGCACAGCGGGGGGAATCAGGGCGAGCATTCTCAAAGATAGCTTGCCTTAGCAAAAAATTACCGAAAAAAACAGGATAGCCCTGGGATGTTTAGACCCCAAGTTGTGATCCCCCCTCGTTTACCTAGAGGGAATCTGTGAACCCTTTGAATTTCTGCCTCCCAGTCCCAATTCCCAAGCTCTGGAAAGGCACTGCATAGCAACTTAATCATGAATGCCCTAATATAATTTCCCTCTGCCCCTTTCCCTATCCCTAAGAATCTTAGATTATGTCTTCTCTGCCGATTCTCAAAATCTTCCAGTTTCCACATAAAATCTGTCAGTTGACCACCTTGAGTCACAACATGTTCTTTCAGAGCCACCACCTCTCCCTCGACCACCAAAGTGCAGCTCTCAACGCTGTTTAGCTTTTCTTTTATCTCAGCACAAGATTTAGCTATCTTGCAAACTGCAACCTGTAGCTGTTTGATGGCCATTCAGGCTCTTCAACTTTCTGCCAGTGTCTCCATTTGCAGCTCTCTTACAGTGCCATATATCAAGTGTAGCAGTTTTGTATCTGCACTAGCCATGTTGTTTGTCTGCTCATCCGTAATGTTATCGCCTTCCACTGAGTTGGGGATAAGAGACGTTTCCTTAGGGACTTTGAAGTCTTTCCCGGGTTGCAATAGTCTAATTCCTGAATAGTCCCATTTAAGCGCCTCAGCACACTCCCCCAGAGAATCTCCTGTGCCTATTCTGGAGTTTATACGCTTGCGCTGCCGCCGCTGTTGTCTCACCGTAGGTCCGACCGCTGAGGATAAGCTCTCAGCCATCGATGAAGCATTCCCGTCCTCCTCACTCAAATCGCATCCTCTGCTTCCTGCTTCTGAGGCCTCTGTTAGTGAATAAAATTTATCTCCTCTATCTTTAGACTAATCAGTTCTCTTCTCATAGTTCTCCGCCTTTCTGGTCTCAAATGTCCAATCTTTGGCCACATCCTCTCCCACCGTGCTCTTTTCCTTCTCCCACTCTATCCCCTTTTCCTGTCGAGTCTCAGGGCATTCATTAATCAGATTACGGGTGTCTTTTGTCCGTTCTTCTTCTTCTCGTATGATATGGAGAGTGGCAGAGATCACCTGTTGCTCCGGGTTCTTTATTCCATCTCCTCACCCCTCCACGTAGCCCTGCGATTTGTCCAAGTCAGGGCTGCTCTCAGTCAGCCCCTTGCCATCTTCTGAACCTTTCCCATCATTGTATACCCCCCAAAGAGCCTCCACCACCATGCTTGGGACATCCTTAGAGAGGGGGATAGGGCCCGCAGCAGCACTCCCCTGATCCCCATGAGTCAAGAAATCAGTTATAATTGGCTCTGTTTTACTCTGACTTCTATCTCTTGTTTTAGTGTCTGCCTGGGCTCCTCTAAGCTGGTTCCTCCCGTCTTTAACAACTCCAGCCCCAGCTTCACTGCTGGTCTTGCAGCTTATCTTACTTGATCCTCCTGTGGTCCGCTTCCCGGTCAGACGACCATCACTGCCTTCTTTTCCTACATACCCTTGGCGTGCAACCTCTGGTTTGTCTGCCAATTTCTTACATTCTTTGGCGCCATTCCTGCTGCCATAAGCCAAGGTTGGGTCACAATTAATTTACCGATCCTGTGAATCGTCTCTTGAAAAAGTCTGGCTTCTCTTTTTAACAATTTAACAGCACCTTTCAGCACACCACTTAGAATGCACACAGGGCTTATCCTTACCCCCTCGGGCGTTGCTTTAACAGAAATCTGCATTCGAGTGTCTTTACCTTCCTGGTCCGACCCTGCGCAGTGAGATATTGGCAGATGTGCCGCTGATCGCTTGAGCGTCTCCGTGCGCTCTGATAGTCCCAGGGTCACACACTCAGCCGAAGTCCACCCAATATCAGCAGCGGGAGGGGCAAGACTCTGGGAAACATGGGGCACAGCTCAGCTTAGAACGAACGTGACCGCGAACGCCATCTCCATGTTCGCGGTGCTCCGAAGTCCGTCCATCCGCACGGCATCCAAGGGGAGGGGCCAGCAGCCGTCTATCCGGTAACTTATGTATTCCATCACCTTTCTTAACAACATCCTGATCAAGTGCATTCCTCCATTCCTGAGCATCACCACATGCAGTGTTCCTTTTAGTATTCATATGACACATACTAGTGAAATGGCCATTAATTCCACATGCATTACAGTCCTTCTCAACAGCAGGACACTGCTTAAATGAAGCAATGTGAGATCCTGATCCACAACAATATCAGACATTACTCCTACCATTATATTTTTTCCTCTCACAGACAAAGGTTTGCTTGGGATATGCTTGTTCTCCTTAAGTAGTAGAACATCCTCATCAGGGTTTCTAATAATTCCCTTAGCTGATCATTTGGAGTCTTGAATACTCTTAGAAATATGTAGCACTTCATCAAGAGAATGATTTTTTCAAGGAAGTAATCTTTCCTGTTTTTTTTTTAATTAAAGCATCTGGGGCCAGATGTAGCAAACGTTTGCGACTCGCAAACGGGCCGATTCGCAATTTGCGACAGTGCAAAATCGGAAATGGGATGCAAAAAGCCCATTTCCGACTCGCAAAAAGCGATGGGACCCGTTTGCGAGTCGCATCCGTTGCGACCCCATTTTGCGACCCGCAAATTGCAAGTCGCAATTTGCGAGTCGCAAACCTTATGCAATTGCAACTTGCAAATTGCGACTAGTCGCAAAAAGCCCAGTTTGCAAGTCGCATTTACCACTAACTCAGAGCAGATGGTAACCATTACCAAAGTATAAAAGGAGACCCAGAAGGCATCTGGGTCACTCAAGATGGCGGACATATACCTGATAGCAGTGAGGAGGAGAGTCTACGCAGCCCAGCAGAGGAGGAGGAGGGGCCACAGACAGGAGAAGATATATAGAACAAGGCAGACCCTTTTCCAGCAAACTGAAGAGGAGATCTATGATAAATACCGCCTTAGCAGCGCTGCCATTCTAGAATTAATAGATTTACTAAAACCACAGCTAGAACACAAGACTCTGCGTGGCTGCGCCATCCCTACGCATGTGCAAGTACTATGCGCACTGCACCTCTTGGCCTCAGGGAGCTATCAGGGGGTCATTGCCGTGGCAGGTGGGGTATCCCATAGTGCAGTGTCAAGGTTCCTCAGGGCATTCCTAGATGCCTTAGTAGCGCACAGGTCTCAGTTCATATACTTACCAAGGAATGAGGCAGAAATTAACAGCACGAAGCTGGACTTTTACCGCATTGCCCACTTCCCCCATGCAATTGGATGTGTAGATGGGACACACATTCAAATATGCCCCCCCGCTAATCTGGAACATATTTTCCGCAACAGAAAGTGTACCCACTCACTCAACATACAGGTTGTTTGTGATGCCCATTACGTCATCACGGACATCGTAGCTAAGTTTCCAGGCAGTACCCATGACTCATACATTTTTAGACATAGTGGGATACATCAACGCCTGGAACGTGGGGAGTTTGGAGACGGATACCTCCTAGGTAGAGCTGCATACACCTTGCAGACATACACACAGGTCACTGTGCACGACTATCTGGACTTACTAACAGTGTACTTTTGTGCCCGACAGGTGACAGTGCATATGCTCTAAGGCCATGGATCATGACTCCATTCTTAACACCCAGCAATGATTCAGAGAGGCAATACAACAGTGCGCATAAGAGGACCAGGAACCTCATAGAGCGCACCTTCGGACTCCTGAAGGCAAGATTCCGATGCCTCCACCGCAGCGGAGGCGCCCTCCAATACACCCCTATTACCGCTTTCAAAATTGTGGTCGCATGCGCCATCCTCCACAACATAGCCACCCGACGTGGGCTACCTCTCACCCCTGCAGACCCAGATCCTGATGATGAAGAGCAAGAACAACCACATCGCCATCATGGGGATTGGAGTCTAGCTAATCAAGGCAGACTGAGACGGGACCACATTGCAACGCAATATTCTGGACGGTACGTGTCAACTCCCACCATACTCACCTATTAACCATTTGTTAAGTGGAACAAAAATAACTGTTTTATTAATGTCATGAAGAAACTATATACAAGTTGAAATTATCCATGGGCAGGAAAATGCCAACCAGTCATGTGGCACATTAACGCCATGTGCCACATGAATCTGTCCTGGCTGTTATCTATGATCTCCTGCCCCTCCTGCCAGCCTGGCTGGTCCCTGCTGCGTCCATGGTGCTGTGCCTACCACTCCTCAGCACCCTACTGCGAGTGGCAGAGACACTGCTCACTGTTGAGCCCTCCTCCCAGGTGTATTTGTTAACTTCCTGGCTGTGATGTCATCATCATGTGCCAGGAAGTGTTTCCAGGGTGTTCTGGTATGCTTTCTGGAGTGTTCTGCTGCATCTGCAAGCAATTTTGAAGGTATTAGCAATTTGCGACACCCACTCGCTAATTGCGAGTTCGTTTTTGCACACTCGCAAACAGCGACCTCGCAAACTGCGGACTCGCAAACAGCGTTGCGAGTCCGGCTGCGAGTCGCAAAATCGGATCGCTTTTTTTTCTGGCATTCCAATTTGCGACTCGCATTTTGCGAGTCGCATCAACTCGCAAAATGCGAGTCGCAATTTTTATTTTTGCTACATCTGGCCCCTGGTAACCATTTGATTGCATATTAGCTGGTCAGTAAATACTCCTAATTCACAATTGGCAACTAACACACTATGAAGCAGAATACATATCCTCTGATTGTACAAAATTGTTCCCTTAAGAAAAACGTCTGTCTCCTAGCTACTAGGCTATGTGGTTTACAGAAATGTCTTTCCAGCCTCTTGACAACTACATCACACTCATTCAACTCTTCTTCCTCCTCTTCAGAAAGTGTGCGAAAACTTGGCCCTCCAAACGTAATGAGTTTAACAACAGCCATATTTGCCTTTCTGGTTTGAATTTTAAATCAAGTGTTCTGAACTACTTTTTCTAAACAATTGGGGTTTACCCGGACACTGCAGAAACAGAGGAGGAGAACTAATACCATGCATAGTATAACAATAATCATGTTGGTCACAAAGAGGATAGTTAATAAGCACAGTACAACATTTAATGTTCAAATACCACTAAAAAATCAGCAAAACCATACATTTCATTGAATGGAAATGTCTAACCATAATGATAGGGCAAAGTCATGCAAGAAATATGGCTGCTTAAACACACGTAAACATGTAGCACATAGGCATCCCCTAATTTCAGCCCCGGGAGGACCCCATCCCCAGCCAATTAGTAAAAGAAAAGTGGGGAACCACTGACTCCTCCCTGGGCTGATTTTGGGCCTGGGGACCCCATTCCCTGGGCCTGGCTATTAAGTGCAAGGGGGGCTGTGTGGACCCCCTCCATGGCCGATTTCAGCTCCTAGGGCCTGGCCACTTCATGCTGGATGCCCTGCCCCTCCCAAGGCACCCAGTGTGCTGTGTTTGGGGCAACGGGGGAGACTTCATGTCCGTACCAGCTCTCAGTCTCTAGCGGGAGGTGACATTGTTCCTGCACGCTGCGTGCAGGAGGAATTGTTTCACCTGTTTCCGTGCTCGCTTGTTATCAGGCAGGGAAACAATCTGCTTCCAGTGGGTGGTAGCAGTTTTCCTGTTCCAGGATGCTGGGAGCTGACTTACTGTTTGCTTTCCCTTGGTGGGAGCTGTCAATGCTCCTGTCAAATGAAAACAAAACAGCTATATCCTGAGGTTGAGCACCCTGGGGATATAGGGCGTTGGCTTGAGGGTGGTGGTCCCACTGCCAGCTTCAGAAGGCCCCCCCTTTTAGGTTTGTATTTGCTGGTATAAGATTATGTTTCCATGGCCAAAAACAGCCCAGAAGCGGGGCCACTCTCTTCTTCAAATTGGCCTGCCCTGAGATGTTGGTCCCCGGGACCAAAAATGGTCTGGGAGAGTGCCGTGTGGTTCCCCTTCCCTATGTCAGTAATATCCCTAGGGACACTAACCCCCCAGGCTGGCTCATAGACTATGTCCCGGGGGCACACCACCGGCAAAAAGCATTTTCCTGCCCACACTGGCATGGGCAGGGAAACCTGTGCTGGCTCTCGCTTGGTGGGAGCATTTGTAAATCTCCTACCAAGTGGTAGCAAACACCAACTCCGCTCCCAGCTGGTGGGAGCTTTAAAAATGCTCCTGCCCACTGGGAGAAAACTTTAGATCTGTTTCCCTGTGCAGTGAGAGATGTAAATATTGCTCCCACCCAGAGGAAGCAGCATTGGAAATTGCTCACTGCGGGCTGAAGCAATTCCAGCTCCCGCTGGTTGTGGGAAGCTGACTGGACATGAAAAAACAGCTTGGATGATGTCATCAGTAATGTCATCAATGATGTCATTTGAGATGTCATCAGTGATATAAATGATGTCATAGAACAGTTCATAGTGATGCCATTTGTGAGGTCATAAGCAGTGCATGTGGGGCACAAGTTATAGTTAGTTCTGCTAACTATAATTGGTGAATTTCTGTGCTTTTTAGTATTTATCTTGTCACTGACAAAATCATGTAACTATAGGGTTACATGCTAATGAAAACCACATGCCAAAGGAAACCATTCACCAATGGAAACCTATAATTAAATGTACAACAAATAGAATATATCCTAATCTGCATAAGTTTTCTTTTCATTCTCTCTGTCTCAAAAATAAAAGTATCCCAACAAGTCAAACAAAAAACATCTTTCTTATTCAACCCTGTGCCACAAAATGAAAAGTTGCCCTAGTTGGAAAGCTACTATTTGGATGACATGATAATTAGCCCATATGAAAAAAAAATAGTAATCTCAAGTTTTATAACAGTAAAAATGATTGCCTTTCATTCACTTTGACCTTCATATGTAGCATGATCCTACTAAAAGTAGCAAGGACGCCCAAGGAATATACTAAATTGCATATGTAAAGTTTTATATTTACGACTCATTTATCATTACATGATAATGGAAGTCTATAAACAAGTACATAACAAATAGAATACATCTTACTCTACATAAGTTTGCTTTGCATGCTGTCTGGCTCACAAAATAAAACTGCCCATCAAGCCAAATAAAAAACGTCTTCCTTATCTACTCCTCTGCAACAAAATGGAGAAGTGACCTAGCAGTGAGCTACACAAACTACTATATGGAGGAAATTATGATTGCCCATTAGAAAAAAATAATAATCTTTATTTTTATAACAGTGATTGTCTTTCACTCAAATGAGACTAAAATCAGCTTTACTCAATGTTTGCTTCCTCCCTAAACATGCCCTTGACGTCTTTAACCATATAGGTTTATCAGTAAAGCTGCAAGTTAGTGGAATCGTTTTTGGGCATTTTTAGGAAACTTACTGTCTGCAAACGACAGTGTGCTGCCACATCATGCTTTACATGGAGCACACATTTAGTTTCATCAACGAAAAGAGGTTTTTTGCACAGCAGAAATGCTAAATTCACATATTTGAAGGTGCAGTCATATGTGAGAATGAAGAAAAAGGTGCCTCTGTAAACTAAAATTAGCCTAGGATCACACAATTTGAGACCGATTATTCAAGCTACTAGACCTGCAGGTCTAGTAACATCTTTATAATTTTTTGAGGCCTGGAAAGGAAGATTTCTGCCCAGACCGGCATTTGGCCCTCCCTCTAAGCTACGTAGTAGTTCACTTAAATGGAGAAGCCGACAGGGTGGGGTAGCCTTTGGATTTAGAAAGTCATTGAAATGCTCTACGTTCCTGGTTGAGGAACTGGTAGAAGCTGAAGCCTTGGGTTTTTATATCTCACCCTCTGCCTACTGCTCCTTTGGGGAGGATCCTGTTAGACCACCTCCCCCGGGTTCTGTGGAAGACTTCATTAACACCATCACACAGACGTTTGCACATAAAATGATTAATTATGCTAATTTTACGTTCCTGGGCAACTTTAACATTCACCTGGACAACATCTTGGATAGCTTACCATTGAAGCTGTCAGTTACACTTTCTATAGTCGAACTATCTTTGACACCTATGGGACCAATGGGTCACATACTCAACACAATATTTTCCAACTTCCTAATAAATCTTTTATGTTACCCTTTTCCTGGCCTTGATCACCCCCTAAGATTAGGACGGGAGTTGAACTTCCCCGTCGAGGCTGATCCTGGAATAAAGTCTATATACCGTCATTGAAGGATGTTTTTTATTAATAGGCTACCAAACCTTTGTTAGCCAATGATGGGGTGGCACATGAGATGTTTGTGAATAAATGACTCTTAAAGGCTGATAACATGGGGCCGTATTTATACTTTTTGGCGCACAACTGCGCCAACGCAGTTGTGCGTCAAAAAATTTAACGCCGGCTAACGCCATTCCAAAGCACCATGCGGGTGCCTTATTTATGGAATGACGTTAGCCGGCGGAGCTGCCTGGTGTGCGTAAAAAAAAATGACTTACACCAGGCAGCGCCGGCGTAGGGGAAAATGGAGCTTGGGCGCCAAAAAATGGGGCAAGTCAGGCTGAGGCAAAATTTTCACCTCAACCCGATTAGCGCAATTTTTTTTGACACCCAACCCCCATTGAAATGACTCCTGTCTTAGCAAAGACAGGAGTCATGCCCCCTTGCCCAGTGGCCATGCCCAGGGGACTTATGTCCCCTGGGCATGGTCATTGGGCATAGTGGCATGTAGGGGGGCACAAATCAGGCCCCCCTATGCCACAAAAAAAACAACAACAAAAAAAACTTACCTGAACTTACCTTAAGTTCCCTGGGATGGGTCCCTCCATCCTTGGGCGTCCTCCTGGGGTGGGCAAGGGTGGCAGGGGGTGTCCCTGGGGGCATGGGAGGGCACCTATGGGCTCCTTCCGAGCCCACAGGTCCCTTAACGCCTCCCCTGTCCCAGGCGTTAAAAAATGACGCTAAAGCGGCTGGACGTCATTTTTTTTGACCCGCCCACTCCCGGGCGTCATTTTTGCCCGGGAGTGTAAATACGGCGCACATGCCTCGGAGTCAATTTTTAGAAGGGAACGCCTACCTTGCATATCATTAACGCGAGGAAGGTGTCCACGCTAAAAAATTACGCAAACTCCAAGATCTTTGGCGCTAGACGTGTCTACCGCCAAAGTATAAATATGGAGTTAGTTTTGCGTCGGATTTGCATAAAAAAAACAACGCAAATCCGGCGCAAACAGAGTATAAATATGCCCCATGGTGTCCCTAAAACCAGTCTAAGGACTTCTAGACACTTCCTTTGCCCAGTCAGTTACCTACAAACTAGCAGAAGGAAGGAAACACTGTAAAAAGTTAGAACGTTGATGGTGGAAACACTACTCCGAAGCAGACAAAACCCTATACAATGCTGCTCTGAGCACCAACCATATCAATCTGAAACGTGCACAACCCACTTTCTACTCTAACAAAGTTAACAAAGCAAACAATAACACAAAAGACATTTTTAAAATAGTTTCTGATTTTACAGATCCTTTAGCCACTGCACGCCCTGGAGAAGAATACCTCCCTGTGTGCAAAGCTAAGCACTTTTTTTAAGATAACATTTTAGAGATTCAGGATAATCTTTTAAAAATGAAGGACAGCAAGCCCACTGATGATCCCCGCAATCAAAAAATGCCCTCGGTTCAGGGTAAACTCTCATAGTTTCATCCACCCACTCTAGAGGAACTGAAAGTATTTTTTGTCAAGTGCTAATCAGTACCCCCTGGATCCTATTCCTCCTCATGTTGTGAGGTTAATAGGAGATAGTTTAAGCTCAACCTATGAGGACCTCTTCAATACTTCACTGCATTCTAGAACTGTTCCTGCTTCCTGGAAAAGGGCAAATGTCACCCTCCATCTCAAATACCTAAGGCAGACTTTGGAATCCTGTTACTTCAGACCCATCTCTTTGCTCCTGAGGGTCTCTAAGATTATTGAGAAGCTTGTTAATGCCCAGCTTGCAACATACCTGGATTCCTTCAATTCACAGAAACAATGCTGATGGAAGTTACTCACCCCATTAAATTTGCTTTGGATGCTGGTCAAAACACCACCCTAATTTGATTAGATCTCTCCGTGGCATTTAACATGATCTCACACGAGATCCAGTTACATCGCCTTGCCGATATTGGTGTGGAAGAGGCTGCCCTAGCCTGGCTAGGCTCCATTTAGGGGAAGTGGCTGCCATAGCCTGACTGGGCTCCATTTTGGGGCACAGAGAACAGGCAGCGCAGCTTCTCAAGTGTTTAATCCCTCAGGGTTCAGCCCTGAGCCCCTCACTTTTTAATATTTACACAATGCCATTGGCATACCTAATTGACTCATTCAGCATCCAAGTGGTTTCCTATGCAGACACAACCCAGTTTCTGCTGACCTACTAGAGTGATACATTGGAAGCTAAGTCCAAATTTGCAGCTGCCAGGACACTCTTGTGGTAGTTGCGCACTTTAGAAATCCGCACATTCATCCATTCACTTTGGGCTTCAAATGTAGCACAATCCTACTTAAAGTAGCTAGGAAGCCCAAAAAATAAATTAGACTGAATATATCAAGTTTCAGAATTAATACATGAACAACTAAAAGACACATTTATGGCCACATGATTATGTAAACCGATAAGCAAATACATACCTAATCCAATAGATAAAAAGAAAGAAATCATAATAAATCTGATTGCCACTCTCTACTTATAGTTAGTATTCCCAAAGATAGAAATTCCTCGAATATTAGCTCTCTTTTAACTTTTCACCCTTTTGACAAATCACCATGAAACTTTATAGACCAAAAGCATTTTCTACATTTCAAGATGATGTAAATGTTTGTGGTGAATCCATAAGGGAATGCAAAGGTAAACAAGCATTTGCAATGCAACGGGTCTCGCATTTGCTCGAGTTTGAGGTATTCGTGATTTAAACCGGACTTTTCTTGCCACATAAACTGAAAAGTAAAACAGTTTCACATAAGCGAGCCCATGGCTACCATGAAGTGTGACGGAGACACACGAACGGAAACAGAAGTACGCTTGGAGTGAAACGTATCGCCAAAAGTGCAATTATCCATGTAACCAGCAAAAGTGCAATTAGCCATGTAACAGGGATTTACAAAACTATTGGCAGGTTTATACATTATGGTGCATATATTATGTTTATTGGATACTGCAGTTAAGTAGGCTTAGCATTTTTTAAGTTATAAGGCATTTAAACTTAGTGATATCTGTCACTCCTATACTTTTATAGAATTTCTAAAAAAATTGTGGAACTACCACATTACATGGCCATAAAATATAAATAAAGTTTGGGTGGGGGTGCGAGTTATAGTTAGGTTAGGGTACGTGAATTTCTATGGTTTTGTGTGTTTAAAATGTGAGTCTAACCATAACGTCCCTGTAACATTTCGTTTTTTTAAAGTGAATATATGTGTTTGTGTGTGTGTGGATACCACTGGGTTTGGTATATTTAGGTAAGCTATTCCATAGGAAAAGCGATTTTTGTGTTGCTATTAACTTTGGCTCTGTTTGACCAATATCCACAAAATGTTCCAAAAAGGTGCTACTTTTTTACTAGTTTCGAGGTGATCTGTCAAGCGGGGGTTGAGAAAATAGGGGGTCCCAAAACACAACATTCCCACACATTTTCTATAGACTTCTTTAAATAGGGCTACCATAAAAACTGCTGAAGAGAATTACACCAAGTTTGTCAGGAAGCTAGATTTTTGTCCATAGATTGTGCTTTTTGTGATTAGGTGTAATTAGTCTTTAAGAAATTAAAGTTAAAAAAAAATTGTATATCTGGACAATTGGGTTCGTGAGAGCCATGTGAGAGCCCAGTGACAGTGCAAATTCAAAGAAGGAGCCATGTAGTTGGCCGAGAGACCCATTTTTCCTGTGAGCTTTCTCACTTTTGTGGAAGTGAGAGATTCCCAATAGTCACTTAGGAGGCAGAGCTCCAATTGGCTGGCTATTGGAGGTTTGAAATGAAATGGCCTCCATTACTGCTTACTGCGAAAAATTGCAAATGTTGTGGGAATGAAGTAAATAACCTATATAGGAGGGCAAGTAAAAGGTATATGTACCCTTAGATTTTTTTCATGAGGCCTCTAAGGCCTAACAACTGTGATGAAAGTAAATAGATATGTTTTAAAAAGAAAAAATTGCGATGTTGCCGGACTCCTGTGGGATTGTGAAAAGTAAAAAAAAAAACTGGTGAATTTTTCATCTATTGTACTAGGATAAAGGTATCCTGTCTTCCTAATTATTGAGATGAGGTTTGTAAAGCACAAGTAGTGTGATGAATAAACTGTAAAAAAATAATAATAATGGTGCAATCTTGCAGGACTCACGGGAATCATGTAAAGTGGAAAGAAGTAGGTGATCCTTGAATATAGGCCCTCATTATGAACATGGAGGTGTGGGCCGCCATGCCAGCAGTGGTGGGAAATCCTGCCAGCCGACATGGCGGCCCACACCACCACATAATGAAGCCATGGAGGGCCGCCATAGGCAGCCCTCACCCACCGCCAGGCTGCCTCCGTCAGGCAGCCTGGCGGTGGACGACATCATTATCCGACAGGGCAGCGCTGCTGTCCCTCGGATAATGATCCCTTTCCCTCTAGCCTTTCCCTGGTGGGTTTCCCCCCAATCGCGCAGGTCACTGCCTGATTTACGGGCAGTGATCTGCGTGATGAGTGCAGCTGCACCCGCCACACAGAGGCATTGACGGCGCCTCCTTGTGGAGCCACCGGCAGTGTCCCGGCCAGGCATTCCTCTGGGCTGGCGGGCAGAAACAATGTTTCCACCAGCCGGCCCAGAGGAATGTCCATTATACGGCCGGCGGGGTTCCGGGGAAGCTGGTGGTCACAGGGAAGACCACCAGCATGAACATGGCGGTGTAAACCGCCGTGTTTATAATGAGGGCCATAACCTGGTATGCTCACTTGTCACTGTAGAAAGCAGTCTCACTAGAAATGGTAGTTGCCCTTGTCTAAAGCATACTACGCATTTCTGTCATCCAAGAGAGAGGACTCAGCATAGAGGTTAGTCCCTCCCTACACCTTACTATGCCCACCTGTCATCCAAAAGAGGGATTTCAGGGGTGAGGACAGGCCCTCTCCACCTCTCCACACCCTAATATGCATACCCATCACCAACAGAGAGATCTCACATAAAAAATCACTTTCTACACTCTAATATGCACTCATGTAACCTTGGGGAGTGGTCTTACAGGAGAGGCCAGTCTCTCACCACATCTTACAACGCACACCCGTCATTCAAGAGAGGGGTCCTCAGGAGAGTCTCAGTCACACCATATGCTGTACTACGGATAAGAGGTTTCAGTCATATGGGACATTGGTCTCAGTGGAGAGGCCAGACCCTTCCCACACTCTGGTACAGACACACATCATCCAAGAAAGAGGTGTTGGCGTATAGGCTAGTCCCTCCCCAGACACTACTGAGCATGCCTGTCACCCTGTGGATGGTTGTTAGTGTAGAAGTTAGTCCCTCTGTAGACTCCACTGTGTACACCCGAATATCTGGGGAAAGCTATGAGTAGAGAGTCCGGTCCTTCCACGCCCTCCTATGCACATCTGTTCTTCCAGAGAAGATGTCTCAGTGGAGAGGCTAGTCTTTTCATACCCTACTACACTCCACCCTAATATGCACACCTGTCATCCAAGAGAGTGGCCTCAGGAGAGACCCCTAGTACCTCCACACACCCTTCTTTGCAGGCCCTTCATCTAAGACAGGTGTGTTAGTGGAGAAGTCTGGTCCTCTCAACACCCTACTACCCATACCCATCATCCAAGAGAAAGGTGTTAACTGAGACGCTAGTCCCTCCCCAGACATTACTACACATGCTTTCACTCTGTAGAGGGTTGCTAGTGGAGAGGATAGTCATTCCCTACACCCTACTATGTACACCTGACTCTCTGGTTGAAAGCTGTCATCAGGGTGGCCAGTCCCTCCCCACACCTGCCTATGTACATCTGCATTCCAGAGAAAGGTCTCAGTGGAGAAGCTAGTCTCTCTCTACACCCTACTATGGACACCTGTCATCCAAGAGAGAGGTTATTTCAGAGGGGCAGCCCCTCCTCAAACCCTACTATGCACTTCTGTCATCCAAAAGAGAGGTTTCAGTGTAGAGAACTGTCCCTCCCCGTATCCGTCACCTGCCATCCTAGAGATGGAACTCAGTAGAGAGGCCCAGTCTCTCCCCATACCCTACTATGTACACCTTTCATCCACGAGAGGTCTCAGCAAAGATGCTAGTACTCCCAAAACCCTACTACACATATCTTTCATCCAAGAGAAGCGTCTCGGCAAAGAGGGCAGTTTCTTACCACACATTACTATACACACCCGTCTTCCAAGAAATATGTCTCAGTGGATAGGCAAGTCTCTCTCTCTCTTCCGATCTTACTACACACTTTTGTCAAAACAGAGGTTTCAGCGTAGAGGCCAGCCCCTCCCCATTCTCTACTATACACACCCAACACCTAAGAGAGAGAATTCTCATTGGAGAGGTCAGTCTCCCTCCGTACCCTCCCATGAACACATGTCATCCAAGAGAGAGGTCTCAGTCGAGGTGTGAATTCCTCCCCCACACCAAAATAGACATTTATGTCATCCAAGAGTGTGGTCCCAAAGTAGATGTCAGTCTCTCCCCAGACCTACCATCTAAGAGGGGGGTCTTAGTGGAGAGGCTAGTACCTCCACACACTCTACTACATAGGTTTTAGCAGAGAGGCCAGTCCCTCCCCACATCCTTATATGCATGCTTATCATCCAAGAGTGGGGTCTCAGTGGAGAGGCTGGTCCCCCCACACACTCTACTATGCATACCCGTCATCTGAGAGAACGTTTTCAGCAGAGGCCAGTCCCTCCCCACACCCTACTATGCACACCTGTCATCAAAGAGCGGATTCTCAGTGTAGAGGCTAGTCCCTCAACACACTCTACTACGAATACCCCTAATCTGATGCAGAGGTCTCAGAGGAGAGACCAGTCCCTCCCCACACCCTACTATGCACACACATTATCCAAGAGATAGGTCTCAGGTAAAAGACCACTCACTCTCTACACCCTACTATGCACTTGTGTAACATTGGTGAGAGGTCTCAGCTGAGAGGATAGTCTCCCCCCACACCCTACTATGAACTCTCGTAATCCAAGAGAAAGGTGTCAGTGGAGCAGCTAGTCCCTCCCCAAAGAACACTGTGTGTTTCTGTCATCCTAGTGAGAGATCTCAGAGTAGGGGCAAGTCTCTCCCCACAACCTACTATGCACACTCATCATCCAAGAAAGGGGTCTCAGTGGAGAGAGCCAGTTCCTCCATACACCCTACTATACACACCTGAGAGTGAGGTCCTAGTGGAGAGGCCAGACCCTTCCCACTCCCTACTATGAATACCCACCATCCAAGAGAGCGGTCTTACCGGAGAGGCCAGTCCCTTACAACTCCCTCCTTCACACACCAATCATACAAGATGGAGGTCTCAGTGGAGAAGCCTGTCCCTCCCCATACCCTATTACATACATCTGTCATCCAAGGGAGAGGTCTCAGCAAAGAGGGGAGTTTCTCCTAAGCACCCTACTACAAACACCTGTATTCCACTCATATCTCAGTGGAGAGGCAAGTCTCTCCACCACCTACTATAACCCCCTTCATATAAAGGAGAGGTGTCATTTGAGAGGCCAGACTCTCCCTATACTCTACTACACACCCATCATCTGAGAAAGAGGTCCAAGCAGAGAGGGTAGCCTTTCCTCTTACCCCATACGATGCATACCCGTCTTCCAAGAGAGAGGTCTCATCTAAAGACAACTCTCTCTTGTTGCATAGGTTCTCATTATGGTAATGAGGCTATTGGATTTAGGAGACAGGATCACATGCATTGTGGCTACTAAGTAGAATTCCACATCACATGATGCCTGTCAGCCTAATCCAGGTTCTCCGGCTAACTAGCAGCACCTCATCTCTGGCTGAGATGATTGTGGCAACCGGGCGCATGACAGGGAAGACTCCTCAGGGGAATCGTGGTCGATCACATCCCTTTCCTTTTTCTCAGTTATCAATGGGTCTCATAGAGGCAAAGACAACAGAGGCAGAATATGGTTCAATAAGGATTTATTGAAATAACTGCATCCTAGATAAAAAGGCATGTATTGCAAAAACTAGGATGATAAAACACAATAAAAACAAGCAGGTGACTAACAGAGTAAAACACAAGAATAATCCTACCATACCGTCACTAGGAGTGATGTATATATTTCTCCTACCTAAACTATGTCTGAGCACAGTGTAATAAGCCTAATCTGCCATTCAGGTTTCCCCCCTTGGGGTACATCATCCCTCAAACTTGGAGGAAGAAGTATGAAGTCTAGAGAGATACCGTCCCCATGTGGATCAGAGGTCCAGCTGTCTAAGCAAATAGCTGCAGCGAAGCAATCAGCATACATTTGTGGTCGTCTGGCTGGAATCTCTTTCTAACTTGTCTGGGACAAAGGGTTGTTTTTATAATAAAACAGCTGAGATTCTAAGAAATGGTCCCCACGTATGAGTGTGTGTTTTCTGTGAATGTTGGAGACACAGCATACTATGTTTGTAGGCAACCCTATCTGACTGTAGCCTTGGAGAAAAGCACAGAGTGAAATAATGTCCTACTAAGAACGTAATGCTTTCCTAGGCAAAAGTACAAAGAGATAAAATAAAACAGCACTGCAAATGCGGAAAAATAAAGCAATGCTGAATAAAATGTAACATGGTTAAAGTGTGCAGTGGCAGGCCTAGTTAGCATAAAACAACGTGTCTAAAATATGGCTAAAATAGCTATACAACACTCTCTACACCCTAGTAGTTTGAGTGATGAATCTAGTCTCTTCAGTTTACAGCCTTTTTATATAGATCAGGTCTATTTGTTTGTGAGAGTCCTGTGGGAGTCAGACAAACATATGAATGGAGGCAGCTGTTTGAGTGCTCCCACTCTCTGAGAGTCCTAGGAGTGTCAAAATGAAAAAAGGGAGGTATTACATGAAGGAGTTGTTATTTAAAGTGTTCGTTTAGTAAATAATTGTGCTAGTTCATGAGTGTGAAATTCTGTTGTGATCCTGTGAGAGTCTTGGAAGAGTACTTTGTAAGCTACAGGGAGTGAAGCTTGCTGAAAGAGGGTCATACAATCCTGCAAGAGGCTTGTGAGACCCGCATGGAAAATTACTGGGTCAGTCTGCCACAAGGTATTTTATCATCCTGTAAGAGTCGTGCCGTGCAAGATCGTCTGGGGAGAAGTAGAAAAAAACGACCAGGTTATATTAAGGTAAACCGATAGTTAACATTGTCACTACATGGTCGAAAAAATGCTGTGATTTGATTGGCTGCACAACCACAGATATCTGAGATTGTGCCTGGTGGTTTGGAAGAGAAGGAAGTCTTTTTGACTTGTGCTCAGCACAGGTGATTTTATTTGGAATTAAAAGAGAGTGGTGTCTTCAGCTGCTTTTATGAAACAGTTCCAAGTATGGGAATAAACATAGAGTGGTTTTCAAGGGATTCATGATTTTTTGTCACATTTCAATTGTTAATAGTAAGAAAATGAGCAATGAACATTTTGAAAATAATGTATAGGGGCACTTTTTATGTGAAAACCTGAACACTGGTGCTCTACTTTGTTGAGAAATGTGAGTAGATAGCCTGCTGTTTAGAAAGTTATTCTACACCATGTATACTGATAGAAAAGGTATTTGTAGGGGGTAGCTTTATCAGAATAGCCGTTTACATGAAGAGATTACAATGTAGAGAGATTTCAGCAGGGATCGTATGTTTTGTAAAAAACACTCAGGATCTAATTAAGAGTTTGGCGGATGGGGATACTCCCTCACAAACGTGGTGGATATCCCGTACACCATATTATGATTCCAATATATCCTATGGACTTTGTGATAAATCGGTCGGGATACCTGTCATGTTTGTGACAGAGTAACCTGTCCGCGAAACTCTAAATCAGGCCCTAAGTGTGCACCCTGTATTTAGTTCTAAGAAAAGGAGGCAGTGTTTCTGAAATTATAAAAGAGAGACTCCGGAGTGTGTTAATTCAAGGCCTTATGTTTTTCTTAAGCCTTGTATACAGATTGTTTACCCTTTTCAGAGGTTTCAGTGGACAGTTTGCTGTTTCCAAAGTGATACAGCCTACTCACTCTCAGCAAAGGACTCCGTATAGGAAAGGGTTACATCCTGAAGCTTTATACAAACAGCTTTTACTCTGTATAGAGGTGTCAGTAGTTAATGTGTATGTTACACAAAGTATATGCATCCATCTGGTTTGTCACTTTGAACTGTGTAGCGTACATTTGGGATGATATTCCTGACTTTTTCAGGTCAACTAATGCAAACATCGCAGGTATTATTTATAAATATCCTGTTTAATTGTTTTCTATTGATTCTGCAAATGTTTGTAGGTACCTCACCCATAGATTTGAAGCCATGCTCAACTTTATCTGTAACAAAAAGAATGATGCAATGAGTAAGATTGTGGATTTTTTCTAGAAAAGGGATATCATGTTAGTAGACTCATCCGTACACTAATTCATTCACTCATAGTGTCACTCAGAGACTCATGTGCCCACTCACACACCCACTCAGACACTCATGCACCTACTCAGACCCACTCATAGACTCACACACCCTCTTTCAGACCCACTCAAACACTCTCCCATCCACTCACAGATCTATTGACAGAGACAGGCCCTGTGGCCAACCCCTGCTGCGCATGGAGCGGCGCGGGGCTGGGTGGTTATAAGGGCCTGGCTGAAGGCCCCGCTGCCAACCGCAGCCGTGCAATGGCCAAATTTTAAATTACGTTACAGTAAAAAAAAATCATAGACATTCACTGAAAAAACCAAAGGTTACAGGGACGTTATAGGTAGGTACTGAATATGCTCATGCAAAACCATAGAAATGCAGCAGTTATAGTTAGAGTTATTTCAAGTAACTATAACTTGTGCCCTAAGGTTACTATAACTTGCACCATCGCTATGCACAGCTAATCACTCTGCATATTATATCATTGATGAGACCTTCTATGGCATCTTTGGCATTATCACTGCAACATTTGCAATAAAATTATTGATGAGAAAACTGTTGTTGATGTGTTTGTTTTAGAGTTGTTGATATAGTTTTTTGATCTAGTTGTTGTAGGTTTGTAATGTCGATATAATATTTTATTGTAATAATAAAGTTGATATTTACTAGTGATTTATTTTCTTATTAATTTATTTTAGATTTCAATATTAATATAGTATTGGAATGTTCACTGAACAGGTCTGTCTTTTATCACACACTACTACTTATGGATGTGAGCTTGGGGAGAGATGTTGGAGCAGATGCAGTTGTTTGCTATAATGTACTACATGTGCTCATCACCCTGTGGAGAAGTGTGAGCGAAGAGGACAACATCCCCTTACACTCTATTACACATGCCTGTTACTCTGGAGAGGGAGGGCAGTTCCTATCTATACCTTATAGTGTATAAATGTCACTTTGGGGGGAACTATGTACTATGTACATCTGTTACCATAGGAGGAGATGTTATCAGAGAGGACGCAGCCTTTTTTACATTCTACAATGTACACCTGTTGTCTTGGGGAAAGGTTACAGTAAAGAGGTCTCTCATTTCCCATTGCCTAATACCCCTCCACTCCCCCACACCCTCCTATGCCCACATCACTTTGAGGAGAGAGCTTAGCGAAGAAACAACTCCCTCTCCACATGGTAATATGCATGCCCGGCTCCATGGGTAGATGTCTGAGTTAGAGGTCAGTCTATGCCCATGTTCAATTATGCAAATCCATCATGCAGTACAGACTTCTCATCATAGATGAGCTTTCCTCCCCACAACCTACGTGAACATCTGTTACCCTGGGGAAAGCTGTTAGTAGAGAGGTAAGGCCATCCTCACATCTTACTTTACACACCCATCATCCAATAGAGAGGTCACATGAGAGGGGTCAGTTCCTCCCCATATTCTACTATGCACACTCATCATCCAAGGCAGAGGTGTATTCAGAAAGGCCATTCCTTCCCACATCCTCCTATGCATAGCCAGCCATCACCATGTGGAGAATCCAGTTTTTCGCCATAGCCTACTATGCACACTTGTCAGCTTGGTGAGATGTGTTAGAAGAGTGGACAGTCACTCCCCAGACCTGTCTTGCATCCCTGCTGACCTAGGGAGAGGTGTCAACAGAGAGTCCACTCTTTCACCACACCCTACTGTATATCCTTGTCACCCTGGGGAGAAGTCTCAGTGGGGAGGACAATCTTTCCCTATGCCCTACTGCCTTTATGTGTCATCCTGGGGAAAGGGGTCAAAGGATTGGACAATCCCTCCTCTCACCCTAATATGAATGGTTATTGCCTTGGGGTGAGGTTTCAGTGGAGAAGCCAGTACCTCCTCACACCCTTCATCCAATTGAGAGGTCTCAGATGTGAGGCCAGTCTCTCTTCATACCCTACTGTGCATGCAGGTCACCCTAGGGAGTGATGTCAGTGCATTCAGTCTCTCCTTACACCCCACTATGTACACTTGTCACCTTAGGGAGAGGTCTCAATGGAGAGGCCAGTCCCTCCCCACTCCCTACTACACACAGATGTTGCCCTGGGGAGAAGTGTCAGTGAAGAACCCAGTCTCTCCTCACTTCCTACAATGCACACCTCTCAAACTGGGGAAATGTCTCAGTGGAGAGGCCACTTTTCCCTCGTTCCTTACTAGTGGGGAGTATAAGACATAAGTACAGTGGTGAAGGAAAGTATATTCTTCTTTAAGAGAAATTTACAATTGCACAAGACTCTTGCAGGATCGTAAACAAGTATTAGGGCTAGGCAAAATCTTTTTCCACTCTACTATGCACATGTGCAGCTCAAGGGACAAGCCTGTCTGTAAAAGTAGGTCATTATTACATGCTACCATGCTCATTTGTCACAGTGTACAGTAGTCTCAGCGGAGAGGCAAGTACCTTCCCATAGTATACAATGCATGCTTGTCTTTCTCTAAACGGATGTTAGTTGAGAAGCGAGTCCCTCCCTACACCCTGCCATGTACACTCATCATCATGAGGGTACCTATGTATGTAGTGGTCAGTCCCTTTTCATACCCTACTATGTACAACTGTCACCCAGGAGAGACAGGCTTATGCCTTTCCCACCCTTCTATGCACACCTACTAGGCAAAGCTGTCATCCATGAGATATATGTTAGAATGTTCATCTTGCAAGACTGTTGTGGGAGTTGGACAAATAAATGGGTGGAGGCATTTGTTTGGGTGCTCCTGCTCTTACAAGAATCTCACGGGTATCAATATCCCCCAACAAAAGGTATTGATAACACAAAACAATCACATAATGTAAGAGTAGAGGCTCTGGCAAGATCCGTTGGGCTTATAATGTATAGTATTCAGTTACACATAGAACTAGATGCATCCCTTGATGTTACTAAGGAAGATTTTGTTTCCTTCTGCAGTGAAGTGCACTCCATCTCACCTGTAAACACCTGGCATATCAAGACGGATATTGTTATGATAAATAGAGCCCATGCCATTGCCACAAAGACATCCAGAAATTGATTTATTAACATGCTTATGGGACCTCTCAATCTTAGGACAATACTCTTTTGACCATTGCCATTTTTGCCTTTGGCATGTATTAGGATAAGCAAAGGCTGTGTGAGGAAAGAGAAATATCAATTGTGAAAAGGCCTCCTTCATTTGTATTTCAAGAGCAACACCTGTGATGGTGCCTAGGTCATTGTCACCACAGTGCACTATCATGAGGTCTGGGTGCTCAGAATTCAAAATGATGTCAACCATTGGTAACAATTGATGCCTCTTCGACCTCTGTGGCCAAGAAAAGCAATGTCCAAGTTTGGAAATCCACAAGTTTTGTCAATACCACAGTTAGTGGCACATTCTCTAGCCTAGTGGATAAAGCTCTGTCCCAAAATTCAGAGGCAAACCATGATTTTTTTAACACAAACTTTATTGCTTTTATGAATCACAATGTACATGTTTCAGCTAGCAATTTTTTTTATCATTATTACATCACATTTGGCTTTCTTAGCCATGTATTTGTTTGCTGTGATAACCAATGTTTGAGTCATTAATGCAACAGTTGATATTAATAAATAATCCTATTCCCTCCCCCTCTGTTGTCTTTTGCTTTCTAGTACGGTAATGATAATGTTGGTATGGATGGTCAAAGTGAGTCATTTTACGTCTATTTGGGTATCATATATGTGAGCATTTGTTCATGTGGGATAGTCAATACATGATATATAATATTATACCCATTAAACTTTAGGACAGTGGAGGGAACTATGGAGATGGTTTGGAGGGAGCTGATGAGCAGCGTTATTCAGGACCGTCCTATGGGAGGAGGGGAATAGAGCGCATTAAGGGGTCCTATCACGCATATCTTCATCTTCTGAACAAAATGCTTCTAGTAGGGTGTCCCATTGCATTGAGATTGGTCTTTTATGTAGTTCCCTGTATTCCTTGCGCCATATTTCTGCGCTTCCACCTGTCCCCACTGTATAACTTAATTGCACCATTGAGCTAATGGTGGCATTCATGAGGATTTTCAATGGCTAGTCAATAGGTGCTTTGCTAAAAGGAGAGCCAAATCTATGAAATGCTTGGTTACTTTGGAGCTGGGGGGGTCGAAGAAATAGACCTAGAATACAATTTTCAAATGTGTACCAATTATTTCTGCCAGTTAAGTTGTGGAGCAATCCTCCCACTTCTGACCAGTAGTTAGTAAGCCTAGGGCATGTCCACATCATGTGCATAAAATCTGCATCTTTGAAATGGCATCAGGGACAGTGTATTTTAGTTGTGGGAAACATCACATTGAGCCTGTGTGGTGTGAGGTACGCTCAATGTAATATCAGGAACTGTATAAACCTAAATCGTGTATTGCGGGAGAATACTTGGCATATCGCAGGAGAAAGCTCCATTCTTTATCAGTAAATTCTCTATGTAGGTCTGCTTACCATTTCAATTTAAGAGAATCAAGTGGTATGTGGAAGTGTAAGCAGAGACCTCATTAGAGCCACCAAATTGAGGCCCTCATTATGACATTGAGGGTAAATCCCACTTACCGCCACGTTGACTGCCGCCAACATACCGCCGCTGCGGCGGATATCTGTTCACCATATTATGGCACACATACACCAATCCGTCACTATTCAGCCACATACACAAATAATAATGATAAAGTGGCGGTATCAAAACCCACACTGTTACACCAAAAGAACAACGCCCACCACATTATGACCCATGAATCACCACGGCGGACATTCAATGGCGATACACCATTGACGGTATATACCGTTGCGCTCAAAATACACACCCACATACAAAACAACACCACATTGGACAATTCAAACAACACCCACCTGACAACCATACACACACCACACCCTCACCACTATAAAACACACATCTGCATTACCCACAACCCTTTACGACTACAAACCATTGGCGCGAGACGGACACGAAGACCACAGACAAAACCAGAACCACACACTACTAACACCCATACACCACTCATGCACTCCATCACACACCCCAATGCATCACCCTACACACCCTCACCTACACACCTCACACAACACCCATGGCACCACAAAGACACCCCCAATCCACAGAGGAGGAGCTAAGGGTCATGGTGGAGGAAATCATCAGGGTAGAGCCACAGCTATTTGGAGCGATAGCTAGGAAGATGGAGCTATGGCGGAGAATCGTGGACAGCGTCAACACCGTGCGACAGCACCCAAGAACTAGGAATGACATCAGGAAGAGGTAGAACGACCTACGGGAGAAGGTACGTTCCATCCTCCCCCACAACTAACAACATGAAAGGAGCAAATATTGGCAATCATGCATCCTGAGGGCCTGGTCGGAGTATGAGGAGGACGGGACTCTGGTAAGTCAATTCTCTACTACTACTACCCCCCTACCTGCATGCCATCACATACCCCCACCCTCACTCCCATCACTCCACCACTTCCCACACACCCCACCATCACATCTTACTTATCCCAATGCCAACCCCTGCATGCCATACCAATGCATAGCCACCACTCACAGACCTGCATGGACACCTATCAGTAAAGCATGCACACTAGAGAGAATCAGCTAACCCTCCATCTACCAACTTACACAAGTGAAAGCTGCCAGGGCAAAAACAACCAAGGAAGACAAGCCACGGATGCACAATATGTCAGACACAGAAACAATAACACAGCATTTATATCCCCACAGGTACCCCAGCCAATGTCAGCGGAGAGGAGGTGCCAGCAATATCCAGTCCCCCAACAGAAGAGGCCCACAGTGATGACAGCAACTCTGGTCTTCTAGATATGGATTACCAACCTGGCCCATCAGGGACTTCTGGACAGCCGGTTACCCAGGCCCAGTCACATCCCACCACAGAGCCTCCCCCATCAGGAAACATCACTACAGCACCCACCCAGCGTACCCATATCTCTGTCCCCAGGACACGTCAATCAGCAGTGTGTCCACCGCTATAGGGACCCCAGGCCACCCCTCATATCCAAGACAATCAGGGACCTGGGGTCAGTGGTAGTGGGCACATGGTTCAGGGGACAGAGGCACAGGCTAACAGTGAAACTGGGAGGACTGCTGTGCGCCAGAGGGAGGACTGGCCCAGGGAACTGACTCTCCAGGAGACACTTGCAGGGATCCTGAGCGCATATCTACATTTCCAGGACATGATGGGCCAGATCCTGGAAAATGTGCAGGAGAACAGGCGGCTGCAGGAGGGACAGTACCAGACGATCAGGGGGGACTTGCAAGCCATTAACACCACCCTGATCTCTATTGCAGGGGTGCTGGCAGACATGGCCAATATTATGAGGGAGGCAGTCTCACAACAGCGGGCCCTTGCCACTAGCCAGATATCTGAACAGCCTTCCACCTTTGCTGCCGCTAGTGGCCAGGAGGCCCCGCCACAGGACCAACAGGCCACCAGCATCCCTCCCACTGCAGAAGATGAACCACCCCACAAATGTTCCCTGCGATCCAGACAGAAGCCAGAGACACTTGCCAAGACCCCCACCAGGAAATGAGAATCTCCTAATTGTCACCCTTGTGTCCCACTCTGTCACCCTGTCCAATTTGAAGTGCCATTGCTCCCCTTCCTATGTCCCCTTGGACAATGCACCTGTGCTACAAATGGACTGGAACTATACCCTGGACTTTCCTCCATCACCATCCCATCCCATTAAAGTATGTATTAATTTCAACAGGTACAGACACTGAAATTCAACTGTACGGAAAATGAGCGTGGGTGTATGACCTGTAGCTGGCTACAGTGATCACACCAGGAGCATATGTGAGGTCACCAACATCTGTAAAATGAATTGCCAAAGGGTACAGTAAGTGGGCATAGAAGTGGGAAATAACAGCATGCCAGTGCCCCAGAGATACCAAAAACTTTAATTGAAATGTGAAGCAACACTGTCTTACCTCTGTGTTATTGGAAGTACTGTCTGATGACTGATGTTCTGTTGTCCTCATCCTCATCCTCTGCCTCCTCATCCTCACTGTCCACAGGGTCCACTGCTGCCACACGGGCATCTCCAGCCTCCTCCTCCTGCAGAAAAAGCACATGGCATCTCAGGGAAAGGTTGTGCAACATGCAGCATGCCATATAATCTGGCAGACCTTCTTGGGTGAGTGTAACAGGTATCCACCTGTAAGATGGAGGCACCGGAACCTGGCCTTCAGGAGGCCAAAGATTCTTTCTATTATCCTTCTGGTTCGCCCATGTGCCTCATTATAATGTTCACCTGCCCTTGTCCTGGCATTCCTCACAGGGGTCAGCAGCTATGATAGGTTTGGGTAACCAGAGTCACCTGAAATATTTGAGGAACAATATTTAGCCACACAGTATCCTATATGGCCCATAACATACCCATACACCAACATATATGGGGACCAGGGCTCACCTATTAGCCTCACCCTGTGCCTCTGTAGTTGGGCCATCATATTTGAGATGCTGCTATTCCTCAGGACAAAAGCATCATGCACCGACCCAGGATACTTAGCAAGGACGTGGGAGATGTAGTGGTCCGCCAAGCAGACCATCTGTACATTCATAGAGTGGAAACCCTTACGATTTGTGAACACCTGTTTATTTTGATGGAGGGGGAAATGCAATATGTGTTCCATCAATCGCCCCAATTATGTTGGGGATATGTCCCATTGCATAGAACTCGGCCTTCACTGTGGACAGATCTTCAACCTGGGGGAAAACAATGTAGCTGCACATGTGTTTATTCAGGGCAGACAACACTCTGGTCAGCAGTATTGAGAGCATTGGCTGTGACATTCCCGCTGCCAAGCCCACTGTAACTTGGAAAGAACCAGTTGCCAGCAAATAGAGCACTGACAGAACTTGCACAAGACACCTACCTAACCCAGACTCCCCGGAATCAAGAGCACAGGGCACGATGCCCCCTCCAGAACCAGTGGGCAGCTCACCCACTCGAGAGACTGTGGCCTTGCACTCCCCAGGACCAAGCACAGGGCATGTTGCCCCCTCCAGAATCAGTGGTGGTTGTCCATCTCCCGGCTGAGGTGTCCCCCGTCCCTCTCCTCCTGAGGTGCCTGCCTATTTACCAACAGATGCTCCTGCAGTGTTCTCTCCATGTTGAGGCAGGTGCTATGTTTGGCCCTGGACTTTGGCCTGTGGCCATGTGGACTATGTACATTGTGGACTGGGCTGTGTCCCTTTTTGTGTACATATGTATATATCTCTTGTCTTGCCTCACTTATTTATCTTGATGTTCTTCTCTCATTACATCTACTTTCTCAAAATCGTTTTGTCCTAGCCATATTCATCCGAGGTACGGGTACAAATGTTTTTTGCTCTATCCCCTCTGGTGCCCAGTATTTACAGACATAGGCCAATAGTCTGGCATTAGTAAGAAACAGTATGTCAGGAAGTCCGTGAGTTTGTGCAAAGTCTGTGTGGGGCATTAGGGTGCCCTTGTTGAATAGGTCTCCCAGTGTTCATGGCCTGTCTTGTTCCCAGGTGCACCATATACAAGCCAAAAGGGTGCCTATTGTTGTTGGGAGTCAGTGCAACAGAGCATTTGGACAGTAGGGGTTAGAGGAGTTTGTATATCACAGTGCCCTCCCCCAATACGTGAAGGTTGTGTGCATCAGAAGGTTAGAATTTGTGGTGGGTGCAGCAGGGCCAGGACATCACAGCCAGTGCAACCACCCACATCGGAGCGTCTCACCAGTATACTCTATTTCTTCCGAATTGTGGCCGGCTAGCCAATGGGAGAGTCATCGTAACTGACCAAGCTTTAAAATCGGGGGCTGCCAGTCCTCCCTCATCCGAGGGTTGCTGCAGTTTCTTAAGGCTCACCCTCCAGCGTCCCCCACCCCAAATCAGGTCTATTAATATGGAATCAATAACCTTAAATGTTTGGGCCAGTAGCAAGATCGGTAGATTTGTAATACAGTACAATAAACGTGGTAGCGGTACTATTTTTGCCAATGATAGTTGACCAACCATGGATGATGGAAGTGTGGACCAGAATGCTACCTGTGATCGGGCCCCATTGATTGCTTTATTTAGATTGCCTGCTAGTATGTCAGGTTACTCTCTGTATATATGGATGCCAATGTATCGAAAGCAGGTTGGAGCTACTTGAATACTGGAAGCTCCAAGGCTTACTATCGGATCCATGTATGCATAGGATTTGTTGGCATTAATCCGCAGACCCGAGAGATCCCTGAATTCAAATGATATATCTGTGGCTATGGCCCGGTTGGTTTGTAAATCTCTGTAATATAGAATCATATAGTTACATAGAGCTATATCGAGTGGACCTTACGGTTTAGTGTAATGCCCCCAACTATCTGTGGTGTTCTGGATAGCATGTGTCAGGCGTTCCAGCACTAGCACATATAGGAGCGGGGGTAGGGGGCACCCTTGCTCTGTCCTCCTGGCTATATTCTAGGTGGATGAGATGAGACGTCCTGTGCGAGCTCTTGCCGTTGGTTCCATAAATAGCAACCTTATCCATCTAAGATATTCAGTTGGTAACCTGAATGTCGCTAGGGCTGCCAACATATAGGGGGTGATTCCGAGTTTGGCTGGCGGCGGGCGCCGCCAGCCAAACGGGAACCGCCAGAATACCGCTGCGCGGTCAAAAGACCGCCGCGGTTATTCTGGGTTTCCCGCTGGGCTGGCGGGCGACCGCCAAAAGGCCGCCTGCCAGCCCAGCGGGAAACACCCTTCCACGAGGAAGCCGGCTCCGAATGGAGCCGGCGGAGTGGAAGGGGTGCGACGGGTGCAGTAGCACCTGTCGCGAATTTCAGTGTCTGCTAAGCAGACACTGAAATTCTAAGTGGGGCTCAATTACGGGGACCCCTGCAGTGCCCCTGCAGTGCCCATGCATGGGCACTGCAGGGGCCCCCAGGGGCCCCACGACACCCCAAACCGCCATCCTGTTCCTGGCGGCCGAAACCGCCAGGAACAGGATGGCGGTATGGGGGTCAGAATCCCCATGGCAGCGCAACAAGCTGCGCCGCCATGGAGGATTCCCCTGGGCAGCGGAAAGTCGGCGGTACACCGCCGACTTTCCGTTTCTGGCCGCGGCTGTACCGCCGCGGTCAGAATGCCCAAAGGAGCACCGCCAGCCTGTTGGCGGTGCTCCCGCGGACCCCGGCCCTGGCGGTCAAGGACCGCCAGGGTCGGAATCACCCCCATAGTCCCAGCTGAGGGTGTCAAACACTTGTTGTATATCCAGTGAAAGGCAGCCCGCATTTGGGTAGTGTCGCCTGGCGGTATCCATTAGCCTAAATAGACAACATATGTTCAGTGAATTGTTGCATCTAGGTACAAAAACGCTCCTGTCAGTGTGAAGTAAACGAGGAAGGAAAGGGAGTAGATGGGTTGCTAGGACCTTACTGAGAATTTTGTATTCTGTGTTTAATAAGGATAGTGGCCTGTTGACGACAAATCCAAAGGTGGTCTACCGGGTTTTAAGACAGAGGCCACCATCCCTTCTCAAGTATTTGGGGGGAGAATACCCGCTGTGAAGGTGGCATTATATAGTTTCTCTAGGTGTGGGACCAATTTATCTGCGTAGGTGGAGTAAAATGCCACCGGCAGGCCGTCTGGACCAGGTATTTTATAGCACACCATGGCTCTGATGGCTTCTCATATTTCATTAGAAGAAATTGGAGGCTTGAGGGATTCCTTCTCTGTTGTCAGTACCTTGGTAGTGTGACTTGATCAAGGAACGCTGCTAACCGTGTATGGTTTGGGGGTAAAGAAGCTGCATATAAGTCTGCATAGTAATCACAGAATGCTGTCTTAATATCATTTTGAGGTATTACAGTTTCCCTTAAGGGGTTTGTTTAGTTAGTACGGGCGTCGGCAATTGTTCCAGTCGTAACCACTTAGCCAGCAGTGACCCTGCCCTGTCGGCTTCAGCATGCATTTTCTGTGTATAGTCCTCAAATTGATCATTCTGACGCACTCTAAAAGTTCAGCTTAGGCTATGTTGGTGTCTTGAAGCTGTGGTTTGTTATTCACTTCTAGTGATGCCAGACATTGAAATGTGCCTACACTGTTTTCTACTTGTGTTAGTTCTTTAAGAAATTCTGCTTTAAATCCCACTAGTGTACTAATAGATGTCCCTCCAACAACAAATTTAAAAGCCTCCCATTCAGCCATCTGTGAGGATGCAAAGCCCTAATTTTCCCAGAAATTGATATCAATTGTACCAGCAAGTTCATTGCGAAACGTTCTATCCTCAAGATGGGTGGGCTGGAGGTGCCAAGCTGGAATTGGGGTAGGAGTCTGTCCCCAAGTTAACATACTTTTCAGTGGGTAGTAGTTGGATAGTGTTTTGCCAAGATATGTTGCGTATGTGATCTGTGGCTGTAAGCTGAGGAACCTGTCTACGTGTGAGTGTAGGGAATATGGGGGTGAGTAGAATGAGTACTCTCGGAAATCGCCACTGCTTCTGCGCCATACATCAGTGAGCCCCCAATTTTGTACCCAATGTTTAGCCTGTCTAGTTGGGGCCGCTGTCGGGTGGGGGGGGATTGAGAGCAGTCTAGGTAGAGATCCAGCACTGCGTACCAATCCCCTCCCAGAGTCCAGGGTAGGTGTGACCATTATGGATGTGAGATGTGAAAAGTATTTGTCCTGATCCTGATTTGGGGCATATGAACATCGTACTATAAGCATCCCCTCTAGGCAACATTTTAGAAATATATAATGGCCTTGAGAGTCACTCCGAGTAAAGGATTTGCAGAGGTGCCTCGGCTCTCACCCAGATTATAGCCCCTCGACCGTAAGTGGAGTATGCTTTGGAGCAAAGCTGCTCTCTCCACCTCCAGCACAGCTTTTGAGTCAGCAGGCTAGTGAGATGTGTTTCTTGAAGGTATGCTATATGTATATTGATTCTGTACATGTGTGCTAATACCCTGTGTCAGTTATAAGGAGAGCCCAGTCCTCGTACATTCCATGTAAATACATTGTAACTACTAAGTAACTTGTGCATCATGTTGGTTGTATATTGTGAAAGGTGTATGGCTCATGTATTCGATCTGTGCTAGGAATCATTGCCCAACCAAAGAGCGGTCAACTCATTCAAAGAGTACCTGTACAGTCAACAATGAACCAAGACCCGGGCCATCACGTAAGAAGATAATAGCATCAACTTTAAACATGTGAAGGGTCCCATAGAACCACACCTCCCGGCCCATGTCGAAGCTCCACTAAACAATTGTTTGTCTAATGGTCACTGGGAGTCACCACTGGGTGTAATCCGAAGTTGGCGAGCCTCCGACATCGAACATTTAAATGTGGAGAGGCGGGGTCTCCCCAGGTAACTGATCAAGAATAGGGCAGGAAGTTGTATGCAGGAGTGGATGTAGATCTGCACTCCACACCCCAACAGATCATTTACAGTCTGTGGAGTTATTGCAGGGAATAGAGCCAAACTGGCATTCATATCAGGGTCTGAGATATTGTCCCGGGATGAACCGGAGGCAGAAAGGGAAGGGTCAAGTTGACGTAGGGTTGTCACCGAGTGGAGGGCCTCGCGCTGGCTCTCTAGGGCCTGTTTGGGATTTGGAGCTCCTCTGACATGGGCTCTAGTTAATCCGTGCCTTGGTCTCTTCCGGGGCAGGCATTAGGGCTTGGCCGGGGGGATCGCTTCTGGTAATGGTCATGGGAGTCTGGATAGTTACAGTCCAACCAATCTTGTGCAGCATCTGGGCTGTCAAAGAAATGTGAGCATTGATCATGTACAATTTTCAATTTAGCTGGAAAAATTAAGGAATAGGAGAGACCAATGCTGTGCAATCGTTGCTTCACTGCGTAGAACGAGGAGCGTGCCGCTGAACAGCTAACGTGAAGACCCGAAATAGCAAGATCTTAACGCCTTCTGTAGTCAGCAGCACTTTATGCGTGGCACTATAGGCCTTTGGGGGCTCCATGGATTGGCTGTCTCATTGGCACTCAATGCACCCTTTCCACCGTAAAGAAATCTGCTGTCGGGAGCCAAGATTTAGGGGGTTATTCTAACTTTGGAGGAGTGTTAATCCGTCCCAAAAGTGACGGTAAAGTGACGGATATACCACCAACCGTATTACGAGTTCCATAGGATATAATGGACTCGTAATACGGCTGGTGGTAAATCCGTCACTTTTCCGTCACTTTTGGGACGGATTAACACCTCCTCCAAAGTTAGAATAACCCCCTTAATGTATTGGGTGGGTTGGGGCCCCACCATGCCCTCGGCTACACCAACAATCTGAGCATTGCTCCGATGTGGTCGACCCTCTGAATCTTCAGTGTGGGATTGAAGCTGATCCACTTGCTTTTGTAGTTGTGCTACCAATGCAGTCTGCCCTGAAAGTTTGGGTAATGTGGAAAGACAATGCCCATTGTTTTTGACTCTGTCCGCCAGTTTTCATTGATCATCCTTGTGCGGAGTGATATCTGTGGTAAAGTTGTTTCTCTTGCCACCCTGGAGTCACGTATTTCTTACAATATAATGTCCAGTTTGTCCATGGGGAGTGGTATCTCGGTGGGAGGCACACAGTTGGTAGCTAACATTGTGGAAGAGCCCACAGAGGGAGGGGAATGTGAATAAGAGTGTATGTTCAGTTTGGTTTGTTTGGTCTTAGTGTGCTCCATTGTGCATTCCCAAGGAAGTTCCAACAGCATGAGACAGGCTGTATTATTTACTAGCACTGGCGAGTGGATCTATGGCGTTATAAAGCCTACTACATGGAGATGACCTTAGGCCAGGGGAGTAGCGATGGTGTATATGTAGTGGTCGTCACCTACTAGGGGCATGCCTCAGTTATGGAACCAAAGCTTGCCTGCAATGTGATCATACCCCAGAAAAACTGTATCCTGGGTGTGGGCAGGTAGTGTCCAGGAATAGTGTGTTACTGCCCAGTAGTGATGCTAATATGCTCCCGGTGGCAACACTACCTGATGTTCCCATCCACGGTATCCCTCAACTGTGATCTCAGGTCCGGATCTCTGCTCCACAAGTCCACAGGTGGGGCCCCTGGGCTGCAGGCCAGTGGGCCTCCACGTCACCCAGTCTCTTAGTCTTTATTTCTGGTTCAAAGCTAACCGCTGGCCCAGGCCTGGCCATATGATCGTAAAACGGCCAAGGTTGCAACACCAGAAACTGGTCCGGCCTACCTCCTCACCTCTAAGTCACAGTCCTAAGGAGGCAGCAGGGCCTGCAAATGGCAAAGCATACCCCAGTTCCCCACAGGCACCCTGCACAGCTCTGGGAACCACAGATGAGGGTCAAGGTCTTCAGTGGGGCCTGGTTAGACTGTACATGGGGGCAAGAGGCCACTCACGCAAGCCCCAAGGGCCCATCACCATAGGACGCTTGTGAGGCCGAGGGGAAGCAATAGTGTATAGGCAGTATTTTGTTGCTGGCGAGGTGCACTGCTCGGAGTCGCTGGTCAATATTGTTGTGAGTTGTGTTTGTGGCCTGTCGTGTTTAGTACCCCACAGTGTCGGCGCAACCCCTTACCACGTATGGATCGGCAGAAGCCTGGAGTCCTCCGGCTTCACCCATCTCTGCCGAGCCTCTACGTCCGATGGCTGCCCAGGAGACAGCAGGCCGTGACATCCACGCGGCCCATGATGACACTCCGTTTCAGTTGCTAGGATTATGGTTGTTCAAACCTCGCCCTTGCTGCTGGGCTGTCGCAGAACAGGCAGGCAAGAGGGCACACAGGTGTTATAGTGCAGTCACCAGATTCATTCAGCCGCCAGCCTCCCTGGTGTGCTGTCCCAGCTGGGTAGGTCATCGCCCAGCGTGTCGCGGCGTCAGATGTAGGCCGCGCCCGGGGGAACGATGGCTCTCACCTCCACAATTTTCATTCTAGATTGCACATCTCAGTGGGCCATGGGGTGGGAGGAGGGCTTGATGCAGCAAATTGAATAGATGTCGTTAGATAACTGCACAGATATAGGGTCTGGGTCCAGGAGCAGTTACACGTCCCAAATCTTAGACGTCTGGGCACACCCCCAGAGGCAAACCATGATGCAGTACGGGGATGTCAGTCACATGAGGAGTGGTCAGCAGAATGAATAAGCTTCAGAAGGAATATGGAGTTACATAATAAGAGAAAAAAGTGGGAGGGAGGCAAAAGTATACATGTGATTTGCTGATTTGTTACAGAAAAGTAGGTTAGGTTGTGAGCAAATTTTTGTATGGTGCACAGTTACTGGTTAAAAAGTAAGTGCTTTTATGTTTGATGATTTTGAAAGTTCAGATCCAACAAGAGTCTCATGAGAGGCATTTCCAAGCTTCTGCAGGTGAAGCTTGCTATGGGGCCTAATATGATCCTGAAAAACTCTTGGGAGAGTTGCATGGGAATTTACAGAGTGACCCTGCCCTATGATCTTTTTATGATCTTGCGAGAATCTTGCAAGCTTGATAGTACAGGGAGAGAAACAAGCATTGCCATAGCCAATAGGTCTCACCTTTGGGACCTTTGGGACCTTATAAGTGTTTAACCATGCAGCACATTATCCTGGGTACTGTGCTGCCAGGGATTGAAGAGCTATACAATTGCTACATACAACCCTAAAAAAATAACAATTGTCTTGGAGAAAGGCATAACATTTAGAGCTGCCAACTTTGGAACTGGGAAGCCCGGAAGCCAGGTTGAAGTCTTGGCAGTTAAAAAAAACTATAAAACTTACGTTTCAATCCTAGGAGCAGTTAATTGAAAAATAACAATAATATAAAACATTTAAGCATGGCGCATTCACAGCTATATTCTGGTTGTCAAATGGCATCAGCTGAGTGCGTTTTGTGGGCACGAGCCAAGTGCTCCGAAAATGAACCATTGCAGATATGGAACTGAACTGAACTCCCCTTCCTATTCCCCATTGGACAATGCACCTGTGATACCAAGAGACTGGACTCTAACTGGACATTCCTCCACCATCACCCAGCCCATTGCACATCCACTTCTACTTATGAGCACTTAAATAAGCACCCTTGGAACAAATATAAATCTGGAGTTTGTCAAATGATTGAAATAGGTATGAGTACAACATTCTGAAAACATTGCAAGTCATATGTACATCTATTGCAATAATGATGCATTTCTACATTTACAGAACCAGTATGTGAATCCGAGAGTCAGTTGCTGTGCCAATGTCTGCTGTGAAGCAGTTAGAGGCCATGGCCTGTGCCCCCCTGAAATGGTGGCTGCCTGACCTGTGAGGAGGGACAAGTGGAAATGAGGTCATTCCACTGGTGTTGTGCGCCATTGCCGTTGGCGGTCGATGACCGCCGCACAAGTTTGCATTGGTTATCATTGGGCCCTATGGGTTCCAGGAGCCAATGGCGATGTACGCCGGCAGTGACGGTATGCACCGCTGCAGACGTGACCACCATTTTCTATCTTTTCACTCACTTGCTACCTGACCTTCAACAGGAGAGGACCTACACTGCAAGTGCTGCTGTGACCTGTGTCTGGAAGCGACAATGGCTCATGTGTCTAGGGAAAGGGCCCCTGCCTTCACTGCAGAGGAGTTGGAGAGACTGGTGCCATCAGAAACAGGGCATTTGGCGTGCCATCGCCAAAGAGGTGCGGACCCTGAGGTCTTTGACAGGCGGAGCACCCACTGCCACAAACGGTGGAGGACATGCACCGCTGGGCAAGGAAGACGGCGGAGGCCCAGCTGGGGATGGCCTCCCAACGAGGAAGGGGTGCCCGTCGTACCCTGACCCCCCTGATGTTCCGCATCCTGGTGGGGCCTATCCGGAGTTGGATGGGCGCTTGAGGGCATCACAGCAGCCACTAGGGGGTGAGTACAAATTCAGATTCATTATTTTGCGCATGTTAAGGTTTTCCCTGGGAAGGAATGTGGACTTGGGTGCCCTTAGACAGGGGCGAAGATGGCAGGGTAGGTCCCTTTTTTGGGCAGGCTCTGAAGCACTCCAACCCCAATAGTGTTAGTGGGCATCTACTGCTGGTCAGGGCCCTGTTTGTTTCAGGTGTGCAGCTGATGGCGTTAGGCATTGTGCCCCATGGGCTGGTGACTAGCATTGTAACTGATAGTGCATGGAATAGTGCATAGGGCTGTTTCCTGTGAGTTGTGTACACCAACGGTAGTGTTGTTGCTGGCATTGACCAAGTGTATCCTTTGTCTCTCCCCCACCTTTTTGTTTTGTCACCCTGACCTTGAGTGCATTAGCATCATCTGGCGGAGGAGCAGAGGCACCGGCGACGGAGGAAGCTGCATCCCACATGGGCCTGGATGCCGAATCCACCGATGGTGAGGGCACCAGTGGGACGAGGGCGAGGGGGTAGCACCACGACGGGGACAGGAGGGGACACCACAGACAGCGACTCCTCCTCCGATGGAAGCTCCTTGGCAGTGGCAGACACCTCGGTGCCCACCCCAACAACAGGTACAGCTGCCACCCCCCCTACCAGCACCCCTCTCCCAGCAGCCCCTCATCGTGTTTCCCGTGCCCGCTCACCCAGGAGGGTGGGCATCTCCTTCGTCCCAGGCACCTCAGGCCCTGCCCCAGTCAGCCCTGCTGCCCTCAGTGAGGAGGCTATTGACCTCCTGAGATCCCTCACTGTTGGGCAGTCAACCATTCTGAATGCCATCCAGGGTGTTCAGAGACATTTGCAACAAACAAACGCATACCTGGAGGGCATTCACTCTGGTGTGGTGGCCCAACAGAGAGCATTTAAGGCTCTGGCCTACGCACTGATGGCAGCCATTGTCCCTGTCTCTAGCCTCCCCCCCTCCAACTTCCTCTACCCAGTTCCAATCCCCTCAACCCCATCCTATCCCAAGCACACCTTCAGACCAGCATTCACCCAAATCAACATACAGAAGTGGCTCAGGCAAACACAAGCACCACACTTCATCTCACAGGCACTCACACAAGCACCATCCCCATGCAGACACAGCAATATCCACTGCCTCCACTGTGTTCCCCTCCTCCTCCTCCTCCACCTCCCTCCCAGTAGCGTCTCCACTCACACCTGCATGTACTACATCCTCATCCACTACCTCCATCACAGCATGCCTATCACTACACGCCCCTCACTGGCAGTCACCACCCCAACATCCATGGACACATCCCCTGTGTCCTCTCCCTCTGTGTCTGTGACCCCTCCTTCCAGGGTACACAAACGCAAGCACTCAGACACCCAACAGCCATCCACTTCACAACAGCATTCAGCCCATGCACCTGCACCTAAACTTATCAGACAGACACCTCCTACAACCACTCCCTCTTCCTCCACTCCCAGACCTTCTCCCTCTTCCCGGCCCAGTATCCCTAAGAAGCTTTTCCTGGCAAATATTGACACCCTGTCCTTCCCCTCAAGCCAGGGCGGCCAAAACACAGCCCAGCACCTCAGCCACCAAGTCTGCTGTGGTTCCACCAGCTGTCAGAGGTTCAAAGGGGGCACCCGTCAGACCAGCCAGTGTGCCACCAACTCCTGCCAAGGCAAAATCCATTCCGCCACCTGGCAAGGTGAAGAAGGGGACAGCATCCAGCAAGGGGAAGGAGCCACAACCACCCAGCAAGGCCACCTCAAAGACCCCAGCTGCCATACCCAAGTTGACACCACCATCTGCCAAGGTGAGGAAGGGGCACAAAACAACAGGCAAGGCACTTCAGCCGTCCGAGGCTGAGGTGAAGGCCTGGTGGCTACCAGCACAACCACCAGCACCACCAAATACACTGTGGCCAACACCGCCAGCAGCCCCGCCGCTAGCACCGCCGCAAGTCTTGCCACCTGCACCGCCAGCTGCACCGCCACAAGCACCACTACTGACAGCAGCAGCAGCCTGAGTGGGCAGACATCCGAGGCTGCATTAGATGGGCTGGAGCCTCCCCCCACCACTGGCAGCACCGGCACCTACACCGCAGCCTGCACCACCACCTGCACCGCGGCAAGTACCACCACATGCACCGCTGAGAGTAGCACCACAACCAGCAGCAGCAGCCCCAGTGGGCAGCTGTCTGAGGCTGCAGGAGAGGGGCTGGAGCCTCCCTCAACCACTGGCAGCACCCCCACCAGCACTGGCACTGTCACCGCTGTGCAGCCGTAGCCGCCGCTGGATGGACTCTAGCCCTGCCTCCATCGACTATCATGCATCCTGGTGTAGGAAAGTACCATCTTGCCTGGCATTTTACCCCCATTTTTACTTGTGTGTCAGTTTGTTTTTGCCTGTGTCACTGGGATCCTGCTAGACAGGACCCCAGTGCTCATAGTTTGTGGCCTATATGTGTTCCCTGTGTGGTGCCTAACTGTATCACTGAGGGTCTGCTAACCAGAACCTCAGTGTTTATGCTCTCTCTGCTTTTAAAATTGTCACTGCAGGCTAGTGACCATTTTCACCAATTCTGATTGGCACAATGGAACACCCTTACAATTCCCTAGTATATGGTACCTAGGTACCCAGGGTATTGGGGTTCCAAGAGATCTCTATGGGCTGCAGCATTTCTTTTGCCACCCAGAGGGAGCACATACAATTCTTACACAGGACTGCCACTGCAGCCTGAGTGAAAGAACGTCACTGCCATTTTACACTGCACTTAAGTAACTTATAAGTCACCTATATGTTCAACCCTCACTTAGTGAAGGTTAGGTGCAAAGTTACTAAGTGTGAGGGCACCGTGGCACTAGCCAAGGTGTCCCCACATTGTTCAGGACAATTTCCCCCTACTTTGTGAGTGTGGGGACACCATTACACGCGTGCACTACTCATAGGTCAATACCTTTATGTAGCTTCACAATGGTAGCTCTGAACATGTCTCAGATCATGAAATTGGCCCCCCATGCTAAATCTGGTATTGGGGTGCCAATCCCAAGCATTTCCGGGGCTCCAGCATGGACCCCGGGTACTTCCACACCAGCTCTCTGGGGTTTTCTCTGCAGCTACTGCTGCTGCCAACCCACAGACAGGCTTCTGCCCTCCTGGGGGCTGGGCAGCCCATTCCCAGGAAGGCAGAACAAAGGATTTCCTCTGAGAGAGGGTGTTACACCCTCTCCCTTTGGAAATAGGTGTTAAGGGCTGGGGAGGAGTAGCCTCCCCCAACCTCTGGAAATGCTTTGAAGGGCACAGATGGTGCCCTTCTTGCATAAGCCAGTCTACACCAGTTCAGGGATCCCCAGCCCCTGCTCTGGCATGAAACTGGACAAAGGAAAGGGGAGTGACCACTACCCTGTCCATCACCACCCAGGGGTGGTGCCCAGAGCTCCTCCAGTGTGTCCCAGACCTCTGCCATCTTCAATGCAGAGGTGTGAGGGCACAATGGAGGCCTCTGAGTGGCCAGTGCCAGCAGGTGATGTCAGAGACCCCTCCTGATAGGTGCTTACCTGGTTAGGTGGCCAATCCTCCTCTGAGGGCTATTTAGGGTCTCTCCTGTAGGCTTCTCTTCAGATAACGAATGCAAGAGCTCACTCACCAGAGTTCCTCGACGTCTTTCTCTTTGACTTCTGCCAAGGATTGACCGCTGACTGCCCCAGGCCGCCTGCAAAACCACAACAAAGTAGCAAGACGACTACCAGCAACATTGTAGCGCCTAATCCTGCTGGCTTTCTTGACTGTTTCCTGGTGGTGCATGCTCTGAGGGCTGTCTGCCTTCACCGTGCACTGGAAGCCAAGAAGAAATCTCCTGTGGGTCGACGGAGTCTTCCCCCTGCTAACACAGGCACTAAACATCTGCATCACTGGTCCCCTGGGTCCCCTCTCATCTCAACGAGCGTGGTCCCTGGAAAAACAGGAGCTGGATCCAAGTGAACCCGACAGTTCAGTGGTCCTTCTTTACAAATTTGGTGAAGGTAACTCCTTGCCTCCCCACGCCAGACAGTTATCCTGTGTACTGCGTGATCTGCAGTTGCTAGGGCTTCTGTGCACTTCTGCAAGGAATCCTTCATGCACAGCATAGCCCAGGTCCCCAGCGCTCCGTCCTGCATTGCTCAACTCGCTGAGTTGACCACCAACTTCGTGGGACCCTCCTTTGTAGTGTTGAGATGACTGCTGTGCTCAGATTTCTTGAATGCCTCTAAGTGCTTCTGCGGGTGCTGCCTGCTTCTGCATGGGCTCTCTGCGCTGCTAGGCGCCCCCTCTGTCTCCTCCTCCAAGGGGCGACCTCCTGGTCCTTCCTGGGCCCGGGCAGCACCATTTTCTTCAACCTTAGCTCTTGCAGCTAGAAAGGCTTGTTTGTGGTCTTTCTGCGTGGAAACAACTCTGCATCCTCCAGCATGCCGTGGGATATCTTCTGTGCAAAGGAGAAGTTCCTGGCATCTTCCGTTATTGCAGAATCTTCAGCTTCTTCCACCTGGAGGCAGTCCTTTTGCACCTCCATCCGGGGTATAGTGGGCTCCTGCCCCCCCGGGCACTTGTGTGACTCTTGGACTTGGTCCCCTTCCTTTACAAGTCCTCAGGTCCAGGAATCCGTCTTCAGTGCTTTGCAGTAAGTTGCTGCCTTTGCAGAATCCCCTATCACGACTTTAGTGTGTTTCTGGGGTAGTAGGGTAACTTTACTCCTACTTTTCAGGGTCTTGGGGTGGGGTATCTTGGACACCCTTAGTGTTTTCTTACACTCCCAGCGACCCTCTACACACTACACTAGGCCTGGGGTACATTCGTGGTTCGCATTCCACTTTTGGAGTATATGGTTTGTGTTGCCCAGAGGCCTATTGTATCCTATTGCATCCTATTGTATTCTACAGTGTTTTCACTACTTTTCTAACTGTTTACTTACCTGATTTTGGTTTGTGTGTATATTTTGTGTATTTTACTTACCTCCTAAGGGAGTATATCCTCTAAGATATTTTTGGCACATTGTCACTAAAATAAAGTACCTTTATTTTTAGTAACTGAGTATTGTGATTCTTAGGATATAGTGGTTGATGATATAAGTGGTATAGTAGGCGCTTTGCATGTCTCCTAGTTCAGCTTAAGCTGCTCTGCTATAGCTACCTCTATCAGCCTAAGCTGCTAGAACACTACTAATCTACTAATAAGGGATAACTGGGCCTGGCACAAGGTGTAAGTACCATCAGTTACCCTCTGTAAGCCAGGCCAGCCTACTCACCTGGTCACTGCAACTCTTGTGGCTCAGACACACAGGTGAGGGACTGTGAACTGCCACAGCCCAAGTGTTGCATCACTGGGCACAGAGCCCCCTCCAAAACCAGTGGAAGAAGCCATCCACTTGAGAGACTGACGCTTTGCACTCCCCAGAAGCAAGCAGTGGGCAAACTACCCACTTGAGAGACTGTGGCTTTGCACTCCCCAGGACCAAGCAGTGGGCGAACCACCCACTTGAGAGACTGTGGCTTTGCACTCCCCAGGAGCAAGCAGTGGGCAAACCACCCACTTGAGAGACTGTGGCTTTGCACTCCCCAGGACCAAGCAGTGGGCAGTCCACCCACTTGAGAGACTTGTGAGACTGTGGCTTTGCACTCCCCAGGACCAAGCAGTGGGCAATCCACCCACCTGAGAGACTGTGGCCTTGCACTTCCCAGGACCAAGCAGTGGGCAAACCACCCACTTGAGAGACTTGAGAGACTGTGGCTTTGCACTCCCCAGGACCAAGCAGTGGGTAAACCACCCACTTGAGAGACTGTTGCTTTGCACTCCCCTGGACCAAGCAGTGGACTATCCACCCACTTGAGAGACTTTGGCCTTGCACTCCCCAGGACCAAGCAGTGGGAAAACCACTCACTGGAGAGACTTGAGAGACTGTGGCTTTGCACGCCCCAGGACCAAGCAGTGGGCAAACCACCCACTTGAGAGACTGTGGCTTTGCACTCCCCAGGACCAAGCAGTGGGCAATCCTCCCACTTGAGAGACTTGTGAGACTGTTGCCTTGCACTCCCCAGGACATCGCTGTGAGCGTGGAGCCCCCTCGAGGAGCAGTGGTGTTGTCCCATCTTACGGCTGAGGTGCCCCCCTTCCCTGTCCCCCTTCGGTGCCTGTGTGTTTTCGACCTGATGCCCCTGCAGTGTTCTCTTCGTATTGAGGCAGGAGTCAAGTGTGGGCATTGGCCTATGAGTTTTGGCCTATCAGTCGCGTTCCCGAACGTTCGGGAACGCGACCCCCGGGTAGGTGCTGCAGACAAAACCGGTAACCGCGCAAATTTACTGTGTACCGGGTGATGGGCCAGCGATATCCCATGAAGCCTATTCTCTAAATTGAGATGGGCGACTGATAGGAAAGGAAACCCAGTCTGCTTTAGTCCTGTTAAGTGACTGATGACGTCTTGACTGTGAACGTTAGTCAACAGAAGTATAAGTATTCTGTTTTTGTTTTTTTCTTGTGGAGAAAATCTATAATTAAATTAGGTCCTGAAGAAGCGTCACGGGATCCTGTTGGACCAGCAACGACGCGAAACATGTCGACCGCATATTGAGGAGTGTCGGACCTTTTCCGTCCTCCTCAATTTCTTTGATTGATCTTGTGTGGGTGTTCAAGCATTGTCTTTAGTTTCACTCCCTTGATTTCTTTTTAATCTTGACCATTTCCCAACAGCAAATAATAAACTATTAGGTGAGGGATCTGAGCCAATTTTATTATTCTCTTTTTTCATACATTTTCTCCTCTCTCGGACCCATATTTTGGCTCCGTGGCATCATCGAGTATATTCAAAAAGATCTCCGATACACCAGCATGGGCAGGATGTGCAGCTCGGGCTCCATGGCGTCCTGGTTCTTCGTTGAGTGTCTAGAGGTGAGTGGTTTCCCTTCCAAGAACTGTTTCCGCCGTGCTTTTGATGGTGTTGGTACCACCCCGGAAAAGCGGGCAGATAGGCGTGTTGTAATGGGGTGGGCAGTACATTGTCTTCTGCTTGCCTGTTGGCGGTTATCGCCGCAGTGTTTATTGATATCCGCCATGGCAGTCGGAGTGTTAAAGTGGCTGTATGTTTTTACAAAGTCCACCGTGGTTGTGATTCCATTTTTTTACCGCCGGCCTGTTGGCGGTATTACCTCCACTTTAACACCGACCGCCAGGGCTGTAATGAGGGCCAATATGTCCTAACTTAACCATACACTGCACCCTGCCCTTGGGGCTACCTATGGCCTACCTTAGGGGTGCCTTACATGTAAGAAAAGGGAAGGTTTAGGCCTGGCAAGTGGTGCCCTTGCCAAGTCGAATTTACAGTTAAGACTGCACACACAGACCATGCAGTGGCAGGTCTGAGACATGATTACAGAGGTACTTATGCGGGTGACACAACCAGTGCTGCAGGCCACTAGTAGCATTTGATCTACAGGCCCTGGGTACCTCTAGTGCACTGTACTAGGGCCTTACTAATAAATCAAATATGCCAATCATGGATAAACCAATTACATACACATTTTTAAAGGAGCACTTGCACTTTAGCACTGGTTAGCAGTGGTAAAGTGCCCAGAGTAACAAAACGGCAAAATCAGAGTCCAGCACACATCACAACCTGGGAAACAGAGGCAAACAGTTAAGGGAGACCACACCAAGGATGAAAAGTCTAACACGTGTCCCCCCCCAGCTGAAACTGGGGAGCAACTACCCAACCTCATGGGAGTTCTCATCACTAAGGCGGAAGAACCTGGACAGACCATGTGCATTGGCGTGTTCTGTACCATGACAGTGTTCCACCGTAAAGTCCATCCCCTGTAGGGAAATGGTCGACCTCAACAGTTTTGGATTCTCACCCCTCATCTGCATTAACCATCTGAGGGGCCTGTGGTCGGTCTGAACTCGGAAGTGAGTCCCAAACAAGTAGGGTCTTAGCTTCTTCAGTGCCCAGACCACAGCAAACGCTTCACGTTCTATGGCACGCCACCTACGTTCCCTGGGTAGTAACCTCCTGCTAATGAAGGTTACAGGTTGATCTAGGCCCTCTTCATTAAGCTGTGAGAGTACTGCTCCAGTACCATGCTCTGAGGCGTCTGTTTGCACAACAGACTTCTTGGAGTAGTCAGGTGCCTTCAGCACAGGTGCTGTGCACATGGCAGCCTTCAAGGCATCTAAAGCGTTCTGGCAAGCCTCTGTCCAGATCATTCTCCTGGGTTGCTCCTTCGAAGTCAACTCAGTCAAGGGGATAACAATGTTACCTCAACCCTTGGCAAACCTCCTGTAGTATCCTGTGAGACCTAAGAAGGCTCTCACTTCAGTCTGGGTCTTGGGAGGCTCCCAAGCCAGAATTGTATCACTTTTTGGCTGTAGGGGTGCCATCTGGCCACTCCCCACCTGGTGTCCTAAGTACACCACAGAACTGTGCCCTATTTGGCACTTGCTCGCCTTAATAGTGAGGCCTGCCTTCTGCAGGGCCTCTAACACTCTCCAGAGGTGTTGCAGGTGTTCATCCCAAGTGGAACTAAACACAGCAATGTCATCCAGGTAGGCAGCACTGAACTCATCTAGCCCAGCCAACACCTGGCGGACCAACCTCTGAAAAGTGGCAGGGGCATTCTTCATCCAAAATGACATGACTTTAAATTAACAGTGTCCATCTGGGTTAGAGAACACTGACCTCTCCTTGGCCCCCTCAGTTAAGGCAATCTGCCAGTACCCAGATGTTAAGTCAAATGTACTGAGGTACTTGGCAGCTCCCAAGCGGTCAATGAGCTCATCAGCTCGGGGGATGGGGTGTGCGTCTGTCTTGATGACCACATTGAGTCCCCGGTAGTTCACAGAGAACCAGGTGCAGCAGCCTTTGGGACCATTACCACTGGGCTGGTCCAAGGACTGTTGGAGTGCTCCATAACCCCTAGGGTAATCATTTTGTATACTTCAACCTTAATGCATTCCCTGACCCTGTCAGTCACCCTGTAAACATTTTGTTTAATAGGTGTACTGTCCCCAGTGTCCACATCATGTGTGCACAAGTGTGTGACTCATGGGATCAGGGAAAACAGTGAGACAAACTGTCCCAAAACGTGGCGACAGTCACCCTCCTGGCCTTCAGTCAGGGAGGGGGAGAAGATCACTCCATCCACTGACCCATATCATTCTCCTGCAGACAGGAGGTCAGGAAGAGGCTCGCTCTCCTCCTCCACCCAATCATCTGTTGCAAGGAGCATGGATAGTGCAATCCGCTCAAAGTGAGGTTTGAGGCGGTTGACTTGCAGGACCCTTAAAGGGTTCCTTGGAGACTGCAAGTCGACCAGATAGGTGACTTTGCTCTTGCGCTCTACCACCTCAAATGGTCCAGTCCACTTATCTTGGAGTACCCTAGGCTCCACTGGTTCCATCACCCACACTTTTTGTCCAGGTTGAAACTCAACCAGAGTGGCATTCTGGTCATACCAGTGTTTCATATCCTCCTGGTTTGCTTCCAGGTTCTCCTGAGCGAGACTCCTGAAGCGGGCAGTCTGGTTTCTCAAAGCCAGCATGTATCTAAATACATCCTGGGGGGGTTTACTAGGAACTTTCTCCCAAGCTTCCCTTATCAGACTCAAAGGTCCCCTTGCAGGGTGGCCTTAAATCAGCTCAAAGGGACTAAACCCAAGTCCCTTTTGAGGCACCTCCCTGTAGGCGAACAGAAGGCATGGCAAGAGGACGTCCCACTTCTGCCTCAAGGGCTCTAACAGGCCCATGATCATGCCTTTCGAGGTTCGGTTGAATCTCTCAACCAGACAATTCCTTTGGGGGTGGTAAGGTGTGGTGAACTTGTAGGTTACCCCACACACTTTCCACAGAGACTTCATATGTGTGGATATAAAGTTGGTGCCCCTATCAAATACCACTTCCTTGGGGAGCCCCATGCGGGTAAAACCCTCCATCAGTGCACAACCCACCACAGGGGAAGTGACTGACCTCAAAGGAATGGCTTCTGGGTACCGGGTGGCATGGTCCACCAAGACCAGGATGAACCTGTTGCCCAAGGCTGTCTTGTGGTCCAGAGGCCCCACAATGTCAATACCTACCCTCTCAAAGGGAGTACTAACCACAGGTAAAGGGTGGAGGGGAGCCTTACACTTCACCCTACTCTTGCCACTTGACTGGCAAGTTGGGCAAGACCTACAGTGTGCAGCAGAATGCTTGCTCATCCGGGGCCAATAGAAGTGGGAGACAAGCCTCTTATAGGTCTTGTCCTGCCCCAGATGTCCTGCCAAAGGTTCATAATGAGCCAACCCCAGTAGGAAGGCCCTGAAGCACTGGTGTACCACCAGCATACGAGCTGACCCAGGCTCAGAAACTTTAGGCTCACTATATAGGAGGCCATCCTCCCAATAGATCAGGTGAGTGCTGGGCTCCTCGCCAGCCGCCTGGGCTGCAGCCTGCTGCCGCAATCCCTCAAAAGTAGGGCAATTTTTTTGTGCTTCACAGAATGCCTCCTTGGTGGGTCCCCCTTCCTGCTGCCACTGCGAGAGCTCAGGGTCCTCACCCAGTTCATCCACCTGTTCCCCTGTAGGTTCTAGGGTGTCACCCTCAGACTCTGCCTTCTCCTGGGCCGTGGGAACTTCTGGCGCCAGTTTCCAACGCCCCCTGCCCTTTCTCTTCTTGGCAGTCCCCTGGGCCACTGTTTCAGGCTCCAGGGACTCTTGACCACCCTGACGGGCTGCCATTGACCAGGTGGATATGCATACCCACCCAGGCAGACCCAACATCTCCAAGTGAGACCTGTGTTCCACCTCCTTCCAAGGGGAATCCTCCAGGTCATTGCCTAGCAAACAATCAAACAGACAGGGTTGGACTCACAGCTACCTTCAAGGAACCTGAGACCCCTCCCCCCCCATTCAAAGGGAACCTGCACCACTCTGCACAGGTGCTCTGAGTTGTCCAAGCAACTACTTGGTGAAGTACCCGGGGATAATCTGCTCTTCAGACACCAGGTGACTCCTCACAGTAGTCACACTGGCTCCTGTGTCTCTCAGAGCCTCTACCCTCTGTCCATTAATGGTCACCCACTGCCTGTACTTCTTAGTGTTCTCAGGCACGAGGGTTCTCTGGACCATCTCACTGTCCCCAAGTGAGACAAGGGTCATCTCAGGTGGCTCCCACCCACCTTGAACCAACTCCTTCCCAACTGCTACACTGGCCAACCCTGGGACGGCACACCAGTGGGTGCCGGTATACTTTTGGGGCATTTGGGGTCCCCCCTCACATGACCCACCTGGTCACATGCATATCATTTACATGGGGGACCTCCTGCCACTGGCTTCCCTTTGGAGAACCATGGCTTCTTCTCACTAGGGGGTTGGGAATCCGCCACTTCCAAAACTGAAAAAGTTACCCACATCCTGGAGGGAGAAGGCGAAAACACCTGCTACCAAGGGCTCAGGCAAGACAAAAGTTGAAAGTGGCAAGACAGCTGCGCCACCATCCAAGGTGGGGAAGGGCCTGAAAATCAAAGGCAGGTCCACGTCGACGCCAACCTGCACGGCGGACAAGACCACCACTGGCACCGCCACCTGCACCTGCCGCCAGCACCCCAGACACTGAGCCCTTCACCAGCACCGCAGACACTGTGCCCTTCACCAGCACCGCAGTCAGTGAGCCCACCACCAGCACTGCCGCTACTGACACCGCCTCCAGCACCGCAGTCAGTGAGACCACCACCAGCACCGCCTCTACTGACACTGCCGCCAGCACCGCAGTCAGTGAGCCCGCTGCAAGCACCGCCGCTACTGACACCGCCACCAGCACCGCAGTAAGTGAGGCCGCCACCAGCACCGCCGCCACAAAGACCGCCACCAGCACCGATGCCACAGAGCCCGCCGCAAGCACCGCCGCTACTGACCCCACCGCCAGCACCGCCAGCTGCCCCACAACATCCTGAGCCAGTGGCACCACTGCAGACATGGCTGACATCCCCAGTGGTCAGTCGTACAAGGCTGGTGGTCAGTTCCAGGAGCCTGGGCAGCTTGCATGTTGCACCACCGTCAGTGGAGTGTCACATCCACTACCTCAGTCTTTGGCAGGATGAAGCACTCTGGGCACAAAGCACCCTCCAGAACTAGTGGAGTATCACATCAACTACCTCAGTCCTTGGCAGGATGAAACACTCTGGGCACAAAGCCCCCTCCGGAACCAGTGGAAAGCTACATCCACTACCTCAGTACTTGGCAGGATGAAGCACTCTGGGCACAAAGCCCCTTCCAGAACCAGTGGAGTAGCACATCCACTACTTCAGTCCTTTGCAGGATGAAGCACTCTGGGCACAAAGCCCCCTCCAGAACCAGTTTGCACACCCCAGGATAATGCAGTGGGCAGCCGACCCACTGAAAAGACTTGAGAGACTGTGGCTTTGCACTCCTCAGGATAATGCAGTGGGCAACCCACCCACTGAAGACTTGAGAGACTGTGGCTTTGCACTCCCCAGGATACATCAATGGGCATGGAGCCCCCTCGTGGAGCTGGCGTTGTGCACTCATCCGGCTGAGGTGCCCCACTTCCCTTCCCCCTGAGGTGCCTGTTTCATTTCGATCTGATGCCCCAGCAGTGTTCTCTCCGTTTCGAGTCTGGTATCGAGTGTGGGCCTCGCCCATGCATTTTGGGCCCAGTGGTCCACGGACTATGAATGGTGCACTACCCGGACTTGAATAGTTGGTGTACATAATTGTTTATACTGTATTTAAAGTTTTGACAGATGGATTTTTATTGATTACAATCATTACAATCATTTCCTTTTGTCATTGTGTTCTTCCAGGGGGGTTGGGGGGGTGTAAATGTAATGTTGGAGCATGTATTTGTGTGTATGTTGTTGTGGGTGAGGGTGAGAGTGGGGGTGATGCGTGATGCGTGTGTGTGTCACTCTCTTTTCCCTCCCCCTTCCCTGTGTTGTAGGTGCAGTACTCACTGTGGTCGTCGCCGCCATCTTTCGTGCTCCTGGTGCAGGAGCAGGAATACTATCGCAGGGAGTATTAAGAGTTCTGGCTCCATGGCGTCCTGGTTCCTCGTGGGTTGTTTAGAGGTGAGTGTTTCCCCTTCCAAGTCCTGCTTCCGCAGTGTTTTTGTTCGCATTGAATCTGTCCCGGAAAAGGTGGCGGATTGGCCTCTCATAATAGTGTGGGCGGTACATTGTCTTCCGTCTGTCTGTTGGTGGTGACCGCCGCTATGTTTGTTTCTACCGCAGTGGCGGTCGGAGTGTTAAAGTGGCTGTCTATGTTTGCTGTTTCCGACATGGTCGTGATTCAATTTTTTTTACCGCCGGCCCATAGGCGGTCTTACTGCCGCTTAAACACCGGCCACCAGGGTTGTAATGAAGGCCAAAGTGTACAAGTACTCCCAAGCAATCAGATTGTAAAGCCCCTCATACGTAGTTACCTTACTGCCCTTCACCCAACCATCCAGTGACCTGCAATAAGAATCAACACATTCCAACCATGTTTGGGATTCCTTCTTCTTATAGGACCTAAACTTATCCTTGTAATGCTCATGGGTGAGTCCATACCTTGTGAATAGCGCATCCTTCATGCTGGAGTAGGTGAGATTCTGAGTATCCCCTAGGGCTGTCATTGTATCCCTCCCCTCTACCTCAAAGTGCTTCCACAGACCCGCCCCCAATGAGCGCCAGGAACCAGATTCATATGGAGAGCGGACTCATACCCCTTAATTCACAAGTATATGTCGTCCTCCCTTTTATAATCCTTCACAAGATCTTTAGGAATGTGCACCCTCCTTTCAGGCTGCACTGTGATGTGGCTGCCACCATCCCTACTAGCCTGGATCCTCTGGTCTAGCTCTCTCAAGCTATGCTCATGAGCCAACATAATATTTTTCTCTTCTAGGGCCATCCTCATTTTCTCCATCTCCCTCTGGTGCTCCCTCTCTGCCTGTTTGTCCTGCAATTCTTCAGTCGTCAGACCATTAGATGAGACACTGCTACCTGCCCTGGAGACCCTCTCCCTGGACATAACAGCTCCACCCACAATACCATTGTGTATGGAATGCTCTTCCTCCTCCTCCTCTGTTTGCCCTTCAGTGCACTTTGCTGTCACCCAGGCCCTCAGCACCTTTTGACGATCCTCCTTCCTAGATGAGCTCTTAATGGGACAGTCAAAACTTTTACAGAACTGCTTTAACTGAGCCTTGGTACAGCTCTCTAATTTTTCTAGGTGAAGAGCAGCTCCAACCGATGCATCTCCAAATTGGGACATGATGAAAAGTCAACAAAAGTGAAAAGTTGCAAAAAGCAGAAAACAAGTTCCCAAATGAAGTTCAGAAGTCAATCAAAGATTACCACACAAATGGATGCAGGGAAAAATCCAATCAAAAGAGATAAATCAAAGATCACAAGCCAAGCAGTAAGTGGTCACGTAGTAGTCTGCACTCAAAACAGTAGTGGACACTTCATTACTGTATGTCAAGTACAAATACAAGTCCAATCCCATCACTGATCACCAATATTAGAAATGGGGTCTTTGGTTGGCAGTCAGATTACCCCCTGTCAAAGCAAGGACCCCCACTCTAGTCAGGATAAAAGAGAATCAACCTCAGCTAACCCCTGCTTACCCCTTTGGTAGCTTGGCACGAGCAGTAGGCTTAACTTCAGAGTGCTAGGTGTAAAGTATTTGTACCAACACACACAGTAACGTAATGAAAACACTACAAAAGGACACAATACAGGTTTAGAAACATAGGAAATATTTATCTAAACAAAACAAGACCAAAACAACAAAAATCCACAATACACAAGTCAAGTTATCAATTAAAAAGCAAAAAGAGTCTTCTTGTAGTTTTAAACACACACTAACACTGTTAGCGTGAAATGTACCTTGGGTGTGTCAAAAATAACCCTGCACGGGAGAATGTGTGTCAAAAAGGGCTTGCGATGCGTCGATTTCACTCACTCACGAGACTTTGCGTCATTTCTCCTTTCGTCGGGTCGGGCGCAATGTTTCTTTGACGCCGCAGGAGAGCGATGCGTCGATCCGGTCAGCACTCTCGGGTCCGGGCAGGCCTTGCGTTGTTTTTTTCCCACACCCAGCGCAGTTTGCATTGGAAATCCAGCCGCACGATGATCCGAAAACCACGCAGTGCGGGTTGCGATCTCACCAGCCTCCATCAGCGATGCTATGCATCGTTTCTCCAGCTCCATGAGACGATTCTTAGTTCGTGTTGCAGGCGAGCGTCAATTTTCAGCTGCGAAGCCGGCGGCTCATCGATTTCCCAGCCGCAGATTGGAGTTGCGTCAATCTTTTCCCTGCACGGTGTTCTGTGTGTGTGGATTTCTTCCTCTTAGGCTGCCAGCTTCTCCTTTCAGGTTCCCAGGAACCGGATGGGCACCACAGGGCAGAGTAGGAGTCTCTCTAGAGACTCCAGGTGCTGGCAGAGAGAAGTCTTTGCTGTCCCTGAGACTTCAAACAACAGGAGGCAAGCTCTAAATCAAGCCCTTGGAGATCTTCACAAGATGGAAGGCACACAAAGTCCAGTCTTTGCCCTCTTACTCTGACAGAAGCAGCAACTGCAGATAGCCCCACAAAGCACAGTCACAGGCAGGGCAGCTCTTCTTCCTCAGCTCTTCAGCTTTCCTCCAGGCAGAGGTTCCTCTTGGTTTCCAGAAGTGTTCTGAGGTCTGTGGTTTTGGGTGCCCTTCTTATACCCAGTTTCTCCTTTGAAGTAGGCCTACTTCAAAGCAAAGGCTCTCTTGATTGTGAAATCCTGCCTTGCTAAGGCCAGGCCCCAGACACTCACCAGGGGGTTGGAGACTGCATTGTGGGAGGGCAGGCACAGCCCTTTCAGGTGTAAGTGACCACTCCTCCCTCCTAGCACAGATGGCTCATCAGGAAATGCAGACTACACCTCAGCTCCCTTTGTGTCACTGTCTAGTGCGAGGTGCAACCAGCCCAATTGTAAAACTGACCCAGACAGGGAATCCACAAACAGGCAGAGTCACAGAAATGGTATAAGCAAGAAAATGCTCACTTTCTAAAAGTGGCATTTTCAAACACACAATCTTACAATCAACTTTACTAAAATAATTATTTTTAAATTGTGAGCTGAGAGACCCCAGACTCCACATGTCCATCCGCTCCCAAAGGGAATCTATACTTTAATCAGATTTAAAGGTAGCCCCCATTTTAACCTATGAGAGGGACAGGCCTTGCAACAGTTAAAAACGAATTTAGCAATATTTCACTGTTAGGACATATAAAACACATTGCTATGGGGGTCATTACAACCCTGGCGGTCGGTGTTAAAGAGGCGGTAAAACCGCCAAGAGGCCGACGGTTAAACAAATTGAATTACGACCGTGGCGGAAACCGCCAACATAGACAGCCACTTTAACACTCCGACCGCCACGGCGGTACAAACAAACACCGTGGCGGTAACCGCCAACAGGCAGGCGGAAGACAATGTACCGCCCACAGAATTACAAGCCACCAATCCGCCACCTTTTCCGGGCAGATTCACTGCGAACAAAAACAGTCAGAAACAGGACTTCGAAGGGAAAACGCTCACCTCTACACACCCCACGAGGAACCAGGACACCATGGAACCGGAACTTCAGATACTCCCAGCCTTTATCTTCCTGCTCCTCTACCAGGAGCACGAACGCCGGCGGCGAAGACCACGGTGAGTACTGCACCTACGACACAGGGGAGGGAAAAGAGAGTGACACACACAAGCAACACGCGACACCCTTACCCCCACCCTCACCCACATCACCATACACACAATTACATATTGATGCATCACAGTTACGCCCCCCAGTCCCTCCCTGGAAGAATGCAAGGACTAAAGGAAATTAGTCGAATGATTGTAATATATTCAAATACAGTAATCAAAACTATTTACATATATACACATTTACACTATGAACAATTATATACACCAAGAACACAAGTCCAAGGGATTCCACCATCATTGTCCGTGGACCAATGGGCCCAAAAGGCATGGGCGAGGCCCACACTCAATACCCGAACAAGACGGAGAGAACACTGCAGGGGCATCAGATAGAAATAAAACAGGCACCTCAGGGGGAAAGGAAGGGGGGAGCACCTCAGCCGGATGAGTGCATGACGCCAGCACCACGAGGGGGCTCCATGCCTATTGATGTATCCTGGGGAGTGCAAAGCCACAGTCTCTCAAGTCTCTCCAGTGGGTGGGTTGCCCACTGTTCAATCCTGGGGAGTGCAAAGCCACAGTCTCTCAAGTCGATAACAGTGGGTGGGTTGCCCACTGTCCAATCCTGGGGAGTGCAAAGCCACAGTCTCTCAAGTCGATAACGGTGGGTGGGTTGCCCACTGTTCAATCCTGGGGAGTGCAAAGCCACAGTCTCTCAAGTGGATAACAGTCTCCACTTGTTCTGGAGGGGGCTTGATGCCCAGAGTGCTTCATCCTGCCAAGGACAGACGTAGTGCATGTAACTCTCCACTGGTTCTGAAGGGGGCTTGGTGCCAAGAGGGCTTCATCCTGCCAAGGACTGAGGTAGTGGATGTAACTCTCGACTGGTTCTGGAGGGGGCTGGTGCCCAGAGTGCCTCATCCCGCCAGTGGTGGCCTCAGTAGCGTAGTAATCATTGGCGCTCACTGTCCTGCGGTGGTGCTGGCGGTCGTGCCCTGGCCAGCGGGGCTGCTGCTGGCAGTCTTGTCTTGGGCAGCGGGGCTGCTGGCGGTCTTGTCCTGGGCAGCGGGCCTGCTGGTGGTCTTGTCCTGGGCAGCGGGGCTTCTGCTGGCAGTCCTGACTTGGGCAGTGGGGTTGCTGGCGGTCTTGTCCTGGGCAGCGGGCTGCTGCTGGTGGTGCTGTCTTGGGCAGCGGGACTGCTGGCGGTCTTGTCCTGGGCAGCGGGGCTTCTGCTCGTGGTCTTGCCCTGGGCTGCGGGGCTGCTGGCGGTCTTTTCCTGGGCAGCGGGGCTGCTGCTGGCGGTCTTGTCTTGGGCAGCAGGGCTGCTGACGGTCTTGTCCTGGGCAGCGGGGCTTCTGCTGGCGGTCCTGTCTTTGGCAGCGGGGCTTCTGCTGGCGGTCCTGTCTTGGGCAGCGGGGCTGCTGGCAGTCTTTTCCTGGGCAGCGGGGCTGCTGCTGGCGGTCTTGTCTTGGGCAGCAGGGCTGCTGGCGGTCCTGTCTTGGGCAGCGGGGCTGCTGGCGGTCTTGTCCTGGGCAGCGGGGCTTCTGCTGGCAGTCCTGACTGGGGCAGTGGGGTTGCTGGCGGTCTTGTCCTGGGCAGCGGGCTGCTGCTGGTGGTGCTGTCTTGGGCAGCGGGACTGCTAGCGGTCTTGTCCTGGGCAGCGGGGCTGCTGCTGGTGGTCTTGCCCTGGGCAGCGGGGCTGCTGGCCGTCTTGTCCTGGGCAGGGGGGCTGCTGCTGGCCGTCTTGTCTTGGGCAGCAGGGCTGCTGACGGTCTTGTCCTGGGCAGCAGGGCTTCTGCTGGCGGTCCTGTCTTTGGCAGCGGGGCTTCTGCTGGCGGTCCTGTCTTGGGCAGCGGGGCTGCTGGCAGTCTTTTCCTGGGCAGCGGGGCTGCTGCTGGCGGTCTTGTCTTGGGCAGCGGGGCTGCTGGCGGTACTGTCTTGGGCAGCGGGGCTGCTGGTGGTCTTGTCCTGGGCATTTGGTGCTGCTGCTGGCGGTTCTGTCTTGGGCAGCGGGGCGGCTGGCAGTCTTGTCCTGGGCAGCGGGGCTGCTGCTGGCGGTCTTGTCTTGGGCAGTGGGGCTGCTGGCGGTCTTGTCCTGGGCAGCAGGGCTTCTGCTGGTGGTCCTGTCTTGGGCAGCGGGGCTGCTGCTGGCGGTCCTGTCTTGGGCAGCGGGGCTGCTGGCGGTCCTGTCTTGGGCAGCGGGGCTGCTGGCGGTCTTGTCCTGGGCATCGGGGCTGCTGCTGGCGGTTCTGTCTTGGGCAGCGGGGCGGCTGGTTATCTTGTCCTGGGCAGCGGGGCTGCTGCTGGCGGTCTTGTCTTGGGCAGTGGGGCTGCTGGCGGTCTTGTCTTGGGCAGCGGGGCTTCTGCTGGTGGTCCTGTCTTGGGCAGCGGGGCTTCTGCTGGTTGTTCTGTCTTGGGCAGTGGGCTGCTGGCGGTCTTGTCCTGTGCAGCAGGGCTTCTGCTGGTGGTCCTGTCTTGGGCAGCGGGGCTGCTGCTGGCAGTCCTCTCTTGGGCAGCGGGGCTGCTGGCGGTCCTGTCTTGGGCAGCGGGGCTGCTGGCGGTCTTGTCCTGGGCATCGGGGCTGCTGCTGGCAGTTCTGTCTTGGGCAGCGGGCGGCTGGTGGTCTTGTCCTGGGCAGCGGGGCTGCTGCTGGCGGTCTTGTTTTGGGCAGCGGGGCTTCTGCTGGCGGTCCTGTCTTGGGCAGCGGGGCTTCTGCTGGTGGTCCTGTCTTGGGCAGCGGGGCTGCTGCTGGCAGTCCTGTCTTGGGCAGCGGGGCTGCTGGCGGTCCTGTCTTGGGCAGCGGGGCTGCTGGCAGTCTTGTCCTGGGCATCGGGGCTGCTGCTGGCAGTTCTGTCTTGGGCAGCGGGGCGGCTGGTGGTCTTGTCCTGGGCAGCGGGGCTGCTGCTGGCGGTCTTGTCCTGGGCAGCGGGCTGCTGCTGGCGGTCTTGTCTTGGGCAGTGGGGCTGCTGGTGGTCTTGTCCTGGGCAGCGGGGCTTCTGCTGATGGTCCTGTCTTGGGCAGCGGGGCTGCTGGCGGTCTTGTCCTGGGCAGCGGGGCTCTTGCTGGCGGTTCTGTCCTGGGCAGCGGGGCTTCTGCTGGCGGTCCTGTTTTGGGCAGCAGGGCTTCTGCTGGGCGTCCTGTCTTGGGTAGCGGGGCTGCTGGCAGTCTTGTCCTGGGCAGCGGGGCTGCTGGTGGTGGTCCTGTCTTGGGCAGCGGGGCTGCTGGCGGTCTTGTCCTGGGCAGCGGGGCTGCTGCTGGCGGTCTTGTCTTGGGCAGCGGGGCTGCTGGCGGTCTTGTCCTGGGCAGCGGGGCTGCTGCTGGTGGTCCTGTCCTGGGCAGCGGGGCTGCTGCTGGCGGTCTTGTCTTGGGCAGCCGGGCTTCTACTGGCGGTCCTGTCTTGGGCAGCGGGACTGCTGGCGGTCTTTTCCTGGGCATCAGGGCTGCTGCTGGTGGTCCTGTCTTGGGCAGCGGGGCTGCTGGTGGTCTTGTCCTGGGCAGCGGGGCTGCTCCTGGCGGTCTTGTCTTGGGCAGCGGGGCTGCTGGTGGTCTTGTCCTGGGCAGCGGGGCTGCTGCTGGCTGTCTTGTCTTGGGCAGCGGGGCTTCTGGTGGTCTTCTCCAGGGCAGCGGGGCTTCTGCTGGCAGTCCTGTCTTGAGCAGCGGGGCTGCTGGCGGTCTTGTCCTGGGCAGCAGGGCTGCCGCTGGCGGTCTTGTCTTGGGCAGCGGGGCTGCTGGCGGTCTTGTCCTGGGCAGCGGGGCTGCTGCTGGTGGTCTTGTCCAGGGCAGCGGGGCTGCTGGCGGTCTTGTCCTGGGTAGCTGGGCTGCTGCTGGCGGTCTTGTCTTGGTCAGCGGGGCTGCTGGCGGTCTTGTCCTGGGCAGCGGGGCTTCTGCTGGCGGTCCTGTCTTGGGCAGCGGGGCTGCTGGCGGTCTTGTCCTGGGCAGCGGGGCTTCTGCTGGCGGTCTTGTACTGGGCAGCGGGGCTTCTGCTGGTGGTCCTGTTTTGGGCAGCGGGGCTGCTGGCGGTCCTGTCTTGGACAGCGGGGCTGCTGGCGGTCTTGTCCTGGGCATTTGGTGCTGCTGCTGGCGGTCCTGTCTTGGGCAGCGGGGCTTCTGCTGGTGGTCCTGTCTTGGGCAGCGGGGCTGCTGCTGGCAGTCCTGTCTTGGGCAGCGGGGCTGCTGGCGGTCTTGTCCTGGGCATCGGGGCTGCTGCTGGCAGTTCTGTCTTGGGCAGCGGGGCGGCTGGTGGTCTTGTCCTGGGCAGCGGGGCTGCTGCTGGCGGTCTTGTCTTGGGCAGTGGGCTGCTGGCGGTCTTGTCTTGGGCAGCGGGGCTTCTGCTGGCGGTCCTGTCCTGGGCAGCGGGGCTTCTGCTGGTGGTCCTGTCTTGGGCAGCGGGGCTGCTGCTGGCAGTCCTGTCTTGGGCAGCGGGGCTGCTGGCGGTCCTGTCTTGGGCAGCGGGGCTGCTGGCGGTCTTGTCCTGGGCATCGGGGCTGCTGCTGGCAGTTCTGTCTTGGGCAGTGGGGCGGCTGGTGGTCTTGTCCTGGGCAGCGGGGCTGCTGCTGGCGGTCTTGTCCTGGGCAGCGGGCTGCTGCTGGCGGTCTTGTCTTGGGCAGTGGGGCTGCTGGTGGTCTTGTCCTGGGCAGCGGGGCTGCTGGCGGTCTTGTCCTGGGCAGCGGGGCTGCTGCTGGCGGTCTTGTCCAGGGCAGCGGGGCTGCTGGCGGTCTTGTCCTGGGTAGCTGGGCTGCTGCTGGCGGTCTTGTCTTGGGCAGCGGGGCTGCTGGCGGTCTTGTCCTGGGCAGCGGGGCTTCTGCTGGCGGTCCTGTCTTGGGCAGCGGGGCTGCTGGCGGTCTTGTCCTGGGCAGCGGGGCTTCTGCTGGCGGTCTTGTACTGGGCAGCGGGGCTTCTGCTGGTGGTCCTGTTTTGGGCAGCGGGGCTGCTGGCGGTCCTGTCTTGGGCAGCGGGGCTGCTGGCGGTCTTGTCCTGGGCATTTGGTGCTGCTGCTGGCGGTTCTGTCTTGGGCAGCGGGGCGGCTGGCGGTCTTGTCCTGGGCAGCGGGGCTGCTGCTGGCGGTCTTGTCTTGGGCAGTGGGGCTGCTGGCGGTCTTGTCCTGGGCAGCAGGGCTTCTGCTGGTGGTCCTGTATTGGGCAGCGGGGCTGCTGCTGGCGGTCCTGTCTTGGGCAGCGGGGCTGCTGGCGGTCCTGTCTTGGGCAGCGGGGCTGCTGGCGGTCTTGTCCTGGGCATCGGGGCTGCTGCTGGCGGTTCTGTCTTGGGCAGCGGGGCGGCTGGTAATCTTGTCCTGGGCAGCGGGGCTGCTGCTGGCGGTCTTGTCTTGGGCAGTGGGGCTGCTGGCGGTCTTGTCTTGCGCAGCGGGGCTTCTGCTGGCGGTCCTGTCTTGGGCAGCGGGGCTTCTGCTGGTTGTTCTGTCTTGGGCAGCGGGCTGCTGGCTGTCCTGTCCTGGGCAGCAGGGCTTCTGCTGGTGGTCCTGTCTTGGGCAGCGGGGCTGCTGCTGGCAGTCCTGTCTTGGGCAGCGGGGCTGCTGGCGGTCCTGTCTTGGGCAGCGGGGCTGCTGGCGGTCTTGTCCTGGGCATCGGGGCTGCTGCTGGCTGTTCTGTCTTGGGCAGCGGGGCGGCTGGTGGTCTTGTCCTGGGCAGCGGGGCTGCTGCTGGCGGTCTTGTCTTTGGCAGTGGGGCTGCTGGCGGTCTTGTCTTGGGCAGCGGGGCTTCTGCTGGCGGTCCTGTCCTGGGCAGCGGGGCTTCTGCTGGTGGTCCTGTCTTGGGCAGCGGGGCTGCTGCTGGCAGTCCTGTCTTGGGCAGCGGGGCTGCTGGCGGTCCTGTCTTGGGCAGCGGGGCTGCTGGCGGTCTTGTCCTGGGCATCGGGGCTGCTGCTGGCAGTTCTGTCTTGGGCAGCGGGGCGGCTGGTGGTCTTGTCCTGGGCAGCAGGGCTGCTGCTGGCGGTCTTGTCCTGGGCAGCGGGCTGCTGCTGGCGGTCTTGTCTTGGGCAGTGGGGCTGCTGGTGGTCTTGTCCTGGGCAGCGGGGCTTCTGCTGACGGTCCTGTCTTGGGCAGCGGGGCTGCTGGCGGTCTTGTCCTGGGCAGCGGGGCTCTTGCTGGCGGTCCTGTCCTGGGCTGCGGGGCTTCTGCTGGCGGTCCTGTTTTGGGCAGCAGGGCTTCTGCTGGGCGTCCTGTCTTGGGTAGCGGGGCTGCTGGCAGTCTTGTCCTGGGCAGCGGGGCTGCTGCTGGTGGTCCTGTCTTGGGCAGCGGGGCTGCTTGCGGTCTTGTCCTGGGCAGCGGGGCTGCTGGCGGTCTTGTCCTGGGCAGCGGGGCTGCTGCTGGTGGTCCTGTTCTGGGCAGCGGGGCTGCTGCTGGCAGTCTTGTCTTGGGCAGCCGGGCTTCTACTGGCGGTCCTGTCTTGGGCAGCGGGACTGCTGGCGGTCTTGTCCTGGGCATCAGGGCTGCTGCTGGTGGTCCTGTCTTGGGCAGCGGGGCTGCTAGCGGTCTTGTCCTGGGCAGCGGGGCTGCTCCTGGCGGTCTTGTCTTGGGCAGCGGGGCTGCTGGTGGTCTTGTCCTGGGCAGCGGGGCTGCTGCTGGCTGTCTTGTCTTGGGCAGCGGGGCTTCTGGTGGTCTTCTCCTGGGCAGCGGGGCTTCTGCTGGCAGTCCTGTCTTGAGCAGCGGGGCTGCTGGCGGTCTTGTCCTGGGCAGCAGGGCTGCCGCTGGCGGTCTTTTCTTGGGCAGCGGGGCTGCTGGCGGTCTTGTCCTGGGCAGCGGGGCTGCTGCTGGCGGTCTTGTCCAGGGCAGCGGGGCTGCTGGCGGTCTTGTCCTGGGTAGCTGGGCTGCTGCTGGCGGTCTTGTCTTGGGCAGCGGGCTGCTGGCGGTCTTGTCCTGGGCAGCGGGGCTTCTGCTGGCGGTCCTGTCTTGGGCAGCGGGGCTGCTGGCGGTCTTGTCCTGGGCAGCGGGGCTTCTGCTGGCGGTCTTGTACTGGGCAGCGGGGCTTCTGCTGGTGGTCCTGTTTTGGGCAGCGGGGCTTCTTCTGGGGGTTCTGTCTTGGGCAGCGGGGCTTCTGCTGGTGGTCCTGTCCTGGGCAGCGGGGCTGCTGCTGGCGGTCTTGTCTTGGACAGTGGGGCTGGTGGTGGTCTTGTCCTGGGCAGCGGGGCTGCTGCTGGCGGTCTTGTCTTGGGCAGCGGGGCTGCTGGCGGTCTTGTCCTGGACAGCGGGGCTGCTGGCGGTCTTGTCCTGGGCAGCAGGGCTGCTGGTGGTCTTGTCCTGGGCAGCGGGGCTGCTGCTGGCGGTCCTGTCTTGGGCAGCGGGGCTTCTGCTGGTGGTCTTGTCTTGGGCAGCGGGGCTGCTGGCATTCTTGTCCTGGGCAGCGGGCTGCTGCTGGTGGTCCTGTCTTGGGCAGCGGGGCTGCTGGCGGTCTTGTCCTGAGCAGCGGGGCTGCTGCTGTTGGTCTTGTCTTGGGCAGGGGGGCTGCTGGCGGTCTTGTCCTGGGCAGCGGGGCTGCTGCTGGCGGTCTTGTCTTTGGCAGTGGGGCTGCTGGCGGTCTTGTCTTGGGCAGCGGGGCTTCTGCTGGCGGTCCTGTCCTGGGCAGCGGGGCTTCTGCTGGTGGTCCTGTCTTGGGCAGCGGGGCTGCTGCTGGCAGTCCTGTCTTGGGCAGCGGGGCTGCTGGCGGTCCTGTCTTGGGCAGCGGGGCTGCTGGCGGTCTTGTCCTGGGCATCGGGGCTGCTGCTGGCAGTTCTGTCTTGGGCAGCGGGGCGGCTGGTGGTCTTGTCCTGGGCAGCAGGGCTGCTGCTGGCGGTCTTGTCCTGGGCAGCGGGCTGCTGCTGGCGGTCTTGTCTTGGGCAGTGGGGCTGCTGGTGGTCTTGTCCTGGGCAGCGGGGCTTCTGCTGACGGTCCTGTCTTGGGCAGCGGGGCTGCTGGCGGTCTTGTCCTGGGCAGCGGGGCTCTTGCTGGCGGTCCTGTCCTGGGCAGCGGGGCTTCTGCTGGCGGTCCTGTTTTGGGAAGCAGGGCTTCTGCTGGGCGTCCTGTCTTGGGTAGCGGGGCTGCTGGCAGTCTTGTCCTGGGCAGCGGGGCTGCTGCTGGTGGTCCTGTCTTGGGCAGCGGGGATGCTTGCGGTCTTGTCCTGGGCAGCGGGGCTGCTGCTGGCGGTCTTGTCTTGGGCAGCGGGGCTGCTGGCGGTCTTGTCCTGGGCAGCGGGGCTGCTGCTGGTGGTCCTGTTCTGGGCAGCGGGGCTGCTGCTGGCAGTCTTGTCTTGGGCAGCCGGGCTTCTACTGGCGGTCCTGTCTTGGGCAGCGGGACTGCTGGCGGTCTTGTCCTGGGCATCAGGGCTGCTGCTGGTGGACCTGTCTTGGGCAGCGGGGCTGCTAGCGGTCTTGTCCTGGGCAGCGGGGCTGCTCCTGGCGGTCTTGTCTTGGGCAGCGGGGCTGCTGGTGGTCTTGTCCTGGGCAGCGGGGCTGCTGCTGGCTGTCTTGTCTTGGGCAGCGGGGCTTCTGGTGGTCTTCTCCTGGGCAGCGGGGCTTCTGCTGGCAGTCCTGTCTTGAGCAGCGGGGCTGCTGGCGGTCTTGTCCTGGGCAGCAGGGCTGCCGCTGGCGGTCTTTTCTTGGGCAGCGGGGCTGCTGGCGGTCTTGTCCTGGGCAGCGGGGCTGCTGCTGGCGGTCTTGTCCAGGGCAGCGGGGCTGCTGGCGGTCTTGTCCTGGGTAGCTGGGCTGCTGCTGGCGGTCTTGTCTTGGGCAGCGGGCTGCTGGCGGTCTTGTCCTGGGCAGCGGGGCTTCTGCTGGCGGTCCTGTCTTGGGCAGCGGGGCTGCTGGCGGTCTTGTCCTGGGCAGCGGGGCTTCTGCTGGCGGTCTTGTACTGGGCAGCGGGGCTTCTGCTGGTGGTCCTGTTTTGGGCAGCGGGGCTTCTTCTGGGGGTTCTGTCTTGGGCAGCGGGGCTTCTGCTGGTGGTCCTGTCCTGGGCAGCGGGGCTGCTGCTGGCGGTCTTGTCTTGGACAGTGGGGCTGGTGGTGGTCTTGTCCTGGGCAGCGGGGCTGCTGCTGGCGGTCTTGTCTTGGGCAGCGGGGCTGCTGGCGGTCTTGTCCTGGACAGCGGGGCTGCTGGCGGTCTTGTCCTGGGCAGCAGGGCTGCTGGTGGTCTTGTCCTGGGCAGCGGGGCTGCTGCTGGCGGTCCTGTCTTGGGCAGCGGGGCTTCTGCTGGTGGTCTTGTCTTGGGCAGCGGGGCTGCTGGCATTCTTGTCCTGGGCAGCGGGCTGCTGCTGGTGGTCCTGTCTTGGGCAGCGGGGCTGCTGGCGGTCTTGTCCTGAGCAGCGGGGCTGCTGCTGTTGGTCTTGTCTTGGGCAGGGGGGCTGCTGGCGGTCTTGTCCTGGGCAGCGGGGCTTCTGCTGGTGGTCATGTCTTGGGCAACGGGGCTTCTGCTGGCTGTCCTGTCTTGGGGAGCGGGCTGCTGGCGGTCTTGTCCTGGGCAGCGGGGCTGCTGGCGGTCTTGTCCTGGGCAGCGGGGCTTCTGCTGGTGGTCCTGTCTTGGGCAGCGGGGCTGCTGGAGGTCTTGTCCTGGGCAGCGGGGCTGCTGCTGGCGGTCTTGTCTTGGGCAGCGGGGCTGCTGGCGGTCTTGTCCTGGGCAGCGGGGCTGCTGCTGGCGGTCTTGTCTTGGGCAGCGGGGCTGCTGCTGGCGGTCTTGTCCGCCGTGCTGATCTTCCCAGACTTGCCGTTTTAATGTGCCCCTTCCCCAGCTTGGATGGTGTTGCAGCTGTCTCTACACTCCCAACTGTACCCCTGGGAACGGCTTTGGTGGCTGATTTCTTTCCACTCTCCCGCCGGGCACTGGCCAACTTTTTATGCTTGACAGGTGGGGTACTGTCTGTACTCTGGCTCCTTGCCACACTGGCTGCCCTTCTGCCTGGTGCACTCCATAATCCGGTGACTACTGGCACCACTGGTCTTGCCGATGTTGTGGCTGACGTGCTAGGTTGGGACCTGGAGAGTCGGGCCCTAGGAGACTGAAGGGGTGGGGGAGGAGGAGGGAAAGAGGTCAAGGTTGGCCAGGAAGAGTTTTTTCGGAACACTGGGACGGGTAGCTGGATGGGGTTTGGGAGTGGAGGAAGAGGTAGTGGTTGTAGGAGGTGTACGTTTGCTGACTTTGGGTGAAGGTGCATGGGCTGGAGGCTGTCGTGAGGTGGATGGCTGTTGGGTGGGTGTGTGGCTGCGTTTGTGCACCTTGGGAGGTGGCCTCACAGACACACTGGGAGAGGACACAGGGGATGTGTGAATGGTAGTGGGGTGGTGACTGCATGTGAGCGGGGTGTGGTGGTGGGTGTGCTGGTGATGGACATAGTGGCTGAGGATGTAGTGCATGCAGGTGTGAGTGGAGACGAGACAGGGAGGGAGGAGGGAGATGAGGAGGAGGGGGACACAGTGGAGGCAGTGGATGTTGGTGTGTCTGCATGTGTGTGATGCTTGCTTGAGTGCCTGTGGGATGTGTGGTGCTTATGTTTGCCTGAGCTTCCCTTGTGTGTTGAGGTGTGTGCATGCTGGTCTGATGGTGTGCTTGGGATAGGCTGAGGTACAGGGGTGTGGGTCTGGGTGGAGGAAGTTGGAGGGGGAAAGCTAGAGACAGGGACAATGGCTGCCATCAGTGCTGAAGCCAGAGTCTGAAATGGTCGCTGAAGGGCTGCCTGGCCAGAGTGAATGCCCTCCAGGAATGCATTGGTTTGTTGCAACTGCCTCTCTACACCCTGGATGGCATTCAAAATGGGAGACTGACCAACAGTGAGGGACCTGAGGAGGTCAATGGCCTCCTCACTGACGGCAGCAGGGGTGACTGGGGCAGAGCCTGAGGTGCCTGTGGCGAAGTTGATGCCCACCCTCCTGGGTGAGCGGGCACGCGGCAAAAGCTGAGGGAATGCTGGGAGGGCGGTGCTGGTAGGGGGGTTGGTGGCTGTAACTGTAGATGCCGGGGGCACAGATGGGCCGGCCACTGCAAGGGAGCTCCCATCAGAGGAGGAGTCCGTATCACTGGTGTCAGCTCTTGTCCCTGCTGTGGAGCTCCCCTCGCCCTCCTTCCCACTGGTGAATTCAGACTCCGTAGTTTCGCCCTCCAGGGCCATGTGGGATGCGGCTCCCTCCTGCTCCGGTGCCACTGCTCCTCCGCCTGATGATGCTAATGCACACAAGAACAGGGAGACCACAAAAAGGGGGGGAAGACTGAAGAAAGACATGTTGAGTGCATGCCAATACGCTACCGTTGGCGGACACGACAGACACAGAAGCCCCCTGCACTACGCCGTGTACTTGGAGTCTACTATTCAATCCCAGGGACATGGGTTGCAAGGCTATGGCCGATTTCTGCACACATGGATGTCACAGGAGCTTGACTAGGTGTAGTTGGCACTGTGCACAGATGAGGTGGGGTGCCACAGGGCCTGCTATAAGGAGGGTCCTTGCCTACTAAACTCGCCCTGGCCTAGGGAAACCCACAGCCCACCTCCCTCACCCAGACACCTACAATGCACGCTCAATCAGCAGAATGAGAGTGTACTCACCCCCTTGTTGCTGCTGTGATACCCTCAAGCGCCCATCCAACTCCAGGTACGCCACCGCCGGGATCCTGAACATCAGGAGGGTCATTGTGCGACGGGCACCCCTCCCACGTTGGGAGGCCATCGCCAGCTGGGCCACTGCCGTCTCCTTGCTCCAGCGACGAATGTCTTCCCATCTTTTCCAGCAGTGGGTGCTCCGTCTGTGGTAGAACCCCAGGGTCTGAACTTCCTTGGTGATGGCACGCCAAATGTCCTTCTTCTGGTGGGCGCTCACCTACAGGAATAGTACAGGGGAAAAGGAGAAGATATTACCGCCCGCACTGTCACAGTCATTGGCCCGCATCCCTACCCTTGCCATGCCGCACATGCACTCACTGTCTTTTCATGCACACCTCATTCTCACCCCCCCATCTTTCATCCACCCCACTCCACACAGGCATTGCCCATACGGCATGCTCACAGTGTACTTACCTGTTTGTCTGGAGGACCGTAGAGTAGCGTGTACTGGGGGAGGACCCCATCCACAAGTTTCTCCAACTCCTCCGTGCTGAAGGCAGGGGCCCTTTCCCCAGACACAAGAGCCATTGTCTCTTCCAGACTGAGGTCACAGCAGCACTTGCAGTGTAGTTCCTCTCCTGTCGAAGATCAGGTTTCAAGTGATTAAACAGAGAGAAAATGGCGGTCACGTCCACGGCGGTGTGTACCGTCACCACCGGCATACATTGTCATTGGCTCCTGGGACCCATAGGGTCCTATGTTAACCAATGCAGGAGTGTGCTGCGGTCTTCGACTGCCTACCGCGACGGTGTACAACACCAGCGCAGTTACCTCATATCCCTTTGTCCCACTTTACAGGTCAGACAGCCACCATTTCATGGGCCCACATGGCATTATTTTTTACTGCATCACACATATGTAGGCCTTGCCTAAGCACTCATACAGGCTAATTTCGAATTGCTAATATTTTCAGGTTAAGCTGTGTTTACGTACCTCAGAGTTGGTTGACTCTCTGCTCGCTGTTCTCCTTCATAGGCACCGTCCGCTGGGGCATGTGAGGAGATGGCGGCATCCTCTGGTGTACAGACCGCTGGTGGACCTGTCGACAATGGAGGAGCGACATGTGATCATCACCTACAGGCTTGATCGTGTCACAATCCATGAACTGGGTGCCCAGTTGGAGCCAGACCTGATGTCAGCTATTCGCCATCCCACAGGAATCCCCCCTCAAGTGCTGGTGCTGTCAGTACTCCATTTCCTAGCAAGTGGGTCTTTTCAGACTACAGTGGCCATGGCATCAGGGATGTCCCAGCCTATGTTTTCCAACGTGTTGTCCAGAGTGTTGTCTGCCCTGCTGAAACACATGCGGAGCTACATCCTTTTCCCTCAGGTGGAGGATTTGCCTACAGTGAAAGGTGATTTCTATGCCCTGGGACATATCCCCAAGATCATAGGTGCCATTGATGGGACACATGTGGCCTTGGTACACCCCGCAGCAGTGAACAGGTGTACAGAAACCAGAAGAGTTACCATTCCATGAATGTGCAGATGGTGTGTTTGGCAGACCAGTACATCTCCCATATTAATGCAAAATTCTGTGGCTCATTGCATGACATTTACATCCTGCGGAATAGCAGCATCCCTTATGTGATAGGGCAACTCCAGAGGCACCGGGTGTGGCTATTAGGTGAGCACATGGACCCAATACAGTGGGAATAGTTGTCTGGGTCTGTGGATGTCCCTGTGAGTTTGTGTGTGTCTAACAGTTGTCCCTCGCCATTTGCAGGTGACTCTGGTTACCCCAACCTGTCATGGCTACTGATCCCAGTGACGCATCCCAGGACAAGGGCAGAGGAACGGTACAATAAGGCCCAAGGGCGGACTCAGAGGATTATAGAGCGGACCTTGGCCTCCTGAAGTTCAGGTTCTGGTGCCTCCATATGACACGTGGTTCCCTATTCTACTCACCAAAGAAGGTATGCCAGATCATCATGGCATGCTGTATGCTTCACAACTTGGCTTTGCGATGACAGGTGCTTTTTCTGCAGGAGGATGGTCTGGATGGAGGTCTTGTGGCAGCTGTGGACCCTGTGGACAGTTAAGACGAGGAAGCAGAAGAGGACATCGACAACAGGAACACGGTGATCCTGCAATACTTCCAATGAGACACAGGTAAGAAGACAACACTGCCTGCTACATCTGATTTAAATGTACCACCTCTCTACTGTCTGTCATTTTCACCCAGTGTATGGTCACTGAGTTGTCACTTTCCCTTACGATTTCACAGATGTGGGTCCCACTGTGTGACATCTGCTTTGTTTCCTCATTGACTATAGCTGTGTGACATAGGTATGTTGACATTACATTTGAATGAGCATTTTGCCACTGTAATTGCTAATACACTATTTCGAAATCACAGACAGACTCCTGATTGTTTTGTGCTTTAAGGGTGTTTATTTAAGTGCTCAATATTGGAGGGGGTTGTAAAATGGTGAGGGGTGATGGTGGAGGAATGTCCATGGCAGAGTCCAGTCTATTAGTCTCACAGGTGCATTGTCCAAAGGGGCATAGGAAGTGGAGCTGGGGCAGTTTAAGAATGGACAGGGAGACAAGGTGGGACAAAAGGATGACAATCAGGGTGGTCTCATTTCTTGGCGGCGGTCTTGGCATCGTTCTCTGTCTTTGTCCTGGATCTCAGGGACTGTTTGCGGGGTGGTTCTCCCTCTGCAGGGGGTGGGGTGCTGGTGTGGTGGTCCTGTGGTGGTGCCTCCTGTCCACTAGTGCTGGCGGAGGTGGTGGGCAGTTCATCGTCCAGGCTAGTGTCAGAGGCCCCTTGTAGTGCCACAGTGTCCCTCCTGGTGTTGGCGAGTTCCTTCAGCACCCCTACAATGGTGCCCAGGGTTGAATTGATGGATTTTAGTTCCTCCCTGAAGCCCAAATACTGTTCCTACTGCAGCCGCTGGGTCTCCTGAAACTTGGCCAGTACCGTTGCCATCGTCTCCTGGGAATGGTGGTAGGCTCCCATGATGTTGGAGAGGGCCTCGTGGAGAGTGGGTTCCCTGGGCCTGTCCTCCCCCTGTCGCACAGCAGTCCTCCCAGTTCCCCTGTGTTCCTGTGCCTCTGTCCCATGAACCGTGTGCCCACTGCCACTTCCCCCAGGTCCCTGGTGTTGGGGTGGTGGGTTAGCCTGGGTTCCCTGTAGTGGTGGACACACTGCTGCTTGACGTGTCCTGGGAACAGAGGTATGGGCCCGCTGGGTGGGTGCTGTGATTGTGTTTCCAGAGGGAAGGTCTATAGTGGCTTGTGCCAGTGTGAGGGGAACCGACTGTCCTGAGGTCCCAGATGGGCCGGGCTGATCATCTAGATCCAGTTGGACAGAGCTGCTGTCATCACTGTGGGCCTCTTCTGTGGGTGGAGTGGACATATCTGGACCCTCCTGTCCGGTGACGTTGGGTAGGGGTCCTGCAGGGGTGTAAAAGTATGATTATTGCATCTGTGTGTGCCATTGTGTGCAGTGGGTGGATGACCGTGTACCCCAGTGCTTGCATTCCTGTGTAGGACCTTGTGTGATAATGGTTTAGGGGGGGTGTATGGGTATGTGCAGTGGCCATGCTTTGGTGATGGGTGTCCATGCTTTGGTGTTGTATGCAGGGCTTGGGTTTGGGATGTGTGGTTTGTGATATTGGGACATGTGTGAGGAGTTGGAGTGATGGGGGTGAGGGAGAGGGTGAGGGCGAGGGTGGGGGTATGTGATGGCATGCAGGTAGGGTGGGGGATGAAGTAGTAAAGATTTGTCTTACCAGAGTCCATTCCTCCAGCTACTCCTGCGAGGCCCTCAGGATGCAGTATAGCCAAGACCTGGTCCTCCCATGTTGTTAGTTGTGGGGGAGGAGGTTGGGGTCCACCGCCAGTCCTCTGTACTGCAATATGGTGTCTTGAGACCACGGAACGCACCTTCCCCCGTAGTTCGTTCCACCTCTTCCTGATGTCATCCCTAGTTCTTGGGTGCTGTCCCACTGCGTTGACCCTGTCCACGATTGTTCGCCATAGCTCCATCTTCCTAGCTAAGGAGGTGTGCTGCACCTGTGATCCGAATAGCTGTGGTTCTACCCGGATGATTTCCTCCACCATGACCCTGAGCTCCTCCTCAGAGAACCTGGGGTGTCTTTGCAGTGCCATGGGGTGGTATGGGTGATGTGTGGGGTGGTGTATGTTGTGATGTGTCGGATGATATTTAGAGGTGTTTTGTGTGTGGTGCGTGGATGTTATGTGGGTGATGGTGTTGAGTGCCTGTGGATGCAAGTTTGTTGATGGTGGTGTCTCTCTCTGGCCTTCTGTCGCAATTGTGATCGTAGGGGATTGTGGGTGATGTGGGTGTGTGTTTTATATTGTATTGGGTGTGTGGGAGTGGTGTGTGTAGGTGTATCAGGTGTGTGTATTTCGAAATTGTCCAATGTGGCAGTGTTTTGTAGGTGTGTGTGTATTTTGAGCGCGGCGGAGTGTACTGCCAATGGATTACCGTGGTTGAAAGACCGCCGCGTGGATTCGTGGGTTGTGATAGTGTGGGCGTATTCCTGTTGGCATGACTGTGGAGGTTTTGTTATCGCCAGTTTATCACTGACCTTTGGTGTGCCGGACTTGTGTGGGTGTCTAGATTTTGGCGGATTCTGGGCTTTGGGTCATAATGACCGTGGCGGAATTCCGCAGCCGCGGCGGTGTGTTGGCGGTCTTCTGCAAGGCGATAAGCGGCTTTTACCGCCAATGTTGTAATGACCCCCTATATGTCCTAACTTAACCATACATTGCACCCTGCCCTTCGGGCTACTTACGGCCTACCTTAGGGGTGCCTTAGATGTAAGAAATGGGAAGGTTTAGGCCTGGCAAGTGGGTACACTTGCCAATTCGAATTTACAGTTAAAACTGCACACAGAGACACTGCAGTGGCAGGTCTGAGACATGATTACAGAGCTATCTTATGTGAGTGGCACAACAAGTGCTGCAGGCCCACTAGCAGCATTTGATTTACAGGCCCTGGGCACCTCTAGTGCACTGTACTGGGGACTTACTAATAAACCAAATATGGCAATCATGGATAAACCAATGACATGCACATTTTGTAAAGGAGCACTTGCACCTTAGCACTGGTTAGCAGTGGTAAAGTGACCAGAGTAACAAAAACAGCAAAATCAGAGTCCAGCACACTTCAACAACCTGGAAAACAGAGGCAAACAGTTAAGGGAGACCACACCAAGGATGAAAAGTCTAACACAGAGCAAAACAGAAATATTACACTAAGGCCCTCATTATGAACTTGGTGGTTCAGACCACCATGCCGGCGGTGGCAGAAAAGGCCACCACCGGCATGGCGGTCTGAACGGCCATATTATTAACACAGGGAGTGCTGCCTGTGGCGGCCCTCCGCTACTGCCAGGCTACCGCCGACAGGCAGCCTGACGATGGTGGATTACATTATCTGACAGGGCAGCGCTGCAAGCAGCACTGCCCTCCGGATAATGTACCCTGTTTCCCCCAGCCTTTCCCTGGCGGGTTCTACTGCCAGAAAAAAGACTGGCAGAAAGGGTGCCTTGTGGCCCCCCTGGGGGCCACTGCACTGCCCATGCACTTGGCATGGGCAGTGCAGGGGCCCCCATGCAGTGCCCCGTCACGAAGGTCACTGCCCGATTTACGGCACAGCGGCATGTGGAGCCGTCAGCAATGTCCCGCCCCTGCATTCTGCTGCGCTGGCAGATGAAATGGCCCAGCAGAATGCTCTTTATGTGGCCGGCGGGATCTCAGGTGGCCTGGTGGTCTATGAAAAGACCATCAGCATGAACATGGCAGTGTTTACCGCCATGTTCATAATTACCCCCTAAGTGTTGTTTTGTATTCCCTAGGCCTGTAATCTCCAAAGGAAGAGTGAACAGTTTTATGTCTCCAGTCAGACACATTGTTACTGGAAAATCACCTAAAAACACGTATAATCTAAAAAGAAGTAAGGCTTCAAGACTTATCAATGATTACAATCCAGTAATGCTATCAATGTCGAATGCCAGCATGGTTATTCAGTTTGTAACAAACAACTCTACTCCTGTAGCTCAATATGCCACTTCATATATGACAAAGTCAGAAAAGACAAAAACGAAGGATGTGTGGGAAGAGGTAGCAGCAGAGAAATAGTTAAGTAAAAAGATTTACAGGTTCAGTTTAAATGTGCTCTCACACATAGAGATTGGATATTATGAAATTGCAACAAGCTCATTTCTTCTACCTTATATGAGCAGTCCAAATCAATAATTTAACAAGTTTGGGGCTAGCATCAACATGAAAATGTGTTGAAATCACTTTCTGACATTGAATATTTTGCTCAAATGAATACAGAAAGTACTGACCTAATTAAAACAAATATGATGGACACTTATTACTAAAATCAGAGTGTCCAACTAGAAAGCCTTTATCTGTATGAACTATTGCAGTATTATACATACAGAAATAACACAGATGAAAATATTGAACAAGGAAGATTTTGGGATGACTAGCTGTAACAGATGTTTAGCAAGACATTCAAAACCAAGTGTCATTAATGATTGTAAACTGGGCTATCAAACAGGTAAATTAGACAATTATTTTACCTGGCTCTTTTGCAACGTTCTAAGGCTTGGCATTCAGACACTGAACTGCTTGGTGACTATGACTGTTATCAAGATGCTTTCAATGCAGTCAAAGATAGTATTCAATGTGAAGTGTTTCCGACATATCAGAAAATGTAAAATGATGAAATTCAACAAAAGGAAACAATTAGTATAGATGTTGCAAAGCCAAGTTCACACGGCAGCCAGAGCTCAGGGTCTAATAGTCAGGATCCACTTGACCAGCCTGTTATAGAAAATGAGGCATCCATAGCTATGAATGAAGTTGAAAATGCTATGGGCCAAGTGAGGAGTCAGACCAGTGATTTAGAAAATTGGATTGCACAACTGAATCACGAACAGCTAGATTTTTTTGGAGCAAATAACAACTTCTGCTTAGTATGGACTCCTACATGATAAGTCTGAATGTCTGTGTAGCACAGTCAGGCTTACACTTTTCTATGTTAGTGGTCAGGCAGGGACAGAAAAAAGCTTTCTAGTTAAAGTGGCAACATTATTTACTCATAGGAAGACTAGTTGTGATCTTTCATGTGTTGTGACTGCTCCTACTGGACTAGCTGCTCACAACATTAGATGAATCACATTGCATAGACTATTACGTTGTGTGTGGAACATGACAAGAAACTAGAGTACTTGAGGGTGTCATGAAGGCTCCAGAGTTTTTAAAAAACGAACATTCTTATTATTGATGAGGTTAGCATAGTATCAAACCTAATACTAGCTTTCATTCACCTGAGGATGCAAGAGATCCTTGGAACAGACTGTGATGTTCTGTTTGGTGGTAAACATGCCGTAGTTTCTGATGACCTACAGTTGACTCTTGGGAAAGGTCAATCAGTTTTTTAGAAACAGCTGCATGAAGAAATTAAAAAAGGCATTACATGGTATTGGAAATGTTAACATATGTGTACATTTTCGGTGTGCTGAATTGTCTCAAAAGATGAGACAAGCTGCAGTTGTGGAGTATGGCAATATATTTAATGGTAGGAGAATAGGAATTATTAGAGAAGAAGCAAAGATAGCTTTTGTTTCTCTAATGGTTAGGCCTCAGTACTCTGTTCCCACACAATGACTCACCAGCTTCTGTAATGCAACATATTATTAAAACTCACAAACAGATTGTTGGATCATGCAAACATTAGATGAGTGGACTCAATGTAACTTAGAAATGCTTCATTTGTAAAAACAAGAGATTGTGAGTCTCAATAGTAAAGATAAAATGAAACATCAAGGTTTAAACTTACCACTATGTATATATAGTCACAGAGAACCTTGAATCACTTGAGTAAACAGTTTCATATACCGCTGGTTTAGAAGAAACTCTAAACCTGTGTAAAAATTGGAGTATAATTTTGCGATTAAATCTGAACGTGGAAGAGGGATTAGTGAATTGTTCAATGGGAATGTGGTAGACTTCATTACATATCCCAATAGAACAGACTTTGAGTATATTTTAACTAAACTTGGTCATATTGAAGAGGGTCAAATGTTGGAAGGTGCACTGCTAGATTTCTGTTGGTAAACTACCTCTAGATGAGAAGACAACAGTTTCCTATGAGTTTAGCCCATGTCTTTATCATTTACAAATCTCAAGGATTACGTTTGGATGTAGCAATTATAAATATAGGACACACAACTTTAACCGGTTAGGTGCCTTGGATGAGGTGATTTCGTCGAAGGTACCAGTTCCTTGGACGAGGATGAGATCACCTCGTCCTGCACCCGGAAACCGGGGGGAGCGCTAGCGCTCCCCCAATGGGCCCCACACCCCCCACTCACGAACCAGCGTGATCGGAAGAGAAATGCAGAGCATTTCTCTTCCGATCACGTGGAGGAGGCCGGAGAGGCTTCAAAGGGAAGGCAATTAATTTCCTTCCCTTTAAAGTCTCTCTGAGCGTTTTAGCAGCTGGATTGTAAGCAAGCCGGCTGCTAAAACGCCCACTAGACATCAGGGATTTACTTTTTATTAGGAAATTGGCAGAAGGGAGCGACCCCTTGGGCAAGGGTCGCTCCAGGGGGGTGCATTTTTTTTAAGGCCTTTTCTGCCTCTAGGCACCAGGGCTCATTTTTTTTTTTTTTTAGAGGTGAGGAGCGACCCCTTAGGCAAGGGTTGCTCCCCTAGGAGGCAAATTATATTTAGGCCATTTCTGCCCCCCTTGGGGGCAGATTGGCCTATTTTTATGAGGCCAGTCTGCCCCCAAGGGGGACAGAAACCACTAGACACCAGGGAGGTTTTTTTCTTCGTGAATTTCACGCAAGGGGAGCAACCCCTTAGGCAAGGGTCGTTCCCCTGGGGGGCAAATTTATTTTAGGCCATTTCAGCCTATTTTAATTAGGCCGATCTGCCCCCAAAGGGGGCAGAAACCACTAGGCACCGGGGATTTTTTTTGTTTGTTGTTGTTTTACAAATGGTGAGCGACCCCTTAGGCAAGGGTCGCTCCCCTGGAGGGGCAAATTGTATTTAGGCCATTTTTTGGGCAGATCGGCCGATTTTAGGTCAATCTGCCCCCAAAGAGGGCAGAAACCACTAGGCACTGGGGATCTTTTTTTTGCACCAATGTCACGCAAGGGGAGCGACCCTGTAGGCAAGGGTCGCTCCCGGGGAGGATTGTGGGGCAAATTTATTTTAGGCCATTTCTGGCCCCCCTGAGGGCAGATCGGCCTATTGTTATTAGGCCGATCAGTCCCCGGGGGGGGGGGCAGAAACCTCTAGGCGGCAGGGCTATTTTTTTATGTGTGTTTTTTTATGTGTGTGTTTTTTTTTTTTTTTTTAGAGATGGGGAGCTACCCATTAGGCAAGGGTTGTTCCCCTGGGAGGCAAATTGTATTTAGACCATTTCTGCCCCCCTTGAGGGCAGATCTGCCAATTTTTGTTAGGCCAATCTGCCCCCATGGGGGCAGAAACCACTTAGGCACCAGGGATTGGTGTGTGTGTATGCGTGTGTTGTCTTTAGGGAGGTAGCCCCTTGGGTAAGGGTCGCTCCCCATGGGAGCACATTACTGTTGGCCATATCTGCCCCCCATTGGGGGCAGATGGCCTATTTTTGGAAGGCCCATATGCCCCAAGGGGGGCATAAAGCCCACCAGGGAAGTTTTTTTTTCAAAAAATAAGAGGGTGGGGGTATGGCCATACCCCCACCCCAAATAAATGGGGCCAAAGTTATGGGGCAATTACCCCTGATCCACATCCGGGGGGGGGGGGGGCAGAAAGTCTACAAGATGCCAAGGAATTTTAAAAAAACAAAAAATATTGGGGTGGTGGCAACCAACCAGTCTGGGCCTGGTTACGCCCCCATCTCAACTGAAGGGGGTAACAATCTTTCAGCTTTCCCCGCACTCTAAAACATCTTATCCCACAGCAAGCAAGAAGACATTTGATTATTTGGGGTTTTAGTTTTACATTTGGGCCATGAGAACTTGGCTTACTCTCAAAATCATCCCATTTGGAATGGTGAGGGCTGCACTTTATGGACTTTGGGACGCTGCCATGTAGAAAAATCCACAAGACCTAGAGACATCTGGGTGATTCCAGGGCGGTGTGTTTCACATGCACCCGCACCATTTTTGTACCCACAATCCCCTGCAAACCTCCAACTTTGCTGGAAATCACACATTTTTCCCACGTTTTTCTGATGGAACCTTCCGGAATCTGCAGGAAACCACAAAATTCCTACCACCCAGCATTGTCTCATCTATACCGATAAATGTCTGCTGCACTTGTCAGCCTAAAAATGTTTTTTTGCAAACTGCCCTTTTGGACCCCCTTTGTTCTCCCTCAATATCAACAAGTTTTTGGCTCTTCCCTTTCCCAAGCACTTGGCCCACCTACACAAATAAGGTATCATTTTTACCGGGGGACTGAGGGGAACATTGGGTGGTATGAAATGTGTTCCAGTGTGGTGATCCCACACAGAAATGTGGGAAAAATTTGATTTTTTTGCTAAATTTGAGGTTTGCTGATGATTCTGGGTAAGTAAACATTGAGGGATCCACGCAAGTCACACCTCACTGGACTCCCTCAGGTGTCTAGTTTTCAGAACTGTCTGGCTTTGGTAGGTTTCCCTAGAAGGCTGCTGAGCCCAGGGCCAAAAACACAGGTGCCCCCCTGCAAAAACAGGTAGTTTTGTATTTGATAATTTTTATGTGTCCACGTTGTGTTTTGAGCCATTTCCTTTCGTAGGCGCTAGGCCTACCCACACAAGTGAGGTACCATTTTTATTGGGAGACTTGGGGGAACACTGGGTGAAAGGAAATTTGTGGCTCCTCTCAGATTCGAGAACTTTCTGTCACCGAAATGAGAGGAAAAGGTGTTTTTTTGGTCAAATTCTGAGGTTTGCAAAGGATTCTGGGTAACAGAACCTGGTCAGTGCCCCACAAGTCACCCCATCTTGGATTCCCGTAGGTGTCTAGTTTTCAAAAATGCACTGGTTTGCTAGGTTTCCCCAGGTGCCGGCTGAGTTAGAGGCCGAAATCCACAGGTAGGCACTTTGTAAAAAAATACCTCTGTTTTCTGTGAAAAAATGTGATGTGTCCACATTGTGTTTTGGGCCATTTCCTTTTTTGGGCACTAGGCCTACCCACACAAGTGAGGTACCATTTGCATCGGGTGACTTGGGGGAATGCTGGGTGGAAGGAAATTTGTGGCTCCTCTCAGATTCCAGAACTTTCTGTCACCGAAATGAGAGGCAAAAGAAAGTGTTTTTTGGGTCAAATTTTGAGGTTTGCAAAGGATTCTGGGTAACAGAACCTGGTCAGAGCCCCACAAGTCAGCCCATCTTGGATTCCCCTAGGTGTCTAGTTTTAAAAAATGTGCTGGTTTGCTAGGGTTCCCCAGGTGCTGGCTGAGCTAGAGGCCAAAATCCACAGGTAGGCACGTTGTAAAAAACACCTCTGTTTTCTGTGAAAAAATGTGATGTGTCCACGTTGTGTTTTGGGCCATTTCCTTTCGTGGGCGCTAGGCCTACCCACACAAGTGAGGTACCATTTTTATCAGGAGACTTGAGGGAACACTGGGTGGAAGGAAATTTGTGGCTCCTCTCAAATTCGAGAACTTTCTGTCACCGAAATGAGAGGAAAAAGTGTTTTTTGGTCAAATTTTGAGGTTTGCAAAGGATTCTGTGTAACAGAACCTGGTCAGAGCCCCACAAGTCACCCCATCTTGGATTCCCCTAGGTGTCTAGTTTTAAAAAATGCGCTGGTTTGCTAAGTTTCCCTAGGTGCCGGCTGAGCTAGAGGCCAAAATCCACAGGTAGGTACTTTGTAAAAAACACCTCTGTTTTCTGTGAAAAAATGTGATGTGTCCACGTTGAGTTTTGGGCCATTTCCTTTCGTGGGCGCTAGGCCTACCCACACAAGTGAAGTACCATTTTTATCGGGCGACTTGGGGGAACACAGAATAGCAAAACAAGTGTTATTGCCCTTTGTCTTTCTCTACATTTTTTCCTTCCAAATGTAAGGCAGTGTGTAAAAAAGACGTCTATTTGAGAAATATCCTGTAATTCACATGCTAGTATGGGCACCCCGGAATTCAGAGATGTGCAAATAATCACTGCTTCTCAACACCTTATCTTGTGGCCATTTTGTAAATACAAAGGTTTTCTTGATACCTATTTTTCACTTTTTATATTTCAGCAAATGAATTGCTGTATACCCGGTATAGAATAAAAACCCATTGCAAGGTGCAGCTCATTTATTGGCTCTGGATACCTAGAGTTCTGGAGGAACCTACAAGCCTTATATATCCCCGCAACCAGAATAGTCCAGCTGACGTAACGGTATATTGCTTTAAAAAATCTGACATCGCAGGAAAAAGTTACAGAGTAAAACGTGGAGAAAAATTGCTGTTTTTTTCACCTCAATTTCAGATATTTTTTATTTCAGCTGTTATTTTCTGTATGAAACACTTGTAGGATCTACACAAATGACCCCTTGCTGAATTCAGAATTGTGTCTACCTTTCAGAAATGTTTAGCTATCTGGGATCTAGCATTGGTTTCCCACCCATTTTGGTCACTAACTGGAAGGAGGCTGAAAACACAAAAAATAGTAAAAATGGGGTATGTCCCAGTAAAATGTCAAACTTGTATTGAAAAATTGGGTTTTCCAATTCAAGTCTGCCTGTTCCTGAAAGCTGGGAAGATGGTGATCTTGCCTCCGTAAACCCTTTGTTGATGCCATTTTCATGGAAAAAACCACAAGCTGCCTTCTGCAGTCCTTTTTTGAAAAAACTAATTTTTCACTGTATTTTGGCTAATTTCTTGGTCTCCTTCAGGGGAACCCACAAAGTCTGGGTACCTCTAGAAACCCTAGGATGTTGGAAAAAAAGGACGCAAATTTGGCATGTGTAGCTTATGTGAACAAAAAGTTATGAGGGTCTAAGCGTGAACTGCCCCAAATAGCCAAAAAAAGGCTCGGCACAGGAGGGGGAAAAGGCTTGGCAGCGAAGGGGTTAATGAAGGCATGTCTTATGTTGCTCTATCATGGGTTAGTGTATTGTAATAAAATATAATGAAGTGATATATAATTATATATACTAGTGGGATAGGTTTACCATTTTCAACAACTTGAGAAGTTTCATGTTACTGTGATGTAGTAGTTAGTGTTCTATTCTACCTATAACCTGAACTGAAAACATTGAACAAAATAAAGACAAACTTTTAAGTCAAGCTTTCACATCTGTACCCAATTTAGTACATGCTGAAAACACAGGTGTACTTCAACTGTATCATCTACATGTGATATTGTTGACCACTGTAATGCTGATACACAGTCCACTTTGAATCTGCATTAGGATGCGCAGGAGATTTTAATAGTGGAGCTAAATATGTTGGAAAATAAGGTAATTGCAAATAACGTCTTCTTTAAAACAAACTATTTATGAAATCATAAGTGCGTTCAGAGTGACTTGTGTACTCTGCAGTACCAGGTTTCAAGTCGGTAGCAAATAAAAAACATTTTGTAAAAGCTGTGCAGAATAACTGCTGTCTAGACTGCATATCAGAACTTCTGTCTACATTAATTGTGAGACACAGTTCAACATATCCTATTGTCATGCTACAAAGATGTTGAACAAATGGGAGTAAAATAAGTGCTGATAACACCATCTTTAAAGCTGTTCAGACACCAACTTATAGGGAAACCTACACTGCTGTTGCCATTATTTATTTACCATGGATAGTAAATCAACTCTACCCACTGCAATGTCTGCCTTAGAAATTCATGTGGTTGGAATGAGTGTGATGACGTGTATTACAATATAGCAAAGATTGCCGTGGATACTTCCAAATTCCTATTTGGGGAACCAAAGTTCTAGAGAAAGATAATGTTTACAAAATTATTTGTACATATAAACAAACAAAAAGTATAAGCATTCATGTTCATTGGCGTTATGTAGCCCAACAAGGATAACAACTATATAATGATTGAACTTTTTTGTAGTAGAAAATGAAGTTCTCATAAAATAAATTAATAAGCATCAATGTGTACATTAGAAACTTCCTACATCACTTTAGTAATGGTGCTCTCGTAATAATTAAAATCCCAAATTTCAGTTTCTGTCTGTGTTGTAGAAGACATTTTTTTTTTAATAAAACATGTACTTTTATAAATCTTGCTATTATATATATATATATATATATATATATATATATATATATATATATATATATATATATATACATATGCATACATACACACACATATGTATATATATATATATAAAATCAGGATATATAGTGTACATGCAATTTCTGAGAACAACATTTCTTTTTTGAGGAAAATTAAAAATATTTAATGTTTAGATTATACCAGTATGATAAATATAATAAAATAAATTAGTAAGTTCTTTTCTTATCTATTAGGATAGCAATAGTCATGGAAAAGGTCAGTCTCAGCTGAGAGTCTTTCTGCATTCTGTACTACTCAGATGTATAAACAAAACAATAGTGGAAGTGTATAATACACTCTTTAAACACAATCTACTAGATACACTTCTAATCCAAAGACCTCTTATCTCAGACAACATTAATAACTCATGTTTTACTATCACTCTTAAAATTATTGTAGTGTACATTTACTTGTGCCTGAGGAAAGATCTTTTATATGGATGTGTCTCTGCTCTTGTGGTCCTTGTGTGAGTTTCTCGCATGAGAATCACAAGATCGTAAAAACCTAGAAAAAGTTATTGTAGGTTTGTAATGGTGTTGTGTACAGTTACTTTATGTTTCTTTCATGTGACCAGTAGGATCAGACTTCTTTCAATATTTTTATTATACACTATTATAAACTCCATTGCCTAAGTACGGTCTCACAAGCCATCCTTAAGAGTGAAATAGGACGTTCTGCCCCTCGATCTGCATGCCGGAGATTGTGTGCCTTACTCTTGTGAGAGAAATTGATTATAATCTAATGGAAGTGAAAACAATATAGATAGATCAATCATTCCTTTATTCACTAGTTGCATTAGATACATATACAAGTAATGACTAACCTCTATACACAACACTATAAAACTGAACGAATTAGTATACCATCTCACAAGAATCTCGAGAGAGGCTCATCAGCATCCCCCAAGAGTAGAAAGACTCCCGGGATCAAATATTCCATTGGTTAACACTTTTGCCATGAATTATTGAAGAAAATGGTAACCTTTCTTTTCTCATTTAGGAGCAGCTCTTTGATGTGGAAACATCTAAAGAGCCCTAAGAGGATAATTTCTTTTATTTTTGTGGAGAACTTTAGTGAGAAGAAAATATGTCTTCATCTGAGTGATAACAAGGGCCAGCTGTGTCAACTGCACCTGCTAAGTCATCGAAGAAATCTACTGCACAGCAATTGTTTGAGATGGAACCTAGATGGAAGAGAGAGCCTGCAAAGCATGTGAATTGCAAACTGTGGCATAAGGAATTTAGCAGAGGTACCAAAAACAATAAGGTGTGGGAATAATGGGGATGTTGTGTCACTTAAGGGCAATGTAATGTAAGCTCGAGCAGAGATGCAGAGGAGAGCAGAGGGAGATGCCTTGTCAGGTTGCTCAACATCTGTTCAAGATCTGCACCATCTCAGGTTGTGGCAAGGCAGGCTTGCTTAAATAAACCCAGCTTGCTTAAATAAAGCACTTTTCTTTTGTCTTTGCAAGAAAATCAATTTCTCTTCAGGAGAGAATGCAGCAGTGCCATGCATGTTGGCAGTAGAGCACTAATGCCCTTCTCAGCATTAGATTATTTTTGCTCATAGTTTTTTTCTCAGTTTACAGTCCCTCATTTTTCTGAAGTCTCCTTAGCTCTGTTTTACACTATTAAAAATAAATGTTACCAAAAAACAAAACTGTTATTAAAATAAAAAAAGAATCTTTTGAGAGCCACCTCTTAGGTAAAAAGAAAGACAAAAATTTAAAATGTTGTTTTGTGTCAGGTTGAGTAGGTCCTGGAGCTCTTGCAAAACTCTCACTAGAATTTTAAAGGGGGAAGTTATAATACAAATACAGTAGTTAATGACAGTATAGGGAAGAACTGAAAAAAGTATTTTATGTTTTAAAAAATGTGTACCTTTTTTGCATTTTTTGAGTTTTCTCATATTTTTTAGTCTTTGTTTATTTTTTCACAGGTGACGACTAAGAGACGATGCTTGTTCAAAAAATATAATAACCTTCTTTGAACAAAAAAGGAAAAAACTTGGAAAAAAATAATTATTAAAAAAAACTATTGCTTTGGGGGTCATTTATGCTTTTTACCGCCAGGAACAGGATGGCGGGGAACGGGTGTTGTGGGGCCCCTGGGGGCCCCTGCACTGCCCATGCCACTGGCATGGGCAGTGCAGGAGCCCCCTAACAGGGCCCCAGCATGATTTTCACTGTCTGCTTAGCAGACAGTGAAAATCGCGAAGGGTGCAACTGCACCCGTCGCACCCCTGCAACACCGCCTGCTCCATTCGGAGCCGGTTCCTGTGTTGCAGGGCCTTTCCCGCTGGGCCTGCGGGCGCTCCTTTGGCGGGCGCCCGCCGGCCCAGCGGGAAAGCCAGAATGGCCGCCGCGGTCTTTTGACCGCGGTGCGGCCAGATGGCGGTGACCGCATGGCGGGCGATTATCATTTGTCAAAAGATAGAGTTCCAAAGTGGAAAAAGTACAAATTAGGTAGGTCTGCCCATACCAAAAGCCAAAACACAAATGAGGCATAAAGGATAGATTCTTCCTTTTGCAAGTAATGACACTGATTTGAAACAATCATAACATGTTTCATAGGGTGTGTCTTTGCTCCTGTAGCCCTCTCGTAAGTAGCTCATGAGTGTTTTGTGGAATTGTAAAACATCATTTTTGTGTCTAATGGTGCTGTACATAAATGATTTTTGTTAGTTTCAAAAAGTCTCTACTGCCAAACTTCATTATGAATTATAATAAAACACTGTTATGAACAAAATTTCAAATATATGATCCCGCAAGCCATCCACAAGAGCCAAACAGGAAATATAGCCCCTTCAGACTCCACGCAGTGGATTGTGTGCTTGACTCTTACGAGTCACTCTCAAGAGTCACTCATTAATAGAAAAATATATTAATTTTAGTTTAAATGACAATCTTATTATACATTAGTATTAAATATTAAGTCAACACAAGAATGACAACTGTATACACTATAAAATCAAATTTATGAAGGTATAATCTTGCTAGCATCCTGAGAGTCACTTGCAAGACTCTCGCAAGAATAATTCACTCAAGCATTATTCATTAAACAGATTTCACCAAACTGCATTTTCCTAAGTTACAGTACAATACAAAGCCATTCCTTTTGGAAATGATGTGTGCATACGGAATGCATCCTGCAGTCATCCTACCATATATACATTGGAAATTAAAAATTAGTTTACTTTAAAAAAACAAAATTTAAAGTAACGTTATAGTTGGGTGTGGTAATAAGTCTGTCTGTTAAAAAAAACCTTGGAAATTCACTGGCAATTCTTTTTTAAAGCAAAGTGTACATGTGCTTGTTCAGCTTCAGAATATGGGCTAGCTGTAACGTTTTCACCACAGTCTGAAGACTTAAGGTAGTATGATCTTTAGCACCTTCAGACCTTGTTTATTTTAAGTGAATAATGTCTTTTTGATAAGATTTGTATAAAGTGTACACTGTTCTAAATAGATGGACTTTTAATACTATGTGGTGTATTTCTCATGAGAGTTTTAATACATGCAAACAGTGTGGTACAGAATAAAGTCTCTCCATAGAGTAAACACTGTTTATTGCACCCACTTTCTTACTCATATCTTCTTCATTTCTCAATGTAGATATATTGACTGTGAAGAGTTTGATACAGATAACAGCTCTCCACAGTGGGGCATTAATTTTGTACAGATGTTGAATATTTTGAAGAAATTAGCTTTCTCTGGGCAGTTGTATACATTTTGACCACCATGTGCAGTGATGGTTTCTCATACATCTGTGGTTGATTCTGTGAACTAGGCTACCTGTGAAGTGTATGGTGTAGGGTCAGTGTTGCACATAACACATGCTTGATTCGGCTAAGGGAATTGTATGTGTAATGGCATTAGTAACTAGGCCTAGGTGGAAAACACTGCTCATCTCGTGGAGTTTTCAGAAATAGGGTACTTTGCACTACGCAGAGTAGCACGGAGTTCCTGAATTCTGCCATCTGACGCAAAGTGGAGTTTTTTCCTGTTTGTGCGTGCAAGATTTGTTTTTGCCGCTGACTTGTGAGCCCCACAATACTATCAGGGCACTAGCAAGTGCACAAGATTTATCACACGCTGGCGTGGCTTCTTGCCATGACTGTGCCAATATAGTGCTGTACCTTGAATAGATTTTCAAATCAGGAACCTGCTAAATCTATTCAAAAAAAGGTTTGTAGGGTGGATTTTCTTCTCTAACGGACCATTCAAATTGTTTTATAGTGCACCAGAGACTTCAACTTCCTGTTCCTGTCCAGCAGGCTCCTCCCAATGCCTTGTCCATCTTGATCACTTTCTTTGTCTCCTGGCTACATACCTTTGGATTTAAGGACTTTGTTTTTGTGGTATCACACAATGACTTAAAAAAAGTTTCTATAAGGGTGTTGTTTGTTTGATAGGGCATGCACCAGTATTTCTTTGTAGTTTTATTTGATGTTTAAATTTCATTAGGCTGGGTGGTCTGGAGTTTAAGTAAGGGCCTTGTTATTAATTTAGCATTTTATTGATTTTTCATGTTTTGTAAAGGAATTTTTTTGCACAGTTCAGTACCTTTTCTCCATGTTTGTTACATTTGCAATATTCATCTTATGTAGTATGTGGCTTAGGCTTTCAAAAGAGCCATTCAGCCAGTAGGTCCAGTACTAGTTAGCAGTTCATGAAAGAAATGTTTCTGTTTTATATGGTTTTAAAATATCATTTAGGGCAGAGATGGCATTAGATTAAGTTTAAAAATATTTATTTAATTTAATTTTTTTCTCAAAACATGCATATATGGAGTAATATTATTTGATGGTATAGGAGGATGTGTGTTGTAAAATGTTTCTAGCTCAATTAATTTGGGGTTTTTGCATTGCTGAATTAATGTTAGTGTTTCCGTTAGTGTTACCACCATGCCTCTATTTTCTGGCCCATGTGTGCTTGTCATTGGCTATCATTTGTCTTTGTTTTCCATGCCATGTGGCCAGGGGGCATGTTTTATAGTCTATGTCCATAGGCCTGAATATGTTCTTTGTTCCCAATGCCTCCTTGCTCACTGCTGTTGTTTGAGTATATGGCTGGTGGCCATTTTGAGCATCCAGCCAGTGTGTTTCTGCCATAGGCGTGCGTGTGTACATTGGTCTACATGCCTCCTTTCTCTCTCATGTTGTTGTTTGACCATGTGGCTGGCGGCCATTTCATTCAACCAGACAGTTTGTTTTCGCCACAGGCTTGCATGTGTTCTTTGTTCTCCAAACCTCCCGGCTCTCTGATGTTGTTGTTTGATCTTGTGGCTGGTGGCCATTTTGTGCATCCAACCAGTGTGCCTTTGCCATAGGATTGTATGCATTATTTGTTTTACATGTCTCATTGCTCTCTGCTGTTGTTGTTCGACCTTGTGATTAGCGGCCAGTGTTTTTCTGCCCCAGGCTTGCATGTGTTCTTTGTTCTCCATGCCGCCGGGCTCTCTGCTGTTGTTGTTTGACAATGTGTTTGGCAGCTATTTTGTCCATCCAGCCTGTGTTCCTCTGCCATAGGCTTAAATGTGTTCTTTGTTCTCCATGCCCCCTTGCTCTCTGCTGTTGCTGTTTGACAATGTGTTTGGCAGCTATTTTGTGGATTCAGCCAGTGTGTTTTTGCCATAGGGTTCATTTGTTTGTTTCTGCCAAAAGCTTGCATGTGTTCTTTCTTTTCCATGTCTCCTTGCAGTCTGATGATGTTGTTTGAACTTGTATCTGGTGGCCATTATGCACATCCAGCCAGTTTGTTTTTACCATAGGCTTGCATGTGTCCTTTGGTCTCCATGCCTCCTTGCTTTCTCCTGTTGTTCTTTGAACATGCGGCTGGCGGCCATTTTGTGCATCCAGCCAGTGTGCCCTTGAGATAGGCTGGCATGTGTTCCTTGTTCTTCATGCCTTCTTTCTCTCTGCTGTGGTTGTTTGGTCATGTGGCTGGTAGCCATTGTGAGCATCTAGCCAGTGTGCCTTTGCCATATGCTTGCATGAAGACTTTCTTCTGCTTGCCTTCTTGCAGTCTACTGTTGTTGCTTGACCATGCGGCTGGAGGCCATTTTGTGCATCTAACCTGTGTGCCTCTGCCATAAGCTTATATGTGTTCTTTGTTCTCCTTGCCTCCTTGCTCTCTGCTGGTGTTGTTTGAGCATGTGGCCAGTGGTTATTTTGTGCATCCAACAATTGTTTTTTTGCCATAGGCTTCATGTTTTCTTTATTCTCCATGCCCCCGTGCTCTCTGCTGTTGTTGTTTGACCATTTGGCTGGCAGCCATTTTGTGCATCCAGCCAGTGTGTTTCTCCCATAAGCTTGCATGTGTTATTAGTTCGCCATGTCTCCTTGCTGTCTGATGATGTTGTTTGAACTTGTGTCTGGTGGCCATTTTGTGCATCCATCCAGTGTGTTTTTGACTTAGGTTATCATGTGTTTTTTATTCTCCATGCCTCCTTGCCCTCTGCTGTTGGTGTTTGACCGTGTGGCAGGTGGCCATTTTGTGCATCCAGCTAGTGTGTTCCTGCCATAGGTTTGCATGTGTTCTTTTTTCTCCGTGCCCCCTTCCTCTCTGCTGTTGTTATTTGACTATGTAGCTTGCGGCCATTTTGACATTCCAGCCAGTGTGTTTTTGCCACATGCTTGCATGTGTTCGTTGTTCTCCATGTCTCCTTGCTCTCTGCTGTTGTTGTTTGACCATGTGGCTGGTGGCCATTTTGTGGATCCACCCAGTGTGCCTTTGCACTAGGCATGCATGTGTTCTTTGTTCTCCATGCCTCTTTGCTTTCTACTTTTGTTGCTTGACCATGTTGCTCGTGTGCATTTTGTGCATCCAATCATTTTGCCTTTGCCATAGGCTTGCATGTGTTCTTTGTTGTCCATGCCTCCTTGCTCTCTGCTGTTGTTGTTTGACCATGTGGCCATTTTGTGGATCCAGCCAGTGTGTGTTTGCCACACGCTTTCATGTGTTCTTTGTTTTCCATGCCTCCTTTATGATTGTTGTTATTTAACCATGTGGCTGGTGGTCAATTTGTGCATCCAGCAAGTGTGTTTCTGCCGTAGGCTTGCTTGTGTACATTGTTCTCGATACCTCTTTGCTCTCTCCTGTTGTTGTTTGACCATGTGGCTGGTGGCCATTTTGTGCATCCAACCAGTGGGCCTTTACCCTAGGTTTGCATGAGGTCTTTGTTCTCCATCCCTCCCTGCTCTTTGCTGTTGTTGTTTGACCAGGTGGCTGGCAGCCATTTTGTGCATCTAACCAGTCTCTTTTTGCCATTGGATTGCATTTGTTCTTTGTTCTTCATACCTCTTTGCTTTCTATTGTTGTTTGATCATGTGGCTGGTGGCCATTTTATGCATCCAGCCACTGCATTTCTGCCATAGTCCTTCATGTGTCCCGTGTTCTCCATGCCTCCTTGGTCTCTGCTGTTTTTGTTTGACTATGTGGCTGGCTTCCATTTTGTGCATCCAGCTAGTGTGCCTTTGCCATAGGCTTGCATGTGTTCTTTGTTCTCCATGCCCCTTGCTTTTGGCTGTTGTTTGACAAAGTGATTGTCAGCTATTTTGTGCATCCAGCCAGTGTGCCTTTGCAATAGACTTGCTTGTGTTTTTTCTTCTCCATGTCTCCTTCTTCTCTGCTGTTGTTGTTTGACCATGTGGATGATGGCCATTGTGTGCATCCAGTCAGTGTGTCTTTGCCATATGCTTTCATGTGTTCTTTCTTCTGCATACCTCCTTCCTCTCTGCTATTGTTGTTTGACCATGTGGCTGGTGGCCATTTTGTACATCTAGCTTGTGTGCCTCTGCCATAGGTTTATATGTGTTATTTGTTCTCCATTCCTCCATGCTCTCTGCTGTTGTTGTTTGACCATTTGGCTGGCGGCCATTTTGTGCATCCAGCCAGTGTGTTTCTCCCATGAGCTTGCATGTGTTCTTTGTTCGCCATGTCTCCTTGCTGTCTGCTTATGTTGTTTGAACTTGTGTCTGGTAGTCATTTTGTGCCTCCAGCAAGTGTGTTTTTGACATAGGTTTTCAGGTGTTTTTTATTCTCCATGCCTCATTGCCCTCTGCTGTTGGCGTTTGACCACGTGGCAGGTGGACATTTTGTACATCCAGCTAGTGTGTTTCTGCCATAGGTTTGCATGTGTTCTTTTTTCTCGATGCCCCCTTCCTCTCTGCTGTTGTTGTTTGACGATGTGATTGTCAGCTGTTTTGTGCATCCAGCCAATGTGCCTTTCTCATAGTCTGGCATGTGTTCTTTGTTCTCCATTCCTCCTTGCTTTCTGCTGTTGTTTGACCATGATGCTGTTGGCCATTTTGTGCATCCAGCCAGTGTGCCTTTTGCCATAGGCTTGCATGTTCTCTTTGTTCTCTATGCCTCCTTGCTGGCTATTGTTGTTTGACCACTTGGCTTTCGGCCATTTTCTTTCTACCATGTGCTTGCATGTGTTCCTGTTTCTCCATGCCTCCCGGCTCTCTGTCGTTGTTGTTTGATCATGTGCTGGTGGCCATTTTGTGCATCCACCCAGTGTGCCTTTGCACTAGGCGTTTATGTGTTCTTTGTTCTTCATGCCTCTTTGCTTTATGCATTTGTTGCTTAACCATGTTGCTCTTGTGCATTTTGTGCATCCAATCAGTTTGCCTTTGCTATAGGCTTGCATGTGTTCTTTGTTGTCCATGCCTCCTTGCTCTCTGCTGTTCTTGTTTGACCATGTGGCATGTGGCCATTTTGTGCACTCAGTCAGTGTGCCTTTGCCACAGGCTTGTAGATGTTCATTGTTCTCCATGTCTCCTTGCTCTCTGCTGTTGTTGTTAACAGTGGCGGCCGGCAGCTTTAGGAGGGAGGGGGGCGGGCGGGGCACACACACACACTCATTCTTTCACACACAGACACGCACTCACGCACATTCATTAACAACACTCATACCATTCAAACATGCACGCACCTAGTAAACATTCATTTTAAAACATCAAACACACTCATTCTTTCACACACCCATGCACACCCATTAACAACATTCATACCATTCAAACATGCATGCACGCACCAAACATTCAATTTGAAACATCACACACATACACACACACACACACTTACTTTTGGCCTCCAGGTCCCAGGAGGATTGGGACTGCTGCCTGCAGCAGTCCTAGCCTCGTCACAGAGTGGGATGGGGTCAGTGAGACTGCTGACCCCACCCCGTTCTGTGACAAAGTGTCACTGATTGACACTCGCCCTGGGCACTTCAGGGCTTAAACCTGAAGCGCCCAGGGAGAGTGTTAATTGGTGACGCTTTCCTCGTCACCCAGGGAAGGGCCTCGAGGCACCTTTGCTGGGCTGAGGAGGTCACGCCCATAGGAGCTGTGACCTCCTCAGCCCAGCAAAGTTCAGCTCAGGTAGCCAGGAGTCTGTGCAAATCGCGCATGTCTGCTCCTGGCTGCCTGACCTGAACATGAAGAGTGTCTGTCAGACTGACCTTTGTTCAGCCTGACAGACACTCTTCATGGGGAGCAAAAGGTGGGTGTGTGTGGCCCCTCCGCCCTAAAGGACGGGCCGCCACTGGTTGATAAACCATGTGGCTGATGGCCATTTTGTGGATCCAGCCAGTGTGTCTTTGCCATACGCTTTCATGTGTTCTTTCTTCTGCATGCCTCCTTCCTCTCTGCTATTGTTGTTTGACGATGTGGCTAGTGGCCATGTTTTGCATCTAACCTGTGTGCCTCTGGCATATGCTCATATGTGTTCTTTGATCTCCATGCCTCCATACTCTCTGCTGTTGTTGTGTGACCATGTGGCTGTAGGACATTTTGTGAATCCAGCCAGTGTGTTTCTCCCACAAGCTTGCATGTGTTCTTTGTTCTCCATGTCTCCTTGCTGTCTGCTGATGCTGCTTGAACATGTATCTGGTGGCCATTTTGTGCATCCAGTCAGTGGGTTTTTGCCATAGTGTTTCATGTGTTTTTTTATTCTCCATGCCTCCTTGACCTCTGCTGTTGGTGTTTGACTATGTGGCTGGCGACCATTTTGTGCATCCAGCCACTGTGTTTCTGCCATAGGCATGCATGTGTTCTTTGTTCTCCATGCCTTCTTACTATCTGCTGTTGTTGTTTGACCATGGCGCTTGCAGCCTTTTTGTGCATCCAGCCAGTGTATTTTTGCCTTAGGCTTGCATGTGTTCCTTGTTCTGGATGCCTCCTTGCTGGCTGTTTTTGTTTGACCATGTGGCCATTTTGTACATCCAGCCAGTGTGTCTTTGCCATAGGCTTGCATGTGTTCTCTTTTCTCCATAACTCACGGCTCTCTGCTGTTGTTATTTTGTGCGTCCAGCCAGTGTGCCTTTGCCATAGGCTTGCATGTTCTCTTTGTTCTCTATGCCTCCTTGCTTGCTGTTGTTGTTCGACCACGTGGCTTTTGGCCATTTTGTGCATCCAGCCAATGTGTTTCTGCCATATGCTTGCATGTGTTCCGGGTTCTCCATGCTTCCTTACTCTCTGCTGTTGTTGTTTGACCATGTAGCTTGTGGCCATTTTGACATTCCAGCCAGTGTGTTTTTGCCACATGCTCGCATGTGTTCTTTGTTCTCCATGCCTACCGCTCTCTGCTGTTGTTGGTTGATGATGTGGTTGGTGGCCATTTTGTGCACCCAATCAGTGTGCCTTTGCCATAGGCTTGTAGGTGTTCATTGTTCTCCATGTCTCCTTGCTCTCTACTGTTGTTGTTTGACCACGAGGCTAATGGCCATTTTGTAGATCCAGCCAGTGTGTCTTTGCCAAATGCTTTCATGTGTTCTTTCTTCTGCATGCCTCCGTCCTCTCTGCTATTGTTGTTTGACCATGTTGCTGGTGGCCATGTTGTGCATCTAACCTGGGTGCCTTTGGCATAGGCTTATATGTGTTCTTTGATCTCCATGCCTCTATGCCCTTTGCTGTTGTTGTGTGACCATGTGGCTATTGGCCATTTTGTGAATCCAGCCAGTGTTTTTCTCCCATAAGCTTGCATGTGTTCTTTGTTCTCCATGTCTCCTTGCTGTCTGCTGATGCTGTTTGAACATGTGTTTGGTGGCCATTTTGTGCATCCAGCCAGTGTGTTTTTGCCATAGGATTTCATGTGTTTTTTTATTCTCCATGCCTCCTTGACATCTGCTGTTGGTGTTTGACTATGTTGCTGGCGGCCATTTTGTGCATCCAGCCAGTGTGTTTCTGTCATAGGCTTGCATGTGTTCTTTGTTCTCCATGCCTCCTTACTATCTGCTGTTGTTGTTT